>NC_046156.1:218570489-219180489 GCF_011064425.1 Rattus rattus
CTTCCGGGGGCCTCCGTGCACCAGGGTTCCAGATGGCCTCCGGTGTTTTCCTCTGGAATCAGTAATGTGTGCAGAGAGCAGTCTCTTCTGGTTTCGCAGGCGTGTCTGCCTCTCTGAAGGTTTAGCTCTCCCTCCCACGGGATTTGGGTGCAGAAAACTGTTTATCCGGTCTGTTTCCTTCAGGTTCCGGCGGTGTCTCAGGCAGGGCTCCTGCTGCTCCTGGGCCCTCCCCCACAGGAACCCAGAGGCCTTGTACAGTTTCCTCTTGGGTCAGGGATGTGGGCAGGGGTGGGCAGTGTTGGTGGTCTCTTCCGCTCTGCAGCCTCAGGAGTGCCCACCTGACCAGGCGGTAAGGTCATGACTGACATCTTAAAGTGGGATTTATTCTCTACTGTGGACTAACTCCTGGTGTGTCCCTAAAATTCATAGGCTGCAATTGAGCCCCAAATATATTCATATTTGACCCTTAGGAGAAGGCTGGTGCCCTCAGAAATGAATTTAGTGGCCTTATAGAGGGACTCTAAAGCAGTCTTCTCCACCTTCCCAATGCTGCAACCCTTTAATACAGTTTCTCATATTGTGGTGACCCCCAACCATAAAATTATTTTTTGCTTCTTCATATCTGTAATTTTGATATAGTTATGAATTGTAATGTCAAATCTATATTTTCCAAAGATCCTAGGTGACTCCTAGGAAAAGGTCAGTTAGCTTCTAAAGGGATTGCAGTCCACAGGTTGAGAACTACTACTCTAGAGAGATGCTGTTTCTTTCTGCCATTTGAGAACACATAAGAAAATAATATCAGACGCTTATAGAATCTCGTTTAGCCTTCCTAGACTCTAAACCTATAAAGAATGAATGTCCAAATCAATCTCACTAGCCTAACACAGGACTGGTGCAGTGGCTTAGCAGGTGAATGTCTTGCTTCCAAGTCTAAAGACCTGAATTTGATCTCTGGAACCTACATGATGGAGACAACATGGGAGAGGCACTGTACACACATGCAACTACACCACAGCATGCTCACATGAATGTACTCCTATAAACCAATAACACACATAATAGAAAACCAAGCAAACAAATCTACAGTGGATCCCACATGTTGTAGTGTGTGAGAAGAGGGACCGAAGCCCATAACTGATGTACTCTTGACATGCTTTCACAATTATTGTTCTGTGTTTTTCTTTACATATGTTTTAGTTTGTGATCCAGTTAAAAGTGTTAGAAATTTACTTGTAAGGTATAAATGCATTGAGACAATTTTCCATAACTGAAACTTGTAGAATACAATACTGAAACAATTAGATACATTTTGTATTAAGTTTAATTTAAAGAATGATCAGTTTCTTTGATTCTGTTCATACATTGATGCTGGTTAAGAATCTCAAGCACTATCAATCTAATTTATATGTGTTTTAGCTATATGCCCACATGAATTCTATGACTTGTAATTATAAAAATATGTTGAGATACAGTCATGCAGTTTATAAATTAGTTTCATGTAAACTCAAAGTAAACTTCCCCTCCATCCCTGGCATACAATTCAAAAGGAGGCATCCCACACTGGACTTTTGTTTAATAGCCTGCAGCTTCTGGAATGAGCATTATTTCCCTGTGTAAGGTAACTGCAATTAAAATATTTTGGGGATATGTTTTTTAGGAAGCTTATGAAATAGTAGATTTCCATTTGGCCTTTTCAAATATCCTTAGTATTTCAAATGCCCTGCTTCCCTCCTCTGCCCTGCCCATCTTCCGGCTTATTCTCTTTTCTGCCTTTTTATTTTTAATGGCTAAAAACATATTTATCAACTATCTACTATTTTTAGGATCCTTAACTTTGTTGAAAATTTTAGATTTATTTATTTACTTTTATGTGCATTTAGTTTTTGCCTGCTTGTATATTTGTATACTATCTATATGCCTACTGCCTGAGGAAGTAAAAGAGGGCACTGGATTCCCTAAAACTGGAGGGTCAAATCTGGGTCCTTTGCAGGAACAGGTGCTCTTAACTACTGAGCCATCTCTCCTGACCCTTTAACACATTAACTGTAAAATACTAGTTAAGACATTTGCTTTTCGAGAGTCCGGGAGTCAAAGCTGGTTGTCAACCCAATCTGTCCTGCACTTACCTGCCTCTTCTTTTTCGCTTTCAACATGACAGATGCCGCTGTCCTGCGCCAAGGACTTCTGCGGCCATCTCCAAGATGGCGGTAGCACCCATCGAGCGGGTCAAGCTGCTGCTGCAGGTGCAGCACGCCAGCAAGCAAATCACGGCAGATCATCAATACCAGGATATCATAGACTGTGTGGTTCATATCCCCAAGGAATAGGGAGTCCTGTCCTTCTGGAGTGGTAACCTGGCCAATGTCATCAGATATTTCCCCACCCAGACTCTCAACTTTGCCTTCAAAGGTAAATACAAGCAGATCTTTTTGGGTGGTGTGGACAAGAGGACCCAGTTTTGGAGGTACTTTGCTGGGAACCTGGCATCAGGTGGTGCTGCTGGGGCTACATCCTTATGCTTTGTGTACCCTCTTGATTTTGCCCGTACCAGTCTAGCAGCTGATGTGGGCAAAGCTGGAGCCGAAAGGGAATTCAAAGGTCTTGGTGACTGCCATCTATAAATCTGATGGGATTAAGGCTTGTACCAAGGCTTTAATGTGTCAGTACAGGGCGTTATCATCTACCGAGCCGCCTACTTCGGTATCTATGACACCGCAAAGGGAATGCTCCCAGATCCCAAGAAAACTCACATCTTCATCAGCTGGATGATTGCATAGTCTGTCCTTGCTGTTGCTGGTCTGGCTTCCTATTCTTTTGACGCAGTTCGCCGTTGTATGATGCAGTCTGGTCACAAAGGAACCGATAATTATACACGCACTCTGACTGCTGGCGGAAGGTCGCTCGAGATGAACGAAGCAAGGCCTTTTTCAAGGGTGCATGGTCCAACATTCTCAGAGGCATGGGTGGTGCCTTTGTGCTTGCCTTGTATGATGAGATCAAGAAGTACACATAATTATGTCCTAGGTGTTCTCCCCGAGAACAGGCATATTGTATAGTAGACCATATTCTTGAACATTCTGGACAGATTCTCTGGGCTTGTCTGTCTTATCAATGGCAACTATTTACCAGTTGAAAAGTGGGAAGCAATAATATTCATCTCACCAGTTTTCTCTTAAAGCCATTTCCATAATGACAATTATGATGGGACTCAATTATATTTTTTATTTCAGTCACTCCTGATAATAAAAAATTGAAGAAATAAAAATATCCAAAACCAAAAAAAGACATTTGCTTTTCATTTGATTTTATTACAAGAAAACTGTTTTTAAAGAAATTATTAATAGTAAATAAATTATTGTTTAAAATTATTTATTCGGAATGTTATTAGTTGATAAAATTCAAACATTTTTCTCATGCAATCTGAATAATCCATTATTCCAATTTATAATTTGAGGCTTTGCATACAGAAAATCTGCATAAAATTATAGAATTATTATTTATGTGCTTTGTGATATTAGAAAAGTTTCTTAATAGCTCTGAGTTGCTGTTCAGGCCTCTGATGAGGGTGTGGGCAGAATGTGGACATGTGCACACTGTGGAGCGGCTTCAGTCTCTGTGAAAATCAGTGTAGAGTCCTCAAATGAGTGAAAGCAAAGCTACCATATTGTCCAGCTGTGCCACTCCTGAGAGGGTGTGCAAAGGCATTTGAGTCAATGCACTACAGAGACACCTACACATCTGTGGGTTTTTTGTGTTTATTTTGTAGCATTATTAACAACGGCAAAATTATAGAATCCATCTAAATAATCATGAACAGATGAATGAACTGAAGAATGTGGTATGTATGTATAATGGGATTTAATTCAGGTACAGAGCACAGCTGTGTCATTTGCTGGAAAGTGGAAGTGAATTAGATCATATTAAGTGAAATAATTCAAATCCAGAAAGATAAATACCACATAATTTCTCTCCTATGTGGAAACTAGGTTTATGTGTACACATATATAAGTATATGTGAGTATATACACACACATGTATGACATGAAGTATGAAAAGAGCTATTAGGAAGAAGAATGGGGCTGATTGGAGTGAGGACAGTTATGGGGAATGAATATAATGAAACTTTATGATAAATTTGAATAAAAAATATCACCACGACAGTCACCAATTTGTAAAATGAATACATACTAATAAAACTTCTTTTAAAAAGTAGTTTAATGGAGGAAATTTAAATATTTTCTTAATATTCCCAAAATATGAAATAGACATTAAATATTTTTAAACAAAGGCACTATGTATTTTGGTACATTTTATAAAATATATGATGAAATTTTTATTACACCTCTACAGTTATGACTAAGATCAAAAACTCATGTGTTAACAGATGCTGGCGAAGATGTGGAGAAAGAGGAACACTCCTCCATTGTTGGTGGGATTGCAAGCTGGTACAACCACTCTGGAAATCAGTCTGGAGGTTCCTCAGAAAATTGGACATTGTACTACCTGAGGACCCAGCTATACCTTTCCTGGGCATATAACCAAATGATGCTCTAACATGCAACAAAGACACATGCTCCACTATGTTCATAGCAGCCTTATTTATAATAGCCAGGAGCTGGGAAGAACCCAGATGTCCTTCAACAGAGGAATGGATACAGAAAATGTCACATATTTACACAATGGAGTACTACTCAGCTATTAAAAACAATGACTTCATGAAATTCTTAGGCAAATGGATGCAACTAGAAAATATCATCCTGAATGAGGTAATCCAGTCACAAAAGAACACACATGGTATGCACATATTAATAAAGGCATATTAGTCCCAAAGCCCAATATACAATTCACAGACCATGAAGCTGAAGAAGAGGAAGACCAAAGTGTGGATTCATCAGTCCTTCTTAGAATGAGAAACAAAATACTCATGGGAGGAAGTACTGCGGCAAGGAATGGAGCAGAGATTGAAGGAAAGGCCATCCAGAGACTGGGAATCCATCCTATATGCAGCCACCAAACCCAGTCACTATTGCTGATTCCAAGAAGTGCTTGCTGACAGGAGCTTGATATGGCTGTCTTCTGAGAGGCTCTCCCAGAGTCCTACTGATACAGATTAAGATGCTTGCAGCTAAAGGTCAGACTGAGCATGGGGACCTCTATGGAGGAGTTAGAGAAAAGACTGAAGGAGCTGAAGGGGTTTGCAATACACCATAGGAAGAACAACAGTATCAAACAACCAGACCTTCCAATGCTCCCAGGAAATAAACCACCAACCAGAGAATCCACATGGAGTGACCCATGGCTCCAGCATCATTGAAGCATTGTCTGGCATCAATAGGAGAAGCCCTGGGTCCTGCAAAGGATCTTTCCTCCAGTGTAGGGAAATGCCAGGGTGTTTAGGTGGCAGTGGGAGCATCTTTATAGAAGCAGGTGGAGGGGGCATGGAAGAGGAGGGGAACCTCGAAAGGGGATAACATTTGAAATGTGAATACATAAACTACCCAATATAACAAACAAACAAACAAACAATAAATAAATAAAAGAGCCAGGCCTGGTGGCTCATACCTTTAATACCAGAACTCCATAGGCGGAGACAGGTAGATCTCTGTGAGTTCAAGGTCAGCCTAATCTACAAAGGAAATTCCTGGACAGCCTGGTCAATTACACAGAGAAAACCTTTCTCAAAACAAACAAATAGGCGCCAGAGAGATGTCTCAGTGGTTAAGAGCACTGACTGCTCTTCCAGAGGACCTAAGTTCAATTCTCAGCAACCACATGGTGGCTCACAGCCATCTGTGATGGAATCCAATGCCTTCATGCCTTCTTCTGTGTGTCTGAAGACAGCAGCAGTGTATTCATATACAGAAAATAAACAAACCTTAAAAATAACAAATAATAAAGAAGCAAATAAAAATGACTACACAATATTTATTTACATATTATTTATTTAGGCAGCTAAGCTTTGGAATTAAAAGCGAAAATTTATTGGTCTTCATTATGCCCTCTTTTTTTTATTTGTTTGTTTTTATTTGTTTTTGGTTTTCATATTAGCAGCATATGTATAAAGCTAAGACTTTTCATGTTTGGAAAGCGTTGCATTTCTGACTTTATCTATCGCCTATCTATCCATCCATATCTATCTATCTATCTATCTATCTATCATCTATCTATCTATCTATCTATCTATCTATCTATCTATCTATCTATCTATCTATCTATCTATCTATCTATCTATCTTTATCATCTATCATCTGATATGTGAGACAGGTTATCATTCAGCCCAGGCTCGCCTTGAACTCATGGTGTATCTAAGAGTGACCTTGACCTCTTCATCCTCCTTCCACATTCTCTCAAGTACTAAGATTACATCATGTCTGCCGCAAATATAATTCTTTAGTACAGAATCACTGGGCCAAAAACCAAGAACAGTCTTTGCAGACAACACTGTCCTCTCCAGGTTCTTGCTGCTACCCACAGTGAATCTAACTGAGTTCTTTGTTATTACTGTTGAGACAAGACATTGAAAAGTTTCTCCTTCAAGATGTTTGAAGACAATATTCTTAAGTAGAGTTCCTGCTTTCACAGAATTATTTCAGAATTAATGTTTTAAGGTGGATTTCACACACCACCATGGCACTACCCATAATTCTACTTACAGTGAGATATTTGACAATAAGAACATCATCCTGAAACATACTATCCTGGCATCTTGTTAATGTCAAATGGTGAACCAAAAACAAATGGTTGCCATTTTCCTCTTCACTGTGGATGCTAAGATCCTAGATGGCAATCTTGTGGTCTTTAGGAAGGTAAAAAAAAATGGTATGACCATTGTAGACATCCAGCAGTGTCTAGAGCAGCAAGGAGGTTCTCTAAGCTGGCTGTGGATAACCCTATCATATTTGACTTGCATGTATCTTGACCACCAAGCCTTTCTCTCTGTATCTTAGCAGAATATCCTTCAAGTCTGTTTACAGTGTCCTTCAACCTCTGTGTTCTCATTTTGTTCTTTGGGTTCCAAGTTTTTCTTAATCATTTACAAGTCTAGTTTAATTGAAGAGTTATGTTTGCTGTAATGAATAAAAACTAAACAACAAAAGATAAGCCAGGTATGGTGCATTCCTTTAATAATAGCTTAATTTTGGGAGGCAGAGACAGGAGGATCTCTCTGTTTGTTTCTGCCTCACTTTCAAAGTTATTTTATTTACATTCCAGTCCTTGTCCCATCTCCATGACCCAACCCACAGTTCCCCATTCCATTCCTCCTTCTCTTTGCCTCTGAAAGCCTGCTTCCCCTACCAGATCTCCCCCTTCCCTGGGGCCTCAAGTCTCTCCAGGATTAATTGCATTTTCTCCCCCTGCAGCCAGACCAGATAGACCTCTGCTATATAGGTACTAGGGGGCCTCAGACAGGCCTGTGTATGCTCCTGGTTTGTGTCTCAGTCTCTGGGAGCTCCCTGGAGTCTGGGAGAGTTGAGTCTTTTTATCTTTCTATGGGGTTGCTCTCCCTTTCAGCTTCTTCAATTCTTCCCTTAAACCAACCTTAGGGGTCCTCAACCTCAGTCCAATGGTTGGGTGTACGTATCTGAATATGTCTGAGTCAGCTGCTGGGAGGGTCTCTCAGAGGACTACCATGCCAGTCTGTAAGCACACCACAGCATCAATAATAGTTTCAGGCCTTGGCGGCCTCTCCCCCACTGCCCATGAGATGGATCCCAAGTTGAGCCAGTCATTGGACTGCCTTTTCTTCAGTCTCTTCTTCATTTTGGTCCCTGCAGTTCTTTTATACAGAACAATTGTGGGTCAGAAATTTTGACTGTGGGTTAGTAACACTGTTCTTCCACTGCCCTGTCTTTCTACTAGAGATGGACTCTTTGAATTTCCTCTTCCAATTGTTGGACATTTAGGCTAAGGTCACCCTCATTGAGTCCTGAGAACCTCTCACCTTCCAGGTCTCTGGTATTTTCTAGAGGGTCCCCCTTTCTTCCTCCACCAGAGGCTACATATTTCCATTCATTCTCTTGGTCCTCTGAACTTCTCCCTCTCCCCTCCCCTTCCATATCTGACTCTGTTCCCCTTTCCCTTCCCACTGCCCACTCCCACTCAGAGTCCTTTCTCCCTCTCCCTCTCATGATTATTTCCTTCCCCCTTCTAAGTGGAATTGAAACCTCACTTTCTACTTGTTACACTTATTATGATATGTAGGTTGTATCATGGGTATTCTGTTCTTTTTGCCTAATCCACTTATAAGTGAGTACGTGCCATACATGTTTTTTGGGTCTCAGTTACCTCACACAGGATGATATTTTCTAGTTTCATCCATTTGCCTGCAAAATTCATGATGTTCTCATTTTTAATAGTTGAATAGAATTCCATTGTGGAAATGAAATGCATTTTCTGTATCCATTCTTCAGTTGTGGGACATCTGGGTTGTTTCCAGCTTCTGGCTATTACAAATAAGGCTGCTATGAACATGGTAGAGTATGTGTCCCTGTGGTATGGTCGGGTGTCTTCTGGGTATATGCCTAAGAGCAGTATAGCTGGGTCTACAGGTAGAACTATTTTCAATTTTCTAAAGAACTGCCAGATTATTTTCCAGAGTGGTTGTATCAGTTCACAATCTCACCAACAATGGAGAAGTGTTCCACTTTTTCCACATCATTTCCAGAATGTGCTGTCACTTGAGGTTTTCATTTTATCCATTCTGATTGGTGTAAGGTAGAGTCTCAGGGACATTTTGATTTAAATTTCTCTGATGACTAAGGACTTTGAACACTTCTTTAAATGCTTCTTGGTCATTTGAGATTCTTTTGTTGTGAACTCTCTTTGGCTCTGTACCCCATTTTTTAATTGGGTTATTTGTTTTTTTGGAGATTAACTTCTTGAGTTCTTTATATATTTTGGATATTAGCCTTCTGTTGGATGTAGGGTTAGTGAAGATCGCTTCTTTCTGTTCTAGAGCTTTCAGCTGTGCTGTTAAGTTACTTTTATGGGATCTTTCCAATGTCTTTATGAAGGCATTTAGTACTAATGAATTTTCCTCTTCACACTGCTTTCTTGGGTCCCATAAATTTGAGTATGATGTGTCTTTATTTACATTGAATTTTATAGTCTTTGATTTTTTCTTTATTTCTTCTTTGACTAAGCTATAGTTGATCAGAGAGTTTTTTTAGTTTCCATGAGTATGTGGGGTTTCTGTTATTTTTGTTGTTATTGAAGTCTAGCCTTAGTCTGTGATGATCTGATAGAAGGCATGGGATTATTCCAATCTTCTTGTATCTGTTGAGGCTAGTTTTACGTCTGATTATATGATCAGTTTTGAAAAAGGTTCCATGAGGTGCTGAGAAGAAAGATTTTTCTCTTTTGGGGGGCATAAAATGTTCTGTAGATATCTGTTAAATCAATTTGGTTTATAACTTTTGTTAGTTTCACTGTGTCTCTTTTAGTTTCTGTTTCAATGATCTGTCCATTGGTGAAAGTTGGGTGTTAAAATCTCCCACTATTGTTGTGTGAGGTTCAATGTGTGTTTTATGGCTTAGTTTTTTTTTTATTTTTTATAAATGTGGGTACTGTTGTATTTGGGGCATAGATGTGCAGAATTGAGATGTCTGCTTGGTGGACTTTTCCTTTAATGAATATGAAGTGTCCTTCCCCATCTCCTTTGATAACTTTTGATTGAAAATCTCTTTTATTGGATATTAGAATGGCAATTCCAGCTTGTTTCTTGGAACCATTTGCTTGGAAAACTTTTTTCCAGCTTTTTACTCTGAAGTAGTGTCTATCTTTGTCACTGAGGGATATTTCTTGTGTACAGCAAAAAAAGTGAATCCTGCTTACATATCCGGTCTGGTAGCCTGTGTCTTTTTATAGGTGATATGGACCATTGATGTTGAGAGATATTAAAGACAAATGATTTTTAGTTCCTGTTATTTTCATTGCTTGAGTTGGTATTATGTGTGTATGATTCTTTTCTTTATTTTTGTTGTGAGATGTTTAGTTTCTTATTTCTCCTTGGGTGTAGTTACCCTTCTTGTGTGGAGATTTTGATCCAGTATCCTCTGTAAGGCTGGATTAGTAGAAAAATATTGTTTAAATTTGGTTTTGTCAGGGAATATCTTGGTTTTTCGATCCGTGATGATTAAGCTGTATATAGTAGCCTGGGCTGGCTTTGTGTTCTCTTAGAGTATGAATGACATCTGTCTAGGATCTTCTGGCTTTCATAGTCTCTGTTGAGAAGGGTGGTGTAACTCTGATGGGTCTGCCTTTATATGTTACTTGGCATTTTACCTTTACAGCTTTAATATTCTTCCTTTGTTCTGTGCATCTAGTGTTTTGATTATTATGTGATGAGAGGAATTTCTTTTCTGGTCCAATCTATTTGGTGTTCTATAGAGTTCTTATACATTAATGGCCATCTCTTTCTTTAGGTTCGGGATGTTTTCTTCTATGATTATGTTGAAGATACTTTCTGGCATTTTGAGCTGGGATTCTTTATCCTCTTCTATTCCTATTATTCTTAGGTTTGATGTTTTTATTGTGTCCTCAATTTCCTGGACATGTTGGGTTAGGAGTTTTGTATACTGTGTATTTCCTTTGACTGGTGTGTCAATATCTAATATGATATCTTTTATGCTTGAGATTTTTCTTTCCCATCTCTTGTATTCTGTTGATGATATTTACATCTGTAGCTGCTAATCTCTTTCCTACATTTTCCATTTCTGGGATTGCCTTTGTGTTTTTTTTAATTGTTTCTATTTCCACTTTTAGTTCTTGGACATTTCTGTTTAAGTCCTTTACCTGCTTAAATATATTTTCATATATTTTTTATGGATTTATTTGTTTCTTTTCTAACAGTTTCTACACATTTATTTATTTATTCCTGTATTTTTTCATTGGATGTTTTAAATTTACATTTTAAATGTTATTCCCGTTCTAGGTTTCCTGGTCATAAGCCCCCTATCCCATTCCCCTCTCCTTTTTCTATAAGGGTGTTCCTCCTCCCCAACCATCCCTCCTTCCCACTTCCTGTCCCACGATATTCCACTACAATGGGGGGTCCAGCCTTGGCAGGAACAAGGGCTTCTCCTTCCATTGGTGCCCAACAAGGCCATCCTTTGCTACATATGCAGCTGGAGCCATGGGTCTGTCCATGTATAGTCTTTGGGTAGTGGTTTAGTCCGTGGGAGCTCTGGTTGGTTGGTATTGTTGTTCTTATGGGGTTGCAAACCCTTTCAGCTTCTTCAATCCTTGCCCTAACTTGTGTATTGGGGTTTGGCTGCAAGCACCCACATCTGTATTGGTCAGGCTCTGGCAGAGTTTCTTAGGAGACAGTTATATCAGGCTCCTGTCAGCAAGCTTTTCTTGGCATCAGTAATACTGTCTGGGTTTGTTGTCTGCAGATGGGACAGATTCCTAGGTGGGTCAGTCTCTGAATGGCCATTTCTTCAGTCTCTGCTCTAAACTTTGTCTCTATATCCCCTCATATGAATATTTTTGATCCCCCTTTTAAGAAGGACAAAAACATCCACACTTTGATCGTCCTTTTTCCTGAGCTTCATGTGGTCTGTGGATTGTGTCTTGCGTTATTTGAGATTTTGGGCTAATATCCGCTTATCAGTGAGTGCATACCATGTGTGTTTTTCTGTGATTGGGTTACCTTACTCAGGATGATATTTTCTAGTTCCATCCATTTACCTATGAATTTCATGAAGTCATTGTTCTTGATTGCTGAGTAGTACTCCATTGTGTATATATACACCACATTCTCTATATTCATTCATCTGGATATTATAAATAAGGCTGGATGAGCATAGTAGAGCATGTGTCTTTGTTCTATATTGGAGTATCTTTTGGGTATATGCCCAGGAGAGGTATAGCTGGGTCCTCAGGTAGTGCAATGTCCAATTTCCTGAGGAACCTCTGGTTGATTACCAGAGTGGTTGTATCTGTTTGCAATCCCACCAAAAATGGAGGAGTGTTTCTCTTTTTCCACATCTTTGCCAGCATCTGTTGTAACCTAAATTTTTGACCTTAGCCATTCTGACTGGTGTGAGGTGGAATCTCAGGGTTGTTCTGATTTGCATTTCCCTGATGACTAATGATCTTGAACATTTCTTTAGGTGCTTCTCAGCCATTCAATATTTCTCAGCTGAGAATTCTTTGTTCAACTCTGTATCCCATTTTTAATTAGGGTTATTTGGCTCTCCGGAGTCTATCTTTTTGAGTTCTTTGAATATTTTGGATATTAGTCCTCTATCAGATGTAGAATTGGCAAAGATCTTTTCCTAATCTGTTGGGGACCATTTTTTCCCCTACTGACAGTATCCTTTGCTGTATAGAAGCTTTGCAGTTTTATGAGGTTCCATTTGTTGATTCTTGATCTTAGAGCAGAAGCCATTTGTGTTTTGTTCAAGAAATTTTCCCCAGTGCCCATGTGTTCAAGGCACTTCCCTACTTTTTCTTGTATTAGTTTGAGTGTATTTGGTTTGATGTGGAGGTCCTTGGTCTACTTGGACTCAAGCTTTGTACAGGGTGATAAGAATGGATAGATTTGTATTATTCTACATTCTGACCTCCAGTTGAACCAGCACCATTTGTTGAAAATGCTGTCTTTTTCTCACTGGATAGTTTCAGCTCCTTTGTCAAAAATCAAGTGACCATAGGTGTATGGGTTCATTTCTGAGTCTTCAATTCTGTTCCTCCGATCTACCTGTCTTTTGCTGTACCAATACCATTCAGTTTCTATCACTATTGCTCTGTAATACAGCTTGAGGTCAGGGAAGGTGATTCCACCAGAAGTTCTTTTTTTCTTGAGGATAGTTTTCGATATCCTGGGTGTATTGTTATTTCTAATTAATTTGCAAATTGCTTTTTCTAACTCTATGAATAACTGGGTTGTAAGTTTGATGGGGATCGCATTGAATCTGTAGTTTGCTTTCAGCAAAATTGCCATTCTTACTATATTAATTCTGATAACCCATGAGCATGGGAGGACTTTCCATCTTCTGAGATCTTCTTCCTTTTCTTTTTTCAGAAACTTGAAGTTCTTGTCATATAGATCTTTCACTTGCTTGGTTAAAGTCACACCAAGGTATTTTATGTTATTTGTGACTATTTTGATGGGTGCCATTTCCCTGATTTCTTTCTCTACCTCTTTATCCTTTAAGTAGAGGAAGACTACTGATTTGTTTGAATTAATTTTATACCCAGCCACTTTGCTGAATTTTTTTTAAAATCCGGCTTTTTTGGCATCATATAACTATACTATCATATCATTTGCAAATAGTGATATTTTGACTTTTTCCTTTCCAATCTGTATCCCTTTGACCTCCTTTTGCTTTCTGATTGCTCTGACGAGAACTTTGAGTACTATATTGAATAAGTATGGATAGAGTGGTGGGCTTTTTCTAGTTCCTGATTTTAGTGGAATTGCTTCAAGTTTCTCTCCATTTAGTTTGATGTTGTCTACTGATTTGATGTTTATTGCTTTTAGTATATTTAGGTATGGGCCTTGAATTCCTGATCTTTCCAAGCTTTTATTTGAAGGAGTGTTAAATTTTGTCAAATGCTTTCTCAGCATTTAATAAAATGATCATGTGGATTTTTTTTCTTTGAGTTTGTTTATATAGTGATTACATTGTTAGATTTCCATGTATTGAACCATTCCTGCATTCCTGCGATGAAGTCTACTTGATCTTGATGGGTGATCATTTTGATGTGTTCTTGGATTTGGTTTGGGAGAATTTTATTGAGTATTTTTGCATTGATATTCACAAGGGAAACTCTTCTGAAGTTCTCTTCCTTTGTTATGTCTTTGTGTGGTTTAGTTATAATGTATTTGAGGCTTCCTAGAAGGAATTGGGTAGTGTTCCTTCCATTTCAGTTTTGTGGAATAGTTTGAAGAGTAGTAGTTTGAGGTCTTCTATGAAGGTCTGATAGAATTCTGCACTAAACCCATCTGGTTCTGGGCTCTTTTTGGTTGGGAGACTTTTAATAACTGCCTCTATTTCTTTAGGAATTATGGGACTGTTTACATGGTTTTCTGATAGTGATTTCACTTTGGTACCTGGCATTTTTCCAGAAAATTTTTCATTTCATCCAGATTTTCCAGTTTTGTTGAATATAGGCTATTGTAGTAGGATCTGATGATTTTTTGAATTTCCTGAGATTCTGTTGTTATGTCTCCCTTTTCATTTCTACTTTTGTTAATTTGGCTACACTCTCCATGCCCTCTCATTAGTCTGGCTAAGGGTTTATCTATCTTATTGATTTTCTCAAAGAAGCAGCTCCTGGTTTTTTTTTTTTTTTTTTATTTTTTTTAAGTCCTTTTTGTTTCCACTTGTTTGATTTAAGCTGTAAGTTTGATTATTCCCTGCCTTCTACTCCTCTTGGGTGTATTTGTTTCTTTTTGTTCTAGAGCTTTTAGGTGTACTGTCAAGCTGCTAGTTCATGCTTTCTCCAGTTTCCTTTTGGAGGTACTCAGGGCTTTGAGTTTTCCTCCTAGCACTGCTTTCATTGTGTCTCATAAGTTTGGGTATGTTGTGCCTTTATTTTAGTTAAATTCTAAGAAGTCTTTAATTTCTTTCTTTATTTCTTCCTTGACCAGGTTATCATTGAGCAGAGTGATGTTCACCTTCCATGCATATGTGGGCTTTATGTCATTATTGTTATTGGAGACTAGCCTTATTTCATGGGGATCTTACAGGATGCATGGGATTAGATCAATCTTCTATCGGTTGAAACCTGTTTTGTGACTGATTATATGGTCAATTTTGGAGAACGTATCACGGGGTGCTGAGAATAAGTTTTATTCTTTTGTTTTATGAGAAGTGTTCTATAAATATATGGTTCTATAAATATTTGACTCATAACTTCTGTTAGTTTCTCTATGTCTCTGTTAATTTTCTGCTTCTATGATCTTCCATGATGAGAGTGGACTATTGTAATCTCCTACTATTATTGTGTGAGGTGCAATGTGTGCTTTGAGCTTCAATAAGGTTTCTTTTATGAATGTAGGTGCCTTCGCATTTGGAACATAGATACTTAGGACTGAGAGTTCATCTTGGTGGATATTTCCTTTGATGAATATGAAGTGTCCTTCCTTATCTTTTTCGATAACTTTAGGTTGAAAGTAGATTTTATTTGACATTAGAATGGCTACTCCAACTTGTTTCTTGGGACCATTGGCTTGGAAAGTTCTTTTCCTGTCTTTTACTCTGAGGGAGTGTCTGTCTTTGTCTCTGAGATGTGTTTCCCTTATGCAGCAAAATGCTGGATCCTATTTAAATATCCTGTCTATTTCTTTTTATTGGATAATTGAGTCCATTAATGGCAAAGGATATTAAGGAATAGTTATTGTTGTTTTCTGTTATTCTTGTTGTTAGGGGTTGAATTATGTTTGTGTGTCTCTCTTCTTTTGTGTTCCTTGCAAGGAGATCACTTTCTTACTTTTTCGAGGGTATAGTTTCCTTCCTTGTGGTGGAGTTTTCCTTCTATTATCCTTTGTAGTGCTGGATTTGTAAAAATATATTATGTAAATTTGGTTTTGTCATGGAATATCTTGGTTTCTGCATCCATGTTGAGAGTTTTGCTGGATATAGTAGCCTAGGCTGGCCTTTGTTTTCTCTTAGGGTCTGTACAACATCTGCCCAGTATCTTCTGGCTTTCATAGTTTCTGGTCAGAAGTCTGGTGTAATTCTGATAGGTCTGCCTTTATACGTTACTTGACCTTTTTCCTTTACTGCTTTTAAAATTCTTTCTTTGTTTTATGCATTAGTTTTTTTGACTATTATGTGATGGGGGGAATTTCTTTTGTTGTCCAATCTATTTTGTTTCTGTAAGCTTCCTGTATGTTTATGGGCATCACTTTATTTACGTGAGGGAAGTTTTACATTATCTTTGATGGTTCTGTTGATGTTTTCTATGGTATCTTCCGCTCCTGAGAGTCTCTCTTCTATCTCTTGTATTCTGTTGGAGATACTTTCATCTATGATTCCTTATCTCTTCCCTAGGTTTTCTATATCTAGGGTTGTCTCCCTTTGTGTGTTATTTATTGTTTCTATTTCCATTTTCAATTCCTTCACATGTTTGGCTGTGTTTTCCTGCAATTCTTTCCGTGACTTTTGTGTTTCCTCTCTAAGGTTGTCTACTTGTTTACTTGTGCTTTCCTGCATTTCTCTATGGGAGTTCTTTATGTCTTTCTTTTTTTTTTTTTTTTATTAACTTGAATATTTCTTATATACATTTCAGTGTTATTCCTTTCCGGTTTCGGCAAACATCCTTCCCCCTCCCTTCCTTATGGGTGTTCCTCCCCACCCTCCCCCATTGCCGCCCTCCCCCCAACAGTCTAGTTCACTGGGGGTTCAGTCTTAGCAGGACCCAGGGCTTCCCCTTCCACTGGTGCTCTTACTAGGATATTCATTGCTACCTATGAGGTCAGAGTCCAGGGTCAGTCCATGTACAGTCTTTAGGTAGTGGCTTAATCCCTGGAAGCTGTGGTTGCTTGGCATTGTTGTACATATGGGGTCTCGAGCCCCTTCAAGCTCTTCCAGTTCTTTCTCTGATTCCTTGAACAGGGGACCTATTCTCAGTTCAGTGGTTTTGCTGCTGACATTCGCCTCTGTATTTGCTGTATTCTGGCTGTGTCTCTCAGGGCGATCTACACTTCTGCACTTCTTTGCTTCATCCATCTTGTCTAATTGGGTGGCTGTATATATATGGGCCACATGTGGGGCAGGCTCTGAATGGGTGTTCCTTCAGTCTCTGTTTTAATCTTTGCCTCTCTCTTCCCTGCCAAGGGTATTCTTGTTCCCCTTTTAAAGAAGGAGTGAAGCATTCACATTTTGATCATCCGTCTTGAGTTTCATTTGTTCTAGGCATCTAGGGTAATTCAGGCATTTGGGCTAACAGCCACTTATCAATGAGTGCATACCATGTATGTCTTTCTGTGATTGGGTTAGCTCACTCAGGATGATATTTTCCAGTTCCAACCATTTGCCTACAAATTTCATAAACTTCGTTGTTTTTGATAGCTGAGTAATATTCCATTGTGTAGATGTACCACATTTTCTGTATCCATTCCTCTGTTGAAGGGCATCTGGGTTCTTTCCAGCTTCTGGCTATTATAAATAAGGCTACGATGAACATAGTGGAGCACGTGTCTTTTTTATATGTTGGGGCATCTTTTGGGTATATGCCCAAGAGAGGTATAGCTGGATCCTCAGGCAGTTTAATGTCCAATTTTCTGAGGAACCTCCAGACTGATTTCCAGAATGGTTGTACCAGTCTGCAATCCCACCAACAATGGAGGAGTGTTCCTCTTTCTTTATGTCTTTCTTAAAGTCCTCCATCATTATTAAAAAAAATGTGATTTCAAATCTAAATCTTGCTTTTCCTGTGTGTTTGGATATCCAGTATTTTCTTTGGTGGGAGAACTGGGCTCTGATGATGCCAAGTAGTCTTGGCTTCTGTTGATTAGTTTCCTGCGCTTACCTCTAGCCATTGGGTTGTGTCTGAATTTGGTTGTTTTGCTGTTTCTGGGAATGACTTGGCCCTATTATAGGCCTCTGTGTTAGCACTCCTGTAGAAATGTTTTCCTGTTCTCTTTCAGCCTTTCCTGAGAACAGGTGCTCTGCTCTCAGCTGTGGTGGCACTCCTGGAGACTGTCTTCCAGTTCTAGGCATGGGCAGGAATCCAAGAGTCCTGCCCCTGATTGCTTGTGTAGGTCCTTGGTACTATGCCATTCCCTCTTGGGTCTGGACTGTGGGCAGAGGGTATTCTCCACTGACTTCTCAGGAGTATCCATACTTCTGAGATTCCAGCTCTCTCCCCCACGATATTTGGGTGCAGGGAGCTGCTTGGTGGAATCAGTTTGGTCCTGGGTGCAGACCAGAACTGTGGGTACTGACAACTGTCTGTTCCTATATCCTTCTGTCCAGAGGCACTGTGCAGTTTCCCCTTGAACCAGGGATGTGGTCCGAGGTGTGCAGAGGTAGCAGTCTGTCCTGCGGCCTCAGGATGTCTGAACTCCTGGGTGTTTTTTTTTTTTTTTTTTTTAAGTCCAAATCTTTAAGTGATTTTTTTAAGTCCAAATCTTGCTTTTCCAGTGTGCTTGGTTATCCATTATTTGCTTTAGTATGAGAACTGGGCTTTGATGATGTCAAGTAGTCTTGGTTTTTGTTGCTTAGGTTCCTGTGCTTAGCTCTAGCCATTGGGTTGTCTCTGGTGTTAGCTTGTCTTGCTGTCTCTGACAGTAGCTTAACTCTCCTGTAGGTCTGTGTGTCAGCACTCCTGCAGACCTGCTTTCTTTCAGCTGGGTGTGGGAGCAGAGAGCTACTCCTGGATTTGTGTGACCTGAAGCCTCCTGGTGGGGCTGCTTGGCACAGAAGAGTTGGTCTTAACTCTGCTCTCAGGTGAGTATGCTCTCCTTGTGACTGGCTTTCAGTTCTAGGTGAAGGCAGAAACCCAAAGGGTCCTGCCCATGACTGCTCCTAGGTCCCTGTTCCCAGAGGGCACAGAGGGCACTAAATGGGTTCATCTTGGATCAGGAATGTGAGCAGAAGTGGTGTTCTCCCCTGAGCTCTCACCATTGTCCATCTGCACTTCTGAGGTTCCAGCTTTCTCCCCCACAGGATTTGGCTGCAGGTTCTTGTATTTTTTTTTAATTGAATTTTTATATCCTTCTTAAAGGCCTCTATCATCTTCATGAGAAGGTATTTTTGGTCATTATCTTGCTTTTCACGCATGTTAGGGTATCCAGTGCTTACTGTGGTGGGAGAAATTGATTCTGATGTGCCAAATTACATTGGCTTCTGTTGCTCATGAGCTTGTGCTTACCTCTGGCCATCTGGTTCTCTCTGGTGTTAAATGGCTAGGGTGTTTATGATTGGAGCCAGTCTCCTTGAAGACAGGTAGAGCTCTGTGATCTCAGTTAGAGCTGGTCTCCTTGGAAGCAGGAAGTGTTATTTCTGGTTAGGGTGGGCCTTCTGTGTGTCTGATTGTGTCAGGCCTCCTGTGTCCCTGGTTACTGTGGACCTTCTGTGCCCCTGGTTACTGTGGACCTACTGTACTCTTGTTTATTGTGGACCTTCTGGGAGGCTTATTGGGTGTATTGTTTGGGCCAGTATCTGGCCACTGATCTGACCCAGATGGGGAAGTGGGCTTGAAGGAAGGTGGAACTTAGGGGGCAGAAGGGGATGGAATGGTCCCTTGTCAGCTGTGCCCTGTGATTGTCCCAGCTGACAGGTATTTGGGCAAGATTCTCACCTTTGTCTTTGGTTGCTACAGAACTCCTTGGAAGCACGCAGGCTATAGTGTTTGGGTGGGTATCAAGCCACTGATTTGGAGCATCTCTCTTAATTCAAGGCCAGCTTCAGTCTGCCGAGGAATTTCCTGACCCAGTCCTCAGCCAGAGTTACATCACGAGATCCTGTTTCAACAAAACAAAGCAGAAAAAAAAATCAAAATCGAGAACAATGCATTTTATTGTATATATCAGCCCACATTCCACTGTATATCACTGTATATATTTTGTATTTATTTTATCAATTCAACTGTTGGCAGGTATTTGTCTTGATTATGCCTTTATGACATTATAAGAAATATTACATGAATGGCTGCATAACTATCTGGCTTGCCTGAAACTCACTATGTAGACCAGTCTGTTTTTGAACCTGTGGTCCTACCCCAACTTCTACCCCAGCCCTAAGTGCTAAGAAAAGTAGTGTACTACCATATGTGCCTTGAGGTCATGGGAATGGAAAATAGTTTACTGTTGTTACTATTTTTTACAGATGTTTGTTCTGGAAATATTTACCTTTCATAGTTACAAGTGATTTCAGTGTGGCAATGATATATATAATCTTAAACCAAATTAGGAACTTAACCAAAATTGGTGAATTTTGGTAAATGTTGGCAAATTTGTTATGATATTAATACATACAAATAAATATAAACAATTGTGACATTGCATACTTGTTATGTTAGTGAGGGCAAAGCTTTAGTGAAGGTTTAAAGAAAGATATATCATTATTCTTTTGCATTGATATAAGCACTCCAGTTCTTTGAATTACTACTAGTATTAGACAAGCAACAATGGAAATGATGTGTGAATGTAGAAGTAGGAAAGCAGAAATAGGATAACATAAAAATTTAATGCTTTAGACCCATTCTCAAGTATTCACATATTCAATGTACATGTTTTGAGAATTAACTCTATGCAAGGTATTGTGCTATCTGTTGTAGAGGATGCATATGATACAGGTCTTGGCCTAAGAAAACTTATACACATAGGCTTTTCCTACATTAACATTCTGCAGTACTGTGATTGTTTGTTGAGATCAATTTTTTTTCCTGATAATGGACTCTCCATATACTCTCTAGAGTATTATTTGTTCTGTGAAATAATTTAGGGGTTGCCAAAAAATGAGCTATTCATGAATATTCTTTCTAGTTAGTTAACATATCTCTCTTAAAATTCTTTGCAATAAAAACTATCCATTGGGGCTGGATTCTTCTAGAGCACCCAGTTTCACTTTCTAACACACATGTGGCAACTAAAATTCTCTACAATACCAGTTACAGACATTTTCTTCTGGTATGCATGGGCTCCAGGCATACATGTGATGTACACACATACAAGACCATCATCATGCACATAAAATGTTATTCATTAGTTAACTGTTAAGTGCAAATTATGTATAACAAAAGCATTTTGTTGAACTATTGATTTCATCATAATAGTTATTTGAGATGAGGATATTAACAGACTAGAATATGGGTTACACCATATTTTCACAGCAAGTGGATTGTACTTGGAGGCAAGTCAGTTATATGTTGCTCTGGTTTAATGAGACTCTTCTTCCTGGGTATCTGAAGAAGACGTGTGAGGGAGGAGATGGTAAAAAAACAAAAATGAGGTAGTACCTTGAAAGGACGAAATGTGGGTGGCACAGATGAACTTCTTTGTTCTAGACTTAGTTATAAATTTGGACAGTGCAATGGGAGAAGCTCTTGAGTTATGCGTACCGAGTATATGGTGATTACATACGAGATTAACTTATCACATCTGACAGTTTTGATTTTTCATTTATAAAATCCACAAATGTGCTTTTTATTTGTTTTGTATTTATTTGTGTGACTGAAACTAATTAGAGCACAGTTGTTGAAACAATGTAAGAAATTTAACAAAGTATTAAGATTACAAAAATATCACCTTGTATGTGTTATAGGCTATCTTGCAGTTGAATAAGTCTTAATAACTGGAAAGTATCCTGCTCTCTTTAAATTCTTTTATTACATTTCATTTACTGATTGGTTGATTGAGTGAATGAATGAATATGTGTGTGGGTATCTATACATAATATCAGGCTGAAGGTTTTTACCAAATACACTTCAATTAATATTGAGATTGAGTTTTTCATTGAAATACAAAGATAAATATTGGAGATGTTCTTTGTGTCTAAAAGATTCCTTCCAGGTAAGGAAGAAAGGAAAAAGACAGAGATGGAGGAGGCAAAAAGGAATCATTAATGATTCTTGGTTCAGTACTCACCATGAATATTTGCTGGTAGTGCTTCCAGTGGTGCTACTGGTGGTACCCTCACTGATGTAATGTTTACTCTTCTCATTTATTTCTATCTCGAGGTAGTCTAGTTTCTCAGGACTCCCACACTCTCCAGTGATACCTTTTTTCTGCATTCTATGAGTCCTAGGATTTCCTTGAATAACCAATTCCTCCCCAAGGGCTAGGTCAACAGAATATATATTTAATATTATTTTGAAGAATGCATAGTTTGAGCTGTACGGAGGGACTATCTTCCTGAACCCTACCTTACAGCAGATAAGGAAATACACATTTGATTCATTGTGAAGAGGTGGATTAAGAGGATAGAAAATAACTGACTATGCTATTTTAACCAGATCCTGAGCAAAGTGGGTGAATAAGATATGGGTTTTCAGACAGTGGTTACCTGGCAGGAAGATTATCCAATCACAAAGATTTATGTTTGGTGTTTTCAGGGATCAGCAAGTAGCTTGGTGGGTGGAAGAGAAAGTGGTAGGAACTCAGCTAGGAATTAGAGGCAGATCAAGAAAAGCCTCAGTAAAGTCCTGGGATCTTGTTCTAAGTGTGGCAGCAAGTCTTGAGGGTTAGGGTTGAGAGCAGGGATGTACAGCAGTCTCATTTTACTCTAGGAATATTTCCTCAAATTAAAGCAAAGCTGTAAGGTATTAGGAGCATGCTTAGGCTCTCACACAATTGCATTTATTTACATACATATTTCAGGAGGGAAGCAGTGCAGCTGCTCTGGGACAGCTTATGCTAGAGGACACTTCTGAAGGTCTGTTTTACCCCTAGGAGAGGACCACAGAACTATAACCAATTACACAGACACACAGATACACACACACACACACACACACACACAGATACACACACACACACACATGAACACACATACACACACAGCCCTTTTATGACTCTTTTTGTTAATGTGTAAAAAATATAAACTCTATAATTCTGGTAATATTTCTATTGCATTCATTTACATGACTACATAATAGATGAGGTTTTGTTGTTTGATATTGCCAACTATTTGGACTTGTAGTTTATTATTTGCAAATGAGTTTTGGAGACCTGGAAAATCTATGTGATAACTATGTAGAGGGATAATATTACAGGAGTCATTTGAAGAGCCACATTCTTTCCTCACTAAGTTTAAAGTACTCAAATTTCATGACAAGGAAGCTTATATATAGTCATCATCATACAATCTAAAATTAACTTAGCATAATCAAACTAAAGCAGATAAAACCTAGTTACTTACTCTTGATAATCTTCTTGTTTTGAGGATAAAAAAGCTCGTTGACTTTATACCCTCTGATGGTCAGTGAAATTACTTTTCTTTTTCTTCCTTTCTTTTTTAACACCTATTTTACTTTAAATTTCTATTTTTTCCCGATGGCTGAAATTTCAGTGTTGTTTTGGGGTCTGAGAATTTTGCTGGAGTTCTGATAGTTCTTGGGTAGGATGGGGGTGTCAAGGCTAGTCTACCTTTTTGTTTTTATAGTTGTTAGCACCAATTTGCTACTTACTGTCTCTGCCTTCATCGCACTCACAAGTTTTAGCTTGATAAAGAAATCCATTCTCCAGCTATCATGCTGTTGATGATATTGAACTTTTCCTGAAGCCTAAAAATTGCAATGAGCTGTGGAGATTTTGTCCAGATTTCCTTAAAGTTGTGTGTGATGTAGAAAACCTTATGAGGCTGGTGTCATATTTGATTCACAATTACCATGTAGTGCTATTGTGTCATTATCCCTTCATACGTTTATACTTAGGAAATGGGACTTCAACTTCTCCTAAAAACCAGGTAATTGTGATACTTCCCACATTGCTCATTTTTATTGATAAATTTTTTGGAGTATTCTGTGCTTCTTTGCTCATTTTAAGACTTTTTGTTTTGTTTTATGAAGAATGCTGTTGGGTTTTTTTTCCTATTTTTTATTTATTTTTCTGCAAATTTCAAAGGCAAAGGGTGTTGGTCAAACTGAGTAGCTGCATGTAGAAAAAAGATAATAGATACATATTTATCATCCTATACAAAACTCAATTCCAAGTGTATGAACAACCTCAACATAAGACAGATACCCTGAATCTCATGGAAAAGAAAATAGAAAATAGGCATGAATATAGAAAATGACTTTCTGAACAGGACATTAATAACATAGGCAACAGCTAATAAATGGATCAGAGAGGAAAGAGAAACCACAGCAGGTTCCCAGCTACAGAGCTGGTGATGAGACTGGGGGATTGGATCTCAGAAGCAATAGTAGAGTTGGGGGTCTGCCTTCAGCCTACTTGTTGCTCTGGGAAGAACAGCTATTGGTTAGCAGGGGTGCCTGGTGGTGTTGGGTTCTGGGACAAAGCAACAAGTAAGGAAGTTAAACTAGGATGATGTGTAGGATCCACAGGAGGTGTTGTGTGGAGTGGAGGAAGGCTGCAGCTGGTGCTCAGGTGCAGCTCTAAGGACAAGATTGAAGGAACACTGACAGAAGTTCTGCAGGTAGATACCAGGTTTTCTGGCAGGTGTGGCCTTTGGTGAAGTTGGTAGCTACAGTACAGTGACAGTGTAGGGGATTGGAGTTAGGAGATGATTGTCTGGGATCCAAAGGAGATAAGAGGGAGGGGAGAAGGAGATGAGGGAGAGGGAAGGCTGCAGGTGGTGTTTTGTTGCATTGCTAGGAATGATACTGGAGAATTGGGTCTGAGGAAGAGGGAGTCAGACTACATCTTAAAATCAGAGAGCATTTTCCTCTAACATTTTTCAAAATATTTAAAGAAAAAATAAAAATTTCTTTAGAATGCAATGGTCTATGTTAGTACAAATTTGTAAAGGTTGCAGTTTTCTCTTAACCTGGCTAGCTTCCAAATAATTCAGACAAGACCTATTTTATTTATTTAATAGCTTTAAGACACAACAACTGAGCAGTATTAATCTATTTTAATCCTTTAAGCTAATATGGCTACCTCCCAGCCCAAATCCCCCAAATAATTGCATTTATGGCTTTCTCTGCCCCAGTTGCTTTCTTAAGATATCTCCTGGAGGCTCTCCTTAGAGCTGAATCTCCACTCCCTTCTTCCTCTGGCTGGGAGGAAGTTCAGCCTTATTCTTCCCCAGCTCAGTCTTTGGTTGATCAGCTCTTTATTGATCAACCAGAACAATGTTTATACAACATTGAGATGGGAGATTCTCAGAGTAAGAATTGTAATCAAATATAAAGGCACAAAAATCAGCATTTAATTAATAAAAATGTGCAATAACATTATGCCTCTAGGTCTGCATTTTTTTATATGAACTTTACAAAAGTCTATGAAAGACTTACTACAATTTTGAATGAAACAATTGAAGGTATCAACCAATTTGAGAATTGACATCTTAAAAAGATATGCTACCTTACCTACCTTTCATAACAAATAAATACAAACACAAAAAGACAAAGTGAACCATATTGATTGATGTTTCTGAAAAAACTTTTTTCTGGAATGTTTGGAGAGGTGTGTGTGTGTGTGTGTGTGTGTGTGTGTGTGTGTGTGTGTGTGTTGCTGTAGAATTAAAATGAAAATTTTTAGAAAATTTTCTGCACTAGTTCTGGCACTGTAGTGCCCCAAGATATCTGTTTCATCTCAGTCAGCAAAGCGTCTCACGTCTCACCTGCTTGCTCCTTCCCATACTACTGATGGCTTCTCTCTGAGCCTGACAGCAATCTGTTTACCCATCTAGTTCCCAAGGCAGGTTGCCACCATGCCAGACATACACATTTCAGTTTCCTGGTGGGCTAGTGTGTCTAGTCACCACATAGTTTCTTGAACTTAAATAGCCACATGAAAAAACAATACAACACAATAACCTCTGGTCTAATTGATAATATATAATTTGCTCATCTAGACATACAAAGCCCTGTACACATCCATCCCTTAAGAATATTAATAACAAGCTGTAAATGTACCGAGAGGAATCTTAACATCCATCTCCATGTTCTCTCTGCTGCTCTTCCTCCCTTGCTCCAGACTCCTCCTCCTTTCTAAAACTTTTCTCCAATAAGGCATCAACTAATTGTAAAATTTAAGGGTTAGTAGTATCTAAAAAACAAAGGAAAACTTTTTAATCAATTGTGAAACCACAAGCCACACATTGGCTATCAGTATATGAATTGAAAGCTTGATTTTTTTACATTTTAAAAACAGTGGCTACAGCACGTAGTTTAATAGTCTGTGTTGAAGCAGGGGAAACTCAAGAGAATAAACAAGTGATCCAATCATACATGTAGCCTTTTTATTAGATGAACCACCTATAGATACAGTAAGCGCATTTCCTATGGGTTGCATGCATAAATATACAGGAAGTACAAAAGCATGCAAAGAGTAAAATTATCAATTTTGCCTGAAAAATTTGTATATGTAATAGGCCAAATATCAGTATTTTGTAATAACCAATTTGATTGCTGTTTGGAATAAAGTATGTTTCACCAGGTTTCTTTTTAAAATACTTCCATGACTCTAGCCTACAATTCTGTATTAACACAACTGAAGCTTTATCTCCAATGAGGATAACAAAGGCTTAAGTCCTCTGGTAAGGTGAGGTATTTTGGCAATTAACATATCCTTAGAAGCTTAAAATTAGTTTCAAATATTCTTTTCTGGAGTAGTGTAACAGCTACTCCCCAAATATTAAAGCTCATTTTGAGAGCAAAGCTTTGTAGTAAAAATTTCCATATACACTGAAAGATTCAAAGTTCTAACTTCTTACATTGAAAAAGCAACAAAATTACATAATATAAGGCTATTAGCCATTATTTTGTAAAATTTTTAATGATATCACTTCATGGGCTCTCTAAAATTATAAGCAAGCTCATGAAATGAAAACTCACAATTGCTATGACGTAAACAAATTGTATAAAATCAATCCTCTAAATCTGTCTTGAAATGGCAGTTGGAGTAAGGAAACTGGCTGTAATGCTCTCACAAGTTCTAAAACCTCATCAATCCTTTGTAAATCCTGTAACAATCTCTACCTGTTTGATTTTTTCTCAATTATAAATAAGTTTGAGTTAGTCAATGTAACACTGGCAATCCTTAATCAAATCCTTAAGTTCTCCTTGTAACACCAGAGCACAACCACAAGGTCACCTGAGTTCTGAGTAGTGACCAGGCAGCTGTCCTTGGGGCAGTGGAATTAGCATTAAAATACAGATAACTTCAGGGCAAACCACAACTTTGGAAAGCAAAACTCAACCTCCAACAAACAATCTAGTCTCCAAGACACCGAGTCTATCCTTCATGCTACAAAGTTTGACTGCCAATTCCTACATATCAACGCACGATGGTGCGGTCTCCAATACCTCAACAAAGAGACATTGTCCTAAATTCTTTTAGAAGCCTGGTTTCTAGGATAAGAGTTCCATAAAAATATTATCTCAATTTAGACCTGTTTCCCTAGGTTGGCTCATGCCACATGTTGTCTAGAATGACTCCATCCAAATTACCAGCTTTATATCAACTTTCTGTTACCAATATTATACCTTTTTAACCCTATCCAATAACTTAAAAGCCAATTGTCCATAACCAAGGCATGTAGAGCATATTTATACATTTAAAACCAATGAGAAACAAAATTGAAGTGGCTACACATATCTTTAATATTTAGACCAAACACCATTATGACTTTTCTAGCTGTGATTTTAAGAGAAGCACCTTGTCACCTGCTAAGTCTAATAATCAGCTCATGCAGACCCTCATCCCAGGGCAGCTTCTCCAGCTGACCTAGACTCCTATTTCAGATACAGGGCTCCAAGGACTGATTGAAACTGCTTTTATTCATTTGTTCCTTTTTTGAAACGAGTTAAAACCAAATCAAGATGTGAACGATTGGCAGATAAAGTTTTTACCATTTTCTCTTTTGAACATGAAACATAACATTTAAACAACGAGAAGCAAGAACCACAGACATAAACTGACAGACATGGACAGCTTGGTGCACCAAGGACAGACAATACACATAGAGGGAAAAACTAGATGGTGTCCCACCAAAGGGACCCAGATTCCAATAGGAGTCAGCAGAGAGGTAGGATTTCCCCTTTCCCACCACTTCCACGGTGACCATCCACTCGAGTGGAGTTGATATGGACGATGGATTGTCTCAATTCCTGGACTAGTCCATCAACGTGTTGAAACCAAATTCCTGTAAGATACTGAGATATATTATGGGATATCTGAGCAGCACGACTGACATTCACAAATGGTATGGAAGTGAAACACAGTCCTGAATATTTCCACTCACAACCCAATTACATTAACTCCATCAAGCTGTGTATGGGCGTTGAGATGTCCTTGGGGGTCGGGGGTAGGAAAAATGAAGAATTGAGATATCTTTTTGTTTGATTCTCCTGAATAAATGTTTCAGGCGGTCTACCTCTATCAAATCTGATCAGTATGACTCTGTGAAGTTTCCAGAGCCTAATCACACCTTTAACAAGCACAAAGACAAAATTTTTCTCTCAAAATACTGTGTTCCTTTTATCTCCTCCCTTTTTCTCTCCCAGGGCGTCCTTTCCCTTATCTCTCGCTTCCTCGGATCCAAGGTCCTTGGAAGGGCCTTTTTTCTTAGGTGCACCTTTTCTCTTTGAGCTCTTTAATCTTTCATTCTGCTCTGTCTCTGACATGCTGTCCTGTAACTCCCCTAGCGCTCCCTGTCCTGCTATTACTATTGGGCGGCATTTCTCATCTTCTAGGCATGATTTCTGACTGTGCCTAGCGGCAGCCGCAAAATCAAAAACCAAAAGAGAAAGAATGAGTGCTGCCAAAACAATAACAAAAGCTTCCACCGCATCTTTTAATGGGGGAGAGAGATGAGAGAGATCAAGACCAAACATGTCTCTCAGAGCTTACCTTTCGACCTGCAATTCTGAATCCTCTCTGCGAACGGAGGCTTTCCTCGGCGCCGGCGATGGTGAGGCGTTTGTTCCGGGTTTCGGCACCAAATATCCTGCGCTATCATCTCGCCAGCAAGAACACTCGTGGACACCAGGATTCTTCTGCAGCAAAGCGTTTATTACATCTTGAAGAGGAGAGACCGGGGCCCAGAAAGGCGCTGCTTATAAAACCCTAGCACGGCGCGTCCACGCCTGATTGGTCACTTACCCATGATCTCAGTGGCATGCCCCGGGGTGGGCAAAGACTTGGCGCGAACACACTCTTGCACATGCGCACACAGCTAGTTTCCTGAAAAGAAGTCGGGCTGGCACAGCGGAAGCTAGCACCATCTTGTAATGGCGAATGTTATTGCAGCTTTCCACACCTATGGATATTTTTGTTCTCCCTTTTAAGGACTGAAGCATCCTCACTTTGGTCCTCCTTCTTGATCTTCACTCGGTCTGTGGATTGTATCTTGGGTAATTCCAGCTTTTGGGCCAATATCCACTTATCACTGACTGTATACCATATGTGTTTGTTTTTGCGATTGAGTTACCTGACTCAGGATGATATTTTCTAGTTCCATCCATTTGCCTATGAATTTCAAGAAGTCATTGTTTTTGATAGCTGAGTAGTACTCCATTGTGTAGATGTACCACATGTTCTGTATCCATTTCTCTGTTGAAGGGCATCTGTGTTCTTTCCAGCTTCTGGCTATTATAAATAAGGCTGTTATGAATATAGTGAAGCTGGTGTCTTTGTTATATGTTGGAGCATCTTTTGGGTATATGCTCAAGAGAGTATAGCTGAATATACCTCAGGTAGTTGAATGTCCAATTTTCTGAGGAGCCTCCAGACTGATTTCCAGAGGGGTTGTACCAGTTTGCAATCCCACCAACAATTAGATTCCCAACTTTTCATAGGCGTTTTACATCTATTTATGATGGATATTGATTTTTTTTTTTATTTTCAGGACTACCAGCTTGACTTCACACAATTAATTCAGTATTGTGGTTTTTTGTTGTTTGTTTCCTTTGTGTGTTTTAATTTTCTGAGTTTGTACAACATTTATATTTATATCTTAAATATTTGGAAGTACTTGTTACAGAACTCAGCAAAACATACAGTTTCCTCTCTGACAAGATTTTTAAAAAATGTAGGGCTACTCAGCTTTGGTCATTTATATAATTCAGGAGATTTGTCCATATCATCTAGGTGTCTCTATATATTGGTGTATAATAATTCATAATCATATCACTATTGTTGCTGTGATGTCTAAACTCTGTGGATTTCATAGTCTATTTCTATCAGTAGTAACTGTATTCTTCAATTTATTTTTTCCTTGGGTATTTCTTTATTTACATTTCAAATATTATTCCTTTTCCTGGTTTCCTGTCCATAAGCCCCCAATCCCCTCCTCCTCTTCTTCTTCTCTAAGAAGTTTGCAATCCCACCAACCATGGAGGAGTGTTCCTCTTTCTCCACATCATCACAAAGATCTGCTGTCACCTGAGCTTTTTATCTTAGCCATTCTGACTGTTGTGAGGTGGAATCTCAGGGTTGTTTTGATTTGCATTTTCCTAATTACTAAGGATTTTGAACATTTCTTTAGATACATCTCAGCCATTCGATATTCCTCACCTGAGAATTCTTTGTTTAGCTCTGTACCCCATTTTTAATAGGGTTATTTGGCTCTCTGGAGTCTAACTTCTTGAGTTCATTGTATGTTTTGGATATTAGCCCTGCATCAGATGTAGGATTGGTAAAGATCTTTTCCCAATCTGTTGGTTGCAGCTTTGTCCTAATGACGTTGTCCTTTGCCTTACAGAAGCTTTGCAGTTTTATGAGGTCCCATTTGTCGATTCTTGATCTTAGAGCAGAAGCCATTGGTGTTTTGTTCAGGAAATTTCCCCAGTGCCTATGTGATCAAGACTATTCCTGGTTTTTTTTTTCTGTTAGTTTCAGTGTATCTGGTTTGATGTGGAGGTCCTTGATCCACTTGGGCTTGAACTTTGTAAAAGGAGAAGAGAGTGGATCAATTTGCATTCTTCTACATGCTGACCTCAAGTTGAACCAGCACCATCTGTTGAAAAAACTATCTTTTTTTTTCCACTGGATGGTTTTCCATCCTTTGTCAAAGATCAAGTGACCATAGGTGTGTAGGCTCATTTCTGAGTCTTCAATTCCATTCCGCTGATCTACCTGCCTATCTCTGTACCAGAACCATACAGTTTTCATCATTATTGCTTTGTAATACTGCTTGAGGTTAGGGATGGTGATTCCCGCAGAAGTTCTTTTATTGTTGTGGATAGTTTTTGCTATCCCTGGTTTTTTGTTATTCCAAATGAATTTGAAAATTGCTCTTTCTAACTCTATGAACACTTGAGTTGGAATTTTGATGGGGATTGCATTGAATCTGTAGATTGCATTTGGCAAAATGGCCCTTTTTACTATATTAATCCTGCCAATCCATGAGAATGGGAGGTCTTTCATCTTCTGAGATCTTCAATTTCTTTCTTCAGAGATTTGAAGTTCTTGTCATACAGTTCTTTCACTTGCTTGGTTAAAATCACACTGAGTTATTATATATTTTTTGGGAATATTTTGAAGGGTGTCATTTCCCTAATTTCTTTCTCAGCCTGTTTATCCTTTGAGTTGAGGAAGGCTACTAATTTGTTTGAATTTTATACCCAGCCACTTTGCTGAAATTGTTTATCAGGCTTAGAAGTTCTCTGGTGGAACTCTGGGGTCACTTAAGCATACTTAAGTAATCTTAAGTATACTTATATGGTAATCTGCAAATAGTTACATTTTGACTTCTTCCTTTCCAATTTGTATCTCTTTGACCTTCTTCTGTTGTCTGAATTCTCTGGCTAGAATTTCAAGTTCTATATTGAGTAGGTAGGGAAAGAGTGGGCAACCTTGTCTGGTCCCTGATAGTAGTGGAATTGCTTCAAGTTCCTCTCTATTAATTTTGACGTTAGCTACAGGTTTGTTGTATATATATATTTTTTTACTATGTTTAGGTATGAGCCCTGAATTCCTGATCTTTCCAGGATTTTTATCATGAAGGGGTGTTGAATTTTGGCTTTCTGAGCATCTAATGAAATGATCCTGTGTGGTTTTTTTTTTTTTTCCTTTATTAACTTGAGTATTTCCTATTTACATTTCGATTGTTATTTCCTTTCCCTGTTTCCAGGCCAACAGCCCCCTAATCCCTCCCCCTCCACTTTTTTATGGGTGTTCCCCTCCCCATCCTCCCCCCATTACCGCCCTCCCCCCAACAAACATGTTCACTGGGGGTTCAGCCTTGGCAGGACCAAGGGCTTCCCCTTCCACTGGTGCTCTTACTAGGCTATTCATTGCTACCTATGAGGTTGGACCTCAGGGTCAGTCCATGTATAATCTTCGAGTAGTGGCTTAGTCCCTGGAAGCTCTGGTTGGTTGGCATTGTTGTTCATATGGGGTCTCGAGCCCCTTCAAGCTCTTCCAGTCCTTTCTCTGATTCCTTCAACGGGGGTCCCATTCTCAGTTCAGTGGTTTGCTGCTGGCATTTGCTTATGTATTTGATGTATTCTGGCTGTGTCTCTCAGGAGAGATCTACATCTGGTTCCAAAAATATGGAACGCTTCACGAATTTGCGTGTCATCCTTGCGCAGGGGCCATTCTAATCTTCTCTGTATCGTTCCAATTTTAGTATATGTGCTGTTGAAGTGAGCACGATCCTGTGGTTTTTATCTTTGAGTTTTTATATATAGTGGATTATGTTGATGGATTTCTGTGTATTGAACCTTCCCTATATCCCTGGGATGAAGCCTACTTGATCATGATGGAAGATTGTATTGATGTCTTCTTTGATTCAGTTTGGGAGAATTTTATTGAATATTTTTGTGTCAATATTCGTAAGGGAAATTGATCTGAAGTTCTCTTTCTTTGCTGGGTCTTTGTGTGGTTTAGGTATAAGAATAATTGTGGCTTCATAGAAGGAATTTGGTAGCGCTCCATCTGTTTTCATTTTGTGGAATAGTTTGGACAGTATTGGTATGAGGTCTTCTATGGAGGTCTGATAGAATTTTGCACTAAACCCGTCTGGTCCTGGGCAGTTTTTTGGTTGGGAGACTTTTAATGACCGATTCTATTTCTTTTGGATTTATGGGACTGTTTGGATGGTTTATATGATCCTGATTTAAGTTTGGTACCTGGTATCTGTCTAGGAAATTGTCTATTTTCCAGTTTTGTTGAGTACAGACTTTTGTAATAGGATTTGGTCATTTTTTTAATTTCCTCAATTTCTGTTGTTATGTCTCCCCTTTCATTTCTTATTTTGTTAATTTGGATACTGTCTCTGTGTCCTCTCATTAGTCCTTCTAATTGTTTATCTATCTTGTTGATTTTCTCAAAGAACCAGCCCCTGGTTTTGTTGATTCTTTGTATAGTCCTTTCTGTTTCAACTTAGTTTATTTCAGCCCTGAGTTTGATTATTTCCTCCCTTCTACTCCTCTTTGGTGTGTTTGCTTCTTTTTGTTCTAGAGCTTTTAGGTGTGGTGTTGAGGTACTAGTGTATGCTTTTTCCAGTTTCTTTATGTAGGCACTCAGAGCTATAAATTTTACTTTTAGCACTCCTTTTATTGTGTCCCATAAGTTTGGGTATGTTGTGCCTTCGTTTATTTTTTTTCTTTTTCGTTTTCTTTAGATGTCATTTACATTAAATTCTAAAAAGTCTGTAATTTCTTTCTTTATTTCTTCCTTGACCAAGTTTTCAATGATTAGAGCATTGTTCAGCTCCCATGTGTATGTGGGCTTTCTTTCATTTTTGTTGTTATTGAAGACTAGCCTTAGTCCTTGATGATAAAATTGCATGGGATTGTTTTAATCTCTTTGTATCTATTGAGGGAGGTTTTTTGATCAATTATATGGTCAGTTTTGAAGAAGGTATCATGGGGTGCTGAGAAGAAGGTGTATTCTTTTATGTTTCATCTTCTATAGGTGTCTCTTAAATCCATTTGGTTCATAATTTCTGTTAGTTTCACTGTGTCTTCATTTAGTTTCTGTTTCCATGATATGTCTATTGATGAAAGTGGTATTGAAGTCTCAGACTATCATTGCATAAAGTTCAATGTATGCTTTGAGCTTTAGTAAGGTTTCTTGCATGAATGTGGGTGCCCTTGCATTTGGTGCATAGATGTTTAGAGTTGAGAATTCATCTTGGAAGATTTTTCCTTTGAAGGGTATAAAGTGTCCTTCCTTATTTTTTGATAACTTTTGGTTGGAAATCTATTTTATTTGATATTAATATGGCTACTCCAGCTTGTTTTTGGAAAAATTTTCCCAATCTTTTACTCTTAGGTAGTGTCTGTCTTTGTCACTGAGGTGCATTTCCTGTATGCAGCAAAATGCTGTGTCCTCTTCACATATTCACTCTGTTAATCTATGTCTTTTTATTGGGGAATGAGTCCATTGCTCTTAAGAGATATTAAGGAATAGTGATTGTTTCCTTTTATTTTTCTTTATAGAGATGGAATTATGTTTGTGTGTCTATCTTCTTTTTGGTGTCTTGCAATATTGCTCTTTCAAGGGAATAGTTTCCCTCCTTGTCTTGGAGTTTTCCATCAATTTTCCTTTGTAGGGCTGCATTTGTGGAAAGATATTGTTTAAATTTGGTTTTGTCACGGAATATCTTGGTTTCTCCATTTATGGTTATTGAGAGTTTTTCTAGATATAGTAGCCTGGGCCGGCATTTGTTTTTTCTTAGGGTCTGTATGACATCTGTTCAGGATATTCTAGCTTTCATAGTCTTTGTTGAGAACTCTGGTGTAATTCTGATAGGTTTGTCTTTATATGTCACTTGACCTGTTTCCCTTACTGCTTTTAATATTCTTTTTTTGTTGTTGTTGTTTTGTTTTGTGAATTTAGTGTTTTGACTACTTTGTGATGGGAGTAATTCCTTTTCTGGTCCAATCTGTTTGGATTTCTGTAGGCTTGCTGTATGTTCATGGGCATCTCTTTCTTTAGGTTATGGACATTTTCTTTTATAATTTTGTTAAAGATTTTTACTAGCCCTTTAAGTTAGGAATCTTCATTTTCTTCTATACCTATTATTCTTCAGCTTCTTCTTCTCATTGTGTCCTGAATTTCCTGGAAGTATTGGGTTAGGATATTTATGCTTTCTCCACTTTCTTTGACCATTGTGGCAATGTTTTATATGGAATCTTTTGCCCCTGAGATTCTCTCATCAATCTCTTGTATTCTGTTATTGATGCTTACGTCTATGATCTTTTTCGTAGATTTTTTTCTCTCCAGACTTGTCTCCCTCTGTGATTTCTTTATTATTTCTATTTTCACTTTTAGATCCTGTATGATTTTGTTCAATTCTGTCACCTATTTGGTTGTGTTTTCCTGTAATTCTTTAAGGGATTTTTGGGTTTATTTTTTAAGGGCTTCTACTTGTTTATCTGTGCTCTCCTGTATTTCTTTAAGGTAGTAATTTATGTCCTTCTTAAAGTCCTCTATCATCATCCTGAGACGTGATTTTAAATCCAAATCATGTTTTTCTAGTTTGTTGGAGCAAACAGTATTTGCTGTGGTAGAAGAACTGCATTCTGATGATGCCAAGTAGTTTTGGTTTCTGTTGCTTAGGTTCCTGTGTTTGCCTCTGGCCATCTGATTATCTCTGATGTTAGTTGGTCTTGCTGTCTCTGATTGGAGCCTGTCTCTCCTGTGGGCCTGTGAGCCTGTGACCTGTGAGCCTGTGATCTTTGGAGTAGGAGTGCTCCTGTCAGACCAGCTCTCTGTTGGTAGGATTTGGGTCTGAGAGCTGCGGGACAGGTCTATTCTGTGCTCAGATCGAGACCTGAAGGGTTAGTCCTAGTCCGTTAGGCCACGCTGCAGCTCCTGCACCCTGTGTGCTTTGGGGTGTCTCTCCTTGGATAGCAATGGAGAGAAAGTAGTGTCTCACCGGTGCACTGTGGGCTTCGGAGAGAGAGTGCTCCTGGAGAACAGCTCTCTGCAGGCAGGTTTTGTGTCCCAGGTCTGTGGAACATACCTGGCTCTGGGTGATAATGGAGACCAGAAGGACAAGTTTTGGACTCTTATATCATGCATTTTTATCTACATTCTTTTAAAATTAGAGAACATTTATCATGGCAATTATACTTTCATAGTGGAAGTGATAATGTTTGAAAAAATTTTAAGATATTTAGTAATTGTTAAGAGTCACTTCTTACATCCTTGTCTTGTGTTAAGAATATCTATGATTTTTAGCTAAATTGCATTATACGCCATGCCACAGTGTATTTTACCAGTTTAAACAGTGTATTTCTTAATAGAAACTGTTCTTAATTTTCTTTATAATTGAAGACAAGAGATGGCACGTATTGTATAAACATGAGCTAATTCTAAATTAATTTGCCAAGGTCTTTAGATTGTGTTATGCGATTTGCATCATAGTCAAATTATCTTTCACTTATATAAATATATCAATGGGATCTTCCTTTTTAAAATACTCAGGCAGAAGCAGCAGGGCCTACTGTCCTTAATGACATTTAACAATGTTAATATTATGTCATGATCAAATTAATATTACTTGAATTACTTTGTGTTTACTCAGCATATACCATATGTTTATTCGGATAGTTCTGAAAGAATGTTGAGTAGGTGATGCCAATTCAGAATTATATTGTATTAATAATTAGGAGATGCCCATATATTTTATTTAATCTACTAAGTGAGTAGATGGTAGTTTTCACTAGAATCATCCCATTTGAAAATTATTGAGAACTAGATTTTGCCCTCTTCATATTGTTGCTCATCTTTCATTATTACTCTAGTCAAAACTCAGATTACTTTGTTGAAGTAGTTATTAGTAATTCTCTCTTACGTGTATATTTAAAGAATCTGGACTTTGATCTTGGCAAACATTAACAAAGTAATCTCACTGGAGTGACAGAGTCAGGCAGACAGTAATCAGCACATCATCTTAGCTGTCTGAAATCTGACAGAGAAGATATTCAAGTTTTTTTAAAGTAGAGTATTAATATCCTACAGAAGGTTTGTTAAAAGAGTCCCATTGTCAGATGAGTTCGAGAAATGCTGTTTCTTTATTTATTTCCTAATATCTATTATGCATATAAGAGTACAGAGAAGTTTTACAGTAAAGAAACCTTTTAGTTTTAACTCAACATTTTTCACTTATTTATCAATGACACTTTTATCCGCAATACCTCTTAAAATACTTAAGACAATGGTCTCCATACAAACAGCGTTGGCATTACTGCCTGATAATTCTGACACATATCACTTAGTTCTGTAAGTACTTACATGTGGCGACACAGAGTAAGAAGAATGCTAAGGAAAATGTGGTGGTGAATATGGAAGAGTTTTGTCAAATGTAGGCTCCACATGAACCAAATTAGTAAGTTTCAGGTAGAAGGTTTCAGAGCCAACTCTTACAATTTAAAATTAGAGTGTTTCAGGGTGTCACATATGAAAGCAAACCTCAGAAGGCATGTTGGACAATATGTAAATAAAATTTGCTGAACAAATGTTTGATGACAAAAGTGCAAATTAATTAGAAACATGCAGGATAAATTGCTTTTGAAATATGCCTGTGTGTAAAATTTTAGAAATGGCTTAAAATAAGTTTTGACCAGATGTGTTGTGGGTTTTACTAAGCTCAGATATTAAAAAGTTCAGGATGTGCATGATCATGAAGAAGTCATTAATTTCTAACATAAAATCTTAGAAAAGAGAAAATGAACATTTGTGTTTAGAAGGTTTTAATGAACCTTAACATGGTACAGAATAATGTCCTTGAAGTCAGTAAAATCTACCCACTGCCTTTCTTACTAGTCTATCAAAATTATTTCCCCAAATTTCAAGTTGGAATACTAATCTCCTAGAATTATGGATATGCAAATTTGTCTTTTATTCGCTTTTGGTAACAAACACTTACGGCCATGTGTCATTAAAACATTGTTTCCATTGAATTTTAATTTTAATTTTCTGAATTTGGTATTATCACATGGTTCTAGTAGGTATTTACTTGTTTATTCAAAACAATGATCAGTGATGTCAGCAGGTCTCTGAAAATAGAATTTCTTAACTTGTGTTTACTTTGCTATATTCAAAGCAGAAGAACTGAAAAAAAAAAAAAACCACAACTCTGTAAACATGCTTTGGCTTGCCTTTTTATTGATAGATTTTTGTATATTGAACCATCCCTGTATCTCTGGGATGAAGTCTACTTGATCATGGTGGATGATCTTTTTGATGTGTTTTGGGTTCACTTTGCAAGTCTTTTATTAGGTATTTTTGAATCAATGCTCATGAGGGAAATGGGTCTGTAGTTCTCTGACTTTGTTTAGTCTTTGTGTGGTTTGGGTATCAGGTGATTGTTGCCTCATAGAATAAGTCTGGCAGTCTTCCTTCTGTTTCTATTTTGTGGAATTATATTGGTGTTAGGTCTTCTTTGAAAATGTGGTAGAAATCTGTACTAAAACCATCTTGCCTTGGACTTTTTGGTTGTGAGAATTTTAATGAATGTTTCTATTTCCTTAGGGGTTATAGGTCTATTTAAATTGTTTATCTTATCTTTATTTAACTTTGGTAAGTAAAATCTATCAAGAAAATTGTCCATTTCTTTTAGATTTTTCAATTTTGTGGTGTATAGGTTTTTGAAGTATGATCTAATGATCCTTTGGATTTCCTCGGTGTTTGTTGGTATATCCCTGTTTTTGTTTCTGATTTTGTTAATTTAGATATTTCCTCTCTGTCTTTTAGTTAGTTTGGATAAGAGATTGCCTATCATATTGATTTTCTTAAAGAACTAATTTTTTTTATTGATTCTTTGTATTGTTTTTTTTTCTATTTTATTGATTTCAGCCCTCATCTTTTTTTTTTCTTTCTTTTTTTTATTAACTTGAGTATTTCTTATTTAGATTTCGAGTGTTATTCCCTTTCCCGGTTTACGGGCCAACATCCTCCAACCCTTCCCCCTCCCCTTCTATATGGGTGTTCCCCTCCCCATCCTCCCCCCATTGCCGCCCTCCCCCCAACAATCACGTTCACTGGGGGTTCAGTCTTAGCAGGACCCAGGGCTTCCCCTTACACTGGTGATCTTACTAGGATATTCATTGCTACCTATGAGGTTGGAGCCCAGGGTCAGTCCATGCATAGTCTTTAGGTAGTGGGTTAGTCCCTGGAAGCTCTGGTTGCTTGGCATTGTTGTTCATATGGGGTCTCGAGCACCTTCAAACTCTTCCAGTTCTTTCTCTGATTCCTTCAACCGGGGTCCTATTCTCAGTTCAGTGCTTTGCTGCTGGCATTCGCCTCTGTATTTGCTGTATTCTGGCTGTGTCTCTCAGGAGAGATCTACATCCGGCTCTTTTCTGCCTGCACTTCTTTGCTTCATCCATCTTGTCTAATTGGGTGGCTGTATATGTATGGGCAACATGTGGGGCAGGCTCTGAATGGGTGTTCCTTCTGACTCTGTTTTAATCTTTGCCTCTCTCTTCCCTGCCAAGGGTATTCTTGTTCCCCTTTTAAAGAAGGAGTGAAGCATTCACAGTTTGATCATCCGTCTTGAGTTTCATTTGTTCTAGGCATCTAGGGTAATTCAAGCATTTGGGCTAATAGCCACTTATCAAGGAGTTCATACCATGTGTGTTTTTCTGTGATTGGGTTACCTCACTCAGGATGATATTTTCCAGTTCCAACCATTTGCCTATGAATTTCATAAAGACATTGTTTTTGATAGCTGAGTAATATTCCATTGTATAGATGTACCACATTTTGTGTATCCATTCCTCTGTTGAAGGGCATCTGGGTTCTTTCCAGCTTCTGGCTATTATAAATAAGGCTGCTATGAACATAGTGGAGCACGTGTCTTTTTTATATGTTGGGGCATCTTTTGGGTATGTGCCCAAGAGAGGTATAGCTGGATTCTCAGGCAGTTCAATGTTCAATTTTCTGAGGAACCTCCAGACTGATTTCCATAATGGTTGTACCAGTCTGCAATCCCACGAACAATGGAGGAGTGTTCTTCTTTCTCCACATCCTCGACAGCATTTGCTGTCACCTGAGTTTTTGATCTTAGCCATTCTCACTGGTGTGAGGTGAAATCTCAGGGTTGTTTTGATTTGCATTTCCCTGATGACTAAAGATGTTGAACATTTCTTTAGGTGTTTCTCAGCCATTCGACATTCCTCAGCTGTGAATTCTTTGTTTAGCTCTGAACTCCATTTTTTAATAGGATTATTTGACTCCCTGTGGTCTAACTTCTTGAGTTCTCTGTATATTTTGGATATAAGCCCTCTATCTGTTGTAGGATTGGTAAAGATCTTTTCCCAATCTGTTGGTTGCCGTTTTGTCCTAACCACAGTGTCCTTTGCCTTACAGAATTCAGCCCTCATCTTAATTATTTCTTACCATCCTTTGTTTCTTTTTGTTTGAGAGGTTTTAGCATTAAATTGATAATATGAGGTATCTCCAGTTTCTTTAGGAAGGCACGTAGTGCTATTGACTTTACTCTTAGCACTGCTTGCAATGTGTGCCATAAGTTTGGATATGGCCTGCCCTCATTTTTTTTAAATTCTAGAACATCTATAATTTATATATTGCTGCCTGGCCCTGAAATCATTTTGTAGGAAGTTGTTCAGTTTCTAAGAGTTTGTAGGCTTTCTGTTGTTTCTGTTGTTGTTGAAATTCAGCTTTAATCTATGGTGGTCTGATAGAATAAAGAGGGTTATTTCAATTATTTGCATCTGTTAAGACTTGCTTTGTAACCTAATGTGTGATGAATTTTTGAGAATTTTCAGTGATAAGAAGTGATAAGAAGATATATTCTCTTGTGTTTGGGTGAAATGTTCTGTTAACTCCATAATTTCTGTTTTGTTTTTGTCTGGATGACCTGCCCATTGGTGAGAGTGAGGTATTGAAGTCTCCCAGTATTAAAATATGGGGTTGGATGTGTTATTTAAGTGTTTGTAATGTGGGTGCCCTTGTGTTTGGATAACAGTTGCTAAGAATTGAAATATCACATTGGTGGATTTTTCTTTGATGAGTATAGAGTGTCCTTTCCCATCCATTGTAATTAATTTTTGTTTAAAGTTTATTTTCTTATAAATTAAAATGGCTACACTAGCTTGCTCCTTATGTTCATTTGCCTGAATTATCTTTTCCCAACCTTTTACCCTGAACTAATGTCTATCCTTGATGTTGAGGTGTGTTTCTTGGATGCAGAAAAAGGATGGAATCCTTTTTGTTTTTTGTTTTCATTTCGTTTTGTTTTGTTTCAGAATACTTTTTATTAGATATATTTCTTTATTTACATTTCAAATGTTATTCCATTTCCCGGTTTCCTGTCCATAAACCCCTTCCTCCCTCCCCCATACAGGTGTTGACCCCATTCATCACCCTTACTGCAACCCCTCCGACATTCCCCTGCACTGGAGGTCCAACCTTGGCAGGACCAAGAGCTTCCTTTTCTACTGGTGCCCAAACAAGGCTATTCTCTGCTACATAAGCAGTTGGAGCCCTGGGTCAGTCCATGTAGTGTCTTTCCGTAGTGGTTTAGTTCCTGGAAGCTCTGGTTGGTTGGCATTGTTGTCTTATGGGATTGCAAGTACCTTCAGCTCTTTCAATCCTTCCTCTAATTCCCCCCAAGGGGATCCTGTCCTCCATTAAATGGTTTGCTGCTAGCATTGACCTCTGTATTGGGCATGCTCTGGATGTGTCTCTCAGGAAAGATCTACATCTGGTCCCTTTCAGCATGCACTTTTAAGCTTCATCAATCTTATCTAGTTTTAGTGACTGTATATAGATAGGCAACATGTGGTGCAGGCTCTGAATGGTCGTTCTTTCAGTTTCTGCTTTAAATTTTGCCTCTATATCCCTTCTATGGATATCTTTGTTCCCCCTTTTAAGAAGGGGTGGGAGCATCCACATTTTGGTCATCCTTCTACTTGAGCTTCCTGTGGTCTATGGATTGCATCTTGGGTAATTCGAGCTTTTAGGCTAATACCCATTTATTAATGAGTGCATACCAAGTGTGTTTTTCTGTGATTGTGTTACCTCATTCAGGATGACATTTTCCAGTTCATACTATTTGCCTATGAATTTCATGAAGTCATTGTTTTTGATTGCTGAATAGTACTCCATAGTGTAGCTGTACCATATTTTTGAATCCATTCCTCTGTTGAAGAGCATCTGAGTTCTTTCCAGCTTCTGGCTATTATAAATAAGGCTGCTATGAACATACTGGAGCATGTCACTTTGTTATATGTTGGAGAATATTTTGGATATATGCCCAGGAGAGGTATAGCAAGGACCTCAGGAAGTGGAATGTCCAATTTTCTGAGGAACCTCCAGACTGATTTCCAGAGTGGTTGTACCAGTTTCCTATTCTACCAACAATGGAGGAGTATTCCTCTATCTCCACATCCTCACCAGCATCTGCCTTCACCTGAGTTCTTTATCTTAGCCATTCTGACTAGTGTGAGGTGGAATCTCAGGGTTGTTTTGATTTGCATTTCCCTGATGACTAAGGATGTTGAACATTTCTTTAGATGCTTTTCAGCCATTCAATATTCCTCAGCTGAGAATGTTTTGTTCAACTCTGTACCCCATTTTTGAATAGGACTCTTTGGCTCTCTGGAGTCAAACTTCTTGAGTTCTTTCTATATTTTGGGTATTAACCCTCTATTGAATGTAGGATTGGTAAAGATCTTTTCTCAAAATGTTGGTTGTCGTTTCGTCCTAATGACAGTATCCTTTGGCTTAAAGAAGCTTTGCAGTTTTATGAGGTCCCAATTCTCCATTCTCAATCTGAGAGCATAAGCCACTGGTGTGTTGTTCAGAAAAATTAACCCAGTGCCCATGTGTTTGATGCTCTTCCCCACTTTATTTTCTATTAGTTTGAGTGTATCTGGTTTGATGTGGAGGTCCTTATTCTACATGGACTTAAGCTTTGTACAGGGTCATAAGAATGGTTTCTTTGCATTCTTCTTCAGGCTGACCTCCAACTGAACATGCACCATTTGTTGAATATGCTATCTTTCTTCAATTGGATGGTTCTAGCTACTTTGTCAAAGATCAAGTGACCACAGGTGAATGGGTTCATATCTCGGTCTTCAATTCTCTTCCATTGATCTCTCTGCCTGTCTCTCTACCAATACCATACAGTTTTTATGACTATTCCTCCGTAATACTACTTGAGGTCAGAAATAGTGATTGTCCCAGAAGTTCTTTTATTATTGAGTATAGTTTTAGCTATCTTGGGTTTTTGGTTATTCCAGATGAATTTGCAAATTGTTCTAACTCTCTGAAGAATTGGATTGGAATTTTAATGGGGATTGCATTGAATCTGTAGATTCCTTTGGTAAAACGGCAATTTTTACTTTATAAATCTTGCCAATCCATGAGCATGGGAGATCTTTCCATCTTCAGAGATCTTCTTCAATTTCTTTCTTCAGAGACTTGAAGTTCTTGTCATACAGATCTTTCACTTGCTTGGTTAAAGTCACACCAAGATATTTTATATTATTGTGACTATTGTGAAGGGTTCATCTTGATGGATTTTTCCTTTGATGAATATGAAGTGTCCTTCCTTATCTTTTCTGATGACTTTTGGTTGAAAATCGATTTTATTCGATATTAGAATGGCTACTCCAGCTTGCTTCTTCTGACCATTTGCTTGGAAAGTTGTTTTCCAGCCTTTCACTCTGAGGTAGTGTCTGTCTTTCTCTCTGAGGTGTGTTTCCTGTAGGCAGCAGAATGCAGGGTCCTCATTGTGTATCCAATTTGTTAATCTGTGTCTTTTTATTGGGGGATTGAGTCCATTGATGTTGAGAGATATTAAGGAATAGTGATTGTTGCTTCCTGTTATCTTTGTATTTGGATGTGAGATTATGTTTGTGTGCTTTTCTTCTATTTGTTTTGTTGCAAAAAGATAAGTTTCTTGCTTTTTCTAGGGTTTAGCTTGCCTCCTTATGTTGGGCTTTGTTATTTATTATCCTTTGTAGGGCTGGATTTATAGAAAGATATTGTGTAAATTTGGTTTTGTCATGGAATATCTTGGTTTCTCCATCTATGTTAATTGAGAGTTTTGCTGCATACATTAACCTGGGCTGGCATTTGTGTTCTCTTAGGGTCTGTATGACATTTATCCAGGATCTTCTGGCTTTCATAGTCTCTGGTGAGAAGTCTGGTGTAATTCTGATAGGTCTGCCTTTATATGTTACTCGACCTTTTCTCCTTAATGCTTTTAATATTCCTTCTTTGTTTTGTGTATTTGGTGTTTTCACTATTGTATGACAGGAGAAGTTTCTTTTCTGGTCCAAACTATTTGGAGTTCTGTAAGCTTCTTGTATGTTTATGGGAATCTCTTTCTTTAGGTTAAGGAAGTTTTCTTCTATGATTTTGTTGAAGATATTTACTGGTCCTTTGAGCTGGGAGTCTTCACTCTCTTTTTATACCTATTATCCTTAGGTTTGATCTTCTCATTGTGTCCTGGATTTTTTTATGTTGTGGGCCAGTAGCTTTTTCTGTTTTACATTATCTTTGACAGTTGTGTCGATGATTTCTATGGAATCTTCTGCTCCTGAGATTCTCTCTTCCATCTCTTGCATTCTGTTGTTGATGCTTGTATCTATGGCTCCTTGTCTCTTCCTTTGGTTTTCTATGTCCAGGGTTGTGTCCCATTGTGCTTTCTTTATTGCTTCTATTTCCATTTTTAATTCCTTGTTTGATTGTGTTTTCCTGTAATTCTTTCAGGGATTTTTGCACTAACTCTCTATAGGCTTCTGCTTGTTTATTTGTCTTTTACTGCATTTCTCTAAGGGAGTTCTTTATGTCTTTCTTGAAGTCCTCCACCATCATGATCAAATGTGATTTTAAATCTAGATCTTGCTTTTCTGGTGTGTTTGGATATTCATTGTTTGCTTTGGTGGGAGAATTGGGCTCCGATGATGCCATGTAGTCTTGGTTTCTGTTGCTTGGGTTCCTGTGCTTGCCTCTTGCCATTGTGTTGTCTTTGGTGTTACCTTGTTCTGCTATTTCTGACAGTGGTTAGACCGTCCTATAGGCCTGTGTGTCAGGAGTGCTGTAGACCTGTTTTCCTGTTCTCTTTTAGCCAGTTATGGGAACAGAGTGTAGTTGTTCCTGTCTACTGGTCTTCAGCTGTTCCTGTGGGTGTGTGTCCTGAGTCCTCCAGGCAGGTCACTCGGAGCAGAAAAGTTGGTCTTACCTCTGGTCTCAGGCTGGGAGTCACTTCTTAGAGCTGGGTTTCAGCTCTTCGTGAGGGCAGCAACCAGAAGGGCCTGCCCCATCTTTGCTCGGTACCCTGTGCACAGGGGTCACAGATGGCACTAGGTGTTTTCCTCTTGAGTCAGAAATGTGGGCAGAGAGTAGTCTCCTCTGGCTTCTGAGGCATGTCTGCCTCTCTGAAGGTCTAGCTCTCCCTCCCATGGGATTTTGGTGCAGTGTGATGTTTGACTGGGTCCCTTTAGATCTGGGCAGTGTGTGGTCAGCAGTGTTGAGTGCCTCTATCTTCCTGTTCCCAGAGGCCCTATACAATTTCCTCTTGGGCTAGGGATGTGGGCAAGGGTGAACAGTACTGGCAATCTCTCCTGCCCTGCCGTCTCAGGAGTGCCCACCTGTCTGGGAGGTGAGCTCTCTCTCCCAAGGGGTTTGAAGCTGTGCATATTCTTTGTGACTATTGTGAAGGGTGTCATTTCCCTAATTTCTTTGTCATTCTGTTTATCCTTTAAGTAAAGGAAGGACTAATTTGTTTGAGTTAATTTTACATCCTGACTCTTTGCTGAATTTGAGTTAATTTTACATTCTGACCCTTTGCTGAATTTGAGTTAATTTTACATCCTGACCCTTTGCTGAAGTTGTTTTTCAGGTTAAGCAGTTCTCTGGTGGAACTTTTGGGGTCACTTAAGTATACTATCATATCATCTGCAAATAGTGATATTTTGACTTCTTCCCTTCCAATTTGAATCCCTGTGACCTCCTTTTATTTTCTGATTGCTCTGGCTAGACTTTGAGTACTACGTTGAACAAGTAGAGAGAGAGTGGACAGCCTTATCTAGTCCCTAATGTTAGTGGGATTGCTTCAAGTTTCTCACCATTTAGTTTGATGTTAGCTACTGGTTTGCTGTATATTGCTTTTACTATGTTTAGGTATGGGCCTTGAATTTCTGGTCTTTCCAGGACTTTTATCATGAAGGGGTATTGAATTTTTCAAATGCTTTCTCAGCATCTAATGAAATGATCATATTGCTCTTATATTTGAATTTGTTTATATAAGGGATTATGTTGGTGGATTTCCATACTTTAAACCATCCCTGCATCCCTGTGATGAAGCCTACTTGATCATGATGGATGATCGTTTTGATGTGTTCTTGGATTCAGTTTGCAAAAGTTTTATTGAGTATTATTACATCAGCATTCATAAGGGAAATTGGTCTTAAGTTCTCTTTCTTTGTTGGGTCTTTGTGTGGTTTGGGTATAAGAGTAATTTCGGCTTCATAGAAGGAATTTGGTAGTGCTTCCTTTTTTTCTATTTTGTGGTTGGATAGTATTGGTATGAGGTCTTCTATGAAGGTCTGATAAAATTCTGCACTAAACCCATCTGGTCCTGGGCTTTTTTTTAGTTGTGAGACTTTTAATAAATGCTTCTATTTTTAGCAGCTATGGGGTTGTTTATATAGTTTATTTGTTCTTGCTTTAACTTTGGTACCTGGTATCTGTCTAGAAAATTGTCCATTTCTTCCATATTTTCCAGTTTTGTTGAATATAGGCTTTTGTAGTAGGATCTGATGATTTTTAAAATTTCCTCAGATTCTGTTGTTATGTCTTCCTTTCCATTTCTGATTTTGTTAATTTGGATATACTCTCGGTGATTTCTAGTTAGTCAGGCTAAGGTTTTGTCTATCTTGTTGATTTTCTCAAAGAACCAGCTCCTGCTTTTGTTAATTCTTTGTATAGTAACTTTCATTTCTACTTGTTTGATTTCAGTCCTGGGTTTGATTATTTCCTGCCTTCTACTCCCCTTCGGTTTATTTATTTTTTCTTGTTCTAGAACTTTTATGTGTGCTCTAAAGCTGCTGATATATGCTCTCTCTTGTTTCTTTTGGCAGGCACTCGGCGCTATGAGTTTTCCTCTTAGCACTGCTTTCATTGTGTCCAATAAATTTGGGTATGTTATATGTCCATTTTCATTAAATTCTAAGAAGTCTTTAATTTCTTTCTTTATTTCTTCCTTGATCAAGTTGTTATTGAGTAGAGCATTGTTAAACTTCCATGTATATGTGGGATTTCTGTCATTGTTGTTGTTATTGAAGACCAGCCTTAGTCCATGGTGATCTGATAGGATGCATGGGATTATTTCTATCTTCCTGTATCTATTGAGGCTTGTTTTGTGCCTGATTATATGGTCATTTTTGGAGGAGGTTGCATGAGGTGCTGAGAAGAAGGTATATCCTTTTGCTTTAGGATGGAATGTTCTATAAATATCTGTTAAATCCATTTGGTTCATAACTTCTGTTAGTTTCTCTATGTCTCCTTTTAATTTCTGTTTCCATGATCTGTCCATTGATGGGAGTGGGGTGTTGAAATTTCCTACTATTATGGTGTGAGGTGCAATGTTTAGTTTAAGCTTTAGTTAGGTTTCTTTTATGAATGTATGTGCCCTTGCATTTGGAGCATAGATAATTAGGATTGAAAATTTATCCTTATCTTTTTTGATGACTTTTGGTTCTAAGTCAATTTTCTTCATTATTAGAATGGCCACTTCAGCTTGTTTCTTTGTGCCATTTGCTTGGAAGTTTGTTTTCCAGCCATTTACTCTGTGCTAGTGTCTGTCTTTGTCTCTGGGTGTGTTTCTTGTATGCAGCAAAATGCTGGGTCCTCTTTTCATATCCAGTCTGTTAGTCTATATCTTTTATTGGGAAATTAAGTCCATTGATGTTGAGAGATATTAAGGAATAGTGATTGTCGCTTCCTGTTATTTTTGTTGTTATAATAGATGTTCAATAAAGTAGTAAGAGTAAAAGCAAATTGTCTACACTTGACTGGCTTTTACTTATATATTCCTGCTTTTATCTGTAGGGTATACAAAAGAAATAATATGAAATTTAGTAAAAACGCTGAAAAATGAACATTTAGAGTTATATGTTCCAAATATTTATTTTTCAGATTGATGCATGGTCTGGTATTGCTAATTTATAGCATTGAAAGATATTTTTCTAAGGCTTTTTAATAAAGAAATAAATTTGGATGATCTACATTGCAGATGTATCCAGCCAATAAGATTATAAGAAATGTTTGGAATCTTACCTGAGAGAAAAGGCAAATACAGATTTATTCTAATTAGACCGGTCAGAATTTTCTGTGTTATGATACTCTCCTGCAGAAGTATAATTTAGTGTATAACTCACTACTTAAAATATTTTTATTAATTCTTTGAGAAATTAATTTAATGCATTCTGATCATATTTATTCCACACTCTTCCCCTAACTCCTCCCAGACCTACCTTCAACTTCTCTAATCCAACTTCATATCCTCTTTTTAAATAATAATAACAATAAAATAACCCACTGGATCCCATTTGCCCTGCATGCTCCTGAATGTGGAGTTACACCTTTAAAGAAGCTCTTCCCCAGAAGCCATCAACTGACAACATTTACTCAGTTAGGAGTGGGACCTTATGAACTAGAATGGGGACTGATTTTGTGCAGATCTTGTGCAGGCAACCATCACTGACATGAGTTACTGAGGGCATCAGCCTTGTCATGTTCATAGTACACTGTTTCCTTCTAGTCATCCCTGACCTCTGAACCTTACAATCTTTCTCTGCCTCCTTCCATGATAATTCCTGAGCCTTGGAGGTGGAATACCATATAGATGTTTCCAAACACTCTGCAGGTGTTTATTTTTAGGGGGCAGGGCACCAGGAACAAAATAAGTTACTCACTCATCTGGTATATAGACAGAAGTCAGCATTTGCTTAGAGCCTCATATTATTTCATCAGAATGAAGAATAACAAATAAAGTAATGAAGACCCTTCACAGTTACTCTTGGCATACTTTTAGATACCAGTTATAATAGACCAATTTATTGTCTGTGGGTCTCTGTTTTGGTTTTCCCCTGGGGTGTTGGATCTCTGCTTGGGAAGGCAAATTGCAAAGGTACTAGGCTACATTTCCTTTTCCTTTTTGAGCTACAGAAATTGTCATAATTTCCTTCAGTCTTCTATATTAGATGCAGTACTAATCTGTCTTTTTTTTCTTCTTTTCTAGATCAACTAACCACAAATGGAATTTCAAAGAAGATTCTATATAAGTTTTCACCTTGAAATGTTTTATCATTTCAAACTAAGAAGTTTGGATTTTATCCTGAGATTTTATCACATAAGTAATAACTGTGACAATTCCAGATCAGAGAGAAGAAAATAATGCTGGAGACATTGACACATAGGTGAGAGATGAAAATAAATTGAACTAGGGTGGATAGCAGGAATAGAGAGAAGTAGAGATATTCATAGGACAGAAGAACCAGGGTCTTATGACTGGTCTGCTACATGAGGAGCAGGAATGAAGGTTGATTAGGATCTAAGGCAGAGAGCTTTACAGTGGTGCTTGTATAAGATATAAAGATTGAAGACATGTACAGTGTGTCAGTCAATAGCAGCATAGTGGATTGAGTTCTAGGTAGACTGAATTTTAAATTTCCAATTGTGTCTAAATATTTTCCATAGATATTAACCTATGATAGTAATGTTTAGTATAGTTTATAGAAGTTAGGTGAATATAAAAATCTATTAATTTTAACTATGTTAAATGATATTGTGACATTCACTTTTAAATAGTTAAGGCTATAATTAGTGTGTTAGAGTCAATACTTGATTCATTTCCTTTAGTGGTCCAAAGAATTCAATACAAGACATAAAAAATAGTTTGGTGAGATGATTTGTAAACAGGCTAGAAACTGGCTTTCCAAATGAGACTACTGCAATATTTATATAACACCCCCAATGTGTTTTACTTAAAATCAGGAATCTATTGATATATCTATAGGAAGAACCTTGGGAAGTGAATTGACCTATGAGATCTGTCATTGGTAAGACATTCTAGAATTTCATCAAGCAGATTAGGTACCTAAGATTGTTAAAATATGTTAATTTAATGTACACATTTTGTCATTAAGGAAACTCTTATGTGTTAGAAAAAATTAATTGTTACTTTTTACTATTTTTGTTTGTGTATATTCACTGTACAAAATAACAGGTTTCATGATGGCATTTTAGTATGTGTGTATCATGTACTTTTTTTGAGTCTGCTTTATTTCAGTTAACATGGTGATCTCTAGTTCAATAGTTTCATGTAAATATTGTAATTTTATTCTTATTTATGCTTGAATAAAATTAAACTGTGAATAGATGAATTTTTGTTTACTAATTTGTCTACTAATGGTCACCTAGATCCCAGGGAGCCATATCTCTTGTAAGCAAACACAGGTGTACAGACATCTTAGTGGAATGGTGAATTTCCATCAAGCATATATCAAGGAGTGATATAGCCCAATTATGTGGTTATTTCTATTTTAATTTTTTCAGGAACCTCAATACTGATTTTCATAGTGGTTGCTCTAATTTACATTTCTACCAATAACATTTCTCCCATCCCCCCCTGTGTGTGTGTGTGTGTGTGTGTGTGTGTGTGTGTGTGTGTGTGTTTAGTTAGGGTACTCTAGCCAGTTTGCAAACATGGCTCTGGCAGTCCGTTCCTTCTCCCCCACTTTCTCTGCTAAAACCCCAAGCTAGCCCCAAGGCCTATTCCCATTTTTGGCCACTTCCTCCTTCTGATGCTTACTACAAAGGTCCAGCTAAGAAAGTATTGAAGTCCAGCAATCAAAATTCCCCTTTGGCTCACCTAATTAACATGCCCAATTAAAATGAAACACCTCGCCCCAACACGGGCCTCCCCTTTATCTTCATAAACCATCGTTTGCCTATGGACCATGTCTGTTTCCTATTTATGCAGAGGCAGTCATTTGTCCTCACCTCAGGGACAAATTCCCCTGCCCCATCTCCTTTGTTCCCCCCCTCTTCTCTCTTGTCCTCTATATCCTGTCTTTGTCTCTTATTCCCTGCACTCTGGTCCTGGGCGTCCTGGTCAGTGGTCCATATAAAGGTCTTTCTTAATCATTATTTTTATCAGAGTCTTTTCCTGAACCTGGAGTGTGGGGAGGAGAGGGAGTTTTGAGTATGTGTATTGTTGACAAAAGCATCCAACATGAGGGACCCAAAGTCTCAGACATGGGAATGGCAATGTCCTTCTCGTCAGGCTTAGATGGATGGCACAGTCTTTCCCTGGTTGCAATACATATATTTCTGAATGGATGATCTTTAACTAAAGCCAGTGTATGCTCCTGGACATCTGCAGCTTGAAACTGCTCACCTACAGAACCCTCCTATCTAGATTAACTAACCTGCATTCTCCTTCCTGTGGTATATTGATAAACACACCCAAGTTCTGGGTTGCTGTTGGTACTCTCCAACAGAGCCCATGGCCTGTGGATCACAGCCGTTTTGTACTTGTGTCTCCTGTTACTGCCGTTTGCAGCCTAGGAGCTCATTGATTTCCTTAGGCTGCATGGCCAAGGAGATTCAGGGACCACCCTGTCTTTTGTCCGGGGTTGTGTCCGGCTTTTACATTGGGTGCCAGGGAACCAAACTCAGGAGGCAGTACTTACAACTTTGTACTTATCTAAGTACAATTTTTGTACTTAGATGACTGCCGCTTTCTTGATTGAGCCACTTCACCAGTAGCAAATGTTCCTTTCCTCTGGAGCCCTCACCAGAGTTTGTTGTTGGTGTCATATCTATTCAGAAGTCTCATTACCTCGTGTCTGGTGAGAATTTACGATTCACTGTGCTGACAAATGCTATGGCTCTGCATCTCAAAAAGTATAAAAAAACCCCAAAAACCCTAAATCCCCAAACTGAGTGATTTAATGAGAAACAAACATTCAGGGCAAAAGTCAGATACTCTGTGAACCCTCAATATGGCTATTGGAAACTATACCTTTGGGGGTCTCAAGTTAATTTAGAAGAAGACTAGTTAAGTATATCAAGAAACACAAAACCTTATAAAATACACGATAAAATCATACTGAGTTGTTTTTTTTTTTGACAAGCCATAAGTCCCAGAATTTGCTATATATTTTGATGAGAAGACCTTTAACACTAATTGGTGAAATGCAGTCACAATGCATTTTGTATTCACTGTGGAAAAATGAGTTTTTGTGCTGAATGCGTTAAAAACTTGATTACCTGCAAAGCCTGTGGCAATCTCTTTGATGTTGATTGTTATCTGTGATTGTTGAAGGCTTTCTGTTTGTTTGTTCTTTAACAAAAACTTAATTGAGAAATGCAAACGGTGAGTGTTCTAGTTAAGAGTATTTTAGTACAAAAAAGACAAATGCTACTTTTATTTGTTAGGTGCTTTTATTTAGGAGCAAACAGCTTTACATATTGGATTGATTTTATAGCACTGTTTCTGAGTGTATGTAGGCTATGTGTAATGGAATGGAATACAAAAGTGAGAAGCACCAGGGTGTGTAGCATCGACTTTCTTTCCAGGACCAGAAGGACTATGTATATAGCTCTGTATACCTGAGGAATGGTCATACTTTTTTTTTTTTTCCGGAGCTGAGGACCGAACCCAGGGCCTTGCGCTTGATAGGCAACCACTCTACCACTGAGCTAAATCTCCAAATCCTAAGTGTTGTTTTAGAAATAGGTACCAAAATATAAAACAAATAAAATTAAAGCCCCAGTTCCGTTGACAACATGTCAGAAAATCTTGGAAGTCAGGTCAAGGGGATTTCTACTGGTCAAACCTGGATAACTTGGGTTTCAAAGTAGTGAGAACAATTGAGACTAACCATTGAAAATTCAAATATCCCTACTGAATAATGAACAAATAACAGAAGCAGAACCTGGCTGTGTTAACTTTCTTTCACCATAATGAAACATATAAGATACCTAACATTATTGGTTTTGGAGCTGTTGGTTTCTGACTGATTGACTGGTCCCATTCCTTCGAGTCCTTGGGTCACTAGCAGATGACACTAGAGTATGTTGGCAGAACCAAGTTCCTTCTTTCACCAGCCAGAAACAGAATGGAAAAAAGGACAAGTTCTCACAAGTAAGAGGAATATAGCAAATCAATGATTAGTTCATGGCAAAAAATCTTCAGAGTCAGATCAGTGTGGCTTCTGCCATCCACAATCATCTTTTAGGGCAGATCCTTTGACCTATGAGGCACTGATGAGGCCTTACTTCCTCAAAGTCACCACATCTCTTGATAACACCATCCTGGGGCCCAAGCCTTTAGTACTTGGAGGGTTGTTGGATGTTCAACACGCACACAACAACAGGCAGCTACTAATTAAAAGTGGAAGATGACTCAGTTCCAGAAATGGTGGGAAGTTCCGTCTTTCAACCATCATAACTGCCAGAGAAGGGTCATTATTGGATACTAGAATCAGACAGTGAGAATTTGAGGAAGACCAGGATACTTAGTCTTAAAACATCTCTTACAAATCACTACTTAATTTTAAACCATGAGACAATATTTACAAAGATCTTTACAGTTGAGTAACATGGTAGACAACACCTTACCTGCATCATAAATTGTCATTAACGTTGTCAGTAATTGGGAAGTAGCAGCATGAGCACTGGGAAGATCATAATATCACTCATGTAACATGACTACCATACATGCACACCTAAGTCTCATCCTAAGAAGAAATTAGACAAACCCAAACAGAGGTTTTAGAGTCAATTTTATGAAATGCAAGGAAAGGTGGAATCAGAAACTCAACAAAAAATAGCTATAAAGGACATTTTTGGATAATTGACAGAATTAAAGTTATCCCTGAATATTAGTTTAGATAATAGCATATGACAATATTAAAAGGTTAATATTTCACTTCAGTAATGTAAGTGAATGATTTTTCCCCTTGAGAAATGTGTACCAGATTATTTATAGGTAATGAAGTGTGGTTAGCTTTTAACAAGTTGTTTAAATGAAGAGAAAGAAGTAGGGAGGGAGAAAGGAAAGAAATATTGTAGAGCAACCAAGACAGGGTGTTATGACGTGGGGCTCGCAGATCAATCACTGTGCTGTGCTTGAAATGTTTCTGGAACATTGACGACATTTAAAAATAAAAACTGGAAATGGAATTATTGTGTGCTAGTGGAACTGGGCAGCAAGTAGCTTCTCAGTTGTCCTTTCTATTTCTTTCTTTTCTTTTGCTGCCTCTCTTCAGCCATTTTTCCCCAAAAGGGGACCTGCAGACCCCTACTTTAGCCTGAATATTACTATACTAAGGTTTTTTTCTTCCTGTAGAGAAATGAGAGCAAACAAATAGTTTTATGTGAAAAAAATCATTTTATGTAATAAAAGAGATTCTCATATTTCACTAATGGTAATAAAAGACTATTTGTCCTTCTAAACACTGTGAAAGTATAGATTTGGTGTCTGTTGTAGACATTAAAAAGAGAATATCAGGTCAAAAACATGAAAAGGAAGTCTATGTTTGGCTCTAGAACGACTCAGGAAATTATAAGCAAGGCTGCCTGTAGGTTGTTAGTAAAAAAATGTGTTCAGGTGCTAACCATAAATTGTGTTTTTTACTTTATGTATAAGTACATATATACAACTTAAATGTGGCCAAGGAAGGAAAGAAGTATGAGACTTTTGAGCCACACAATTATAATTGTTGATAATTTTAGTAAGGACAGTTGCCATCATTAAAGTGACCAAGTACTATTAACTTAAAAGTTAGTATACAGAACTGGTAGTCTACCTTTGTGGGACAAAGCTTGACTGTAGTGGATGAAGTGCTGGGTTTGATTCCAAGTCTTCCAAAGTAAATAGATAAAGAAACAAGAAAATGAATGAAGAGAGGACAGATGACAGTAAAATTGACTTAAAATAGAAAGAAGACAAAAAAACCCTCAATGTATAATGTAACCTATGCTTAGTCACTTCAACCGATGTGTTCAGTCTACATATTGGGAAACTGCATCTATGATGCTGAAAATAGAACATTATCAAACAGAATCTCAGTGTCCGAACTGAGCAAGTGTGCTTCTCCTCTTTCACTAAGGTTAATACCAGTTTCTACTTGACCTAGCACTTCAAAATCTGAAGGTTTACCTTTTAAAAAGCCAGACAGAAACCTACTCCTTTAAAAGCATACACATACACACACAGAAAGAGGAAGGAGGGAGGGAGGGAGGAGAAAGATGGAGTTCAAGTGCAGTTACCCTATAATGGGACAACAGTGCCCTTAGTAGGTACCACAGGCTAACAAACATAAAACCCAATGTCAGGAATGGGTTACTTCTTTTGGAGTTACTTCTTTTGCAGCAAGGTCCCATAGGCCCCTAAACAGTATAAGTTATTGCTATTTCTCTTGTGTAAGACCCTACTACTGAAACCACACAGTGGAATCATAGACTATGGAGAAATCAAGCTCTTACTGACCTGGAAGCTTTGTTTACACTGGCATCTCTTACAGTGTTGAAAGGTACTATGCAAACTCCAAAGGAGAAGGACTCGTGAATCCTACCCAGGGTCTCAGTTGGCGTTTCTATTGTAGTGACAAAACTCAACGATCAAAGTGAAGGTTGGGGAGAAAAGGGTTTATATGGCTTACACTTCCACATTGCTGATCATTACTTAAGGAACTTAGGACAGGAACTGAATCAGGGCACAAACCTGGAGGCAGGAGCCAATGCAGAGGCCTTGGAGGAGTGCTGCTTGCTGACTTGTTTCTTATTATTTGCTCAACCTACTTTCTTATAGAACACAGGACTACCAGTACAGGGATGGTCCCACCCACAACGGGCTGGGACATCTCACATTGGTCACTAATTGAGAAGATGTCTTACAACTGGAGCTCATGGAGGCATTTTCTCAACTGAGAGTCCTTCTTCTCTGATGACTCTAGCTGGTGTCAAGTTGATACACAAACCCAGCCGTTATACCCAGCAATGAAGCCTGGTTGCTATAATAATGACTGACCTGTCAAGGCAGGTCCGCTGATACAATAGTAGCATTAACATTACAGAAAGTAGCTAACCACTTTCTGATTGGCCCTAAGTCTAACTCTACAAGATGAAACCCACAGCAGACACCATCATTACGCTAAGAACGTATGGTCATATAGATCATAGATCCCAGGGGAAGACCTATTTCCATTATGCTGCTAAATGAATATAACATTGAACCAACTTCTAATGACTTCCTGTTATATCATAGATCAGTGTGTCTTTTAGCATTATCTGAGACACTCTGCTTGCAGTGAATAGTGATTGACATAGACAACAAAAGTTGGTCAAGAGAGTAAGAGACTGTAGAATACTCTGTTCTAAAAGGAATATATATATATTCCTTTATATACATATATTCATATATATAGTCATATTCATATATATATATACATTCTCTTCCTCCCAGGTTCAGGAATGAGTGAGGAAGAGAGTAGTAAGGAGCATACCAGCCAAAGGCAGTAGATGACTAGAAAGAAACAGTATCATTTAAACACAGAAGGGTAGCTGCATATATGAACATAGAATAGTTTAGACAGAATGCAATAGACAGGTGAAAGCCCAAGCCAGATCAAGGCCAATCCTTTGAGCCATTGTCCATTGTTAGCTTGTGTGTGTGAGAGAGATGTGAGAGATAGAGACAGATAGATAGATATCAAGAGTATACCCTTATAATTTGATTACACTCTCAGTAACATTTGGGAAGCACAGATTAGGTACATTGTTGTGTTGGTTGGGAAAGGGAGTGGATCTGGGAAGAACTGGAGGATGTAAGGTTAGCAGGATCAAAATACATTCTATAAAAACTTAAATAAAATTTTTGAACATCTAAGGAAAAAGTTTGAGGTAATGACTTTATGGAAATATTGTAATCATGTAAATAAATAGTCTTTAGCTTGTTTTATGCTGGCTGTAGAGGAAGTCTACAAGTATCCTTAAAGTCTTTAAGTATCCTTAAAGGAAAAGCAACCTAAAAGGGGGGGGTGTCATCTTTTTTTGAACTAAATTCGTGAGATAACTACTAAACTTTGCAAGGCATTATGTAGATAGTAGAAAGACATGTAGATAAATATGTATGTGAGTGGAAAGGTGGTTGGTATATGACTGAAAGAAAGTACACAGCTGCCACTGTATATCAGATACTGCAAGGGGGGGTGTTACTCCATAAAGGAAGAGAAAAATAAACATTATTAAAAGTTGAACAGGGGGGAGAGAGCTGGACTCTCAAAAGTGTGGACAATACTGAGAGCACAGGGGAGAAAACTACTTCTGCTCACATTCCTGGCCCAAGAGGAACCTGCCTGGAGCCCTCTGGACACAGGAACATAGGAGCAGACTGGGACAGGATCCTTCCAGCTTCTGCCTTGCCTAGAGCTGACCCAGTCCGACAGCTCTCTGTACCCAGATTCCACTAGGAGAAAGACAGTCTCCAGGAGTTCTGACACACAGGCTTACAGGAGGGTAAAGACACTGTTAGAGACAGCAAGACCAACTAACACTAGAGGTAGCCAGATGTCGAGAAGCAAGCACAAGAACCTAAGCAACAGAAACCAAGACTATTTGGGATCATCAGAGCCCAGTTTTCTCACCAAAGCAAATACTGGATATCTCAATACACCGGAAAAGCAGGATTTGGATTTAAAATCACATGTCATGATGATGATAGAGGACTTTAAGCAGGACATAAATAATTCCCTTAAAGAAATACAGGGCAGATTGGGAAAAGATTTTTACCAATCCTACATCTCATAGAGGGCTAATACCCAATATATACAAAGAACTCAAGAAGTTAGAGTCCAGAGAATCAAATAGCCCTATTTAAAAATGCAGTATAGAGCTAAACCAAGAATTCTCAGCTGAGGAATATTGAATGACTGAGAAGTACCTAAAGAAATGTTCAACATTCTTAGTCATCAGAGAAATGCAAATCAAGACAACCCTGAGATTCTACCCCACACCAGTTAGAATGGCTAAGATCAAAAACTCAGGTGACAGCAGATGGTGGTAAGGATGTGGAGAAAGAGTAAAACTCCTTCAATTGCAAGCTGGTACAATCGCTCTGGAAATCAGTCTGGACATTCCTCAGAAAATTGGACCTGAGGGCCCAGCTCTACTAGTCCTGCGCATATGCCCAAAAGATGCTCCAACATATAACAAGGACACATGGTCCACTATGTTCATAGCAGCCTTTTTATAATAGTTAGGAGCTGGAAAGAACCCAGATGTCCTTCAACAGAGGAATGGATACAGAAAATGTGGTACATTTACTCCATAAAGTACTGCTCAGCTATTAAAAAATAATGACTTCATGAAACTCATAGACAAATGGATGGAACTTGAAAATATCCTGAGTGAGGTTACCCAATCCCAGAAAAACACACATGGTATGCCCTCACTGATAAGTGGATATTAATTCAAAAGCTTGGATTACCCAAGATACAATACAGAGACCACATGAAGCTCAAGAAGAAGGACTACTAAAGCACAGATGCTTCAGTACTTAGAAAGGGCAACAAAAATATTCATAGAAGGAGATACAAAGACAAAGTTGGGAGCACAGACTAAAGGAAAGGCCATCCAGAGACTGCCCCATCTAGGGATCTATCCCATATACAGTCACCAAACCCAGACAATATTGCTGATGCTAAGAAGTGCATGCTGACAGGAGCCTGATATAGCTGTCTCCTGAGAGGCTCTACCAGAGCCTGACAAATACAGAGGTGAATGCTCACAGTCAACCATTGAACTAAGAATGGTTCCATTGGGGCAGTTCAAGAAAGAATTGCAGGATCCCTAGGGGCTTGCAGCTCTATAAGAACAAGCAATACCAACCAACCAGAACTCCTAGGGACTAAACTACCTTCCAAAGAGTCCACATGGATAGACCCATGGCTCCAGTTGCATTTGTAGCAAAGGATGGTTTTGTTGGGCACCAATGGGAGGAGAACCCCTTGGTCTTGCCAAGGCTCATCACCTCCAGTGTAGAGGAATGTCAGGGTAGGGAGGTGGGAAGGGGTGAGTAGATGGGTGGGGAAACACTCTGGTAAATGAAGGGGGAGGGGAGATGGGATAGGGGGTTTAGGGATGGGAAACTGGGAAAGGGGGATAAGATTTGAAATGTAAATAAAAAAGTCTAGTAAAAAATGTTTAAAAAAAGTTGAATAGAGCACATTTTAAAGTGGGCCAGAACAGCAATGATACGTAACAATTTTCTATGAGAACAAGCATAATGCCCACGGTTTATAAATGAAGAATGATGTATTATGTACAAAGGTCGTATATGAGTAAAAAGCACTAGCATTACAAATACGAACACTCCTTGGAGCTTGGCAGGATACAGATTATAAAGAGAAGACACACAGAAAATTATCCGCAATTGTAATTTTTGTGGGGCCAGTATAAAAGTAGAGAGTCTCACATGAAGGAGAGGGGCTCTTTCACAAAGACGCATACAACAGGCCGTGTTGTAGAGTTCTGCTTTGGAATAGCAATGAAGCATCAGTGGTAGGTAAAATAAAGCAATGGGAGAATAAGTGACTGAATTTATAATAGTTTTTATTCTCTAAGATGTGGTAAGAAGAGCAACCAATTTAGTGCTGTGGGAAACAAGACAGCCAGTTGATGGAGTTGGAGAAAACATTCTTCTGCTTGGACATGTTTTGCTTGAGTACATTGCTACTCTGTGTTCTTCCATGGTATAATGTCTGATCCACTGCTGTCAGCAAAACTCAGGTATAGTGGGCTCCCTGGTCCACTATGTCCTGTATTTTTACTTCATTAACAAGTGCTTGGAAAGTAAGCAGGAAGTACAGAGATATTGGTGTTTTAATGAGATTGGGACCACATATGTCTTTCCTTTGGTGTTTTCATTAAGATTACCTAGAGTAGTGCTGACTTCCAGGCACATGTTTTGTTCAAAATATTGACTATATATACCATCTATACCATCTGACATTTTTGATTCTTATAGTGTACTAGGTTTTAGACACTGAAAAGCACAGGTGTTCCTGAATGCCACGGTCACATCTAAGAGATGCAATGCCTTCTCTTTTCTTAGAGAGTGCACATGCACGTAGTTCTCTAAGGATCTAGACTACACGGCTGATTTAATAGAAGTCAAATTTTAGTGGCATTTACTTGATTTTAACATTTTTCCTCTTACAATAGAGTGTGGTATCTTAAAAAGATAAGACAAATTACTCATTCCAGGGAACAAAGACTTTTGAAAGCTGTCAGCTCACTGACAGTTACGATCAGCACTTATTCCAGGCTTATAAAACATCTTAATCAAACTTGTTCACAGCATGGCAGTCCAAAGAATGTTATTTTATTTTTGAAAGAGACTTTAAATAGGTGAAGAACACTGGTAACATACACTATACCAGTATAAAGCTCCTTTATCCCCCACTTCAAAACGAGTACTATTCTGAGACTTAAAGAATGAAATAGACTACAGGAGTCTGTTTATTACAAAACTATTCCCCCCCCAAAAAATCTATGCACCACTTATTGTACCTTAAAAAACACTTGAAAATATGGGTTGCATTTGCAAACTTCGTGTATGACATGGAAATCTGGCACACTGCCTGCCTTCTACTTAAAGTATTGTCATTCTGGGAAAAATAAATTCTCTAACTAGACAAAAGTCAATGTTTTCATGTTTTACTGCAATCAGACTGATAGAGCTGACAATATAATGTCTCAACACTTAAAATATCTGTGGATAATCAGTTACCTCAATCAATCACAAACACAAATCCTTCTATTTTCAAGGCTTGTGTCTGTGACTCAGATGTAAAACAGTTTGGTGAGACCCCCTCCCCCACACCATTGATTTTTCCATCATCTCAATATTCTTGATTGTCTTTAGCTGTGCAGATATTTATACACATTACACATCTGGAAATAACTTTCAACAACTCAAATGTGATCATGTCCTGGTACATTGAATTTTTACCGGTCATTTATAGCCTCTATGCCTGTCAGGAAAATAAGGAACTGGGCGGGCATTGTAGCTGAGGACATCATTATGAGTGAAAAAAGTCTCAAAGTTTTTCCAAAGTAGCTGTGAAACATACATTTCCCTTCTTTAACTTCAGCGGGTGTTGGTAGCTTCCCCAGATGGGTATTGTGGGGTCAAATGGTATAATGCTGTCCCCTTACAAACTTTTGACAAGCACACTGAATGACTTGCCTCTGGAACTAATTATAATGATGATGATAGTGATAGTGGTGACGATGGTGGTGGAGATCATAGTGATGATGGTGATGACAGTGGGGGTTGGCAGAGTTGATGGAAAAGCCAGGGAGACAGTGACAACAACACAGAGAAGCTCCGGAGGAATGGGATTCCACATAACTCGGAATTTTGCAGAGCTAACAGGCTTAGTACACTCTGCTTTGGTATTGAAAGTAGTGGGCACCATGGTATGGTTTTAGAAATGTCCTGCGGCAAGTGTGACGGTATTTTTGCAACATGAAATATGTTTACTGGGACATACTGCTCTTCTCTCACTACAGTTAGAATTCACGTTTGCAGTTTTACGTTCCTAACAGACATTTACTCGAACTCTGAATAAGCCAAATCCCTTGTTTGGAATAGTTTAAAACATATTTTTAAATAAATTGTGTATGTGTATATGTTGACATGCACATTAACCACCACGACCTTCTTTTCTGTTTCAGTTATTTGGATCTTGGCAGTAAAACTAAGCAGTTTCGGACTCCTGGGCAGCACTTTTCATTTGCCCATCAGGTTACGTGGCAAACCAATCCATCTTACTCTCATGCTTGGCGGAAGTGGCACGGTGTGAAGTGGCGGAAGTGACGTGGCGCTAAACTAGAGTGCAGGGCTTTACTCTTGCCTCAGAGCCTGGCTGATAACAAGTGTTTTTTTTAAACAATAAGCATTTGAGATTATGAACATGTAATGATGCTCATTAGTATTTAAGCACCCACCCCACACACACCTGCTAATGAATTGTCTCCAGCCCTCGCTCTCAGTCTGCTGTAGTGGCTCTCAGTTCCGAGGAAAGTTGCCTGCTTTGAGAAAACAGTTGACTGCAGACATTAACTGTGAAGAATTCCTTTGATTTTGTAGAATACCGTTTAGATGGTGCTTAAATTGTCAAAACAAACAAAACACACTGCTATGCTTTGCATAAGAGAATATCATACAAAGGAAAAATTTGAAGGGGACACTAGCATTTGTATGTATTCATCAGTGTGTACAGATATGCTTCTACCCTGGATCACTGTGCAGTGTGTGAATCTATATCAAGATATAGTCAAGTCAAACGAATTTGACATTCTGTTGGTTTTTCTATTATCCTTCCAAATAGAGCAAACAGATGAGAGAAAAATATCTCACAATGAATAAGGCTAAAACACCAAAACTACTCTGTCAATTTTTCCCGTATTCTCTTTTCACTTCTGGGTTTCTGCCAAACAGTTTGCAGCTCTTGCACACAGCATCTCTCATGAATGTTACTAATAATGATGCTCTAGCCACTGATTAAGCTACTTTAATTGATTTGTAGTATATGAAGGGATCCAAAAGGGCTCATCCCTCTCCTGCCTTTTAATGCTGGAGAGTGAACTCAGAGTCTGGCATGTGCTAATCAAGTCCTCTACCACGGAGCAGCTACCCCATCCCAAGTTCTGAACCCTTTAGAAACAGTCACTTTTCAATCTGATAAATTACGTTTGGTTTTCCACACTCCTCTGGAAATGTCCTTTCATGGACAAGGGAACTTCTGTCGCCTGCTGCAGACTGTAAAGGACAGGATGAGTTACAAATGATGGCATCTGCCGGAAGCTACGGAGGCTGTGGAGGCTGTGCTAAGGGCAGTGGACAAAGAGCAAGCTCTTCTATTGGGATGTTGCCTCTGCAGTCGATTCACCTCCAGTGCAGAGCCATCTTATGCAAGGAGGCAAAAACATGATGCTCTATAGGGCTTCTGAGAGTCATGCTTTTGTAATTTCTACAGCATTTTGATCAGCCACTGGAAGGTCGAAACCAAAACCCATGAACATATTGGTGAGAAACGAGAATAGCTTAAAATGGATGCATTCCTGACAAAAATGGTTCAGCTATCATACATCAAACACTTGTTACCTCTGTTGGCTTTAGTGACTGCCCAGGACTAAGAGCAAATCAGTGACAAAGTCTCAAGAAAGATGAAACCATGCAAGCCTTTGCAAAGACCATCAGTCATTCTGCAGAGGCACGATGATACTTCTTCAAGCATTCCTTGGCTTCCTAGCTAATAGATGTAATACACAGTCCGCCTCTAGACCAAAGGCACTGGGGAGATAGTTCTTACTTTTAAAGTTGGCAACATCTCATAGGAATCAATGACACACAACCCCAAAGCAAGCTATTCTATTGTTCAATTTAATTTTCGAATTTGCATTCTTCGCTACACCTCACTGTTGAGCAAGTTTAAAATCTTTATGTTTTATGATTTCATGTGTATGAGTGTTTTGTCTGCATGTAGGTACGTGCACCATGTGCATGCCTGGAGTCTACGGAGGTCAGAAGAGGACATTAGAACTCCTGGCATTGGAGTTACAGATGGGTGTGAGCCACACTGTTGCATTGGGAACTGTATTCAGTTTCTCTGCAGGAACAAGTTCTCTTCATTTCTAAGCTCTTCATCATCATATTCTTACTTTTAAAATGTGCTTTATCAAAAGTAAAGTCCCTGTGCAATGTCTTACAATATTTTGAATTTCAGTGCTGTTATTCTAGATTTGGAAACACTATCCCTTATAAGACAGGCTCACCAAGGCACGCCATAGAATTCCACGGGAGTGGAACACATCCAGATTTTAAAACATGAAACTGGAATATGTCAGTTGAAGCCATTATCTAAACACATAAACTATTTACAACTAATGGAATTATTGACTAATATCGGTGACTTTGAATAATGAAAATCAAAGTACAAGCAAAATTACTGTAGTTTTAATTGTCATTGTGGTGGTTTTGATTTTACTCTGTAGTTAGCATCTGTATCCTAGATTTATGATGACTGTGGTCACTATTTATGGAAAGTTTACCACAATATGATTTAGGGCTTGATGATTTTTAACATCAAATATGAGGTTTAATGAAATAAAATGTAGATAAATTGTGACCCTCACAGTTTCTTACATGTCTTTTCTGTATATGACAATGAAACAGATGTAATCATTGGCAAAATGATGTCATACTGTCCTTATTCAGTTTATATCTCACAGTTAATTAACCATATGCTTAAGTTGAATTTGCACACTCATAGGAAATGGCAGTTATATTTTCCTTTCTATACTCCATAGTATAAGCACTTGTACCCATAACTAGTATTTTGGCATATTTTTATGAAGTGGACTAAGAATTAGAGTAACGTATCTCACACCAAGTGTCAGTAAGCCGGTGTTTCTGTCTCTCTCTTTTCTGCTTTTTGATCTTCTTCCCCTCTCCCTCTCCTTCTCCCCCTCCCCCTCCTCCTCTCTCTCCCCTCCCTCTCCCCTCTTCTCTCATGAGCTATAATAACAGGAGAAAAATGAATGGATCTTGTTGAACTGCAGTTTTTTTTTGCCAGTACAAGTTTCTTTAAACATATTTGTAAGTTTTGTTCTTTATGATTTAATATTGGCTTCTTTTTGCTTTACATGGAGTCTAAGAGGCAACAGATTATTTCATCTTTAGGTCTGTACTTGACTGGAGTAAGGGATTTACCACCAGCAAGCAGAACCTAGGCACTGTTTGCTTGTTTGTTTGTTTGTCAGCAATAATTAACTTTTACTGAGTAAAATCTAGGTATAATGAGGATAGAAGGTGGATTAGGGAAACCTGTAAATCAGAGAATTAGTGTTCTTTGAGTCATATGTTGACTGAAATGAAAGCTCTCAGGAGATAGTGGAGATTTTGTATACAAGTACACTGTAGCTGTCTTCAGACACACCAGACCTCATTACAGAGGGTTCTGAGCCACCATGTGGTTGCTGGGAATTGAACTCAGGACCTCTGGAAGAGCAGTCGGAACTCTTAACTGCTGAGCCATTTCTCCAGCCCGATAGTGGAGATTTTGAACACAGATTTCAACAAGCAGATGGAGTCCTGCAGACTATTCAGCAGCACTGCAGGGATGTTGACGAAATCTGACAAATTTTGAGAGACAACAACTCTCTCAAAAGAACTTTTAAAAGGAGATACATGAAACTTTTATTATGCAGAATACTAATAGATATATAGGACAGCATGAATATGAATAGGCCAACTCCTCACATGAGAAATGAACTCTCATTTGAACCTATACCAACATTCTTAATGGTAAAAGCCAATAGTTCTATTCAGCCATATCATATATAATAAATATAGACAGAAGAAACAACTATTTAGGGATTAATAAACAAAGAAGGGTGTCTTGAGAATCAGATGTAATTTTTTCTGGCTAAAAATTTGTGAGGATTTTTTTATTAATCATTTTATTTGTTTACATTTCAAATTATATACCCTTTCCTGCTTCCCCCTCCAAAACCCACCATTCTACCCTCTCCCCTTTGTCTATTTGAGGGAGCACCTCCACCCATTCACCCATGCCCACTTCACCACTCTAACATCTCCCTAAGCTGGGGCATTAAGCCACCACAGAACCAAGGACCTCCCCTCTCGTTGATGCCACATAAGTCTGTCCTCTGCTACATACACAGGTGGAGCCTTGGATCCCTCTGTGTGTACTCTTTGGTTGATGGTTTAGTCCCTGGGAGCTCTTGGCGGGGAGGGGTCTGGTTGGTTGATATTATTGTTCTTCCTATGGGGTTCCAAATCCCTTCAGTTCCTTCAGTCTTTCCCGTAGCTCTTCCATTGGGTTTCCCGGGCTCAGTCCGATGGATGGGTGTGAGTATCTGCATCTGTATTGGACAGGCGCTAGTAGAACCTCTCAGAGAATAGTCATATCAGGCTCCTGTCAGCAAGTGCTTCTTGGTATCAGCAATAGTGTTGGAGTTTGGTGTTTGCAGATGGCATGGATCTCTAGGTATGGTGGTCTCTGGATGGCTTTTCCTTCGGTCTGTGTTCCTCCCTTTTTTTGTCCCTATCTTTCCTTTACACAGGAACATTTCTGGGTTAAAAATTTTGAGATGGGTGAGTGGCCCATCTTTCTACTGGAGGCTGTGCCTATCTACTGAAGGTGATCTCTACAGGTTCTATCTCCCTTCTGTTGAGTACTTTGGCTAAAGTCATCCCCTGTGGGGCCTTGGAGCCTCTTGTTTCCCCAGTGTCTGGGACATTCTAGGGGCTATCACCATTACCCCATTCCCCACTGCTGCATATTTCTATTTATTCTCCTGACTCTCTGGACTTCTTTCCTGCCTCTTACAATACCCGATCCTGATCCTGCCCCCCTCCCCTCCCCCTCCTTTCTCCCTCCCATATCCCTCTGTCCTTCTACCTCCTGTGATTATTTTGTTTCCCTTTCGATGTAGGATTGAAGCATTCAACTTTGGTCTTCCTTCTTCTTAAGCTCCATATGGTTTGTGGGTTGTATCATGGGTAATCTGAGCTTTTGGGCTAATATCAACTTATCAGTGAGTACATACCATGTATATTCTTATGTGTCTAGGTTACTTCATTCAGGATGATATTTTCTAGTTCCATCCATTTGCCTAAGAATTGCATGAAGTCATTCATTGTTTTTAACTATAGACAAGCAGTACTCCACCATGTAGATGTACCACATTTTCTGTATTCATTCCTCTGTTGAAGGATATCTGGGCTCTTTCCAGCTTCTGGCTACCATAAACAAGGCTACTATGAACATACTGGAGCATTAGTCCTTGTTATATGTTGGAGCATCATTTGGGTATATGCCCAGGAGTGGTATAACTGGGTCTTTAGGTAGAAGTATTTCCAGTTTTCTGAGGAACCACCAGATTGATTTCCAAATTAGTTTTAGCAGCTTGCAATCTCACCATCATTGGATGAGTGTTCCTCTTTCTCCACATCCACCCCAGCATCTGCTATCACCTGAATTTTTTATGTTAGCTATTCTGATTGGTGTGAGGTAAAATCTCAGCCTTGTTTTGATTTGCATATCTCTGGTGACTAAGGATGTTGAACATTTCTTTAGATGCTTCTCAGCCATTTGAGACTTGTCAGTCTAGGATTCTTTTTTTTTTTAATTTTATTTTTCTTGGATATTTTAAGTATTTACATTTCAAATGTTATCCATCCCCCCTTCCCCGTACACCCTCCCCTGCTTCTATGAGGATATTTTCACTCCCATCCACCCACCTAAACACCCTAGCATTCCCCTACATTTGGGGAAAGGAACCTCCACAGGACCAAGGTCTTTTCCTCCTATTAGTGCTGCACAATTCCATCATCTGCTACATATAGGGATGGAGTCATTGTATCCATTTGCATTCTTCTATATGGTGACTGCCAGTTGAACCACCACCATTTGTTGAAAATGCTGTCTTTTTTTTCTCCACTGGATCATTTTGATTTCTATGTCAAAGATGAAGTGACCATAGTTGTGTGGTTTTATTTCTGGGTCTTCAGTTCTATTTCATTGGTCTTCTTGCCTGTCTCTGTACCAAGACCATGCAGTTTTTAATCACTATTGCTCTGCAGTACAGCTTGAGGTCAGGGATGGTGAATTCCCCAGATGTTCTTTTATTTTTGAGAATAGTTTTCAATATCATGGCTTTTTTGTTATTCCAGATGTATTTGAGAATTTCTCTTTCTATCTCTGTGAAAATTTGAGTTGGATTTTTGATGGGGATTGCATTGAATCTGTAGATTGCTCTTGGCAAAATGGCCATTTTTACTGTCAATCCATGAGCACAGGGGGTCTTTCCATCTTCTGAGATTTTCTTCAATTTCTTTCTTCAGAGACTTTGAGTTCTTGTCCTTCAGATCTTTCACTTGTATACTATTTGTGACTACTGTGAAGAATATCATTTCCCTAATTTCTTCTCAGCCCATTTATCCTTTGAGTAGAGGAAGGCTACTGATTTGTTGGAGTTAATTTCACATCCAGGCTTATTGCTGAAGTTGTTTATCAGGTATAGTGTTTCACTGGTAGAATATTTGGAGTTGCTAATGTATACTACCATATAACCCACAAATAGTGATGCCTTCAGTTCTTTGTTTCCAATTCTTATCCCTTTGACCTAATTTCTCTAGCTAGAACTTCAAGTACTATATGGAATAGATAGGGAGAGAGTGGGCAGCCTTGTCTTGTCCATGATTTTAGTGGGGTGGCTTCAAATTTCTCACCATTTAATTTGATTTTGGCTGCTAGTTTGTTGTATATTGCTTTTTATGTTTAGGTATGTGCCTTGAATTCCTGATTTTTCCAAGACTTTTAACATGAAGGGGTGTCATTATTTGTCAAATGCTTTCTCAGCATGTAATGAGATGATCATGTGTTTTTTTTTTCTTTGAGTTTGTTTATATAGTGGATGATGATGGATTTCCATATATATTGAACCATACCATCCCTTCATCCCTGGGATGAAGCCTACTTGGTCATGGTGAATGATCATCTTGATGTGTTCTTAGATTTGTTTTGTAAGAATTTTATTGAGTATTTTTGCTTCAATATTCAGCAGGGAAATTGGTCTGAAGTTCTCTTTCTTTGTTGGGTCTTTGCGTATTTTAGGTATCAACGTAACTGTGGCTTCACAGGTAGTATTCCTTCTGTTTCTATTTTGTAGAATAGTTTGAGGGTCTGATAGAATTATTCACTGAAACCATCTGGCCCTGGGCATCTTATTTTGGAAGGGGCTTGTAATTTTTATTGTCTGTTTCTATTTCTTTAGGGGACTGTTTAAGTGTTTTATCTGATCCTGATTTAACTTTGGTACCAGGTATCTGTCTAGAAAATCATCCATTCCATCTCAATTTTCCAGTTTTGTTGAGTATATGCTTTTGTAGTAGGATCTGATGACTTTTGGAATTTCCTGTTTCTATTGTTATGCCTACCCTTTCATTTCTGATTTTGTTAATTTGGATGCGTCTCTATGCCCTTTAGTTAGTCTGGCTAAGGGTTTATCTATTTAGTTGTTTTTCTCAAAGAACCAGCTACTGGTTTTGTTGATTCTTTGGTTAGTTCTCTTTGTTTCTACTTGGTTGATTTCAGCCCTGAGTTTGATTATTTCCTGCCTTCTACTCTTCTTGGTTATATTTTCTTCTTTTTTTTGTTCTTGAGCTTTCAGATGTGCTGTTAAGTTCCTAGTGTATGATCTTCTTAGCACCACTTTCATTGTGCCCCATAAGTTTGGGTATGCTGTGCCTTCATTTTTGTTAAATTCTAAAAAGTCTTTAATTTATTTCATCCTTGACCAAGTTATCATTGTGTAGAGAGTTGCCCTGCTTCTATATGCGTGTGGGTTTTCTGTAGTTGTTGTTGTTATTGAAGGCCAGACTTACTCTGTGTTATCTGCTAGAATGCTTGGGATTAAGTCAATATTCTTATATCTGTTGCTGCTTTTTTTATGTCAGTTTTGGAGAAGGTACTATGAGGTGTTGAGAAGAAGACGTATTCTTTTGTTTTAGGGTTAAATGTTTAGCAGATATTTATTAAGTCAATTTAGTTCATAACTTCTGTTACTTTAACTGTGCCTCTCTTTAGTTTTTATTTTCATGATCTGTCCATTTGTAAGATTATTATTGGTATTCTGTGAGGTTCAATGTGTTCTTTGAGCTTTAGTAATATTTGTTTTACAAATGTCAGTGCCCTTGCATTTGGGTATTCAGAACTGAGAGTTCATCTTGGAGGATTTTTCCTTTAATGAGTGTGTAGTGTCCTTCCCCATCTTTTTTGATAACTTTTGATTGAAAGTATTTTTTATTGGACATTAGAATTACTACTCCAGCTTATTTCTTTATACCATTTGCTTTCGAGATTTTTTTCCAGCTTTTTACATTGAAACAGAACTGTGTTTGTTACTGAGGTGTGTTTCCTTATGTCAAATTGCTATGTCCTGTTTATGTATCCAGTATGTTAGCCTATGTCTTTTTATTGGGGAATTGAGTCCATTGATGTTGTGAGATATTAAGAATCAATGATTCTTGCTTTCTGTTATTTTTGCAGTTAGAGGTGTAAGTATGTTTGTCTCTTGTTTTGTTTTGTTTTGTTCTTTTGGTTAGTTTGTTTTTGAGAAGATTAGTTTCTTGCTTTTTCTTAGGTGTAGTTCTCATTTTGTTGGAGTCTTCCTTCTATTATTCTGTGTAGGGCTGGATTAGTGAAAAGCTATTGTTTAAATTTGATTTTGTTATGGCATATCTTGTTTCTCTCTCTGTGGTAATTGAGAGTTTTTCTGAATAATAGCCTGGGTGGCAGTTTTCTTCTCCTAGGGTCTTTAGGACATCTCCTCAAGACATTTTGGCTTTTAGAGTCTCTGCTGAGAAGTATAGTATAATTCTGATAGGTCTGTCTTGATATTTTACTTGACCTCTTCCTCTTACCATTTTTAATATTATTTCTTTGTCCTGTACATTTAGTGTTTTGGTTATCTATGTGATAGGAGGAATTTCTTTTCTGGTCTCTTCTATTTGCTATTTTGTAGGCTTCTTGTATATTTATGGACACCTTTTCTTTTTGTTAAGGAAGTTTTCTTCTATAATTTTGTTGAAGATGTTTATTCCTCCTTTGAGTTGGAAATCTTTGCTTTCTTCTATCCTATTATTCTTAGGTTTAATCTTCTCATTGTGTCCTGGATTTGTGGGAAGTTTTGAGTTACAAGCTTTTTGCTTTTTGTATTTTCTTTGACTGTTGTATCAATGTCTTTCATGATTTTGTCTCTGACTAACATTATATTATGTCTTCTATCTCTTGTATTCTATTTGTGATTCTAGCATCTGTGACTTCTTTCTTTTTTCATAGTTTTTCATCGCCAGCATTGTCTCTTTTTTTGTTTTCTTTAATGTTTCTATTCCATTTTTAGCTCCTGCATGATTTTGTTCAATTTGATTGTTTTGTTCTGTATTTAAGAGATTTATGTGATTTCTCTTCAAGGATTTTTACTTATTTACTGTTGTTCTTCTGTATTTCTTTTTTTTGTTGTTGTTGTTTTTTATTAACTTGAGTATTTCTTATTTACATTTTGAGTGTTATTCCCTTTCCCGGTTTACGGGCCAACATCCCCCTAACCCCTCCCTCTCCCCTTCTTTATGGTGTTCCCCTCCCCATCCTCACCCCATTGCCGCCCTCCCCCCAACAATCACGTTCACTGGGGGTTCAGTCCTAGCAGGACCCAGGGCTTCCTCTTACACTGGTGATCTTACTAGGATATTCAATGCTACCTATGAGGTCAGAGTCCAGGGTCAGTCCATGTATAGTCTTTAGGTAGTGGCTTAGTCCCTGGAAGCTCTGGTTGGTTGGCATTGTTGTTCATATGGGGTCTCAAGCCCCTTCGTGCTCTTCCTGTTCTTTCTCTGATTCCTTCCACGGGGGTCCCGTTCTCAGTTCAGTGGTTTGCTGCTGGCATTCGCCTCTGTATTTGCTGTATTCTGGCTGTGTCTCTCAGGGGAGATCTATATCCGGGTCCTGTCTGCCTGCACTTCTTTGCTTCATCCATCTTGTCTAATTGGATGGCTGTATATGTATGGGCCACATGTGGGACAGGCTCTGAATGGGTGTTCCTTCTGTTTCTGTTTTAATCTTTGCCTCTCTATTCCCTGCTAAGGGTATTCTTGTTCCCCTTTTAAAGAAGGAGTGAAGCATTCACATTTTGATCCTCCGTCTTGAGTTTCATTTGTTCTAGGCATCTAGGGTAATTCAAGCATTTGGGCTAATAGCCACTTATCAATGAGTGCATACCATGTGTGTTTTTCTGTGATTGGATTACCTCACTCAGGATGATATTTTCCAGTTCCAACCATTTGCCTATGAATTTCATAAAGTCATTGTTTTTGACAGCTGAGTAATATTCCATTGTGTAGATGTACCACATTTTCTGTATCCATTCCTCTGTTGAAGGGCATCTGGGTTCTTTCCAGCTTCTGGCTATTATAAATAAGGCTGCTATGAACATAGTGGAGCACGTGTCTTTTTTATATGTTGGGGCATCTTTTGGGTATATGCACAAAGAGGTATAGCTGGATCCTCAGGCAGTTCAATGTCCAATTTTCTGAGGAACCTCCAGACTGATTTCCAGAATGGTTGTACCAGTCTGCAATCCCACCAACAATGGAGGAGTGTTCCTCTTTCTCCACATCCTCACCAGCATTTGCTGTCACCTGAGTTTTTGATCTTAGCCATTCTCACTGGTGTGAGGTGAAATCTCAGGGTTGTTTTGATTTGCATTTCCCTGATGACTAAAGATGTTGAACATTTCTTTAGGTGTTTCTCAGCCATTCGGCATTCCTCAGCTGTGAATTGTTTGTTTAGCTCTGAACCCCATTTTTTAATAGGGTTATTTGTCTCCCTGCGGTCTAACTTCTTGAGTTCTTTGTATATTTTGGATATAAAGCCTCTATCTGTTGTAGGATTGGTAAAGATCTTTTCCCAATCTGTTGGTTGCCATTTTTTCCTAACCACAGTGTCGTTTGCCTTGCAGTTTTATGAGATCCCATTTGTGGATTCTTGATCTTAGAGCATAAGCCATTGGTGTTTTGTTCAGGAAATTTTTTCCAGTGCCCATGTGTTCAAGATGCTGCCCTAGTTTTTCTTCTATTAGTTTGAGTGTATCTGGTTTGATGTGGAGGTCCTTAATCCACTTGGACTTAAGCTTTGTACAGGGTGATAAGCATGGGAGTTATTTTTGTCCTTAAAGTCCTCTATCATTTTCATGAGATGGGATTTTAGACCTGACCTTGCTTTTCGGGTATATTGGGGTATCCAGGGCTTGCTGTGGTGGGAAAACTGGGTTCTGATGTTGCCAAGTAGTCTTGATTTCTGTTGCTTATGTTCTTGTACTTGCATCTAGCCATCTGCTTATCTCTGGTGCTAACTGGCCTTGCTGTTTCTGTTTAAGCCTGTCGCTTGTGATCCTGTGATCCTTGGTGTGTCAGAACTCTTTAGTTAAGTTCTCTTACAGCTGGGTCTTATAAAGGCATTTCCTCAACTCCTTTCTCTCAAAATACTTCAGTTTGTGTCAAGTTGACACATAAAACAAGCCAGTGCACCTCTGAACTGTAAAGCAAGCCCTAATTAAATGTCTTCCTTTATAGGAGTTGTGGCAGTGGGTGGGTTGGTGGTCCGGAGCCCAGGGTCCTCTCCTGGGCTTAGGTGCAAACTGGAAAGGATATGTATCCCCGCATAGGCAGGGGTTTCCTCTGACCCCTGGGTCCTGAGGAGTCTTAGTTTGGCCTGGTATTGGGGCCAGGATTGGGGTCTCATCTGAGTCCTGATTGTGTTAGAACTCTGTGGGTCAAACTGTCTTTGGGTGTGGGTAGGGTCAGTGTGGAGCCTGATCACAGGCTCAGCTCTTCTGTGCAGATGTAAACCTTTGAGGATAGTTTTGGTAGAAGAACCTAAGATGGGGTACATGCACATAAGGGTGAGATAAAGAGACAGACATACAGGCAAGTAGGCAGATAGACAGAGGCGTAGAGAGAAAAACCTGGGATATAAAGGTCAGAAAATACATGTCTGAGACCTCCCTCAGTTTTGCCCATTTCATTTATTATTATCTGAAAAATCCTAAAAATGAAATGGCAGATTTATTTTTGGATAGCTTTCTTTAATAAAATGGCATTAAATTCACAAATAAATTATATGTTGAAAAGACCATACTAATGATTATGCTCAAAGTTGTCATATTAGAATTTTGGATTCTATACTAAATGCCTATGAAGAGCAGCAGGCCTACTTCTTTGCTTGGAAAACATTTGACTCAGGTACTTTCTCTTGGGGGGTGTTTGATCAGATGCTACTCCTGTGTATTTTGGGGAGCTTTTGACTCAGGAACTCTGTCTCACATCTGAGCATTCCATGCCTTAGCCACTGTGTCTTATTTAGGGTTTCATTGCTATGAAGAGACATCACGACTACCACAACTCCTATAAAGGAAAACATTTAATTAGGGCTTGCTTACAGTTCAGACGAGTACTGGCTTGTTTTATGTATAACTTGACACAAACTGAAGTTATCACAGAGAAAGGAGACTCAGTTGAGGAAGTGCCTCTATTAGACCCAGATGTAAGGCATTTTTCTCAACTAGTACAATGGGGAGGATCCAGACCATTGTAGGGTGGTGTCATCCCTGGGCTGGTAATCTTGGTTTCTACAAGAGAGCAAGCTGAGCAAGCCAGGGGAAGCAAGCCAGTAAGCAACATCCCTCCACGGCCTCTGCATCAGCTCCTGCTTCCTGACCTGCTTGAGTTCTAATCCTGACTTTCTTTGGTGATGAGCAGCAATGTGGAAAGTGTAAGCTAAATAAACCCTTTCCTCCACAACTTGCTTGTCTTGATCATGATGTTTTTGCAGAAATAGAAACCCTTGCTAAGACAAGGTTAGTCTGTTATTGTCATAGTGGGAAGCATTGCAGCATGTAGGCAGACATAGTGCTGGAGAAGCTGAGAGTTCTACATCTTGATCTAAAGGCAGCAGACTGAGATGGTATGCCACACTGGGTGTAGATTGAACATAAAAGACCTCGAAGCCTCCCCCAGAGGGATACACTTCCTCCAACAAGCCCACATCTACCTTCAACAAGTGCATACCTACTCCAACAAAGCCACACCACCTGATAGTGCCACTCCCTGTGGGTCAAGCATTCAAACACATAAGTCTATGTGGGCTATTCCTATTCCAACCACTACATTCTACTCTCTACCATACGGCTTGTAGCCATGCCATAATACATAATGCATTCAGTCCAACTTCAACTTCAAAAGTCCCCATAGTCTGTAAACAGTCTCAAATTTACTTAAAAGTCCAAAGTTAAAAGTCACTAGTGAGATTAGGCAATCTCTTAATTGTAATCCCCTGTAAAATCAAAATAAAAAAGCATATCATATACTTCCAACTTATAATGGCATAAGATACACTACATGTTATTTTTCCAAAAGGTAGGGAAGGAGCATAGAGAAATATTAAACCAAAGCGAGGTTAAAAACCAACTGGGCAAACTCCACAGTCTGCGTCTTCATGTCTAATCTCAAAATGCTCTTCAGTTCTCCAATTCCTTTCAGCTTTGTTGAGTGTAATACACTTGTTTCTCTCGGGCTGGTTCTACTCCCTGTTAGCTCTCTTTGACAGGTATCCCATGCATGGCTCTGGTATCTTTAAACTCTCAGGGTCTTCAAGGAAATCCAGGCTTCACCTTCACAGCTTCCCACAATGGCCCCTCTGTGCCTTCATGTTAGGACACCCCTGCTAACCACATAGTCTTGGGACTTTCTTTAGCCATGGAGAGAGATTCCATAACCCTTTTCTATCCTTGATTCTAAATCCAGAACTATGTGACTGAAGCTGCCAAGGTGTGTTGCTTGCTGGGGCTAGAGCATGGCCCTCTTGTTCTATTACATCTTCATAAGCTTTCTGTTTTCCCTGATTTCCTTCACTGCCTAAGGTTCACTGTCCTGGAACTTGATCTACAGACCAGTCTTGCCTTGATTTTAGAGAAACACCTGCCTTTTCTCTAAGTGCTAGGATTAAAGGTATGCGCCACCACCACCCAGCCCTAAACTTTTTCTTTAATTTCTTTTCCTTTTTCTTTAATTTGTTTTCAAAAGTGGGAAGCTTAGTTGGGTAGAGTCTTGCCCTAAGGTCACTACTTCCTTGATTCCATTTCTTAAAGGCATAGTGAGAAAATACTGGGCCAAAGAAGGACCATCACTAGAACTTGAATTTTATCCACATTAAGAAAGAAAGAACTACATTTGAAGGGTTAGGTAGGTTCACAGTGCTTGGGAGGCAGAGGTGGATTTCTGGACTTGGGATATACCAAACACACACACACACACACACACATACAAACACACACACTCAATTCATTAAAACTTGGTTTAACCTGGAACAAGACTTCAGTGTATCTAAATTCACTTTATTTCAATTATACATTTTCTTCCTTAAGTGGTACATTCTAGTTTAGAATTGTATTCTTTTTCTCCTTTTCTTAATTAAAGTAATTAATTAATTAATTTTTGTGATGGAGATTCAAGGCCTCACATATATTAGCCAAGCATTCTACCCTGGGTAATAACGGGACTTGAACTCACTGTAGCATGGACTGGTCATGAATTCCTCGTCCCTCTGTCTTAGCTTACTAAGGTCAGAAGCTACAGGCTTGTTATGCCTAGCACCTCTTTATTTTTTTCAATACAAGTTTTTTCCCGATGTAGAAAGAAAAATCAAACCCTTACTTGTCAAATTTATGTTCATTTATATTTAAGAGGGATAAAGTAAGATTTTATATATAAATAAAAACATTTTAAACCTCTTTTTAAAACTACTCCCTGGTAGTCTTGAATAGTACAAGTATAAATATTGATTCCATACTGATTGATGTCTAAAAATATTATGCAAAGTTTCCCAAGTCCTATGCTACTAGAAATAGCTACTGTACACACCAGGATGAGACACCTGAGTGGGTGTCTTTGGACATTGGTATACTTATTTAATCAACAGGCACAGGCCCAGGCCCAGCTCTTGGACAGCTGTGATGTTCTTTACCTGCTCTTGCTTTCCCTTCCCACCCTCCTTTCTCCTTCTCTGCTCTTGTTGGATGGGAAGATAAGAGCTTGAGGCCACTTTTTTCAAGCGCTTTGACTTTTTACACACAATACTCTGGGCTTTGATATGTCTTCAGTGTATATGTCGTTATCATAGAGGTTACTCTGTATAAATAGACATGTGCTAAATAAATGATCAGGGTCATTCAGGTAGCTACATTTGGAGTCCTAGTGACTCCAGAATTACAAAAACAAAACCAAACCAAACCAAAAACCCACAAACATTTCAGATCTTGGAATAACCTATGCTGGAAGTTCAGGCTATGTCAATCTCCATACGGAAATGCTTTTGACATAAAGCTTGTCTCTGCCTGATGCTTTTCAAATTAGATGGCATGGACCAAAGTAGGTCTCTTAATTCATAGGGCTGCTTTTGTGGGGTTGCACCTTAAATCTGTGATAATAGGTTTGTTTCAGGGAGGCTCATATCTTTGTTTTGAACTTATCAATTAATTTTAACTTACAGAATATTTATTGAATGCCTTTTCTCTGCCAGGCACTGTGCTAGATGCTACAGTACAAAGACAGACTTTTTTGGTTCATAATAAGTAATTATAATACAATTCCCCAAACGATAAAGGAGAAGCATTCACAAGGGATCAAGGGAGCACAGGAGAAAGTGATTGATTTTTGCCTTAAATGAAGATGTCAGAGACTGCTGTGTTGGATCAGAACCCTGAAACACAAGAAGACAGGAAGGGGGGTTAGCTCTTGCTGACAAGGGTTTTAGCAGGAGGAGGAGAGAGAGGACTGGGGTAAAATGACAAAAATGTATTATATAAATGTCTGAAGATTTCAAACAATAAATAAACTGAAAAATAAGTAATGTTCACCTGTAAACAAAAAGAAATGAGCTATGGGATTGTTAGCAAAATAATGCTAATAATAGGTGTGTTGAGATGAAGGATAGAACTAGACATGCTAATACATTATACTTAGTTATTCAAGAAAAGCATGACGACAAGAATAACTTTTCAGAAAGTTGGGTTCATTTCAGGGGTGAGAAGACATGAACACACATGTGAATATGCCGGGAGTGTTGAAGGTGTTAGAGTTGGGCTAAGAGAGGCAGACTAACAGTCCTTGGGACGTAGGTTAATTCTTGTATATAAATAAGCCCAGCAATGTCACATGGCAGATCCTTCCATGATGAGGTAGAATCTTTCATCCCATTACTGGGCTGAGTTGCTCTTCTGGCATGTTTTAGGCAATGGCATTAGCAAATAGAACATATTGAAGACTTGAAGAGTGCTTATGACTTGGGATTTCTGTATTGGGAACTCTGAGGCTATCTTTTGAGTGAGCCAGAGGCATGAATTGCCACAGGAGAATGGTTTTGCTCACAGTCTTAGAAACACCCTAGGTGTGATGAGGTTGTCTCATGTCATCTAGTTAATGTATGGGTCACCATTTGACCAGTACAGAGTCCAGAGGGAATCAGCTACCCACCCGATTTCCTCTGATTTGATCCGTCTGAACTGTCAGCTCAGAAGGGACTGCGTAGCTTGTCCACAGAATTTGAAACTAAATTAAATGTCATTTTAGTCTGTAGATTTGGTTTGTTTCATGTAGGAAGCTGATAGTCAGATGATCCATGTCGAATACAGGAACACAGGAAGTTGGGGAGGAAGATGAAGAGGATGCCAAGTATCCCAATGTCACTTTAAGGAGTTTAGCTCCCCAAAAGACATTGAGTCATATTTTATTTCAAAACAAAACAAAACAAAACAAAAAACAAAAACAAAACTTTAAACTACCTAAAAGATTTTTCTTTCATTGTATAATTTTTATACCAAGATGTATATTTTAAAGAAAGTTTAATGTTATCTGGGCATTACCATTCATGTTTTTCTAACTCTATTACATACATAAATATTTTTGAAGCCTGTCTGCTTGCTATCAAAATAAGCTCGTACATTAGGAGCAGAGCATCCTAGTGTGATGTGTGTGGACCACGGGCGTGAGCTGCTCTAGAGGCTCAGGTGGGAGTATGAGGAGAGGAAGGATGATAAACGCAGCTGAGACAACCAACCTAGCTCGCAGGGCCTCTGAGTAGACACTGATCTTGTCAAGAAAAGGAAGAGAGATAAAAATAGCACACAGGATGCTGTGTTTGTTGAGTCTGAGATAGTAGGCCATTTAAGAATAAGTGTAAAAGCATTTGAATGGTCAATTATTATTTCTATTTTTTTTTTTTCGGAGGTGGGGACCGAACCCAGGGCCTTGTGCTTCCTAGGCTTCCTAGGCAAGCGCTCTACCACTGAGCTAAATCCCCAACCCCCCAATTATTATTTCTAAAGCCACCCATATATAGGCAGGTAAGTGTTAGATACAGGTGGAACCATTGCTACAGGAGCTCAGTACAGCTGTGGCTTTCTTCCCCATCTTTTAGGAAATACATCTTCCTCTAGTTAGAAATGACAAGTGGATCACATATGTAATGTTTCCCAGGCTGGGCTGGAAGCTGAAGGGATCTCCTCCAGGTGATTTTGATGTATTCTGTCTTATCCTGTTTGATTTATTGAGAAACGAAAGCAGAGCGGAGGAAGAGGAATTAGTAAAAGTAGACCAGTTCTGAGAGAGGGGATCTTTCTGGGAGGGAGAGAAGCTCTGTAGAAGTGAAGGCACTTCAGTAAGATGAGAGACACTGCATAGAAATCCTGCAGTGCGGAGACTGGTCCTTCCTCAAAGTCGGTTCATGAAGATCTCCTACTTAGTAGACAAGAGTGCACTGCAGGTTTGAGTAAAAGATGTACATGGAACTGTTCTGTGGTAGAAACACTTCACAAGCATTAAAAATTCAAATACAACAGAAGTTATAATTGCACTGTTTTGGTCTTGGAAACCAATGTGAGTTTTAACAACTTTTCTTTCTGTCTCCGTGGCTAGTATCTTAGGAATCATCTTTGTCTGGGTGCCAGCTCAATCCGAGTATAAAGCCATGTCTGGGCCTGTTTCAGGAAATGGTGGCATGCGATGCAGGGGACACCAGAAGACCCTCCCCCGGGTTCTCAGGCATGCTTTCTATGCTTTAATTGGGGCTTCTTTTATTGCTAATATCATTTTTAAAAATTAGAGAATTTTTTCCATAAGCTAGGAAAAGGCCCCATGTCAGGAATTCTCAGACATGATTTGATGTCCCTGGTATCCTGCATGGAGAACTCTCTGTAGCACAAGTTGGTTCCTTTGACATCTGGCATTCACAGCTCCGGTGAGAGCAGCTTCCCCCTCAGTGTGCCCCGAAAGGATTCCTGCTGTGCCCTTCTGTCCGAGTATAAACACATCACAGGAAATGAACACGTCAAGAAGTGGCTTTCCAAGAAGGAATAAAAAATGCCAGCTCCATTCGAATTTGATGTCCAGTTTCAGGAAATGTGAGCAGCCATAGGGGTGAGGCTGTTGTCCTGTGTCAATGGCACCTTGGTCCTTGGTCCGTTTCTGCCTTAAATTCCCCACGAGCAGTATACTTTGAAGTCCGCAGCCTCCTCTTAGCTGTCCCGGGAGACTTGCTGAGGAAAATTGCTTTAGGACCTTTAACATGTGAGGGAGGAGATGGAGTGTCTTTCCTTGTGCTCATGAGAGCAGCTGGATTTAGTTGTTGTAAACATGGAATGACATAGGCTGAGGTCAAGGACACATTTTGAAATAATTGAAAGCCTACAGTTAGAACTATAAATAATTAAATGGATTCATTTTGTTGGCTTGCTTTAACATGCAGATATTAAAAGGATGAAAGAAAATAGGTTTGTAACAAGGACGTTAAGACAGCGAAGAGGAAGAAGAAAGAAAAGCTGTTCCCAATGCCCTCGCTATGGTCTTTCCAGGTCCATTTTCTGCTCCAGCTTAACAATGCAGTTTAAGGAGAGCCCTGCACTCTGTTTCTACACTCAGACTGCAGCAAATATCAGTCCAGCCACCCTTTTAGATCTACTTCAAGGAAATACAGGCTTGAAAACTGCTCCGGGTGGTTTTGTCTGAACTGCTGACATCCTGCAGCACACACTGGGTCCACACTGGAGCCAGGAACCTAGAGGTGAGCAAGCATCGAGCAGCACTTAGCAGAGTGAGGCAGGCGGGAAAGGTTGGAGGTGAGCCAGAAACTAATGGGGAAATAGGGGGTCGTCGTTAATTTTGATGTGGGGAAATCTGAAAGGCTCTTGTGCATGCCAGGGTATTTGAATATTTGGCAAACAGCTGGCTGGGCTCTGAGAGAGCTCTTCTTGATTCGCCTCGTCAGATGTTCAGAGATAAAACGAGTCAGCCCGCACGCCAGCACATAGCTCATAGCCTTGCAGTCAGTTTTGAATTTAGATTTGAATTGTGATATCAATGTCATGGTGGCACATGCTTTGAGAAAGTACTTACAGAGAATAATTGAAAGATTCAGTGAGAAGCTTCTGAAAGCCGTAATTTAAAGTTCCTCAGCCTCCACAGTACTCTCCCCATTAAAATTTAAAGCGACAGAAGCCCAATTATGGATGGTTATTTTCTTAAATAAAATCATATTTCTACCACAAGTGAAAGATTCATCGCTGCCCACTAATCTCTGTCAGGAGAACTCGGAGCCGTCCAGAGTCAATAGCTGAGCGAGCGGTTAGTTTTATCCTGGGGACAATGAGGCGGCACTGGGGGAAGCCAAGCTGCAAGGCCTCCAAGGAGGAGTCTGACTTGCGGGAGGCTGATTTGCATGATAATCACCATTATGGATCCTCTCCGGTGCCAGCCTCCACACTTAACCAAATGCAGTATAACTTTAATGGCAGCTGGGAAGCCTGAGCAAGGGCTGGAGCACACAATTTGCAAAGCCCGAATGACGTCAAAAGCTGTTAGGAGAGGGCAGCGGCTGTGAAGATAGCCGAGCAGAGAAGCTTGGAACCACAAGAAGGCTTGGAGTAACTTTAAAATCTGATAACGCGTCTAACTTCGGGGGCGGTTGAAAGGCGTGGAGCGTTTCAAGTTCTTTTAACTCAGGGAGATCTGTTCAGCAGAAGGAGCCTTGTCGTTTTTCTAGGACTTCCGCACGGCCACTGAAACTCTGGCAACGAAACACATCAGTGGGAACTTTCCCCAGACGCATTTCCAGTGAGAAAGTTTAGTCACTGTCAGATAAAAGTCCGGAGCCAGATTTTCAGAGCGTAAATCTCTCCTCGAATTCATTTGGTCCGTTGGATTTTACTTTATGCTGCATTGTGACTTGGAGAATGTGGTATAATGGTAGCCAGAACAAAATAGTGCAAAAGGCCAGTCAAGCTTAAACCACTCTTATTTAGAAAAAAATTAAATTATTCTGCGGAGTTCCTGGAGACAAAGAAATATGGAAACCAACGCACAATGAGCCAGGAGGGTAACGATCCAGAAGGCATTATGTATATATACATAGCACTAACCTAAACAATGTCTTGGAGATGTCAAATCATAACATTTCTGACGTTTTAAAGTTCGACCAAACCTTTGCAACACTCTGTCTTACCGATGAAGTCACTAAACTGACAGCGGGACATGAACACAGATAGCCTTTGGCTGATTCTGCTCACTCTCAGTGTGCAGTGTCTACACCCTGGCAGGACTGGTTCTTCCCACACAGTAGACTCTTGCTGCAATTCCTCCCATCTCTTGATTTGTCAGTTTTGCATTGCTGTTGGCCTCCTTGTAAGAAATTAAAAGCGACTCTTTAACAGTTTGCAGCCTGGATTCAGTTGCCTTGACCCTTACTCTGCCCTGGGAGGGAGTACCTTGCCCATTTAGAAAGTTGTCTGGGCCAGCTCAAGTAAATGTCACACCACTTCTCCACAGAGTAGAGCTTTCTCACTGAGTCACACATTATCTCTAGAGTAGGGCCACACTGCCTGTCTTACCAAGATGGTTTAGTGGTGTAGCCTGTATAGCAGATGGGTTTTAGCTTTTCTATTAAACTACCATCTACCCTGGCCTCCATCAGCAAAAGTAGGTTGCATTCTGGTCTTCCATCTATCCTATTTTATGTATTATCTATTTTTAGTCTCTTTCATGTAGTATGTTTTGCTGCAGTGAACATGATAGCACTTTTGGTTTTGTTAATTTCTGATATTATTAGATTCTTCTAAATGGAATTTCTGTGATCTTACATAAGACTCAAGTGTTTAATGAACTGTTTAATTAACAAGCAGAAGCTCATTGGTTGGAAAAGGTTGTGAGAGCTCAGAGGTTGTTCGTCCTGTCTCACTGGAAGCAACTTTCTCTTCCTGCCATGACTTTGAAAACTCCAGACATCCGACATTATTCTCCAAAGAGGACTCGACAGACTCTTGTAGTCACGATGCTCTGGCCAAATGAGTTGGAAGTAAACCTGAAAGCCTGAGTCCTGTGGTGATAGTCTGGTATGCCTGCTTGATAAAGCAATAAAGAAAAGAAGGCAGGAGATTATCAAACTATAGACATCCTAGAGAGCTGGAATATTGTATACTACATAGTAGAAAATGTATACTTTATAGAAAGTGGCTATGAAGGATTAATCCACTCCACATGTCCTGGGCAGAAAATCTACTCACGCTCCTTAGCAAACTGACCAAGTAAGCCCTGCACCGCTTAGCACCAGGAAGCCAAACACCTATTGAGAGTCCTGGCTGACTTGAAACGACCTCTCTCCATCCTTTGCCTCAGTGCCTCAGGCCTGAAAGAAAGAAGCCCTTCATCGGTAGTGCTTTGGTGGTGCCCCAGGCCTGTTTCTTCTTTGCGGAGAGGTTTTTTTCAAGACAAAGTGGTAGGATTTTGAATTCTAAAAGCACCCCACTCCAAAGGTGCACACGATTAATTCGGAATATTCACAGCCTGTGTCACAGAGACTTACAGACATCCAGTGGTGGGATCAATCGGACCAGGGCTTCAGACAAGTGCTTGATGGGCTGTCCCATCCTGTGTACTTTTCCAGTCAGGGTACACATATCTGAATTAGAAAGAAGGTGCACCAAGAGCAGCAGAGACACCCCTGTTTAACAGCCAGGAATGTTCACACGATCACATGATGTGTTCATTTATACAGCGCCATGGAAAGGATCAGGCAGACTGGCTGTATTAAATCATTTCATCGCACACCAAAACAGATTTGAAATGGACTTTTAATTATGATTGCTGATTCACTATGGGTATAATCCTTAATGTGGCATCTGATTAGGTTAATTTTCTCTAATTGATGAATAGAACATTTAAACTTGTCCACTTGTTGTTATGGGTTGACAATTTTATATTCTGATTGTTGCCGAAGAACCAATTCCAGGCAATTCTTGTCTAGTATAGTTTGAGGTCACTGCTCTCCCTTCCTTCACCCCTGTGAGGCTCCTTAGATTGGTGAATGGAGACAGAGCAGGCCTAAGTGACTATTAAACTCTTTCCACATACTGTAAAAGCCATTAACTTAGACCTCACTAAAATTAGAATTTATGAAAATGAGGGCAAGGCTTGGGTTAAAGTTTACTTCTGCATTGTGCCTGAACTAAAGCTTTGCTGGATTAGTAAATAGTATAAATAAAACATAGGGGATGTCATCATGACTATAAAAGGCAGACTCTTGGAGTCCCTTAGAGAAAGGCTTTGGAAGAGACATAATGAAGTGCAGGGGCAGAATGGCAGAGTGCAAAGTTGAGGCTCCTTACCAGCTCTGTGACCTCAGATTCTCCAAGTATTTCCCCTTCTGTAGAGTAGAGATCGTTATCTGCTTTATGGATTGCTTCTGAGGGTTAGGTTTAATGCATACAAAGTACCTGGTATGAAGATATTACTTTGTAAGTGTTGGGCAATTATTGTCTTCCTAAAATAAGTGGTATGCCGTTTTAAATATTTCCCATTTTTTGACTAAAGCAAGCTTCCTTTAATAAGTAGGAGTTCAGTAATTTCTGCTGGGACTGTGCCTTACTATTAATATTCTCTCCACTGATTGAAAGAGAAGAACCACAGCACTTTGGAGCGATTGTAAGGAGCAGAACTGCATTCAGTCAAACACGGGTGTAGAAGAAGTTGTGTATTCCCGGCAAGTCATGTCTCAACTTTTTATTTTTAATTTATAAAAAACCAAAAGGTAATCCCATTTGACTCTGTTTTTGGTGCTTGAGACTGGATCATTTACAAGGATCAGAAACTTAACCACAGTTTTGGGATCCAGATGCTAGGATGTGATAAATTAATTTGTTATGTTCTTTTTATTGGAAATAATTTTTCCCCATGCAATATATTCTGATTATAGTTTCTGTTCCCTCATCTGCCCCCAGTTTCTCCCCACATCTCCACACAGCCAACTTCACTTCCTTTTCTCTCTGTTTAAAAATCAAGCAGGCAAATAAAAAAAACCAATCAAACCAGAATAAAAAACAAAGAAAAAACATGAGAAACTCTCTCGCTCCTCTCTCTCTCTCTCTCTCTCTCTCTCTCTCTCTCTCTCTCTCTCTTACACACACACACACACACACACACACACAACTCTCAAACACATGCTCACACACTCATTCATACACACACACACTCACACATACATACATACATACATACATACATACATACACATTCACACAAAACCCATAGAAACACATAATCAGAAACCATACTATAGATGCCAAGGGCTGTGAAGGTAAAAAAAATGCCCAAATAAAACATTATGAGACAAAACGTCTGCCATCGACTTCTGGGCATGAGGCCCACCCTTACCTACTGTTTGTATACTCTGTTAGACTACACTGAAGAAAACAGATTTTTCCTTTGGGAGAATGTTCAGTTCCCCTCTGGCCTGATCCTATGCAGCAGGCCCTGTATATGCTGTTGTCATCTCTGGGAGATCACATGCTCCTCAGTCCTGAGGTCACATGTGTTAAAGCATGTTTCTGGCTGTCTTCCTTACAATCTTTCTCCTGGGAAGATTTGATGAAGGCATCCCATTAAGACTGAGTGTTCCACAATCCCTCATTCTCTCCACATTATACATTCACAGGGCTCTATATTGGCTTCTCTGATGATGGCTGAGTGAGATACTGATCTATGGGTATAGCAGAATGTCATTAGAAGCCATTTTATTGCTATATCCACTTAGCAGAACAATAGTGTACTGTTTTTCTCTAGGTTTATGCCAATCTAGTTTCAGGTTCTTGGCTACTTGAACAGTTTTAGACATGGGTTCTATCTCATGGGCCTTAGTTTCAATTAGATAGAGCTTGATTCCTCCTACAACTTTTAGGCCACTATTGTACTAGTATATCCTACAGCTATCTCGCCACAATATATCAGAGTCTGTGGTTGTGTAGTATTTACCTTTCTTCTCTGGTAGTATGCAGAGTCCTTCGACTACTATGAATGCTAGCCAGTGGGAGTTAGGCTCTAGTTAGTCATCTCTACTTCTCCATGTCCAGGGAGTTATGTACATGCTGTCTTCATTAACAGGGCTTTACTCGTAGTTTGTAGAGAGCAACCAAAATCCTTGACAATAATTTGAGTTGTTTGGGGGTTTTCCAGGACCCCTTTGGCCAACAACTTGAGTAGATGTAATTTGTTCCAGACACTGGAAGCTTCCCTTGATACTCAGAATAAAGTAGTTAGACCTGTTTCCCTTTTTATTTGGTAATTTCATTTAGATTTAATATATATTAAATATATACATAGATTATTTCATATGTATGTATGCGCGCACACACACACACTAGTAGTTTTCCAAATGACCTCTCAAATGGTCCCTCCATGAATTCCTTACTCCCTTTCTCCTGCTTCTTCATTTAAGCCTTTCATTTCACACTCCCTTGTGTCTCTGTAACTATTTTCTCTTCCTAGGGAAATCATCCCCACACCCAGACTTTTATTCTATACATAGCCTCTGTGGCTATATAGAATGTGGCATGCCTATTGAAAGCTTGAATTCTAACATTCACATATAAATGAATAATTTATATTTGCCTTTTTGGGTTTGGGTTGCCTTACTTAGGATGCCCTTACTAGGCTATTCCTTGCTACCTATGAATTTGGAGCTCTGGGTCATTCCATGTATAGTCTTTGGGTAGTGTCTTAATCCCTGGAAGCTCTGGTTGGTTGGCATTGTTGTTCATATGGGGTCTCAAGCCCCTTCAGCTCTTTCAGTCTTTTCACTGATTCTGAGTCCGGTTCTCAGTTAAATGGTTTGTTGCTGGCATTTGCCTCTGTATTTGACATGTTCTGGCTGTGTCTCTCAGGAGAGATCTACATCCAGTCCCTGTCAACCTATACTTCTTTGCTTCATCCATCTTATCTAGTTTGGTGGCTGTATATGTATGGGCCACATGTGGGGCAGGCTCTGAATGGGCATTCCTTTAGTCTCTGTTCTAAACTTTGCCTCCTAAGGGTATTCTTTTTCCCCTTTTACAGAAGGAGTGAAGCATTCGCATTTTGGTCATCCTTCTTGAGATGTTCTGTGCATCTAGGGTAATTCGAGCATTTGGGTTAATATCCACTTATCAATGAGTGCATACCATGTGTGCTTCTCTGTGATTGGGTTACCTCACTCAGGATGATATTTTCCAGTTCCATCCATTTGCCTATGAATTTCATAAAGTCATTGTTTTTGATAGCTGAGTAATATTCCATTGTGTAGATGTACCACATTTTCTGTATCCATTCCTCTGATGAAGGGCATCTGGGTTCTTTCCATCTTCTGGCTATTATAAATAAGGCTGCTATGAACATAGTGGAGCATGTGTCTTTTTTATATGTTGGAGCATCTTTTGGATATATGCCCAAGAGAGGTGTAGATGGGTCCTCAGGTAGAGCAATGTCCAATTTTCTGAGGAACCTCCAGACTCCAATCCCACCAGATCTTTTCCCAATCTGTTGGTTGCCATTTTGTCCTGAAAACAGTGTCCTTTGCCTTACAGAAGGTTTGTAGTTTTATGAAATCCCATTTGTCTGTTCTTGATCTTAGAGCATAAGCCATTGGTGTTTTGTTCAGGAAATTTTCTCTAGTGCCCATGTGTTCGAGATTCTTCCCCACTTTTTCTTCTATTAGTTTGAGTGTATCTGTTTTGATGTGGAGGTTCTTGATCCACTTGGACATAAGCTTTGTACAGGGTGATAAGCATGGATTGATCTGCATTCTTCTACATGCTGACCTCCAGTTGAACCAGCACCATTTGCTGAAAATGCTATTGTTTTCCATTGGATGGTTTTGGCTCCTTTGTCAAAAATCAAGTGGCCATAGCTGTGTGGGTTCATTTCTGGGTCTTCAATTCTATTCCATTGGTCTAACACTGCCTGTCTCTGTACCAATACCATACAGTTTTTAACACAATTGCTCTGTAATACTGCTTGAGTTCAGGGATAGTGATTCCTCCGAAAGTCCTTTTATTTTTGAGGATAGTTTTAGCTATCCTGGGTTTTTTTTTATTCCAGATGAATTTGCAAATTATTCTAACTCTCTGAAATATTGGATTGGAATTTTGATGGGGATTGCATTGGATCTGTAGATCGCTTTTGGTAAATGGCCATTTTTACTGTATTAATCCTGCCAATCCATGAGCATGAGAGATATTTCCATCTTCTGAGATCTTCAATTTCTTTCTTCAGAGGCTTGAAGTTCTTATCATACAGATATTTCACTTGATTGGTTAAAGTCACACCGAGGTGTTTTATATTATTTGGGACTATTATGAAGGGTGTCGCTTCCCTAATTTCTTTCTCAGCTTGTTTCTCTTTTGTGTAGAGGAAGGCTACTGATTTATTTGAGTTAATTTTATACCCAACACTTTGCTGAAGGTGTTTATCAGGTTTAGTAGTTCTCTTTTGGAAATTTGGGGATCATTTAAATATACAATCATATCATCTGCAAATAGTGATATTTTTACTTCTTCTTTTCCAGTCTCTATCCCCTTGATCTCCTTTTTTGTCTGATTGCTCTGGATAGAACTTCAAGAACTATATTGAATAAGTAGGGAGAGAGTGGGCAGCCTTGTCTAGTTCCTGATTTTAGTGGGATTGCTTCAAGTTTTTCCCCAATTAGTTTAATGTTAGCTACTGGTTTGCTATATATGTCTTTTTACTATGTTTAGGTATGGGCCTTGAGTTCCTGTTCTTTCCAGGACTTTTACCCTGAAGTGGTTTTGAATTTTGTCAAATTCTTTCTCAGCATCTAATGAAATGATCATGTGGTTTTTATCTTTCAGTTTGTTTAGATAGTGGATTGCCGTATGATTTTCTGTATGATAAACCATCCCTGCATACCTGGGATGAAGCCTACTTGATCATGATGGATGATTGTTTTGATGTATTCTTGGATTTGGTTTGCAAGAATTTTATTGAGTATTTTTGCGTCAATATTCATAAGGGAAATTGATCTGAATTTCTCTTTCTTTGTTGGGTCTTTGTGTGGTTTAGGTATAAGATTAATTGTGACTCCATACAAGGAATTCAGTAGCGCTCTATCTGTTTCAGTTTTGTGGAATAGTTTGGATAATATTGGTATGAGGTCTTCTATGAAGGTCTGATAGAATTCTGCACTGAACCCATCTGGACCTGGGCTCTTGTTGGTTGGGAGACTTTTAATGACTGCTTCTATTTCCTTAGGAGTTATGGGGTTGTTTAACTGGTTTATCTGTTCCTGATTTATCTTTGGTACCTGGTATCTGTCTAGGAAATTGTCCATTTCCTGCAGATTTTCAAATTTTGTTGAATATAGGCTTTTGTAGTAGGATCTGATGATTTTTTGAATTTCCTCTGATTCTGTAGTTATGTCTCCCTTTTCATTTCTGATTTTGTTAATTTGGACACACTCTCTGTGTCCTCTCGTTAGTCTAGCTAAGGTTTATCTATCTTGTTGATTTTCTCAAAGAACCAACTTTTGGTTCTGTTGATTCTTTCTATGGTCCTTTTGTTTCTACTTGGTTGATTTCAGCTCTGAGGTTTGATTATTTCCTGCCTTCTACTCCTCCTGGGTGTATTTGCTTCTTTTTTTTCTAGAGCTTTTAGGTGTGCTGTCAAGCTGCTGACATATGCTCTTTCCTGTTTCTTTCTGCAGGCACTCAGTGCTATGAGTTTTCCTCTTAGCACAGCTTTCATTGAGTCCCATAAGGTTGGGTATGTTGTACCTTCATTTTCATTAAATTCTAAGAAATCTTTAGTTTCTTTCTTTATTTCTTCCTTGACAAGGTTATCATTGAGTAGAGCATTGTTCAACTTCCATGTATATGTAGGCATTCTTCTCTTATTGTTGTTGAAGATCAGCTTTAGCCCGTGGTGGTCTGATAGGACGCATGGGATTATTTCTATCTTTCTGTATCTATTTGAGGCCTGTTTTATGACTAATTATATGGTCAATTTTGGAGAAAGTACCATGAGGTGGTGAGAAGAAGGTATATCCTTTTGTTTTAGGATAGAATGTTCTATAAATATCTATTAAGTCCATTTGGTTCACAACTTCTGTTAGTCTGTCTATGTCTCTGTTTAATTTCTGTTTCCATGATCTGTCTACCGATGGAAGTGTAGTGTTGAAATCTTGTACTATTATTGTGTGAGGTGCAATGTGTGCTTTGAGCTTTAGTAAGGTTTCTTTTATGAATGTAGGTGCCATTGTATTTATAGCATAGATATTTAGGATTGAGAGTTCATTTTGGTGGATTTTTCCTTTGTGAATATGAAGGGTCCTTCCTTACCTTTTTCGATGACTTTTATTTAAAATCAATTTTATTCGATAGTAGAATGGCTACTCCAGCTTGCATCTTCAGACCATTTGCATGGAAAGTTGTTTTCCAGGCTTTAACTCTGAGGTAGTTTCTATCTTTGTCTCTGAGGTGTTTTACCTGTAGCCAGCAAAATGCTGGGTCCTCATTATGTATCCAATTTGTTAATCTATGTCTTTTTATTGGAGAATTGAGTCCATTCATATTGAGAGATATTAAGGAATAGTGATTGCTGTTTCATGTTATCTTCATATTCAAAGGTGAGATTATGTTTGTGTGCCTGTCTTCTCTTTGTTTTGTTGCAAAAAGATTAGTTTCTTGCTTTTTCTAGAGTGTAGCTTGCTTCCTTGTGTTGATCTTTACCCTTTATTATCCTTTGGAGGGCTGGATTTGTAGAAAGATATTGTGTAAATTTGATTTTGTCATGGAATATCTTGGTTTCTCCATCTATGTTAATTGAGAATTTTGCTGGATACATTAACCTGGGCTGGCATTTGTGTTCTCTTAGGGTCTGTATGACATCTGTCCAGGATCTTCTGGCTTTCATAGTCTCTGGTGAGAAGTCTGGTGTAATTCTGATAGGTCTGCCTTTATATGTTACTTGACCTTTTTTACCTACTGCTTTTAATATTCTTTGTTTTGTGCACTTAGTGTTTTGACTATTATGTGATGGGAGGAGTTTCCTGATCTCTTCCCTAGTTTTTCTATCTCCAGGGTTGTCTCCCTTTGTGCTTTCTTTGTTGTTTCTATTTCCATTTTTAACTCCTGGATGGTTTTGTTCATTTCCTTCTCCTGTTTTGTTGTTTCTTCCAGTAGTTCTTTAAGGGATTTTTGTGTTTCCTCTTTAACGGCTTCTAGTTGTTTACTTGTGTTGTCCTGTATTTCCTTAAGGGAGTTATTTATGACCTTCTTAAAGTCCTCCATCATCATGATAAAATGTGATTTTGAATCTAGATCTTGTTTTTTTGGTGTATTTGGATATTCAGTGTTTGCTTTGGTGGGAGAATTGGGCTCTGATGATGCCACATAGTCTTGGTTTCTGTTGCTTGGGTTCCTGTTCTTGCCTCTCACTATCAGGTTGTCTCTGGTGTTACCTTGTTTTGCTATTTCTGACAGTGGCTTGACCGTCCTATAGGCCTGTGTGTCAGGAGTGCTGTAGACCTGTTTTCCTGTTTTCTTTCAGCGTGTTATGGGAATAGAGTGTTCTGCTCTCAGGCGTGTAGTTGTTCCTGTCCACTGGCTTTCAGCTGTCCCTGTGGCTGGGAACCAGAAGGGCTTGCCTCTACTTCTTTTGGGTCCCTGTGCGCAGGGGGCCCAGATGGCGCTATGCATTTCCTCTAGAGTCAGAAATGTGGGCAGAGAGTAGTCTCCTCTGGTTTCCCAGGCTTGTCTACCCCTCTGCAGGTCTAGCTCTCCCTCCCACGGGATTTGGGTGCTGGGAGCTGTTTGACCAGGTCCGTTCAGATCTAGGCACAATCTGGACTGCAGGGCTCCTGCAGCTTGACTGCTCCTATCTTCCTGTGCCCAGAGGCACAGTACAGTTTCTGCTTGAGCCAGGGATGTGGGCAAAGGTGGGCAGAAGCGGCAGTCTCTCCTGCCCTGCAGTCTCAGGATTGCCCACCCTTCTCGAAAATCAGCTGTCTCTCCCACAGGGTTTGGGAGCAGGGATGCCTGTTGAGTTTTTAAGGGTCGTTATCAATATGATAATATCAACTGCAAACAAAGAATCGTTGACTTTTTTCACTTTCATTTATATCTTCCTGATCTCTTTCTGTTGTTCTATTGCTTTCTAGCAGAGACTACAAGTACTATTTTGTATAGGTATTAAAAGAGCGAGTGGCCTTGTTATTATATCTGATTTTCATTGAAATGCTTTAAGTGTCTCTCTGTTAGGTTGATTTGGGCTGTGGACTTTGTGTAAATTGGTTTTCTTATATTGAGAGATGTCCCTTGTATCTGTAGTTCATCAGAACTTTTTATCATAAAGGATGCTGGATTTTTATCACAGGTTTTTTTTCTGCATCTAATGAGACCATCATGAGGTTTTTTCTTTCAGTCCGTTTACATGGTAGATTACATTAATTGATTTATATATGTTGAATCATCCCTTAATCTCTTGCACGAATCTTACTTGATCATTATGAATGGTCTTTTTGATGTGTTCTTGGATTTGCAAGTATTTTATTGAGAATTTTTGCATTTATGTTCACATAGGAAACTGGTTTGTAATTCTCTTTCCTTGTTGGATCTTTGAGTAGTTTAGGTATCAGGGTAATTGTGGCTAGATAACAATGTTTCTTCTGTTTCTATTTTGTGGTTTAATTTTGTGGTATTAATTCTTCTTTGAAGGTCTGGTAGAATTCTTTGTTGAATATGCCTGGTCCTGGGATATTTTTTACTTAGAAACTTTTAATCACTGCTCTTACTTCATTCAGGGTTATGGGTTTGTTTAAATTGTTTATCTGATCTTGATTTATATTTGGCAAGTTACATATATAAAGAAATTTACCCACTTTTAGGTTTTGCAGTTTGGTGGGGTATATACTTTTTATTGGATCTTTGTAAATTTCACATATGCACCCCAATCCCACCCATCTCCCTCTCTTGTACCTATCCTCCATCCTTGCAACCTTCTCCTCAACAAAGAGAAATGAATCTCGATGTAGAAGCTGTAGTGGGTCACAGTGTGTCCCACAGTATCCCCCTTTGTCCACTCTTCTTTGCTTGCAAATGTCCATTGCAATGAGTTGTTGGTGTAGGATGAGGCCTCTGGCTTCTGCTACACTATCAGTACTAGAACCTTACTAAGAGTCTCTCAGATATCCTGTTGTTGCCATGTGCAATGGAGATCATTTAGTTTTGGATCTGTAGGACAGGCTCCTTCATGCATTCCACAGTTCTTCAGTGGGGTAGACGTTGAGGTGGATCAGTTCACAGTCCTGGATCTGGGCCTGAGAGATATTTGAGCTGGCAAGCCCACCAGCTCTCCCATACCCACAGCACTGGGGCAAGCTCTCTTGTCCTGTCTTGGCTGGCTCATCCAATGCTGCAGCTAGCAAGGGGCAGAGCTAGATCTACTGCTTTCACACCCTAGGGGTTGGCTTACCAACAACCATGGTCAGCTCTACCCTGCTTCATATGCAAGGTACAGGACTTTTCTGAAAGTTACAGCTTATGAGGGATATGGCCAGTTCTCCAGGTCCAGCTCTACTACCTGCCATAGATGGTGAAGGACAAGGGAGGGGAGGAAGATGTCTTTCTCTTCTTCATACCACTGCCCAGAAAACCATAGGCACGGAGGGCTCTCTTTAACAGATCCCTGTTGCTGCAGGGTCATGGACCCAGACATGGCCCCCAGAGGCAGCAAAGCCAGGATGCCACATGGTTGCAGGTGGCTACTCACACCAGGCTGTTCCTCACTGCCTTTGAGTCTCCATTTCTGCCTCTCTTCGTTGTGCCCACATCCTTCTGTTTCTCTTTCTTTTCCAATTCTCCACCACTTACTTGCTTCTCTTAGTGATGCCTGAGATCTCTGAGTGTCTTGGGTCATCTCAGGAGTGGTTTCAGGAGTGCTACACCCTCCTTGTGCATTATGGAATGGGGCAGGGATCATCTGAGTCATGATCTGCCACTTTACCCCACCCTGTCCCTGGCCTGTGCAGGACTGGACTAGCTCAGGCTAGTTTTTTGTCAAGGACCTATGGTGTCAGTCTGGTGGTTCATTCCTTACCCAGACTGGTCTTTATAAAGGTTCTCTCTCTAGTCTTTTCTTCTAGTGTCCCTAGGAGGCTTGTAGCACGCCTGAAAACACTCATGAGATGACCCAAGACACTTGCTCCCCCACTCTGGCTAATCTGAATCTGCCTGGCACCACATTGGTGGTCACCTCAGCCTCACATTTTTCAGGGAATGGTAGGCTACTAATGGTTCAGATGTTCATAGGTCAGAACACTGAAAAGAGACATGGCCTCTATCCTTTCTGCCACCTGAGAACTCACAGGTGAGACAGCAGCCATGCTGCGCCTCTAGGGGAAGGATGGAGTATATATTTTTAAAGTCTGTCCTTAAGACGAATTCTCTGGATTTCCTTAGCGCCTGTTATGATGTCTGCCTTTTCATCTCTAGTCTTATTGACTTGGATCTTCTCTCCCTACCTTTTAGTTGATTTGGCTAATGGTTTATCAATTTTATTGATTTTTCTCTAAGAACCAACCCTCTTTTCATTGATTCTTTGTAATATTTTTGTTTTGATTTTATTGATTTTTAATCTTGAGTTTGATTATTTCTTGCATTCTGCTCTTTCTGGGTGTTATTTCCCCTTTCAGTTCCAGAGCTTTCAGGTGTGCTGTTAGGTTGATTACATGAGATGTCTCTCTCCCTCTCGCTCTCCCTCTCCCTCACTCTTGCTCTCTCTTTTGTAGACACTTAGTGCTATATAAAATGTTAACTTGCCTCCTAGAACTATTTTCTTTGTGTCTCATATGTTTGGGTATGTTGTTTTGAATTGGTTGTTGTTGTTCCACCCTGTCCCTGAAAGGCAGGGTTTCTCTGTTTAGCTTTAGTTATCCTGGAACTTACTCTTTAGACCAAGCTAGCTTTGAACTCAGAAAGACCACTCTGACTCTGCCTCCCAAGTGCTAGGATTAAAGGCTTGTACCACATCTACCAGGCAATTCTGAAGAGTTTTAAAGCTTCTTCCTCATCCTCCTCTTCCTCCTCCTCCTTCCTTCCTTCCTCCTCCTCCTCTTCCTTCCTTCCTCCTTCTCCTTTTCTTCCTTCCTTCCTCTTTCTCCCCTCCTCCCCCTCCTCCTTCTCTTCCTCTTCTTCCGCTTCCTCCTCTTCTTCACATTACGAAGAGCTATGAATTCTGTTTTTACAAAATTACCAGTATGAATAAATCATGGCAAGTCAAGAAAGTTATTACTCTTTAATTTTACTTAAAATTTCCTTCAAATTTTGCTTTAACCCATTTTTCATTAATTAATTGATTCATTCACTTTACATCCTAATCACAGCCCTCCATCTCATTCCTGTCCTCTCCTCAGACAAACTCTTCCCAGTGTTCTCTCCCCTTTTCCTCTGAGAAGAGGGAGGAACCCTTGGGTACCAATCCATTCTGATATTTCAAATCACTGCAGGGCTGGGTACATCCTCTCTTATGAGGCCAGACAAGACAACCTAGTTAGGGAAACAGGGTACACAAGTGGAAAACAGAGTCAGGATAAGTCCCTGCTCTAGTTGTTGGGACATCTGCATGAAGACCAAGCTACACATTATTTACGTATGTGTGAGGGTGGGGGTGGGGGGTGGGGGGTGGGGGGTGGGAATGGGGCTAGGCTAGACCTTGCATTCTCTTTGATGAATAGCTTGGTCTCCTCGAACCCCCAAAGGTACAGGCTAGTTGACTGTGTTGATCATCTTGTGTAGTCCCTCTCCTCAGGTTCCTCAATCCTTCCCTCAGCTCTTCCACAGGACGATCTCCGTCCAGGTTCTCGTCCTTCTCTTGACTCACACCCAATTCCCTCCCTCCATCCACCTTGGATGTCCACTTTATTTCCCCTTCTGACTGAGATTCAAGCATCTTCCCTTAGACCTTCTTTGTTATTTAGTTTCTTTGGATCTGTGGATTGTAGTGTGGGTATCCTGTACTTTTTGGCTAATATCCACTTATAATTGAGTACTTACTATGCATATCCTATTTAAACAGTTGTAAAATGCCCAAGGAAGGAGAAACAGTTATTAAAAGTCTCCCAATCAACCAACCAAACAAACAAAGAAAGAAACCACTCAGGACTAGATGGTTTTAGCCCAGAATTCTACCAAACATTTTTTTAAATCCAGTAGTGAGACTTTTAATGTTCATGAGTTTGTAAACTTTAGTTGTTGTTGATATCCTACTTTAATCCATGGTAGTCAGATAGGATGCAGGGTGTCACATCAATTTTCTTATATTTGTTAAGACTGTCATTGTGCCCAAATACTACAGTCAAGTTTGGAGAGACTTCCATGAGCTACTGAGAAGATTGTGTGTGTGTGTGTGTGTGTGTGTGTGTAATGTATCCTCTTTGTGGATTTTCCCTTTGATGACTATGCAGAATCCCTCTCTCTCTTCTGATTAGTTTTGGTTTGTAATCTATTTTTTCAGATGTTAAAATGGGTATATCTGCTTGTTTTTTGGGTCTATTTGCTTAGAACATCTTTTTCTATCCTTTTACCAGGTTGTGCCTATCTTTGATGGTAAGGTATGTTTTTTGAATGCACCAGAAAAATTGATCTTTATTTCTAGTCTAATCAGCTGGCCTGTATCTTTCTGTTGGAGAACTGATATCTGATCCTTTTTAGTTTAATCAGGTGTTCTGTATCTTTCTGTTGGAGACCTGAGATCACGGACACTGATAGTTAACAGTGAGCAGAGCCTATCAATCTCTCTTCTTTTGATACTATGTTGTGGGTACACTCTGGCCACTGGAGATCCTGGGTAGAAAGTTTCTAGATATCAATACTTGACAGAAAGCAATAGGGATCAGCTAGAAGGTGTGGGCTGAAAGAATCCACAGGAAGGAAGAAACCTGAGTCTACTCTATGGTTCAACAGATTTCCCAGGAATGGAGAACTAGTGAGAGGACAGTCCCCTGAAAGCCTCTGCTACAGGGATGGGGATAAAACTTAAAAAAACTGTGATGGAGAACAGGAAGGAGAGTGAAAATAGCCAACTTGATATTCAGACTGGTGGGTGTGGCTACTGGGTTTCCACCCTAGTGGGTGCAGTTACTGGGTTTGTACTTTATCAATAGAACTGATAAAGGTTGTTTTGCTGCTTTGTCGCATGATAAGAGAGGAGAGAAAGAACGGGAGAGGGCTTTGGAGAAGAGAGGTCAAGTACAATAAAGTATCTTCATATATGATAATACCAGTCTCACCCCTGAGAATGAATTTCCTACAAACATAAAGTACTTACCATTGAAAAATCTTGCCTCTTAGTGCTAACACAATGACAACTCAATCTGAACATGAATTTTGGACAGCAAAAAACCTCAATCCATAGCAACGTCTGCTCCAAGAATCTTATGATAACTAAATGAAATTATGTATTCAGTGTGGTCAGCTCAGCAAGAGTACAGTAAATGTTCTCATTACTGCGGTTGCTAGTTCTGTGATGTATTGACACTTCTCCATTAATTTTTTGCGGACTTATTTTTATCTTTAATAATGCATATGTGTGAATATGTTCATATGTGTAGGTGCCCACAGAGGCCAGAATATGGTTTGGACTTTCTGAAGCTGGAGATACAGATGGTTGTGAGTCACCAAATATTGGTTCTAGGAGCTCAAATTGTTTTTTTTTTTTTCTAGAGCAGTTTGAACTCTTAACCTCTGACCCACCTCTCTATTCCCAAGTTCTTCATTTTTGACTCTCTATTTATTAAGTTAATCCTCATTAATGAATGTACTCTAGGTATAATCTCCAACCCAGGTGATAGTTTCAATATGCAAGCAACAAACTATGGTGAAGTAGTAATGGCTATTTAAATAAGGATAAAAGAAGGAAGAATAATATTTAAAATGTTAAGCATAGAGGATTTAAGTTGGATACAAACTGCTACACAATCAGTTGTGTGTAGTATTTGTGTCATTAACCAAAGGACTTTATATTAGCCAAGAAGAGATAGAACTTTGTACTTGAGTAGACAAAAGTATGACTTGATCACTAGCTCAGAACATTCACATGGAGAGAAAACAAGTCCATGTTGAGATTACAGAATTGGCATGGACTGCAGGAGACTATCCATTCTTTAATGACAGACTTACACACTTTGGAGGATCCATCACCTCAACAGACTTGGCTGAATTAATCTGGTGCCTCGCAAATGGGTATTTCTGATTGAAATGGAAGCAGCCAGACATGCATGTTTATTAAGAGCTCTTCAGTAGGTGGAAAATGTATTTTTTAACTGAAAATTCTCATCCATGCTATCTTTGTAGATTCATGAAATGCTAGTTTTATTTGCAATAACAGAAGAAGTTTTTCTTGAGATTCTTTACAATGACAATACAAATTCATAGTCATAAACATTTTTATAAAAATCGGGGTATATGTGAACAACAGAAACTCATAATGATAACGTATGGGGACAGAAGGGGGCAGGATTGTGGCTATGTGTTTTTGGTTTTCTAGGGCTGAAGAAGTTAAGTGGGTCATGAAAAGTTGTTATGAGCTGGAAAGATGATTTGAACATTAAGAGGATCTCCTACTCTTATAGAGAACCCCAGGTTTGGGTTCCATTAATCACATTGGGTTGCTGACAATTCCTTGTAACTCCAGCTCCAAGGAATCTGATATTCTCTTCTGACATTTGCAGGAACCTGGATGCGCATAATGAACATACATAAACTATAGACACATTGGATAAATAAATATTTTATTTTTTAGTTTGTTAATAATCAGAGGCTTAATTTGAATTATTTAATATATAAACTAATGAGTCAGAGAAACAAATCATTTGTCAGGTCATGTTATTAAAGACTTGAGGGAAACATGCAGTCCCAGTAGCATACAGCATACTACTACTTGTATTATATGAGGTCACTGTTGGGATGGCTATTAAACTACAGTATTATTAGTCTAAACTGGACATGCCTTGCTAGTTAGGTTATAACTTTTAATTATTGAATACTTACTGTTTGTAGGAATCATATCAAAAGCTGGAGATATGCTGATAACAACAAGATATACTCTCAGGTTGCTAACAATCCTATGAAGTAGATATAGTAAAACAAACAAACAAAATAAGTTAATTGAGTTTAAGAAGTTTGTTTAAAGTTGGGTGGCTCTAATTTTAGAACTGAAACCATGGTGTTGAGGTAGTTTGAATAGCTATGATCTCATAGACTCATGTGTTTGAGTGCTTAGCCCACAGGGAGTGGCAGGCACTATGAGGAGGTGTGGGCTTGTTGAGGAAGTGTGCCACTGTGGAGTTGAGCTTTGTGGTCTTATATATGCTCAAGGTAAGTCCAACGTAGGCCAGTCCCCTTCTGCTGCCTGCAGACTAAGATGTGAACTTTTGGCTCCTCTAGCACCATATCTGCCTGCATGTTGACATGCTTCCCATCATGATGATAGTGGACTAAACCTCTGAAACTATAAGCTACAACCAATTAAATGTTTTCATTTATATGAGTTTCCCTGGTCATGATATATTTTCACAGCAATGACTACCTGAGATAGAAGTACCTAAACAAAAACAGGTGCTATATTTTTAAAGAGTAGCCTGATCTGTGTCTTGATTAAGAAACATCAATGTTTTAAGAAAGATAGAAGGAGCACCCCAACATGAGGACTACTGTATCATCCCAGGCCCGCCTATGTTTCAACTGTTATTTAAGGAAAACACAGAACATTTACATTATTCCTTTGTTATCCCTAGATACTGGCTCACTAATCTGTTAGCAAAATCTACTCCTTCTGTCTATTCACATTGGTTAATGCCAGAAATAGCTAAAATCATCTTTGTAACCATGAACCTCTTAAAATTTGGGGGAAAATTGAACAATTGGCAATCTCTGTCACACATGTTTCAAAGAAAAGGTTCCGTTCACAGATATGTCCAAATAGCAAAGGATCCTATGACTTTAGGAGATGCTATTTAGGAGACAGTATTTCTTTTTAAGTTTCATATTATCAAAGTTATGTATATATTTATGTACTATGTGGATGATATATTGAAATACTCAAAATTTGTGAAATATCATAAATATTACATGATACTAGAGTAAATTTGGCCATCTGCAAGTACTGATGGAAATTTTTTTTGCTCATGAAGTCAGTCCACTGACTTTCCTGTTTGGCAGAAAGGCTTTCAGAAGCCCCCAGGATTTTCCTTGCTTATATCTGCACTCCCCACAAGATCTCAAACTTGAAGATTTATGTTGTCAAAATGTGAACTTAGAGAAATGGCTTCATAGAAAACTCCTTTAAGGTTCTGAGTGATACATGTTTTTCAGTATGTGAATCATGAACAACTTTGGTTTAGAACTTCAGTGTTTTAGAATTCTTGGTCTATTCTTATAAATTCTACATGTATACTATTTACTAAAGGATAAAAGCAAGTAATACACATTTGTCGAAATGACTCTTTGGTATTACTTGAATTGATATGAACCTTCAGAGCCTTGGCAGCCTACAGCAGCCAATGCTTTAATCTTTTGTCTCAAGATTCCCAATCTCCACCTACTTAGGTTCACTTAGCTCAGTAACTTGATTTAGTGACACCATGTCTTTTTGTTCTTAGAGGCAGGAGAGTTGGAGCTGGAGGAGTGGGAAGATGAAGGGAACTTTTGATGTCCTGCTTCTAGAGGTCGGCACCAAATACACAAAGCAAACTTTATCTCAGTTCTTATAGAACTAATGTATATCTGGGGGATAACAGATTGTAGATTCTTAATGAGATCCAAGGACTAAACTGCATAGTACAGCTTCCAAATGGATCCACTAGTTTGGTATAAATTAGAGGGGTAAATAAGTTTGGACTTGTTTTTAATGGACTTTTTAAGATTATATTGTAAGTTCAGAGAAGAGGCTGTGAACAGAGATTCTGAATATTGAAAGATCAGTAGACATGTGTGCTCTAAGCAGATTTCATGTAGTAAAATAGAATAGGAAAGTGGAGAATCTCAGGAGCCAGACTAATGTTAGACCATAGAAATCCATGTCGGATTGTTTAATTACTTATGTATGTGTTCCTGTGCATGCAACTATGTATGTGGGTGTATGCATAGATGCTATGCATGTAGAAGTCAGGGGGTAGGCTTGGGTGTTGGTCTTAAAGCTCTATTCACTGTTTGAGACAAGGGCTATCATTGCCTTAGATCGTCACCAAGTAAGCTATGGTAGTTGTTTTGTGAACTCTGATGTGAAAGCATATACCACTGTGCCTGGATTTTTACGTGGGTTCTGGTGATCCAGGATCAGGTACTTATGCTTATGAGGAAAGTTCTTTATTGCGATGTCTGTCATCCATAGACTATTTATTATAAAAATAAAGTCAATGATAGCTTTTTTACTACTTTATGAAGCTAAGTCAGAATAAATTAACAAGTGATGAATAAATGTATCTATATATCCATATTATAAAAATATAGTATAAATTTGTCTAGGCTGGGCATAGGTTTCTATGTGTGGAAAGAAGCCAAGGTTAGGTGGGTGATAGCCTGTTGCCTAGCCTTACTAGGACTGGCAAAAGTCCAAACCTTAGTGCCCAAGACAATATGACAATCCTTTGATTGTTTCATTGGCTGGCTTCTGAAGAGGATCAATTTATCAGGGTGGGCTTAGTAGGCTGTGAGTAGCAGGTGAGACACAGAGTCAGCAGTGGTACTCTTGCTGTAGCAGGCAACCTTATCAAGCTGACCCCTGTCCATAGCTCATGTCATAGACTAGAATCAGAAGACTGTTGTGACCACACTTGCATTATTGGAAGGAGGAAGGTTAGAGAGGGGAGAAGCCATTTTTACAGATTAGGCCAACATATGTAACAGTGGAAGAAAAACAGAGAAATGGTGAAGCAATGTGCATGCAGAACAATCCCAAACTTTTTTGCTGGATAATGTTTCATTCCAACTGGTGGGCTGAGATTGCTTCTCTCTGGCCTGTAGTGATGGTGAAGGCTTGGAGGTTATGGCAGTACTGGATCCTTTAAGGAACACTCCAGGGACCCATTTCAAATCTGCAATGGAGGCAGTTAGCCAGAAGTAGATGACAAGAGACTTTACATAGGTGAAGCCAGGAACTTCTCATATTCCAGCCTTAGGAGGACAGTGCCTCATTAAGGAAGAAAGAGTATTAAAAACTGTAGGAGAAAGGGAGTTTGAAAAGAAAATGGCACTTAAGAAGTGAATAGGCTTCTGTGTCAAGTTTGGTAAAACAGATAAAGAAGGATTATAAATTCTCAAGTCACATGGTATTTTTACTCATGAGCTGAGGGCCAAGTGAGCATACACTCAATTCATGAATCATAAAAAATTCTGATCTAGAACTTTCTTTTTTTGCAGTTCTTGGTTATTATTGAGTTTAGAAGTTTACACAAATATAAGTTCTCTGGTCTATTTTGAAAAGATCCAAATAAGGTAAAGTAGTAAATAAATAAATTCTGTTAAAGCTTGTTTGTTGGTTCTTGAACTCTTACCCTACAGGGACATTTCAGAGATCACAGGGACAAACAGAAATGTCTCTTTAAAGGCTATTATTTTAAAAACATTATAGGTTTTTGAGTGTGTGTGTGTGTGTGTGTGTGTGTGTGTGTGTAGTAGTAGTAGTAGTAGTAGTAGTAATAGTAGTAGTAGTAGTAGTTTGCGTTGTGCTTTTATAAGATTTCTGTGCATGCAAACGTGTCTTTTGCCTATATGTATTTCTATCTTTGGCTTTTTTGGATTGTTTGCTATTTCAGAGTTATTATGTTTTATCATAATTTATTTTATTATTATTTGTGGGTATCTGCATTTTTATACCTAAGGAAAGGGAGAAAAAAGGGCATGGATTTGAATGTGAGGGGAGGTGGAAAGGATCTGGAAGGAGTTGGATGAAGAAAGAATATAATTAGAATATACTGTATAAAAAAACTACTTTCAATAAAACAAGAAATAGAAACAAAAAAGAAAGAAAAAGACATGTATCTTTTCTAGTCCAAAGTGGTCTTGTTGATCTGTGTGTGTATAGATAGGACAGAAAACCCTTGGAAGGACCCTGCTGTCTCATGCCATGCCACTCTCATGAGACAATTCTTGTTACATCTGATGACTGATATGTTAGAAACTATGGCCTCTTGCTTGCCTGATAAGATAGAACTTGGTTGAACATGTGCTCCTGCCTGTGATGACTTTAGTGCAGCTGTGAGCTCTCAGCCATCTCCATGGTGCAGTATGACAGGCTTCAGGCAGAGCCTTTACATCTATGAAAGGGTAGCTCATGAGGCTTCAAGGGGATGGATATAGAATACAAAATGCTTATCAGCTAGGGAATATTTATTTCCAAAATATATAGAATATGGAATTTCTGACTTTATTAAGCTTAGCTCTGCACCCCATCATTTTAATGATCAGCAAAAGGCCAACTTTGGTACTTCTGAAAGTTCTCAGCAAGAAATGGATAAATAATTGGTTCCAATTTTGTTCACAGATATACTGCTGCCTAGACTGGGTCAGACAGCCACAGGTGGTTCAAAATACCTTTAATACCACTCTGGTTGGAAATAGAACCATTGGAGGTTCATCTTGTTACCTTCAGCAAAAATGGAAACAAATCAAGACTTTGAGAATGCCAGTGGTCAGCAAAAGCTTGTTAACAAAGCTTGTAGAGGATGTCTCCCAGACAATACTGCCTCAAACACAGCAGTTGAAGCCACCCCTGTCTCAGCTGCTTAATCAATACAACCCCTCCAAATTGATGTGGGCTGAGACATGCATTGACTTCCAAGTTATTTGAGTGCTTACTTTGTATGAGTCACTCTACAAAAGAAGGGAGAGAAAATGAGGAGATAGATAAGGCCCAGGACCTGCCTACAGTGATGCTACAATCAGTTTCAGGATGCACTTTTCTTTCATCTGTTTATAATTAACATTTTCTCCAATGCAAGACACAAATGAATAGAATCTGTAAATATTTCAAGATTCATTAATGAGAAACAAAATAGAATATAGCACAACAACAAACCAATCTGAGATATTCAAGACATTTTAAGCCTTAACTGTTTTATTTTATTATTTTACAGTGCTGAAATAAAAGCTCTTTTATTTATTTCCTAAATAGTCTGCAGACCTTATAGACATATGCTTTGAGTTAATTTGAAGTCAATTCTACTTTTTCCTATAGATATAGGTGGTCTGCTGGAAAACCCATATAGTTATATATTTCATGAGAGTAGAGAGGTGAGTTAGACCTCTTGTCTCTACAGGTACCTACCCTGTATGTCCTCATACCCACCATTCTGAATGAGATGCTGATGATGATAAGAGGAAGACCCAGATAAAATTTTGGTGTTGGGACTCACAGATCCAAGATTGGACAGAAAGCAATAAAACATCTGACAAAGAACCTTAAACATCTGGGTGAGCAAATATTAAAAGTATTTATTATTGTAAAGTTATATTTGACATAATAAGTCATTACTTTTTCATTGTTAAGATATTGATATGATCAGAGACATTGGACATCTTATAGTGTTCATGACCTATTTCCATAAGGATGAACTAGCAGCAGTCCACGTTGTCTTGAATAGTGTTCATAAAATTGAAAACATGCCTACTCTTTTTACAACATCATCAACAGACTTCTTAATTAATCTGTCAATACAAACTGTCAATAACACTGTGTTGTTTGAGAAATGAATAGTGTTGCTTGGACCTTGTTAAATCAACAATGCTGCCCCTATATGACAAGTTTCACATGTTATTCGAACGTAGCACTTCATTGCTTCCTTGTGAAAATTCATACTATTTCCTTTCTTTTAATTTTAAAGCCTTATTAGTTTATTCTCAGTAAGGAACAGCTCTAATTTAGCTAGGAACTTCAGTCATAGGCCGATATTTATAGGATAGATCGTCTGACTGCCAAACTTCTGGTCATGAGAAATTCCTATCAACTTGTGTTCTACCAAACCGTGTATGTTTACTACATTCTGTGAGAGACATCTTTAGGGCATTCACCTCTGAATTACACGTAGCACAGAATTTAGTGAATACTAGGTCTATATTTAGTAAACTTGTATGATCATGGAATATAAAGTAGCCTTTCACATTATGGCTCTTTTAAGAATGTATTAAAAACAGGGAGAGAGGTCTCCTAGCAGAATAGTACTTTATTAATTTGTACTTTATGGTTAATATACTGAGAAAATGCCTAAGTAAAGTGAATGTTTTTTATACAGTCTAGTCACCTGGACCTCATCAGGAGTGTTCTGGGGTCACAGTTCAGCCTTGTTGTTTATACTAATGTCTGTTCTCTTCCCTGTCCCCCAGCACTGTTCTTTCTGTGACTGGCCTATTAGTAGAACAATAATCACATTGTTTATTAGGAGCTTGTGGGGAACAAGTGCTTTATGTGAATCCTCTCAATTTGCATTTTAAGCATCATACCATTCCTGGGCAGCAGACATCATCCACTGCAGAGGAATTGTCTTTCTTAAGTCACAGCTGTACTCCAAAGCCTGACCTGTCATCCCTCCAGCCTCCGTTCCTTAGCTGTATCTCAGAAAATAGCTAATGTCTTGTGTATGTGTGTAAGAGTCATGTCAAATCTGGATGAAGTCCAGACCCATTGTATTTAATATTCCTGAATAACACACTCTTTAGTAGATAAAAATCCAGGAAACCACTATTGTTTTGAGAGTGGGGGAAGGGCAGAGCAATTGGAGAAAGCAAAGTTGGAATCAAACCAGTTCGAGCCAAACCTTTAGCCTGTCCGCCATAATACATTTAAGTTTCTTAAATTTTTTTTTTTAAGAATTATTTATTTCATGTATAGGAGTACACTGTAGCTGTCAGACACACCAGAAGAGAGCATCAGACCCCATTACAGATGGTTGTGAACCACCACGTGGTTACTGGGAATTGAACTCAGGACCTCTGGAAGAGCAGTCAGTGCTCTTCACCACTGAGCCATCTCTCCAGCCCCTTCTTAAATTTTTTAAACACAGTCTGACATCATGCAATAAATCAAAGCCTGATGCATTTGACCCAGAATTGATCCCCAAATGTCTTTTGGGGGAACATGCTTTAACTCTGGTTGTTGATTCTGAGGAATAATTGCCACCCTAGAAAGGTAATTACATATGCCATTGTTTATACACATAATAGGCTCAGGATACATGTTCTGCACAAAAAGGGGAGAGAATTCTGCTTGCACATCAAAAGTGCGCACCCTGGATCGTGTCAGAATGTCCCGAACAGCATCTGAACTGCCCATAGTTGCTGGTTTTTGGGCAAGTCTATGAGAGAGAAGGGAGGTGTTAGAAGCTAAGAAGGAAGAAGGTAATAAGCCACTGAATACTATGGAGCCCAAACAATTCTTTTGCCTTCCCTTTCTTATTTACCAAAACCTCTCTGAATCTGATTCACTCAGCTGGTCTGATAGAGAGACATTTACTGCATGTGGTTTACCCTTGTTAGTGAATTCTCCTATTTTCTCCCACCAAGGCTGTTCACTTTGTGGAAGTTCACAGTGAGAATCTTCCAAAATATTCCCCTCAATGCCCTGGCTTGACCACCTTTGTTGGTACACCAAACAGACAGTTATGATAGTGGCTAGCGTCTTTCTTCCCTTCTAAATACAAATCGAATATAAGCCCCAAATGACCAATTAGAGCACTTCGTGTATTTTTCCATTAGTCATACAACAGAAGTCATTCTAAGTAAATACAACAAAAAGCTAATATGTGGTAGTCTGACCCTACTTGGTTGCAATCTTGTTCTTTAAAAACATTAAACCCTGAAGGAGCATAATTTCATGAATTTCTGTGGTGTCATCCAACAAAAGAAACACATAGCTATTCCAATATGGGAACGAGCATTGTTTGAGCTGAAGTAATTCATCCTGGGCTATTCTTTGCCACAGCGTCCTGCAAATTGCATGACCTGCTTGTTAGGCTTGACAACAGTGTTTTACCCAACAAAGGCCTCTGCAGTGCTGAGCAGCATTGGAATGTCAGAATGAGCACATTTCACACACAGATGTGCAGCCATAATAGCCTATAAGAAGATGCATGTGGCAGGGAGCAAATGGTGGGGGCTAGGGCCAGGGCTGGGCAGAGCCCAGTGCGTGAGCATGTAGGCTGGGGGGCTGGCTAGAGGGGGAGGCCAACACTTAGCAGCAGGAACATGGCCCCGTTGACCACATTTAATCAGCCCTCTGTAAACAATTCAACATTTTCATTGTTCTCTAAAAACTAATAAAGAGAAACAAGCACTTTTCATTCATCTTGAAGTAATTTTCTGTCAGATTGGAGTCCCCTGTGGCCTTTAGCTTGTGCAATGCTAGCTGTGTGATACAACAACTATTGCAATTTATTTTACAAACTCTGGTCATTCACATGTCAGTTAGTGTTCATGGAGCAGCATCTGAGACTGTGCAGTTAACGAGTTTTACAACATTTCTATCAAGAGAAACTGTTTAGCATAACTGACTCTTAAGGAGTTATTATACCTCTAAAAATCCATTTTAAGGGGCATTATTTAAATAAAATAGAAAAACGGTTCACTGCCTTTTAAAGGGGCTACAAAAAAAGTCCATCAGCTCTGGCGCAGTAATCCTCAGCTTAAAGCGCTCTCAAGAGCACTTCTGGGAATTGTCAGCATAATGAAATGCTTTGTGAAATGTCCAGATACATTCTTCTCCTCAACAATTTTACTGCACCATATTTATTTTCTATCTAGTTTTTAAAGAAGTGAATTACTTTTTGAGAGGATGACTCTATGTTGTGTAGATTAACTGAGCACATTACTACCAAGGTGCTAGCAGAAGAGACGGTTCTGTTTGTGGCGCCATTGCTATGCCATGAGCAGGTAGAGGGGAGTAAAGAGAAAGGCAGCTTCCTTCATTAGTGCTGTGGTTGCAAAGGGTTAAACATGTGATGTGCATGGAAGTTTACCTTTCCCTTATGTTATAGTCTCAAACATGTGAATGATTTTGTCACCAATGGCAGAAAATACTGTGAGTATTTTCTTTAAATTTGTAAAATGGACTCCTTTCTTACCCGAAATAATTCAATTCAGGAAAAGTGACACACATGTGCATGAACAGGTAATAATGTAGACCTTTTAAAATCTGGTCTATTTGATATGGACTCATGTCAACAGGATATGCTATTGTACATTTTAGTCCATGAATAATAGATTAGACCCCAAACCAATTAATGAGTACAGCCTACAATTGGCAACCATGCACAACACAGCACCAAGTTCAGTTGGTAGGTAGAAACTGCTACCTGTAATATGAATAGCTTAATGATTCTTTGCATGATGAATACAAGAAGAAAAATATAAGACGAAAATATATTCTGTACTAAGGAGAGATATTTCATATCGTTAGGCACTGTATCTGGAACATTTCAAATGTATTTTCATTTGGCTACAAATGGTCTTTTAATTTTTTAGAATGACGTTTGTGCACATGGTTTTAATTTCCTAAAGGTCTTGGGCAGGTATTCTAATGCCCATCAAATATATCTATCCATAAGAAGTACGGTCACATCCATAAAGAAATACAATTTGGTATAACTCATCCTTTTCTCACCTCCTTCAGACATTATTTCATGCTGGCATATTAATATTTCCAGCATGATATTGTCATTGAAAAACTTTACTTTCTGAAGTTCAAATGTGGAGGAATGAATTTTTAAAATTCCCTAAGTGCCTTCAATTTGGGGCAAATGTAACTTACTTCAATATAAACTTTTACCTTTTATTTTTAATATTTAGTGGCACTTCAGACAATGTTCAGACATTGTGCAATATCATACCTGAAATTTTTAAGCACTTCTTGACCAAAGGACTTATTCTTTTTCTGTTTCCTCCTTTACATAAAATTTAGAGACTTTGCAGCCATTTTGTCCTCTACTGATAAAAAATCAGGGGAGATATTTTTTTAAAAAACGTGTTTTAATAATTTGAACTTGAGTCTGTTGATGTTCTTAGATCTTCTTCATTCTTCGATCCTCATAAATTACTTCAGCAGACAGGCAGAATGTATTAGTGCCCTATTGCTGCCATAGCAAATCACCTCAAATTTAGCAGCTTAAACCAACAGGTTTCTGTCTTAAGGTTTAGAGTTCAGAAGTCTCCATGGGGTAAGCCACTTGCACAGAGTGCCATTCCTCCTGAAAGTGCTAGAGAAGACTTGTCTCTTTAGGCCTTCTCTATCTTTTAGGAACACTTGTCTTCCCTGGCATGTGGTACGTACCTACACATTCAAAATCAGCAGTAGGCTGGATTGTTCTTAGGCAGCATCGACTTTAGTCTTTCTTGTTACCATGTGCTAGTCCAGCTGGAAAATAGTCTTGACTTTAAGAACTTGTGTGATGTAACTGAGACAATAAGGAAAATCCACAATACTCTCCCAAGCTCAGGGTTCATGCTTTGAATCACTTTGGCAAAGTCCATGCTCTCTTGTAAGATGTATTCATAGGAGATTTGGATTGGGACATAATTGGAGGGTCATTGGTGAAGTTACCACAGAGAGACTTTGAGGGTTATTTTCCATGCCCAGGATTTGGAAGCTTAATAGCACTTTTGTTCCCAGTGATTTCCATGCACACAGTAGTTTGGAAACCATGCACATAATAGTTTGGAAACATACTCAAGTGTATGTATTTATATTTATATCTAAATTGTAGTACTATTAATCTCTGACTTATTTATTTTGTGTGTGTATGTATGTGTGGATATGTAATTTTCTGTTTTATTTTTTCTTTCTGCTACACAGCCTTGTTTGTTCTGTAGGTACATAAGTTTCTTATGGAGATGGGAATAAAGAATGAGGGGTGGGGTTATACTGTGTTAAATGTAGCTTTTGACATATTGCAGAAATTTTCCAGGAGGCTTAGATAGTTTGGGAAATGAGTAAGAAATTATTTACTGCTTTTCCATACACTCTCGCCTCTATTTGCAGTTGTAGAATGTACCATACCCAAAACTTACTGAAAGTTGAGAGTTTCAAAGTATAGCATTGGATGACAAATGGCATTTTTTGACAAGTCAGAATGAGACTGTTTATCAGAAATCTCATAAACTTGAGTTAGGTACATGTATGGAATATGACCATATCATATCAAAATGTCTTCATGTCAGTACACTTGAAACCATGAGAAACAAACACCCCACTTTAATCACTAGCAATAGGATCCATGTGGAACTGAGTTGAGAGAGGTGGGGTGGTGATCTGCTAGGTACACTTTCAGTCATAATTTTCATCTCTTTGGCACTTAGGCTTGTTACAGCACAGGACATTCAGAAGTTGTGACACAAGCTGACTCCAAAGACGCCTTGTGTTAAAATCTGAGATGCTCACAGAGCAGTTGCTCTCAGAAATGGATTACTTTTGCTAAGACATGCTGACACACCTCCAAAATAAAAAGGGGGGGCTCCTACCGACTGAACAAAAGTAGGTTGCCACAGTAATGTATATCAATTATGAAATAAGCCAGTGAGTGTTTGTCAATGGCCATGAGTGTCCTGGAGGCAGTCTAGGCAGTGTATTTTTATTGAGTTTGCCCCAGGCCACCTCCATTCCCTTCGTGAAAGGTAGACATGTGGTTTTCTTAAATCCTTCCTGATAGTTTCCATCAATGATCTCAAAATAGAACTGATAACATGTCAATAGTTACTCTTCAAGGAACTTAAACATAACAAATAAATTTTCTTACTGAAACCCAATGCAGGGTTCAGCAACAATAGGGCATCTGTTTTATTTGCATTTAGTTTATCCCTTCACACTATTATCTCCCATGTTTTAGTTTCAGTAAATGTGGTCTCAGGCTATCAGAAGCATATTTCATGCTGCTACCGTATTGTTATTTGATCTCTATGGTTGGAAATGATTTACTGAAAAAATAGAGCCAGCATACTTTATTTTAATTATAGCAGTGCAATGTTTAAATAAAAAAAATGTACTTTATATTTAATGTGGAGCACAGATTAACAGTTTTATGGGACATAAAATCTATCTATATCATTTTCTATTTACACATCAGTTGTATATCTTTCTCTGGGCAAAACAAATGCCTTCGGTGTGAATGCGAGGAAAGAGAGGGTGGAAGGTACAATCACATGGGCAGTAAATAACATCTTAATTGGTCTGGAATGCGGACTTTGATTTTTCTCTGCTTGTCTTTTATTTACTGATCTCTGTAGCTTATTTATCTTTCGAGCGACTTGTCTGCGTCTATCTTCTTTCCTCGGTAAGCCAATCTGCGGTGGTTTTATACTGCAAATCCCATCTGGGGAAATGGTCTGCTGAGGGAAGTGTAGCGGTTCCTGGAGAAAACCATCATTTAAAAGCTTTTGTAGAGGTAAAGGAAACTTCTCCGGTTTTATACTTCATCTTCTGGAAGGAAAATAAAAGAAGCAAAGAAGAAGTGCAGCTGTTATGAAGGTGCCACCCAATGTGTGCTCCAGCAATTCTTTCCTCTTCTCTGTTTGGCAGCAACGAAAAACAAGGAAGGATTTAGTGTACACAGGGAAATGACTTTTAAATGTTTTTGTACATGATTTACCTTCTAGTGAGGGAACAGACGGGGATGGATTGTGTGTATCTAATACATCATATATAAACCTTGAATTTTCCTCTTTTGTATGCGTTCCTACATCTCCATTCCTAATATCTTTTTAAAGCAGCACTTTAGGATAAACTACACTTCAAATGACACATTATGCTCCATGGTGCAGTTGAGAACCGGCAAATGTAACCATTCTCAGGGAAGCTGCCTGGAAGAAATAAACACCCGCACTTTTTCTAGCATGTAGATCTCCACAGCTGAAGTCAACCCTGGAAAATTAGTGATTTTGTTTTAACTGCTGACTCAATGATCCTTCTGTACTGTGTCAAATCAGCCCGCATTTGCTGTGATTCTCTCTAGTTGTCTTGATCTCCCAGGATATTAGATGGTTGCTCTGGAATATTTCCTTTGTTGATAGCTGAGAGAAAAAATACATTTACAGACAACTGGGTTATACTTACACTATACAGCGGGTACTTTCCAAAGTGATTCAACAAACATATTCCAAAGAAGAGTCTCTGACATCCAGTCATCACCCTAATGCAACTTTAACTGCTTTGAAATGAGCTAATGAAACTTGGACAGGCCATTTGCATGTGACGTAATTAGTGGTAGGCAGATCTCACTACATCCAGGGGGAATCTCCAGACAACTGCTTTGTCGACTATTAGTGCCTAATTTCTGAATGTCAAATCCTGCACATCTTAATTTCTAGAGAATAAGCTCAATTGAACTCGTTCCCCAGTTATGCAAAAATTGCTCAGATAAAACCAAGTGGACACCAATGTAATGAATGTGGTTATTAAATTGTTTCAATTGAAAGAACCCTATTCTTACAGCATCATAATGGGAACAATTTATCCCCACTGATCAGCCTGTCTCATTCTCGCTCTCTCTCTCGCCTTTTCTGAGCTCTCTTTGATCTTGAATCATATTGCAGTGGTGTGTCCTATTGAAAAGCGAAACTGGGGCAATTTTAATGCTTTTGTACCTTACCCGTGCTCTATTTTTTTTCACTGTTTAAAAATAGCTGTTAATTATAAGTGCAGTTTAAATGTCTCAAGTGACCCAGAAATACAGGTTGGAATGAGACAGATTGTACGTCTCCTATAAAGCAGATGTACTTTCCAGAGCATTCTGCATTCAGACTTCACTGCATATCCTCCTGTTGGGTTGTTTCAGTCAAGTCTTCAGCTGGTCTAGCATTTGCTAGAAAATCTTACAGACTTGAACAGGGAACAGAAAACTGGATTTTTTTTCACACCGCAATGAAAAGCCTCTTGTCTATCGGTCATTATTATAAGCATGGATGTGGTGGTACTTGTGTTAGAAAGGGGAACAAGGGCCCTTTCCCAACTAGGAAGACCATATGACTTTCTAGAGCTTCATTCCGCTCTTCTTTAAGACAGGGCTAAAAGTTAAAAGAACACTGCAGTATTGGTAAAGCCATATATTGAGGTCTATTTTTCTTTTTTTGCGCTGGGTTCAATATTGTTCTGGGGGCAAATTAACTTCTTACTAGTTTTCAAACCTTTGACTTTTTACCAGTTCCAGAAACTTGTATTTTCATATCCTTGATAACATCAGACCCTGAAGGTCTATGAAGTTTTAGATATTAAGATAAAACATATATAATATATAATATATTATATATATAAGATATAACAGATATACTAGCCAAAAAATTTAAACATAGGCTTATTTGCTTCTCAGTTTCCTTGCTATTGTAACAATAAAAGTGAAACATACCTAATTATGTATATTTATACACAATTGGTTCGAAAGGACTTCAGGTCCAAGCAGTGATTTCAAATTTGAGAGGAAGATAGAGTTCCTGTCAGTATTTGATGATTTTTTTAAAAAATGCTTTTACTTTGTATTATATGTATTGTGCATATATATGTACGAGTGGTTTTATGTTAGTTTGACACAAGCTACAGCTATAAAAGTGTAAGAAACTTCCATAAGATGATCAGTTTCTGTTTTTTTCTTTTTTTTTTTATTAACTTGAGTATTTCTTATATACATTTCGAGTGTATTCCTTTCCGGTTTCGGGCAAATATCCCCTAATCCTCCCCTTCCCTACTTTTATGGTGTTCCTCCCCATCTTCCCCCATTGCCCCTCCCCCAACAGTCTAGTTCACTGGGGGTTCAGTCTTAGCAGGACCCAGGGCTTCCTTCCACTGGTGCTCTTACTAGAATATTCATTGCTACCTATGAGGTCAGAGTCCAGGGTCAGTCCATGTATAGTCTTTAGGTAGTGGCTTAGTCCCTGGAAGCTCTGGTTGCTTGGCATTGTTGTACATATGGGGTCTCGAGCCCCTTCAAGCTCTTCCAGTTCTTTCTCTGATTCCTTCAATGGGGGTCCTATTCTCAGTTCAGTGGTTTGCTGCTAGCATTCGCCTCTGTATTTGCTGTATTGTGGCTGTGTCTCTCAGGAGAGATCTACATCCGGCTCCTGTTGGCCTGCCCTTCTTTGCTTCATCCATCTTGTCAAATTGGATGGCTGTATATGTATGGGCCACATGTGGGACAGGCTCTGAATGGGTGTTCCTTCTGTGTCTGTTTTAATCTTTGCCTCTCTCTTCCCTGCCAAGGGTATTCTTGTTCCCCTTTTAAAGAAGGAGTGAAGCATTCACATTTTGATCATCCATCTTGAGTTTCATTTGTTCTAGGCATCTAGGGTAATTCAAGCATTTGGGCTAATAGCCACTTATCAATGAGTGCATACCATGTGTGTTTTTCTGGGATTGGGTTACCTCACTCAGGATGATATTTTCCAGTTCCAACCATTTGCCTATGAATTTCATAAAGTCATTGTTTTTGATAGCTGAGTAATATTCCATTGTGTAGATGTACCACATTTTCTGTATGCCCTCTGTTGAAGGGCATCTGGGTTCTTTCCAGCTTCTGGCTATTATAAATAAGGCTGCTATGAACATAGTGGAGCACGTGTCTTTTTTATATGTTGGGGCATCTTTTGGATATATGCCCAAGAGAGGTATAGCTGGATCCTCAGGCAGTTCAATGTCCAATTTTCTGAGGAACCTCCAGACTGATTTCCAGAATGGTTGTACAAGTCTGCAATTCCACCAACAATGGAGGAGTGATCCTCTTTCTCCACATCCTCACCAGAATCTGCTGTCACCTGAGTTTTTGATCTTAGCCATTCTCACTGGTGTGAGGTGAAATCTCAGGGTTGTTTTGATTTGCATTTCCCTTATGACTAAAGATGTTGAACATTTCTTTAGGTGTTTCTCAGCCATTCAGCATTCCTCAGCTGTGAATTCTTTGTTTAGGTCTGAACCCCATTTTTTAATAGGGTTATTTGTCTCCCTGCGGTCTAACTTCTTGAGTTCTTTGTATATTTTGGATATAAGGCCTCTATCTGTTGTAGGATTGGTAAAGATCTTTTCCCAATCTGTTGGTTGCCATTTTGTCCTAACCACAGTGTCCTTTGCCTTACAGAAGCCTTGCAGTTTTATGAGATCCCATTTGTCGATTCTTGATCTTAGAGCATAAGCCATTGGTGTTTTGTTCAGGAAATTTTTTCCAGTGCCCATGTGTTCGAGATGCTGCCCTAGTTTTTCTTCTATTAGTTTGAGTGTATCTGGTTTGATGTGGAGGTCCTTGATCCACTTGGACTTAAGCTTTGTAAAGGGTGATAAGCATGGATCGATCTGCATTCTTCTACATGCTGACCTCCAGTTGAACCAGCACCATTTGCTGAAAATGCTATCTTTTTTCCATTTGTTGGTTTTGGCTCCTTTGTTAAAAATCAAAGACCATAGGTGTGGGGTTCATTTCTGGGTCTTCAATTCTATTCCATTGGTCTATCTGTCTGTCTCTGTACCAATACCATGCAGTTTTTATCACTATTGCTCTGTAATACTGCTTGAGTTCAGGGATAGTGATTCCCCCTGAAGTCCTTTTTTTTATTGTTGAGGATAGTTTTAGCTATCCTGGGTTTTTTGTTATTCCAGATGAATTTGCAAATTGTTCTGTCTAACTCTTTGAAGAATTGGATTGGTATTTTGATGGGGATTGCATTGAATCTGTAGATCGCTTTTGGTAAAATGGCCATTTTTACTATATTAATCCTGCCAATCCATGAGCATGGGAGATCTTTCCATCTTCTGAGGTCTTCTTCAATTTCTTTCTTCAGAGTCTTGAAGTTCTTATTGTACAGATCTTTTACTTGCTTGGTTAAAGTCACACCGAGGTACTACTCAGCTATTAAAAATAAGGACTTCATGAAATTCATAGGCAAATGGATGGAACTAGAAAATATCATCCTGAGTGAGATAACCCAATCACAAAAGAACACACATGGTATGCATGTGATAAGTGGACATTAGCCCAAAAGTTTGAATTACCCAAGATACAATCCACAGACCACATGAAGCTCAAGAAGAAGAATGATCAAAATGCTGATGCTTCTTCAGTCCTTCTCAGAAGGGGGAACAAAAATATTCCTAGGAGGAGATATAGAGACAAAATTTAGAGCAGAGACTGAAGGAATGGCCATTCATAGCCTGCCCCACCTGGGGATCCAGTCCATATACATGCAGCCACCAAACCTAGACAATATTGATAGAGCCAAGAAGTGCATGCTGACGGGAGCCTGATACAGGTGTCTTCTGAGAGGCTCAGCCAGAGCATGACAAATACAGAGGCGAATGCTAGCAGTAAACCATTGAACTGAGAATAGGGTCCCCATTGGAGGAGTTAGAGAAAGGATCGAAGGAGTTGAAGGGGCTTGCAACCCCATAAGAACAACAATACCAACCAACCAGGGCTCCTAGGGACTAAAACACCATCCAAAGAGTACACATGGACCCATGGCTCCAGCTGCATATGTAGCAGAGGTTGGTTTTGTTGACCACCAATGGGAGGAGAAGTCCTTGGTCCTATCAAGGCTGGACCCCTCAGTGCAGGAGGATGTCAGAGAGGGGAGGCAGAAAGGAATGGGTGCTTGGGGAGGGGGAACACCATTATAAAAGAAGGAGGAGAGGAATGGGACAGGGTGCTTATGGAAGGGAAACCAGGAAAGGGAATGACATTTAAAATGTAAATTAAAAAATCCAATAAGAAAAGAAAAAAAGAAAGAAAGAAAAGCACAGATTTAAGGCCAGAGGGAGAAGAAGGAGTTGTAGTAAATGAAAGAAGTTTTCTACTTCAGGTTCCGGAGGAGGGAAGGACCATGGTAGGAGATGAGAATTATGAGGATATTGACGAATAAAGTGAAGCTGATGTCAGGACGGCAGATACTGAGTGCTGATATGTCTCAGAAGTCTACTGTAACCTTTAGTAGTTTCATGCTATCAATTCTGTCTTCTTGGCCCCCAAGTCCTCAAACCTTTTCAGTCAGGCCATTTGATCTGCAGGCAGGATGGCTCTATATCATGAGCATAAGGCTGCAGGTGATTTAATATAGTATCATGAGTTTCTTTTCTTCCCTTACTTGCAGTTTTTGATGATTCATTACTATTTTGTAATAATTAAAGCACACATGCACATACATGTTAATGTGTGTGTGTGTTGTGCACGTTTATATATCTGGAGGCTGGAGATCAATCTCAGGTATCTTTAGGAGCTGTTTATCTTGTTATCTGAGTTTCGGTCTCTTTAGCAAGTTGGCTTGTCTCCACTTCTCCAGTGCTGGAATTATAATCACTGACTATCATGCCTACCTATTCGAGGTCTCTGTATCTCTAACCTCTGTGTATTAACTTAAGTGCCATAGTATAATAGTGGATGTGCACAGAGGCTTCTGAATCATAATGGCCTATACTCGATCCTGAACTATTTCTTATTTTTATAGTTCCACGACTTGATCAAACTACAAATGCAGTAAAACCACATTCAGCTTGCCTATAGACATAGATAATAAATAAGTTATTATTCTCCCTTTTACATTATTCATATAAACAAGGTAGTCTTCAACTCTATAGACTTTCTTTCTTTCTTTCTTTCTTTCTTTCTTTCTTTCTTTCTTTCTTTCTTTCTTTCTTTCTTTCTTTCTAGACAGGGTGTCAATATCCTGGGTGGCTTCCATTATACTCAGGTACCTACAATTTTGATTCACCTGTCTTCATCTCTTAGATGAATGGTTGCATTACAGGCATGCAGCACTGTGTCCGGTTTATACATTCTTGTGCATGCTACTGTAGCACCGTCTACTGAACTACACTTACAGCACAATTTCTAGGGAAAGGGGGAGGAAATTTTCTATCTTCACCAGTCTGACTGAGTCCTGTTGACTGAACAGTAAATTTGTTTTCTTTCTGTCTCTTTTTCTCATGCAGAATACAGACACATATAGATTTTCTGCTGTGAACTACATTTTACTTTTATGTTTCATTCATTTAATTAGTTTGTTTCATTATGCTATTTTTACAATGTATGCTTAGCCCTAAGACTTAGACATAGGCTTAATTCCTGTTGGGAAGCCTTAGTTATGCAGAGATACATTAAAAAAGCCCATTTGAAGCAAGGTCATGTGCCATAATTGCGGTTTTAAGATTAAGTTGACATTTAAACTTACATAAAAGTGATCTTTGGGTTTTGTTCATTTGTGGGGTTCACACCCAAGGGACCAATGACCAATACCACAAGCAATTCTACCTGACAAATGCCCATATTTGTACCTAGTGAATAGCAGTAATTCAGTAAGTGGAAGTTAACCATTATGATCAATGTAATGTTAACTTTTGCAACATTGCTACTGACAGCTATCAGGGGATGGGCCACTTTTAATCCTCGGGGATGCAGCGTTTTTTTTTTTTATCTCTTCAGTTTTTCTCTCTTGCTATGGACTGGTCTATTTTTCTCAAGGATGCATCCTTCCTGTGGCTTTCAAGTAACATTTCTTTCTTTCTCATGGTATCTGATGCTGTTCTTAATAGTGTATCCAGAATTCCCATTTTTGAAGCTGATTGTTTTTGGATGTTTAGTTATGTGAAAGAGTAAAACAGTAAGAAACTCTGTCTTTGAAATCAGAAATAATCATGAGGTTTTAATGATCTCCCAAGTCCCACCCTCTCTCTGCATCTGCCTTGCCTGGACTAGTAGAATTGATCCCAACTCTGCTTGGGAGGAAATGAAGTATATAGTCAATTTAGCACTGATTTCTCTCAAACTTGCAGGCCTACTCTGCCAGAAAGCATCTGTGGACAAAGGCGTTTCCTTGCTTGGTGTCCAGTCTTCACTTGGCTTACAAGCCACTCGATGCTGCATTGCTCTTTCCTGTGCAGAGTCTCCCGTGCTCTTCCCCCTGTTCTATGGCCTTTATTTTCCAAGATTGCCTCACTTAGTTTGTTTTGAAACCTAATGCCTCAACATGTAACAAGGACACATGCTCCACTATATTCATAGCAACCTTATTTATTATAGCCAGAAGCTGGAAAGAACCCAGATGTCCTTCAACAGAGGAATGGATACAATGAGGTACATCTACACAATGGAATATTACTCAGCTATTAAACACAAAGACTTCATGAAATTGTTAGACAAATGGATAGAACTAGAAAATATCATCTTGAGTGAGGTAACCCAGTCACAAAAGAACACACATGGTATGCACTCACTGATAAGTGGATATCAGCCCAAAAGCTCAGATTACCCAAGATACAACCCTGAGACCACATGAAGCTCAAGAGGAAGGATGACTAAAGTGTGGATGCTTCAGTCCTTCTTGGAAGGGGAAACAAAAATATCCATAGGAAGAGATACAGAGTTTGGAGCAGAGACTGAAAGAAGTGCCATTCAGAACTTGCCTCACCTGTGGATGCAGCCCATATACAGCCACCAAACCCAGACAATATTGCTGATGCCAAGAAGTGCATGCTGACAGGAGCCTGATATAGCAGTCTCCTGAGAGGCTCTGGCAAATATAGAGGTGAACACTCTTGCAGTCAACCACTGAACTGAGAATGGGGTCCCCAATGGAGGAATTAGAGAAAGGATTGAAGGAGATGAAGGGGTTTGCAATTCCATAAGAACAACAATACCAACGGACCAGAGCTCCCAGGGATAAAACCACCACCCAAAGAGACAGACCTATGGCCCTAGCTGCATATTTAACAGAGGATGGCCTTGTTGGGCACCAATGGGAGGAGAGGCCCTTGGTCCTGACAAGGCTCAATATCCCAAAGTAGGAGAATGTCAGGGTGGGGAGATTTGAAGGTGTGGGTGGTTGGGGAGAGGGAAGACCCTCATAGAAGAAGGGGGATAAGGGATTTGTGGACAGGAAATCAGGAAAAGTAATAACATTTGAAATGTAAATAAATGAAAAATCCAATAAAAAATAGATAAAAGAAAGAAAGGAACAGCAATAACAACAACAACAACAACAGCAAAGACTAATTGACTTACATCTGCTTTGTGATGGATTTCATTTGGACAATATCATTTCTTATAATTAATCATATTTCACATATTATGTTGTCTTTGAAAGCCTTGATTGTTAAATCTAATTCACAGTTTGAATAAGGAAATTTGGTTTTGCTTTAAGAGGACAATGAAGGTTTTCTCTTCTTTAAAAGACAATAGAAAAGTTCATTGAGAGTTAGAAGAAAATGGCTGACTTTTGAAATCTATCCACAATCAAAATTTGCTTTCCATTGGATTCTAAATCCACTGCAATTTTGTATATCACTGTGTACATTACTCTGAATCAGCCCACCACTTAAGCATCCTGATCATAGAAGGCTTTTACCAAATCTTTCACTAAAGATTCTGTTTAAATGCAGTCTTCTCCATCTTAAAATAAACTATTAATAAAAAAGTCTCCATGTTAGCATGACACTCCATGGTGGGGTTCTGCTACTCTATTTGACTTGAACCTCTCAGTAACTGCCTTACTTAAGGTTTCTATTGAGACAAAATACCATAACCAACAAACAGGTTGGGGAGGAAAGGCTTTATTTGGGTTATATTTTCACATCCATATTTATCAACAAAGGAAGTCAGAACAGGGACTCAAGCAGGGCTGGAACCTGGAGGCGAGAGCTGATGCAGAGGCCATGGAGGAGTCCTGCTTACTGGATTGCTTGCTCATGCTTTGCTCAGCCTGCTTTCTTATAGATCCCAGGACTACCAGCCCAGGGATGGCCCCACCCACAGTGGACCCTGTACCCTTGATCACTAGCTGGATCTCATGGAGGCATTTTTCTCAACCGAGACTCCTCTTTCTCTGATGACTCCAGCTTGTACCAAGTTGACACACAAACCCCTCCAATACAGTACCATTATTTGCCTACTTTCCAATTTTGGTTCTGGTCATTGACCCATTCTGTCACCTACATCAGTTTAAGAGTCACACTGAAATCTCATGTCTCTTTTTCTGCCTCCTCAAGTTTCTCCTTATCCCAAGGGTACTGGCACCAGCCTCCTCAAGCTTCTTCTTATCCTGAGGGCACTCACACCTGACTCCTTAGTCACTCACACCACCCGCCTCAGGCACCATTCCTCAGCACTGTTCCTTCTGCTCACTTTGTGTGGAGCACTCCTCCCCTGTCAGTCATCATGCTCCTAGAGTGTTTCCAATAACATGAATATTCACAAGAACTCTCATATCTGCTACTGGTTTATGCTGAAAGATGAGAAATTGGTGTATTCCAGCTCTGTAAGGCTTTTACTTCTCAGATACATGGCTATCATCTTCGTAGAACATAAAGAAACTATTTAGACAGCAATATGTTCAATAAAATACATTAACATGTCAATCATTGGGTAACAGTTCAAGATAAATTTAGTTTACTATTTAAATACCTCTATTAAGCAATTAACTGGAAGGCATTATGCTTGGAGATTTCACATACATGAAATTCTGAATTCTAATTGGAACTTTTGTCAATATTATTTCCCCATTATTCCACATTCATTTTTATTGCTGTAAAATGTACATGAGAAAATATGCTATCAGCCCTCTGTAAGTGTACAGTTCAATGAGATGGTACATTCATATTGTTATCTAACAATCATCTCTAGAAAACTTTCCATCTCATAAAATGGAAATTTATACTCATTAAACAACTGCTTCCTCACCAATCCTGGCCAGCCCCCATTGCCTGTCTCTATGCTTTTGACTAAAGCATCTCCTACAAAGGAGGCACACAGTATTTGTCATTTTCTGCTGACTGGCTCATCTTACTTTGCATAATATTCTCAATCTTCATCTGTATATTTAAGCATTTGTCAGAACTTCACCATAATTATTTTAATCAGATGTCAGTGTATTTCCTCATTCTCTGTAAAGTTTTAGCTCTTTGAATGGATTGGAGACATACTTTGATTTTGTCATATAGTAGTTAATTTCTACTATAAAAATACCAAGATGATTGAAGTTGCCATTTTTCTTTGGGATAGTTTGATAACTTTCAAATGTGGTCTTAATGACAGTTAATAGTCACTTAAGTTTTTCTCAATAGTTAGAATGTTTAGATTTTACTTTGTAGAGCACTGTGTGTGTCTTAAGCTTTACAGACTGATAAGGTGAAATTTCAGAGTTCTGGTATTTCAAGGGGAGCTTCTTTCTGGGTATTTGTGTAGTATGGCTGGCTGCCAAAATGACTAATTAAGAAAGGATTAACACCAGGCCACTGTGGCACCTATCTTTAATCCCAGCACTCAGAGGCAGAGGCAGGTAGATCTCTGTAAATTCGAGGCTGACTTTGTCTACGGAGGACAAGGTTCCAGTACAGCCAGAGCTGCACAGAGAAATCTCATCTTGAAATGTTAAATAAGCATAGTTTTGGAAGCCTGTGGGGCTTGGTAATATTAGATAACTGTGATAAATTAGTTGCTATATTGGAATTACAATGATTTGATACACTAGTGCCAGACTGACTATGAGTAATTTATGTAATGTGACAAGAAAGCTAGCATTTAGAAACAAATTGGTAATTATTGAAGTCATTTTTCCATCTTCTTAAACTCTGCTTTGGAGAATTAGCTTCTGAGTATTGCCTAAGTAACAGTATTTCAATTTCATTCAAAATGATGGCTGTCATGACAGCAGAGAGCAAATATTAAATATCGATGTATAGTTTTTTTTTATATTGAAAACTCAAAATTCTTTCTCTTTCTTTTCCCAATCTGGTTGTCATTTGAGCCTATTGACAGTGTTCTTTGCCTTACAAAAGCTTTTCAATTATATGAGGTCCCATTTGTCAAATCTTGAGCTTAGAGCATAAGCCATTGGTGTTCTGTTCAGGAAATTTTCCCCAGTGCCATGTGTTGGAGGCTCTTCCCCACTTTCTATTCTATTAGTTTCAGTGTATTTGGTTTTATGTAGAGGCCCAATATCCACTGGATTTGATCTTTGTACAAGGCAATAAGAATAGATTTACATTCTTCTACATGCTGACTCCAGTTGAAACAGCACCATTTGTTGAAAATGCCAACTTTTTTCCGCTGGATGGTTTTAGCTCCTTTGTCAAAGATCAAGTGACCATAGGTGCGTGAGTTCATTTCTGGGTCTTCAATTCTATTCCATTGATCTACCTGCCTATCTCAGTTTTTATCATTATTGCTCTGTAGTACAGCTTGCGATCAGGATAGTGTTTCCCCCAGAAGTTCTTTTATTGTTGAGAATAGTTATTGTTATCCTGGGTTTTTTGTTATTCCAAATAAATTTGCAAATTACTCTTTCTAACTTAGTGAAGAATTGACTTGGGATTTAGATGGGGATTACATTGAATCTATAGATTGCTTTTGGCAAGATGGTCATTTTTATTATATTGATCCTGCTAATCAGTGAGCATGGGAGATCTTCCCAACATCTGAGATCTTCAAATTCTTTCTTCAGTGACTTGAAGTTCTTGTCATACAGATCTTTCACTTGGTTGGTTAGAGTCATACCAAGGCATTTTATATTATTCATGACTATTATGAAGGGTGTTGTTTCCCCTATTTCATTCTCAGCCTGTTTATCCTTTGAGTGGACGAAGGCTACTGATTTGTTTAACTTTATTTCCAGTCACTTTGCTCAAGTTGTTTTAACAGGTTTAAGAGTTTTCTGGTAGAATTTTTGGGGTCACTTAAGTATACTATCATATCATCTGCAAATAGTGATATTTTGTCTTCTTCCTTTCCAATTTGTATCCCTTTGACCTTTGCTTGTTGTCTGCTCTGGCTAGGATTTCAAGTACTATATTGCATAGGTAGGGAGAGAGCGGGCAGCCTTGTCAGGTCCCTGATTTTAGTGGGGTTGTTTCAAGTTTCTCTCCACTTAACTTGGTGTTGGCTACTGGTTTGCTGTATATTGCTCTTAGTATGTTTATGTGTAAGCCTTAAATTCCTGATCTTTCCAAGACTTTTATCATGAAGGGGTGTTGAATTTTGTCAAATACTTTCTCAGCATCTAATGAAATGATCATGTGGTTTTTATTTTCTTTGAGTTTGTTTACATAGCGAATTATGCTGATGGCTTTTTCTATATTGAACCATCCCTACATCCCTGGGATGAAGCCTACCTGATTATGATGGATGACAGTTTTGGTGTGTTCTTGGATTTGGTTTACAAGGATTTTGAGTATTTTTTCATTGATGTTCATAAGGGAAATTGGTCTGGAGTTTTCGTTCTTTGTTGGTCTTTGTGTGCTTTAGGTATAAGTGTCATTGTGGCTTGAAAGAACAAATTCAGTAGTGTTCCTTCTGTTTCTATTTTGTGGAATAGTTTGAAAATATTTGTATGAAGTCTTCTGTGAAGGTCTGATAGAATTCTGCAGTAAGCCCATCTGGCCGTGGGCTTTTTTTGGCTGGGAGATTTTAATGACTGCTTCTATTTCTTTAGGTGTTATGGGACAATACAGATGGTTTATCTGATCCTGATTTAAATTCGGTACCTAATATCTGTCTAGAAAATTGTCCATTTCATCTAGATTTTCCAGTTTTGTTTAGTATAGGATTTTGTAGTAGGAGCTGATGATTTTTTGAATTTCCTCAGGTTCTGTTGTTATGGCTCCCTCTTCATTTCTGACTTTGTTAATTTGGATACACTTTGTGCCCAAACTCTGTCGAAGGGTTTATCTATCTTGTTGATTTTCTCAAAGAACCAGCTACTGGTTTTGTTGATTCTTTGTATAGTTCTTTTGGTTTCTACTTGTTAATTTAAGTCCTGAGTTTGATTATTTCCTGCTGCCTACTCCTCTTCAGTGTATTTGTTTCTGTTTGTTCTAGAGCTTTCTGGTGTGCTATCAACCCTGCTTTGTGTATGCTCTCTCCAGTTTCTTTATTGAAGCACTCAGAGCTATTCGTTTTCCACTTAGCACTTCTTTCCTTGTGTCCCATAAATTTGGGTATTTTGTGCTTTCATTATCATTAAATTCTGAAAAGTCTTTAATTTCCTTCTTTATTTCTTCCTTGACCAAGTTATCATTGAGTAGAACATTGTTCAGCTTCCATGTATATGTGGGCTTTCTGTTGTTTTTATTGTTATTAAAAACCAGGCTTTGTCCGCAGTGATCTATAGGATGCAAGGGATTATTTCAATCTTCTTTTATCTATTGAGGCCTGTTTTGTGCCAATTATATGGTCAGTTTTGGAGAAGGTACCATGAGGTGCTGAGAAGAAGTTATATTCTTTTGTTTTAGGATGAAATGTTCTATACATGTCTGTTAAATCCATTTGTTTCGTAACTTCTGTTAGTTTCACTGTGTCTGATTAGTTTCTGTTTCCATGATTTGTCCTTTAATGTGAGTGAGGTGTTGAAGTCACCCACTATTATTGTGTGTGGTAAAATGTGTGCTGTGAGTTATAGTAAAGTTTCTCATATGAATTTGGGTGCCCTTGCATTGGAGCATAGATATTCAGAACTGAGAAGGTCATCTTGATGGATTTTTCTTTGATGAATATGAAATGTTCTTCCTTATATTTTTGATAACTTTTGGTTGAAAGTCAATTTTATTCGACATTACTATGGTTACTCCACCTTGGTTCTTTAGACCATTGGCTTGGAAAATTGTTTTCCCACTTTTTACTGTGAGGAAGTGTCTGTCCTTTTCACTGAGGTGCATTTCCTTTATGCAACAAAATGCTGGGTCCTGTTTATGTATCCAGTCTGTTAGTCTATGTCTTTTTATTGGGGTATTGAGTCCATTGATGTTGAGAGATATTAGGGACCAGTCATTGTTGTTTCCTTTCTATTTTTGTTGTTAGAGGTAGAATTATGTTTGCATGTTCTCTTCTTTTGGGTGAGTTGAAAGAAGATTACATTCTTGTTTTTTCTAGGGTGTAGTTTCCCTCATGTTATAGTTTTCCATCTATAATCCTTTGTAGGGCTGGATTCGTTGAAGCATATTGTGTAAACTTGGTTTTGTCATGCAATATCTTGGTTTATCCATCTTTATTAATTGAGAATTTTGCTGGATATGGTAGCCTGGCCTGGTATTTGTGTTCTTTTCATGTCTGTATGATATCTGCCCAGAATCTTCTAGCTTTCATAGTCTCTGTTGAGTTTAGATTAATTCTCATAGATCTGCCTTTATATGTTACATGACCTTTTTCTCTTACTGCTTTCAACATTCTTTTTTTGCGTACATTTGGTGTTTTGACTATTATGTGGTGGGAGAAATTTCTTTTCTGGTCCAATAAATTTGAAGTTCTGTAGGCTTCTTTCTTGTTCATGGGCATCTCATTCTTTAGGTTAGGAAAGTTTTCTTCTATAGTTTTGTTGAAAATATTTACTGGCCCTTTAAGTTGCAAATCTTTGCTCTCCTCTATACCTATTGTCCTAAGGTTTGTTCTTTTTATTGTGTCCTGAATTTCCTGGATGTTTTGGGTTAGAAGCTTTTTGCAATTTGCATTTCTTTGACTATTGTGTTAATGTACTTTATGTGATGCTTGCATTTATGACTCCTGATCTCTTTCCTAGGTTTTCTATCCCAAGGGTTATCTCCTTTGTGATTTCTTTATTGTTTCTATTTCCATTTTTTGATCCTGCATGAATTCTTTTCAATTTCTTCACCTGTTTGGTTGTGTTTTCCTCTAATTCTTTAAGGGATTTTTGTGTTTCCGCTTTAAGGGCTTCTACCTATTTACCTGTGTTGTCCTGTATTTCTCTAAGGGGGTTACTTATGTCCTTCTTAAAGTCCTCTAACATCATCATGAGATGTGAATTTAAATTCAAATCTTGCCTTTCTGGTGTGTTTGGGTATCCAGACCTTGCTTTGGTGGGAAAACTGGGTTCTGATGATGCTAAGTGACCTTGGTTTCTGTTGCTTAGGTTCTTGCACTTACCTCTTGCCCTCTGCTTATCTCTGGTGCTAGCTAGTCTTGCTGTCTCTGTCAGGGGCTTGCTCTTCCTTTAAGTCTTTGTGTCAGCCCTCATGGGAGACTAGCTTTCTTCAGGCAGGTTTTGGGTACCGAGAACTGTGGCACAGGGTCAACTCTGGGTGCAGATGGAAACTGGAAGGATCCTGCCCCAGACTGCTCCTCAGTTCCTGAGTCCTGATGGCTCTGGGTGGGTCTGTCTGAGCAGACTGGTGGTCTTACTTGTGTTCTCAGGTGTGTCAGCACTCCTGAGAGACCAGCTTTCTGCCGGCAGGATCCAGGCACCGAGAGCAGTTGCACAAGGTCAGCTTTAGGTCTGTCCTCAATTAGTAATGCTACAGCAGCCTCACGAAAGTAGGCTCAGAAAGGGATTCAGTTGAATTTTCTAGAATTTACAAAAGCTTCAGGTGAAATTTCTAGTGTTTAAAATAAAATAATAACATATACCTTTAAGTCTTACAATCTATCTTCTTTTTAAGATCATAGACATTCACCTCTCACTAAAACACTTAGGACTTCAGGCTTAAAACTAAAACTGAAATGTAGCCAATGTGACTGGTTTGTGCTACTCTGTCACTGGGATGTCCAGGATCACAAGGGGAATGATATGTCCTCTCATTTTGATTCAGTGTTAGTAACTATATTTAGTTTATTCTGAATTTTGTAGAAGGCATGAGATTATAGTGCATATCAGATTGAATATGAGATTAGAAAGTTGGAAAAGCACTTACTGGGAAAAATTTCTTATTCCTTGTAGAGTATCTTCTCCCAATACACAAGAACACAGAAGTGATCAGGTTAGACTTCCTATCATTTCGATCACTGAGGAGACTGGCTTCACCTATTAAATTTTTAGGGAAAATATAACTTAAAAGGCATCAAAGTGGCATTTCCTTTCTAATTAAGGAATACACTTTTGCAACAGCATGTATAGATAAGTATGTTTTTGGGTATCTCAACCCATTCTGGGTTAACTTTCCTGTGAACACTTCTGGGTCATTTTCATGGCTTCTGGTCAGCTGGATATTTTCTGTTAATAATAACCTTCCGGGTTAGTCCAGTAAAGCCCAAAACATCAGGATCTTTAAATGATTCATGGTTGCTTCCAGCAAAAGGCAGTTTTATAAAAGTGAAGTATCTCATTTCCGTGTTAGCTCTCCAATCTCTTCTGCAATCTTGTGTTAAGTCTCACTGTGTCTTCACCCTGCTTTTCTCTTGTGGAATTGAGCTGCCTTTCATAAAGTGTAGATACCGTATAAATATCTCCATTGCTGGTCTGTCATTCCCAGCTCCAATCTGTTTTTTTCACAATGGGATGTAACCTGCCTTTCTAAAGGGACCATGCTTTTCCACTCTCCCATTCAAAAGTAAAATAAAATGATTGAGGACCATGTGATTAAGGACAGAACCAACATTTGCAGAGTTCCTTGATGTACTGCCTGCCGACTGAGCCTTCCATATGTTATTTTATTTGATCTAAGAAACACTAAATCCGCAGCCTTTCTATTATAGCGATGATAAGCATCAGTGCCAGCCAGCCTCCTCTGATGGTACCTTCTGATCTGGCCCCTGTGTAATCAGGAGATGGAGGATGTGTTTGTTGTCCTGGTCAGGCTACATGCTGACAGATCATAGCTAGTTAGTGCAATAGAAAGCAAGGGTCAAAGGTCTACAGAGCTGCTTTGTTGCTGGGGAATAAGGTAGGAGCCATGTGGATGGCATGCAGAAGCCCCAAGGCTACCTAACTCAGATCTCAGGTTGGTGGGCTACTCCTGGTGACTGATGATACACTGAGCTCACAAAGTGTAAGCTCTCTGTGTCAATCACCTTATAATGGATGTTATCCTAATATTCTTTCTTGCCTTTCCTAACTCTGACTAAGCTCACTCTTTAACTTGGTTTGTTGTGGCAAACCAAGATAATCCAGGAGTATGTTCCAGTCTAGCTTGACACGGACACAGGTATTGGGGAGGCAGGAAAGCAATACAGGATAATTCAATGGGAAACTTCTAAGAGATGGATCCTTGTTCTACTACAATCGCTTTTTATAAGCTAGGTGGGCCATTCAAATAGAGACTCAAGTCTTCACAACTGTACCATTAGTAATAATAATATTTGAATACACAGTGACTGATACATTGCTATTGCTCAATTGCTTTTGTTGCTATAAAAAACAACCCAAACAATTAACTGTAATGCAATCATTCTTGTTAAATAAAGATTCCTGTAAGAATAAATCAACTCCATAACTTAAAGGAAACAAGCTAGATTATGTCTTCCTAACATATCATATGATGCTAATCATGCTGTTCATACTAATTCATATTAATTCAAGTTCCACTAATTGCCAGGAAACTTTTCTGTACTTAAAATGTGCTGTAAATGTGTTCATGAATGTCCATGTATATGTAGATACATACATGTGTGCACATGTGTGCAAGTCAGAGGACAACTTCAGGTTTTAGCTTCAGAAATTCCATTCACCTCTTGTGAGACAGGGTCTCTCATTAGTGTGGAGATCACTAACTAGGCTAGACTTGCTGGGCATTGAGCTACCAGATCCTTTTGTCTCCACATCCCCAACACTGGCATTGCAATCAGGATTCACATGCATCGAGTTCTGGTGTTTGAATTCAAGTCCTCATGCTTAAGAGGCAAATATTTCACAGATGAGCTATATCCTCATCATCATTTCCTCATTTTCAACCCAATTCCTGAATGCTAGAGTTAGGTTCCCATTTCTTTTAAACTACTTATGAAAATTATTTCTCTTAGAATCTCTTATAAAATGTTTTTATCCTTCTTTGAAGGCCCATATTTCATTAGATTTTTGGAGAACTTAGAATACAAATTTCTCCAGACAGCAATCTCACATCAATACATTTTGCCACCTTAACTAAGTCATTTAGAATAAGCCTCTATTACCCAACAATGAAATGGGGAATACAGAATTAAGCATATTTTTAAACAGCCCCCTGAAGGTTAAAGGGATGGCTCAATGGTTAAAATCACTGGGTGCTCTTCCAGAGAACCTGAGTTTGGCTCCCAGTTTTTATGTGGAGACTCAAAACCATCTGTAACTCCACTCCTGGGGGATCTGACACCCTCCTTTGACCTCTTTGAGGTCATGAACTCATGTAGGGCACAGACATTCAGGGAGGCAAAATACCCACACACGAAGAGAAATAAACCAATTAAAAACCCAATTATGTGACAAAGGCAGTTTGAAAGACAGTTATTAGACTATTTTGGGAAAAGCGATAAAAGTAATGTTGACTCAAGCTTTTATTTGGGGTGCCATTGGGGGACAAAGTTATTTTTATAGGAGTTGGTTTTATTCTCCATGATCTTTTTCTAATGTGGCTGTGCACTTGTGTCCATATAAATATCTAATGAAATTATTATTACTATTAAAAGTTGATGAGCAAATTAATTATTTTCCCTCAATTAATTCATATATAGCATGAATTTTTGTCATTGGACATTCATATTGAATAGAGACAGGCCTCATCAGAGGTCTTCCTATCTAAGTCACAGACAGGAAGGGTTTCATGCTGAATCACACTGCACGGTCTGTAAACTCTGTCTTCATGTTCCAGAAACGACTGCCAGGAACTTCAAACACTTTTGAAAGTTCTTTTAAATTACGAAAGGCTGTAGACTTTCAGCTTGAAGTTACTCAGTAGGTCTTAAAATACAGATTCTGTTGTGTTTGTGCTGTCCTGGTCCCCCAAGAGTTTGTCCTGAATCTCTTCTGTTCCTCATTCACCAATTTCAGAAACTCCAGACGGTTTTCAGCATGCAAGCTGTGAAGAGAAACTGAAATCCCTTAACAAACCTGTGAACCCAGTGACCTCATTGATCCCAGACTGTGCTCTGCTGTCACTCACCAGGGACCGAGTCCAGCTCTACCATGCCTCCATCTTTATAGCTCCTTAGTCATCATAATTATTATTTTTCCTTATTACATTTTTGTCTTTTCTTTAAAAATCTTTTTATGATCAATGCATAGGAATTCAAACTAAGCTTCAACAAACCTAGTGATCCAAGAACACTTAGAAAAAGAGATGTTGACCCTGAAAATTTGATTGTATTTGGGGCAAAGCTTATAAGCAAAAATTCTTTTTTGTTTTAATATGGCAGAGTGCTACAAATAGTGTCAAAAATGTAGGAGAGAAATGACACAAATTATGTGGATGTCAGCTTGGTGTAGGGTGGGGATGACAGTTCGTACAAGGGATCAGTCTTACATGTAGGTCTCAAGTCTGTGAATTAAAAGTGGTCATAGTGGGTTGGGGATTTAGCTCAGTGGTAGAGCGCTTGCCTAGGAAGCGCAAGGCCCTGGGTTCGGTCCCCAGCTCCGAAAAAAAAAAATGGTCATAGTGTCCCAGTCTTTAGGGGGATTGATTGGCACAACTTCTTTATTTCTTTCCATTCAGAAGGGTTTAGGTTTTATTGTTCAAAAAATCAAACAAAAACTGGTCCATACTGTCCTTGTTATTGAAGACTTATTAAATTTCAAAATTAGTTACTAAACCTTGGAAAGTATGTGAAAACCACCATATAAATTCTTCAAAAGAAATAAAACATGACAAAACCAAATTTGCACAATATCTTCACAGAAATCCAGCCTTACCAAGGATAATAGGTGGAAAACTCCAAAACAAGGAGGGAAACTACACCCTAGAAAAAGTAAAAAAGTAAACTTCTTTCATGAAGCCTAAAAGAAGATAGCCCCCAAAACATAATTCCACCTCTAACAACAAAAATAACAGAAAGCAACAATCACTTTTCCATAGTCTCTCTTAATATCAATGGACTCAATTCCTCAATAAAAAGACATAGACTAACAGATTGGATACATAAATAGAACCCAGCATTTTGCTGCATACAGGAAATGCACCTAATTGACAAAGACAGATACTACATCAGAATAAAAGGTTGGAAGGAATTTTCCAAGCAAATGGTCCCAAGAAACAGGCTGGAGGAGCCACTGTAATATCGAATAAAATCAAATTTCAACCAAAAGTTACCAAAAAGGACAAAGAAGGACACTTTAAACTCCTCAAAGGAAAAAATCTACTAAGATGAACTTTCAATTATGAACATCTATGCTACAAATGCAAGGGCACCCACATTCAAAAAGGAAATCTTACTAAAGCTCAAAGTACATATAGCACCTCACACAATAACAGTTGGAGACTTCAACACCCTACTCACATCAATGGACAGATCACAGAAACAGAAACTAACCAGAGACACAGTGATACTAACAGAAGTTATGAACCAAATGGATTAACAGATATCTATAGAACATTTCATCCTAAACAAAAGAATATACTTTCTTCTCAGAACCTCATCATTCCTTCTCCAAAATTGACCATATAATCAGCTGCAAAACAGGCCTCAATAGGTACAAAAAGATTGAAATAATACCTTGCATCCTACCAAATGACCATGGACTAAGGCTGGTTTTTAATAACCATAAATACGACAGAAAGCCCACATACACATGGAAGCTGAACAACACTCTACTCAATGGTAACTTGATCAGGAAAGAAATAAAGAAAAAAATTAAAGACTTTTTTAGAAGTTAATGAAAATGAAGGCACAATATACCCAAACTTATGGGATACTAGGAAAGCAGTGCTAAGTGGAAAACTAATAGCACTGAGTGCCTTCATAAAGAAAATGGAGAGAGCATACATTAGCAGCTTGACAGCACACTTAAAAGCTCTAGAACAAACAGAAGCAAATACACTGAAGAGGAATAGGTAGCAGGAAATAATCAAACTCAGGGCTGAAATCAACAAAGTAGAAACAAAAAGAATTATACAAAGAATCAACAAAACCAGTAGATGGTTCTTTGAGAAAATCAACAAGATAGATAAACCCTTAGACAGACTAACCAGAGGGCACAAAGTCAGTATCCAAATTAACAAAACTAGAAATGAAAAGGGAGACAAAACTGAGGAAATTCAAAAAATTATCAGATCCTACAACAAAAGCCTATACTCAACAAAACTGGAAAATCTGGAAGAAATGGACAATTTTCTGGACAGATATCAGATCCAAAGTTAAATCAGGATCAGAAAAACTATCTAAACTGTTTCATAACTTCTAAGGAAATAGAAGCAGACATTAAAAATCTCCCAACCAAAAAAACATCCAGGACCAGATGAACTGGTTTAGTGCAGAATTCTATCAAACTTTCAAAGAAGACCGAATACCAATACTTTTCAACGTATTCCAAAAATAGAAACAGAAGTGCTACCCAATTCCTTCCATGAAGTCACAATGACACTTATCCCTGAACCACAGAAAGACACAACAAAGAGAACTTCAGATCAATTCCCCTCATGAAGATTGCTGCAACAGTTCTCAATAAAATTCATGCAAACTGAAACCAAAAAAACATCAAAATGATGATTCATCATTTTCAAGTAGGCTTCATCCTAGGGATGTAGGGATGGTTCAATATAGGAAAACCCATCAACATAATCCACTATATAAACAAACTCAAAGAAAAAGACACATGATTATCTAATGAGATGCTGAGAAAGCATTTGACAAAATTCAACACCCCTTCATGTTAAAAGACTTGGAAAGATCAGGAATTCAAGGCCCATACCTAAACATAGCAAAGGCAATATACAGCAAATCAGTAGCCAACATCAAGGTAAATGGAGAAAAATTTGAAGCAATCCCACTAAAATCAGGGACTAGACAAGGCTGCCCACTCTCTCCCTGCCTATTCAATAAAGTGCTCAAAGTCCTAGCCAGAGCAATCGGACAAAGAAAGGAGGTCAAAAGGATACAAATTGGAAAGGGAGAAGTCAAAATATCACTATTTGCAGATGATATGATAATTTACTTATATGACCCTGAAAGTTGCACCAGAGAACTAGTAAGCCTGATAAACAAGGTCAGCAAAGTGGGTGGGTATAAAATTAACTGAAACAAAAAAGTAACTTTCCTCTACTCAAAGGATAAATAGCTGAGAAAGAAATTATGGAGATGACATCCTTCACATTAGTTACAAATAATATAAAATACCTTGGGTGACTAATCAAGCAAGTGAAAGATCTGCATAAAAACTACTAGCCTTTGAAGAAAGAAATTGAAGAAGATCTCAAAAAATGGAAAAAGGGTTGCAGAGATGGCTCAGAGGTTAAGAGCATTGGCTGCTTTTTGAGATGTCCTGAGTTCAATTCCCAGCAACCACATGGTGACTCACAATCATCTGTAATGGGATCTTCTGGTGTATCTGAAGACTGTACCTCAGTATAGTCACATACATAAAATAAATAAATAAATCTTAAAACAATGGAAAGAGCTCCCATGCTTATTGATTGGCAGGATTAATATCGTAAAAATTGCCATCTTGTCAAAAGCAATCTATAGATTCAATCCAGACCCATCAAAATTCCAACTCAATTCTTCATAAATTTAGAAAGAAAAATTTGCAAATTGGAATAACAAAAAACCCAGGAGAGCAATAACTATTCTCAGCAATAAAAGAACTTCCAGGGGAATCACCATCCCTGACCTCAAGCAGTATTACAGAGCAATAGTGATTAAAAACTGTACGGTGGATGATCAAAACGTGAATGCTTCACTCCTTCTTTAAAAGGGGGAACAAGAATATCCTTGGCAGGGAATAGAGAGGCAAAGATTAAAACAGAGACAGAAGGAACACCCATTCAGCGCCTGCCCCACATGTGGCCCATACATATACAGCCACCCAATTAGACAAGATGGATGAAGCAAAGAAGTGCAGGCCGACAGGAACCGGATGTAGATCTCTCCTGAGAGACACAGCCAGAATACAGCAAATACAGAGGCGAATGCCAGCAGTAAACCACTGAACTGAGAATGGGACTCCCGTTGAAGGAATCTTAGAAAGAACTGGAAAGCTTGAAGGGGTTCGTGACCCCATATGAACAACAATGCCAAGCAACCAGAGCTTCCAGGGACTAAGCCACTACTTAAAGACTGTACATGGACTGACCCTGGACTCTGATCTCATAGGTAGCAATGAATATCCTAGTAAGAGCACCAGTGGAAGGGGAAGCCCTTGGTCCTGCTAAGACTGAACCCCCAGTGAACTGATTGTTGGGGGGAGGGCGGCAATGGGGGGAGGATGGGGAGGGGAACACCAATAAAGAAGGGGGGGGGGAGGGATAAGGGGGCTGTTGGACAGGAAACCGGGAAAGGGAACAACATTTGAAATGTAAATAAGAAATACTCGAGTTAATAAAAAAAAAAAACTGTACGGTATTTGTATAGAAACGGGCAAGTACATAGTGTAGAATTGAAAATGGAGAAATGAACCTACACACCTATGGTCACTTGGCCTTTGACAAAGGAGATAAAACTATCCAGGGGAAAAAAGGACAGAATTTTTTTTTTTAAACAAATGGTGATATCAATTGGCTGTCAGCATGGAGAAGAATACAAATCGATCCATTCTTATTGCCTTGTACAAAAATCAAGTTGAAGTGGACCAAGACCTTCACATAAAACCAAATTCACTGAAACTAACTGAAGAAAAAGTGGGGAAGTGCCTCAAACACATGGGTACTGGGGAAATTTTCCTGAACTGAACACCAATGGCTTAAGCTCTAAGATCAAGAATCAACAAATGGGACCTCAAATAATTGCAAAGCTTCTGTAAGGCAAAGAACATTGTCAATAGGCTAAACTGACAACCAACAGATTGGGAAAAGATCTTTAGCAATATTACATTTGATATCAGGCTACTATCCAATATATAAAAAGAACTCAAAAAGTTAGGCTTCAGAGAAGCACATAACCCTATTAAAAATGGGGTACAGAGCTAAACGATGAATTCTTAACTGAGGAATATTGAATGGCTGAGAAGCACCTAAAACAATGTCCAACATCCTTAGTCATCAAAGAAATGTGTATTAAAATACCCCTGAGATTCCACCTAACACTAGTTTAAAAACTCAAGTGACAACAGATACTGGCAAGGATGTGGAGAAAGGGGAACACTCCTCCATTGTTGGTGGGATGGCAAGCTGGTACAACCACTCTGGAAATCAGTCCATCTGTTCCTCAGAAAATTGGACATTGCACTGCCTGAGGACCCAGCTATACTACTCCTGGGCATATACCCAAAAGATGCTCCAATGTATAACAAGGATACATGCTGTACTGTGTTCATAGCAGTCTTATTTATAATGGCCAGAAGCTGGGAAGAACCCATATTTCCTTCAATTGAGGATGAATAAAGAAAATATTACACTTACACACTGGAGTATACTCAGTTATTAGAAATAATGACTTCAGACTACATGGACTGACCCTGGGCTCCAACTCCATAGGTAGCAGTGAATACCCTTGTTGGGGCACTAGTGGAAGGGGAAGCCCTTGGTCCTGCCAAGGTTGGACTCCCAGTGTAGGAGATTGTTGTGGGGGCGGTAATGGGGGGTGGAGGGGGAGGGGGAACACCCATGTAGAAAGGGAGGAAGGGGTTAGGGGCTGATGGACAGGAAACTGGGAAAGGGAATAACATTTGAAATGTAAAATGAGAAATACCCAATTTAATAAGAATGGAAGAAAAAAATGAAAAACTACAGGCCACTATATACCTAATAGGGACAAACAGAAAACATGAGCATAAAATGAAGAATCAACTGAAGGTACCAGCTCTCACCTCACTTTATACAGGTACTACTAAACTCTCAGCTAAGGAAAAGCATAGCAGGCAGGAGAGGGGGTGTAGGCAGAAAAGAAAGAAGCTACAGTACCCTTACCTGCAGGTGATATGACTCTAATGACTAGGCTAGGAATCTTTTAGAACTAATAATTACTTTCAGAAGAGTAAAACAAAAACAAAAAGAAAAACAAAACCAACGACTTCATGAAACTCACAGGCAAATGGATGGGACTAGAAAACAATTTGTGACTGTGAGATAACCCAGTCACAAAAGAACACACATGGTAGGCACTCAGTGATAAGTGGATTCCACCCAAATGCTCAGAATACCCAAGAAATATTTCATAGACAACATGAAACTCAAGAAGAAGAAAGACAAAGGTGTGGATGCTTCAGTCCTTCTTAGAAGGGGGAACAAAAATATTTACTAGAGGAGATATGGAGACAAAGTGTGGAGCAGAGACTGAAGGAAAGGCCATCCAGAGACTGGCACACATGGGGATCCTTCCCACAAGTAGTCACTAAACCCAGTCACTGTTCGGGATGCCAAGAGGTGCAGGCTGACAGGAACCTGATATGTATGTCTCCTGAGAGGCTCTGCAAGAGCTTGATACATACAGAGGCAGATAGTTGCAGACAACCATTGGACTGAGAAAGGAGTCCTCAGTGGAGCAATCAGAGAAAAGAGTGAGAAAACTGAGGGGGTTTGCATCCCCATAGGAAGAACAACAATATCAACCAACCAGAAACCCCAGGTATCCCAGCAACTAAACCACCAAGCAAAGAGTACAAATGGAGTGACCCATGGCTCCAGGTGCATATGTAGCAGAGAATGGCTTTGTAGGGCATTAATGGGAGGAGAGGCCTTTGATCCTGTGAAAGCTCGATGTCCCTGTGTAGGGGAATGCCAGTGCTGGGAGATGGAAGGGAATGGGCTGGTGGGTGTGGGAGCACCCTCATTGAAGCAGGGGGCATATAATATGGAGTTTCGGAGGGAAAACAGGGAAAGGGGATAATATTTGAAATGTAAATAAAGAAAATAGCCAATAAAAGAAAAGATAAAAGAAAAAATAGAAACAAAACAAAATATTTTTGCTTGGTTTGATTTTATTTATGATCTGGATAAATATTATAGTTCCTTTAAAAGGCTTAAAAGAAGTTTTTGGAGAAGCTAATTAGTAATCTTTACTATCAAGAAAATAACCAACCAGAACAACCAGAACAGTTCCAGCTTAAAAAGGGCCTGGATTACATGACTGAAGGGGTGTTCGACAGCCCTCTTGCTGTTTGAAGGAGCCTGCTCTGGTATGTCACAACATCTGGGGACATCGCATTTTGCTGTGCTTTTAAGCCCAGTTGAAATGGGGCTCTTGTGGTTATGGTGAAAGAAATGAAGATTCTCTCCCTCTCTCTGTGTCCATCCTATGTTTATGTGTATGTGTCCTGTTTGTCTACCTGTCTTATGTGTTTGCCTGTCTACCTGTCTTGTGTGTTTTCCTGATCCCCCCCACACCGTGTGTGTGTGTGTGTGTGTGTGTGTGTGTGTGTGCGTGCGCGCGCGCACGCACACATGTGAATGTGCGTGTGAAAGGCTTCCTAAAAGGACACATGTCTCTGGTGTGAAGACAAGACCCTCAGAGCCTCATTTCCTTGCCATGTGATTAAAACTGCTGTGGCAGCAGCCCATCTGTGACCATTAATCACTAATCACGTCCACCAGGCACTGTATGAGTTTTATTTTGTTTCCTATGGTTCTTGTTTGCTTGCTGATTACTGTGCATGGACATAATCTCAAGTGTTTTTTTGTTTTTTTCAGTCAGCATAACATTAGGTTGAGAACTGTTTGGTGGTATTTAAGGACCGGAAAGTAACAAACTATCATTGAGCATTGGTTTTAAATGATATAAAGTTTACTAAATTTAAGTTTACTAAATAAAATTAGAATTTGTGTTATAGTTAACACACATAGATGCGGATGCACAGGCACATGCACACACACACACACACACACACACACACACACACACACACACACACACACACACATCTCCTTAGTATCTGTATGTCATGGGTTCCACGATATCAAAATTTGTAGATATATAAGCCCCTTTTATATAACATAGTGTTTGTATATAACCTGAGCACATTCTTGAATATATTTTAAATAATCTCCAGATTACTTATATTCTGTTTAAATAGTTTAGGGGGTAATGATGAGAAATAAAAGCACATACTTATTCAGTATAGTGTAATTATTTCCCTGAATATTTTCCCACTTTGATGATTGAGCCCACAGATGCAGACTCCAGAGGGAGAGGTGAGGGTCATAGGATGCTTTCTATTTGCAATTTCCATGTGTGGTAGGTCATTGAAGTAGAGACTTAGCTGGCCTCTCTTGGTGATGCTGCCTCTAGTTAAGGCTCAAGGATCTTGAAAATGTAAAGTTTCAAGTTGTGTCCAAGGTCAAGGCAAGGGGAGGTGGTCCATGAAGTAGGATTTTTTTTTTTTTGTACAGGCTGACTTGAATAATGGGGAGAATTGTTAGGAAAAATGTGGCAGAATACATATTCCCAAGAAGAAACATGATTTTTAGTGTTTGGAAATGATTGGACCTGAGTTTTCTGAAAGTGTGGTCAGCAATGTCTTGACATCATCACTGAGACAAATGAGGCTGCCTGACTTCTTTCCTTGTTGCTATAAAACAAGAAACTAAATATAGGCAGAGATGTTTTCACCAAAGCTTTGTCTCATTGGTCTGGGAGCTTCCCAAAACAAGACTCAGTTTCTATCAGAAGAATGGTCAAGTTCCCAAAAAACAACAAAACAAAGCAAAAGAAAACAATTGTATAAAGTTGAGAAGGATAAGCAGAAAAGAGAATGTGATTTTCTATGTTTTTTTGGGAGGAGCACAGATTGAGTCTGCCACTTAGTTTCTTTTCCTGATTCAGTGCCTCTAATTGCAATACTCATGTGTTCAGCCTTCTAAGTGGGCAACTTAGTTGTCCAGGATGCTATAATGGAATACTGTAGTCTGGGTGGCATAGAAAAAAAGATTCATTTCCTGCACTGGTGGAGGCTGGAGAGTTCAGTATCAAGATGTTGCCAGATCAAGCAAGTATCTCTCAGAGTGCATTTTATGATTTATAGATGGGTGCTAATGTTAGTCAGGTTTACATTATGGTGACATGTGAGTCCATTATATTATATATAGAAAGGTTTATTTAACTCAAAGCATGGACACTTAAATCCAAGATTGGGTGGCTCATTGGTTTGGTCATTGAGGAGGGTAGTAGAAGGTAATGATGTCATATGTTTGAGCAAGTGAGCCAAGGATTGAGAGGTTCAGGACTCAAGATTTCTTCTAGGGTCATACTCCTAGTGACCTAAAGGATCTCCCAGTAAATTCCTTCTCTAGAAGGTTCTACTTTTCAACAGAACTGCACTGGCAACCAAGCCTTAACAAAATGTGCCCTAGGGTGGTAAAAAAACCTAAATTCTAGCATTTTTCTCTTTTCATCTTTACATGAGTGAGATTAGAGGCTGTTCCTTAGAAAAGCACTAATCCCATTCATGAGGGATTTACCTTCATGCCTTAATCATACTAAAAGCTATGATTTCATCACATAAATGATGAGAAATGTAAGAATTCAGTTTAAAATACTAAGTATCATAACCAAGGAAAGGTTGATCATTTATTTACCTGACCTTATTTTGGTTCTTGTCTAAATTTGTTAAAAAATATAATGAAAACCTAGTAAGGTTCTGAATATCTTGATAATTCTTTGACAAATAATATATTATTTAGGAACTTCAAAATCATATTATTTTTTCCTCATGCTGAATATACATACCCACATGTAAAACACACACACACACACACACACACACACACACACACACACACACACACGTTTGATAGTTTGCCAGGTGCCAAGGTTTCACATCAAAGGCTAGAAAGGAAAAGTCAGGCTTGCAACTCATGAGTCTTCACTCTTAATTGTCAGTTTCCAAGTAGTTAGCATGAGCGGACCAGTGATCAGTCTTTCAGTATCTGACTCTACTACTGATGACAAGAATGAACACATTTCTTCTTCAAACCCACATTTCAGTACCTCTATGTGAGACTAATGATGCAGGGAGTGTGTGACAACTTTGAATCCTCTTTACGAAGAAGCAGATACTCTCCATTGTGCACAATGAAGATCTAAGCAAAGTTTGGTTCTTTGGCTTAAAATCCTATTATATTAGTGTCTTTTGCAAACCTTATAGAACAATTGTTATAATTTGGGAGACATCTTACCTCAGAAATTTGAGTTTTCACTTTTCACTATTGGTTGAGTTCTTCAATAAGAAAAGTAACATTTATTGAGTTACTATTTGCTAGGTACTATGCTAAACACTTCTTTATACAAAAAAGCTCATTTTGATGCCATGAAAGCTATGAGACTGAAACTATTATTATATCAGTTTTACAGATGATAAAACTCAAGCTCAAAGACATTAAGTATATTTTCCAGACTATGGAGGTGATAAGGGTGGGATATAGATTAAATTCATAACTACTTCATTACTTGGTTTTTCTTTTATTCAGTCACAAAAATTCAGAACTCCATTGGCTAAGAATTATCCTTCATTTATTTCTATTGCCTGGGGCTTCTCTTCATGTTAAGGCCTTTCAACAATGGCTTCTGGGGAAGGGGTTATGGTAGAATACTCTTTCTTGATAGAAAAGTAATAAAATTATTGTTTTTAGAGTGAGATACAGGTAAGGTGACTTAGAAAGAAAGTAAGATCATAATTAGTATCCCCTTTATAATGTTGGTAAAAAAAAAAAACAGAATCAGAGTAATTCTGGCAGGGTAATGGGTGACCTGAGAAGGAGCTTATAGATGGCATTTAACACAAGCAGTGGGGGACGAGGCAGAATCCTCAGACTGTTCTAGAGAGCCAAGAAATCTACTTTCCATTAAGAGTCCAGAAAAGTTCATATGCTGCTTTTCTGTTTCATGACAAAGACTCTTTTTTTTTTTATGATAGGACAAAAGAGGATCTCTTGAGTAGAAAATCCTGTAAAGATACTGAACATGCCATGTGACAAATAGATTCATGAAATGTCCTCCATAGCCACAGAAGGCCAGTAGATCTGTCAGAAGAGCCAGGATGTCTGAAGATCCATGTAGTTAAAATGGGGAAGGGAAGACATGGTTTCCTCAATAAACATAGTGCATTCATTGAACAGCAGTTCACCATAGGCTCCTATTGGGGAGGCAGTACCTGGGGATCAGTACCATCCTTTCCCACATCAACTCACATAACCATACCATTACATAACCTCTTGAGATAAGACAGAAACCTCTTACAAATATACATTAAGGAGTGTGGAGTGCTCTTGGTGCTGCTTCAAGGACATTGGCAAGAATTTTTACATTGGGCTAGGACAAGGGAGTAGGTTCAAGATGAATACAGCTGAGGAAAGTGTTCTTTGTATTTTGATCTTCTTAAGTCTCTGAATACAGTAATTATGGGACCTTTGTTTATGCCTTGTTTGTTCCTTGATTACTTTGTTTATTACTAGTTTGTTTTGTGAATATATTGTCTTTAACCTAGAACTGACTCTATTCTTTACATATATCTAGCAGGTATAAAAGCAGACTGAAAAAAAAATAAACCCACTTCAGCATTTGCTGGAGTCACATTACAATGTTGTGTAATTGTTTTTTATATTTCTTTAATCCTCACTGCCTCCCTAGAGACCCTGTTGACTGACTGAGCTGGCTTGGTCAAAAGAGAGTCCTAAATTGACTAATATTAAGTTTGGCTATTTTAAAAGTGGGGTTTGAGGCAGCATTCAAGTTTCACAAAATTTGGAGCAGTGTTATTTCCTTTATATCTAAGTTGTTCCTGAAGTTTGTATATTCTTGATACCCAAAACCAAAAGCCCTTTGCTTAAACGTGTTATAAAACCCTATGAAGCAGAAAGGAGATATCTAATGATTAAATTTATGTGCCGCTAGGGCAAGGGTATGACCAACTCTGTCAATCAAGGCATTTCTACCTTTGTACGGTTCTAACATGCCTGAATTCAGGGACCTTGGTCTACTTAAATGCCAGTCCCAAGACAACAGGACTCAAATTTCAGTTGCTATGGCATATTAACCACAATTAATTAAGGTACACTTTTCTGCTAGTTCAGTCAATACATCATTCTGTAAAACACATGCCTCCTGTGAACAGTGACCAATTCCACCATTTTACTAAGCTGGCCATTGGTCGTTATGTACTTAGCATTCTTTAGTTCATTCACAAACAGCAAACCACATAATTTCTTGTAACTTGTTTCAGAGAGATAAACTCACAGGATGTTTACAAAACTAATAACTGAAGCAGGCAGGGAACTGATTAAAAGACAAATTAAGATATACCAAGAAATAACAAAAAGTAATATCCCTGAAAGCCATCGTGACAACTAAAATCTTCCTCAGAAATTGATTGTGGTTAAAAAACAAACAAACAAACAGCCTGAGGACAACAACAACAAAAATGAAAAAAATCAACAAAACACTAAAGACAGCAAAACAAAAGACCCTTCCTTGTGAAAGGTGCTTTTAGAAACAATATACACATTTAAAACAAAAATAAGATGTTAGAAGCTGACTCAGAGTGTAATGATTCAGTAAGACAAAAAAAGATATTTGCTCCATACCCTGTTATGCAACAAGAAAGGCAAACACTGCTTTAATTACTTTTGATAAGATGTTTTACAAAATCATAAGTGCTTCAATTCTCAATGTTCTAAATTATAGAGTATAAAATAAATCTTAATCTTCCACTGTCTTCTTTTTCTCTGTATTTATAATTGACAGTAAGAGATTTATGATTTTGATGGAAAAATTTAAAGGTCACAGCACAATCATATTTTCTGCTAATTATTATTTAGACTGCTTGCATGATTTTTGGTATACTCAGTCTTTTTGATGATTCTTCACTATTGTCCTACAAGAGAACTGTATGGAAATGGTTCCTTCACCTATGGTTCCTTTAAAATCCAGCTTGAAACATCTTCACTTAAACCAGCACACCTAAAAATCCTCATTGCAAATCTCTGGGTCAAATACTGCCCTGAAATTGGCTTTTCCTTTTGCAGAGAGAAAGAGAAAAAGCTCTGTGAGCCATACCCTGAGGCCTTGGGAGTCCAGAGTGCGGCTTAGTAAATGCTTTCCCCCAACAAGCCTTCAGTGCCTTAATGCCTCTTTGTGTTGTAAATAGTCCTGTGAGGTTGTCACTGCTCGTTTAAGGTATTGTTAGCACATCATCTCATAAGTGAACCAGTGGTCATTGTGTGTGATGTTCACACACCCACACACTGTACTGCAGTCATTACTACTCCTTCTCCCTGTCATGTTTTACGTAGGAATATGTCTTGAGGGACTTGAAACAACCAGACACTTATATTAACAGAGAAGATAACAGATGTGCTCTTGTTTTCTTGTCTCTAGGGTTCTTTTAGATCATCAGAAATGACTACATGAAGTTTAAAAATATTTCCCCAAAAATGCTTAATGCAAGGAAAAGTTGTGTTTTTCACACATGGTGTTTATCAAAGCAACCTTCAAGCATCTTAGATAGAAGAAAGGTGAAAACTTATTTTTAAAAAAAGCATTATAGGTACAAAAGTGTATTTTTATGTTGGCACATCTATATCTATATGGAAAGAAGGAAAAATAAAGAACAAGATGATGAGCCAAGGCTTTTGCAAGACTGCAAAGTTTATTTAATCTTTTCTTTTGTCAAAGGTAATTTATAGATGTGTGTGCATGTGTGTCTCTTTGTGTGCATGCACAAATATGTGTGGGCACACATGTGTATACTAAATTAGTTTTTATTTTGCAAACTTTATTATTAAAATCTTGCAAATAAATACCACACATCAAAAATTAACCTGACCCAAAGTCTTTATAGCTCAGCAAACTTCTGTCCAGTTAGAATAAAATAAAACTTTTGTTTCTGGAAAATTGCTTTTTAAATCTATAGGATTTTCTTTATTCCAGATACTTAACCACATTCCTAGTATTCCAGGTGTAATCCTGTAGCATCTTTATTAAACAGCTGCTAACTTTTCATTTGAAATAGAACAATGGTTTATTATTTCTATTATAGTATAATGATGGAGTATGTTAATTCAAATGCTTTTAAAGTATACTAACTGATTTATTTATTGAGTTTCAGTTGCCCTGACTGGAAAAGACTAAGGTCAAACTTTTGATACCATGCTTTTAAAATAAATCTATTTATGCTTTCAAAATAAATGCGATTGACACAGGAGATACTTTTTAACTCTTGAGGGAAGAGATTTCTAAACTTTTCCTCCCAGGGAAGGTATTCCCCAAAAGACAATGAGGAAACAATGTTAAGCTTGGTATAAAATCATAAGGTGATGAGCTAAATGTTGGGTTAACGTTTACTAAAGCTACATTTTCTGTTGCACGTAGTCATAGACTAAACAAAACACACTGGGAAATGTATTCATGGGTCTAGAAGACAGAAAGAATGGACATATCTCCCCTTGAGCGAAAGGACTTGAGCTGAGCTGCCTATTTTCTTCAATGTTTTCACAAGTAACCTTTTCTAGACTGTGCTCATGAAGGTGAAGTCCAAGAAAAGGGTCACTTCTTGAGTAATGCTTAAGTCTGTAAACATCGGTTGAATGTGCAGCTAAAGCTCTTTAGCCACCAAAAACATGAATCCAATACTTGGTATCTGGCTATAGATTGGGACATTCCTATGTAGGCTTAAAATCCTGGGAAGCCCAGAAAAGAATGGTTAGGGAGAGAGAAAAACTCCTCTAAGCAGCTAAGATTCTAGTTCGTCAAGGTAAACTGAATGTTTGACTGGTTAGCCTCCAGAAGCCTGTGTACTGCAGGAACGAGAGCCATGTATTAGAATGAAGGCCATACTCTACTATTTAAATAGTGTGATTAGATAAAAATAATCTTCCAGGAAACTATCCAAATGCTAAACTATATTTGGCATGCTCTAAAGGAGTACCATAAGACAGTCCTGGTAGTAATACCCATAATCTTAGCACATGAGAGTTTCTTAAAAGAAAACAACAACAACATTATCAACAACAATAACAAAATACATTAAACGAAACTTAAAGCAATACCATATAACAAAATACTCATGTATTATTAATAATATCTGTCCCAGCTAATTTTTATTGTCAACTTGGCATTACCTAGAGCCACGTTGAAAGAAGAATTCAGTTGAAGAATTGCCTCAATCAGATTGGCCTGTCGCCATATCTGTGACAAGCTGTCTTGATTAATGATTGATGTTGGAGGCTTCAGCCCACTATGGGCAGTGCTATCCCTAGGTCAGTGAGTCTGAGCTGTGTAAGAAAGCTAGTTGATCATGATCCAGTAAACAAACCAGCAAGCAGAGTTTCTCCATGGTTTGTGTCTCCAGGTTAGTGCTTTAACTTCCTGCTCTGACTTCCCACAATGATGGGTTGTCACTTGGGAGTTGAAAGATGAAATAAACCCTTTCTTCCACAGGCTGCTTTTTATCGGATCATTTTATCACAGCAACAGGAACAAAAATAGAACAATAAACACAATACAAAAATTGCAAGTTTAAATAATTCTTAAAATATTTATATGTATAAAAGTGATAAGACAGTAAATTGTAACTCATAAACAAAGAAAAAAGTGAATCAAAACAAAATTCATAAGGTCAGTTGTGTTTTCAGGGATTTAAGAGAAATATTAGTCAAAAGAAATATATAGATAGGGAATGTCAATCAATTTGGAATAGAAAATATGTGAAATCAAAAGGTAATTATAGAACTGAGAAATGAAAATATCTGCAGAGAAAAACCAAACCAAAACACCTTCACTAGGAGGGCGTACTGTTCTATTTGTCAGAAAAGAAAAGTCAGGGAATGAGAAAACAGTATAGAAATTACTAAAACTAAGGGATATAGAGAGAAAAAGACAAAAGGAAGAATAGAGTCCCAAGATCTGTGGAAAATGTCAGGTACCTAAAGATCCAAGAAAACTTGAAAGACACCGGAGGGAACATGTAGAGAACAAACTATTGGAAAAAATACTGATACAGAATTACATTCTCTAGGTGAAAAACATTTAACTATGATGAGAAATGGGGAAAAAAGGTCTTAAAGACATTGGGAGGAGGGAAGTGAGAGGGGGTGGGTGCGAGAGACAGGAGAGATGATAAAAGAGATAAAGAGAAGGGGAGATACTGGGCAATGCATATCAAGGAGCAATGACAAGAACACCAATGGACATCTCATCAGAAAAATTGACGAGGACATAATTTCTTAAATGCTCAGTGAGATAACGCCCACCTTCAAGTCAGTAAGCATTGACATTTAGAGTGCCAATGGGCAAGGCACTTGCTGCACAAACATGGGAACCCAATTGGAGTCTCAGAAGTCACATGAAAAAGCCTCACAGAGTGTGGAGCTGTCACTTCAGTCTGGTAGGTAGAGATAGGAAGGTACCTGGGGCTCTAGACAGACTAGCTGAACTGTTGAGAATCTTAGTCACAGACAGACCTTTACAAAAAGCTGTATGGTGCTAGAGAAAAATTACTGATGTCAATGTTTGGTATGCACAAGTACACATGTTCATGGATGCACACATGGATGTATGTACACATCTGTGAGAATTTACCACCCTCCAAGTTTGTGATTTATAAGTCAAAATTGAGAAGCTTCACTATTAACAGACCTGAAGACAGAAAATATTCAAAAAGAATGGACTCTGGCCCATGTATGTTTGTGACTTGTAAAAGAAGCAATGGCTCCTTCAGCTGAAGGAGCTGAAACGGTTTTCAACTCCATAGGAAGAACAATATCAACCAACCAGACTCCTCCAGAGCTCCCAGGGACTAAACCATCAACCAAACAGTACACATGAGGGGACCTATGGCTACAGCCACATATGTAGTAGAAGATGGCCTTATTGGTCATCAGTGAGAAGAGAGGCCCTTGGCCTTGTGAAGGCTCAATGCCCCCATGTAGGGGAAAGCCAGAGCAGGGAGATGGGAGGGAGTAGGTGGGCAGGGGAACACTCTTATACAGGCAGGAGTGGGTAAGGGATAGGGGAAGGGATATCGAAACTCCAGAGGGGAAACTGGAAAAGGGGATAACATTTGAAATGTAAGTAAGAAAATATTCTATAAAAAAAAGAAAAGAAAAGAAAAACATACAAACAACAACAACAACAACAACAACAACAACAACAAAGCAATGGCTACAGATTCATAGCCACTTGTCTGGGGATAGGGCTATCATTTCAATTCAAGGATTTCCAAAGACAATACTCTCTACTCTACCCACCAGGAAGAGACTGCTTGATATCATTCTAAAAACACTATGGTCCACTAGTATTATCTGAGTCTTTAGTATTTCCTTTCTCACTGTTTTCCTTGCTGTAAACTCTTCGGACACGATCACAGACAGAAAAGTTGTAGAAAAATAGCTCATGGGAGCTGTGTTTCAATTAGTAAATTTGAAGGCAGTGTGGTCAGCTCTCTAGATTCCAACATACCTACTCTTCCCTGTTTCTTTTTGCAGTGTAGTTTAAAATGTGCTGATTGAGAATTGGACTGCTGACGGTTGCACCAACCTACCCATCAAAAAAAAGGAGGCAGTGGGGAACAGTTAGGAAGAACATAAAGATATTCCTTTCCATTTTTTAAAAGCCTTTACTGGCAGTGAGAGAGTGAAAGAGACAGGGATGGTCCAAAGGGGCCCTGTGTTTCATGACTTTAAAGGTACTTAGTGTGGGCCAAGAAGTTATTTTTCTTTTTCGCTTCTCTAAATAGGAATAGACAAATTGTCTTGGAAAACAAAGGGAGGCATGGTTTCACTGTCTGATTTAGTGTAATCCTTGGAAATGTTTCTCAGATTTGTTTCATTGGATAACTGTTCAATCAAAACATTTTGGACATGTGCATGTATGAAATTAGATTGTTTCCATGTTCACCAGTTTAGTGAAATGTTTCCCTTTTCAAAATTTAAAGTGCTAGTTCAGAGGAAACTGAGTTTATTTTAATAGAATTTTCTCAAGAACTCTGATTTTAAAAAAACAAGTCCATCCTTTATTAAGATGACTATCTGCTTGACAAACTTAAAAGGAAAAATAATCTCTGCTACTCTATTAAATTATCTAGGGCAACATATGGTAATGATGTGATCTCAAAAGTGTCTCAAGGTTGAAGTGGTGTCTCTCATCTTAGGAAGGAGAGCTTCTCATGGCAGTCAGTCAGTCAATTTAAACAATATGCTAAAAGAAAGTTAAAAACATTGTTAGGATTTCCTTCAAGAAAGTTATATCTTTCAATGTAACATCTATCTGTCTGTCTATCCACTTTCTATCTACTCTCTATTTCTCTATCTATCTATCTATCTATCTATCTATCTATCTATCTATTTATCTATTTATCTATCTATCTGCCTATCTATTTTCATCAGCTTCTATCCATTGGTACAAGAATAATTATTCTAAAACCTTGTTAGGATTTCCCTCAAGGAAGTTATATCTTTCAATGTAATACTTTTACATTTATGTCTATCTACTATCTATCTATCTATTATCTATCTATTTACCTATCTATCTATCTTCCTCTTCCTCCTCCTCCTCCTCATCTATCAATTGATACTAGAATAATTATTGTAAAAGTAGAAATTTGTCATCAATGAGAGTTGTATAGGAGAAGATGGGCAAAGACATTTATGGTAATATATTAGAATATCAGACTTGCTCCTAATTTAGAATTAATATTATTATATTGATATCAGACCCTTTAGTGGAAAACCTGATAAATTCCTCAAATTTCTTGCCAATTAGAGGATGTGTGCAGTTTGTAGAATCTACTTTCAAAGACCGTTACATTTAATCTTATTTTTATATTCTTGATTATGAAAGTAATTACTTTATTAAATATTAAACATAAAAATCTAATTATTATAAGCTTACATTAAACCTAGTTATGCTTTGAACACAACTGTGTATGACAATGGACAGGAGAGCACATCCTTCTCTAAAGTACTAAGAGACTACAGTTCCATAATCTCTCTTCTAATGTAGCCAAGTAGGCATTCAATAATAGTTGTTGGCTGTATCTTAGTATCCAGAAATCTTAAAAATCCTGAACACACTGAGTCGTAACCTGGGTATATTTATATATATATATATATATATATATATATATATATATATATAATGTTTCTTTTGATACATTATTTAATTTCTCATAAAGTGTGAAGATAGGAGACTTCAGGTACCAAATCTCTGTTCTAAGGGCCAGTAATTGGTGGATACAAAGCCACCTCCCTCTTCATTTCTGAAGCTGCTTCATTTCCTGTATTCTGCAGGATGTTTTACAAATCATTTTTTTCAACTTCAAACAAAGGAGTGTGTGTTCTCTACAGCCTGGAGAGAAGGGAGTAGTAAGTGTCCCTGTCCCTGCCTTGTCCCATAAGCTGTCTGACTCTCTAGACTGGGATTTGTACTGAGGACTACTAGGCTCCTAGCAATTGTTTACAAAAATGTCTCTGCCGTGCAAGTGTTTTCTTCTCTTCCCACAGATTTGTTTTGTGCTAGACTGACATTACCTTACAGGAAACAGAATTAAAATTTTGCCATTTATTGGGCCTTCCAAAGAATTTTTATCAGATTAAAGGGGGTGCTAAGTTGAAACAAGAAATTGTAAAGCTTTAACTCATTTTATGAGCTATTGTGGATGGTATCACTGCCATGCCCATTAAAGGACTCATTAATATGATGAAAAGTTTCAATCATTTTAAAATGCAAAGTGTTTTATAGTCTTTTCTTCAACATTTTTCCTTCCAGCATGGATACAGCCACCTAACTTCCCTTTGGATGAATAATAAAGAGTAAAATATACACTTATTCTATAAATTGAGAAATGTGTTACAGCTGTGGCAAATACTGCTGATTCAGCATCCTTTCCCCTTTAAAACTTTAGCTAGCAAAAATAAAATGTCTAGATTTTCATATCTCAGAGAGACTCCTAGAAAGAGATTTTTAAATAGTGATCGATTGCCAGAGGGAACAAGCCTCCTTAGTCCTGTTCTCACAATCTCAGCTGGCCTGGAATGCATGTTGGGTAAGGAACATGATTGACAGGGCTGGGCTTAACTTAGTGTAAGGGCCAAGGGCACTGAGCCAATGAAACACCACTGGAAAGGTGCCCAGCGGAAACTCAACCACATGGGTAGGCTTCCACCCCAAAGATTTTTATGGAACGGGTCCAAAAACATCTTCTGTAAGAGGAAATGAAAGAGGAAATAGCATGTTATTCCAAAACGGTGAGGGGGTTGAGGTGAAAGTTGACAGAAGGAAGGGAAAGGAGCCAAGCTGTGAAGGTGAAGACTGGAGAGGAGGGGAATGAGAAAATGGAGGGCGAAGTGGAAATAAATGCACAAAAATGAAGAGGAAGCAGGGCGTTAGGAAGGTAAACACACAGTAATGGAAGAAACAGCCTTGCCAAGAATAACAAGATAATTAAAGCGAACAGCTAACATAGATGTGAGGGAAGAGAGAAAACGCTGAGCAGTGCTTAAATACAAGAACACCACAACTCAGCATTTCATCACTGACAACATAAACAGGAAAAGGAAAAGCAGCAACCTACTGCTATGTGCATGGATGTTCCACCCAGGGGGGCTGTGTTATCTCAGGTCCTGTTGACTGGAGACATAGAGATGACAGGGTGGGTGAGAATTATAGGTCTTGCTCTTTCTCTCTCTAGGTTACACGTGTTGTGTATATTTGTCAACAGGTCACAATGCCAGAATGTATTATTATTTTCCTGAATTGTGTTACATTGTAGTGCTGTCTGTAAGTTAGTGGTTTAGAAAACCACATCGTATATCTATTTTATATAGAAGACTTTCTTGGACTCTTTTCATGCTAATAATGAACTGTCAGAGAGACACCATTAGCTGATCTTGCTTCTGGTACGAAGTGCCCTGACCACACACATTGCTCAGTCCTGTTCTATAAGCAGTTAACATCAAGAACTGTGTGTTTTAGTTTAGTTCTTTAGCATTCCAAAGCATTTCCTCCAGAATAAAAATGTTCAGAGGACAGAGATCTTCTTCTGGGAGACAGGAGTCATAAAGACCACAAATAAATAAAATTCCTGTATGTCTTACTGAGTACACTCAAATCTGACTTCTAAATTGGTCAAATAAAAGTGGCATTAGGGGCTCTATTGACTCAAAATAACATTTATACATACTTTTTAATAAAAATGTTTCTCTGTGATGAAATTCATGAATCTGATCTTTTAAAAAATATTTATTTTTATAATAGCCAGAAGCTGGAAAGAACCCAGATGCCCTTCAACTGAGGAATGGATACAGAAAATGTGGTACATCTACACAGTGGAGTACTACTCAGCTATTAAAAACAACGACTTTATGAAATTCATAGGCAAATGGAGAGAACTGGAAAACATCATCCCGAGTGAGGTAACCCAATCACAGAAAAACTCCCATGGTATGCACTCATTGATAAGTGGCTATTAGCCCAAATGCTTGAATTGCACTAGATGCACAGAACACATGAAACTCAAGACGGATGATCAAAATGCGAATGCTTCACTCCTTCTTTAAAAGGGGAACAAGAATACCCTTGGCAGGGAATAGGGAGGCAAAGATTAAAACAGAGGCAGAAGGAACACCTATTCAGAGCCTGCCCCACATGTGGTCCATACATATACAGCCACCCAATTAGACAAGATGGATGAAGCAAAGAAGTGCAGGCTGACAGGAACTGGATGTAGATCTCTCCTGAGAGACACAGCCAGAATACAGCAAATACATAGGCGAATGCCAGCAGCAGCAAACCACTGAACTGAGAACAGGACCTCCATTGAAGGAAACAGAGAAAGGACTGGAAGAGCTTGAAGAGGCTCGAGACCCCATATGAACGGCAATGCCAAGCAACCAGAGCTTCCAGGGACTAAGCCACTACCCAAAGACTATACATGGACTGACCCTGGGCTCCAACCTCATAGGTAGTAATGAATAGCCTAGTAAGATCACCAGTGGAAGGGGAAGCCCTTGGTCCTGCTAAGACTGAACCCCCAGTGAACGTGATTGTTGTGGGGAGGGCGGTAATGGGGGGAGGATGGGGAGGGGAACACCCATATAGAAGGGGAGGGAGAGGGGTTAGGGGTATGTTGGCCCGGAAACCAGGAAAGGGAATAACACTCAAAATGTATATAAGAAATACTCAAGTTAATAAAGAAAAAATATTTATTTACACAATTTTCTTGAAGGGTAATTTATTTGTACTTAGATTTATAATTCTAGGAGTATATTAATCAAAAAATTTATAATAATACCCAAAGCCCCAGAAATTGTGTGTGACTAACCAAACTGTCTATTGCTTTATTTTCTCTTCTTGGTTAGTTTTATAGGTTTGATCTAATTTGGCCTTTACATATTATTTTCATAAATTGTTTCTTTCCTGGGCATAGTCATTCATAAAACCATAAAAAATTACATATTTCACATTTGCTGGAGCAGTTGGTGACACATATACTAAAAGAGAATCTTTGATCTTGGTCCTTTCACCATCATGAGAGCCTGCGGATTATCATTGTTATCTGCATGAGCTTAAGATGTAAAGGAAGAAAGGTGACACTTGGATAGATGAACTTCTTTCAAAGGCAGAGGAGCCATTGGGCTTGTGAGGTAAGAGTGTACATGGAGCCCTGGAAGCACTGTGACAGAAGGAAGGAGCCAAGGAAGAAGAAAGCCAGAGGGGCTATGCTTTAGTGAGGTTGGGGAGATGTACTAAAGGAAATGAAGCAAACGAATAAATAGTAGGGGTGCAGAAAGAAAGGAATACTGATGAAGGACTGGCATCCAATTCTAAGCAAACAGAAAAGATTTCCAGAGAGTGTATCCTAGTGGCAACATTTCAATTAGTAGAAAAGAGTCTCATTAAAAATCCTCAATGGGATTGAGCTTGTGGTTCTCAGCCCCTCAGCCAGACTAATATTCTTTTTTGTGGTGGGACATTGTCTTAGTTATAGTTTCCATTGCTGTGAAGAGACACCATAACCAAAGCAATTCTTATAAAAGAGAACATTTAATTGGGGCTGGCTTACAGGTTCAGAGGTTCAGTACATTATCATCATGGCAGGAAGCGTGGCAATATCCAGGCAGGCATGGCACTGGAGGGACTGAGAGTTCTACCTCTAGTTCCAAAGGTAAACAGTAGAAGACTGACAAAGCCCACCTTCACAGTGATACACTTCTTCCAACAAGGCCACATCTGTTCCAACGAGCACACAACTCCTAATAGTATCCTTCTCTGTCAGCCAAGTCTTCAATCACCTAAGTCTGTGGAGGCCAAACCTATTCAAACCACTACTGATATTTTAAATTTAGGTTTGTTTTATTTAAGTTTCAAGTCAATTCTATACTCTGTTTTAGTAAGAACAATATAGATTCTGTATCTGTGGCTCCAGTCAGATATCCACTAGTACAAATTCACTTCAAGTTATAAATACTGAACAAAAAGAGGTAAGGAGGTGGGAGGAGGGGGAGGAAAAAAGACACGAAGATGGAGACAGAGATGAAGAACTAGTATTAGGAGGAGAGGGGGGGGAGGGGAGGGGGGGGACGCGGAGGGGGGGGGGAGGGAGGGGGGGGGGGTGGGGAGGGGGGGAGGAGGGGGGAGGAGGGGAGGAGGAGGAGGAGGGGGAGGAAAAAAGACAGGAAGATGGAGACAGAGATGAAGAACTAGTACTAGGAGGAGAGGGAGGGGAGGGGAGGAAGGGGAGGGGAAGGGAGGGGAGGGGGAGGAGGGGAAGGAGGAGGAGGGGAGGACGTGGCTGAGGATCTAGGGAGGAAGAAGAGAGTTGAACAAGCAAGCAGGCTTCCATACCACCTTCAATGCCAACCTGCTCCAGAAGAGGAGAGGTTGACAGAAATGAGCAGCCACTGGTTGTTGAACAGTTACCAGCACCATGCATTTTAGCCACATGTCGCAGCGCTTTAAACAGTTATTACAGCAAAGCCATTACAAGAAACGAACCCCAAACACCTCAGACTGATACCCAGTTAAGGTTAAACATTGGTATAAAATTCAGCATAAATAATGAAGAAAAGGAAAATGACAGCACATTGTGTGATTAATCTTTCTTAGAAACATCACTTAGAAGTCTAATGGGTTTGAAATGCCATTTCCAATTCTTTTTCTTTTGAACTTCTTTTTAAATTTAATTTTTTATTGATTCTTTGTGAATGACATATTATGTGCCCCAATCCTACTCAACTCCCTTTTCTTTTGTCCGTTCTCTCTGCTCTTGGGACTAGAGGAGGCAAAAAAGAAAAGGAAAAAAAAATACCATTGTGGAAGCTGCAGTGTGTTACAGTGTCCCACAGTGTGTACCCTTTTGTCCATACATCTTCAGTTGCAAATGTTCATTGCAATGAGTCATTGGTCTGATTCAAGGCCTCTGACTTCTGTCAATACTAGATCCTCACCAGGACTTCTCCCAGATATCTGTCGTTGTCTTGCATCATGAAGATCCTGCAACTTAGGTTCTGTAGGACTTTATATATATATATATTGATGAAGTAGGTGTTTGGGCAGGCCCACTCAAAGATCTGGCTCTGCACCTGGGTAGCAGCTGAGCTGTAGGTCTCTTGCACCCACTCCACAAGAGTGAGCTCTCCAGCACTCCCCTGCCTAGCTCACCCAGTGTTGCAGCTAGCATGAGGCAGAGCCAGCTTTCCTACTCTTCTGCTCTGGGGACCAGCTATGAACCTTGCCCAGTCAGTGTAGTAAAACTGACCCTGGTGGTAGGGTGTGTGTGAGCAGTCCCCAAGGATGTGAGTAGGAGAGCTGGCCCTAAACGTGTGGGAGAGTCATCTGTCCATATGTGTGTCCCTGTGCATGCCCTTGTCATGAGAGCAGGAGAGATGACCCTGTTGATCACCAGCTGCAACACATGGAAAGACATGTGAGTCATTTCCATTTCTAATGATGATCTTGCCACATGTGGCTGGAGATAATACAGTAATGGTTAAAAAGCCTCCATGCAGTCCTGCTAGTGCTGTAAAAAACCTAAAAACCAGTAAAACTCACAGAAATTCATTCTTTCCCTCGAGAATTTCTAAAACCTGTTTTAAAAAGAGGTTGGGGCAGAAAAAAGAAAAAGAAAGGATAACAACAGGGCAGGAATTAAATTCTGAGAAGAAATGTGAAAGTTAAATTTGGTGGCTCCCAGTAACAATAGGGAACTTCCCCTGGGAGGGTTGGGAATTCTGGTGCAATCAGAGATGGCTTCTCTTTGTAACAGACTCATCCAGAGCATCAGAAAGAGATGTTTCACCCATCATGTTTTTGTTTCTCTTTGAAGGAGGAGGAGGAAGAGGATAAAAGTTAGGAACATACTTAGTTTTCATTTCTAGTTTGTACATAACTTTTGAAACATGATCTCAATAGACTAAAAAAAAACTTCAAAATATAACCTCACCCTCAACATTTTTATGGTACCACACAGAGTAAGATTTAAAACTGTTAGTAAATTCTACTGCTTCAAAATAGCCTTGTAACTGTATATATGTTTACTGAAATGAATTATTTGAGGCTTAGTGAACAAATGGATTGCTCTATGAAAGTAGCTGTGTGATGTAATTTGTGAGTTAATTAGAATACAGTTATGTACTCATTTATTTTAAAGAAGCCTGTGTATGTATGTGTGTGTGGGGGGGGTGGGCATGACTGGACTTGACCATCTAGAAAGGTGAGTAATCCAATCTGCAAAACTGTCACCAAGATGTTTAGAACAGGGGAATAAGAGCTAAAGTTAAACAGCAATCGCACTGTGCTACCTGTAATTATGCACTTAAGGGAAACAACTTTTCATGGAAACTTCTTGATGGTGCACTTGCTTCTCTCTTAGAAAAGCTGCTTTAAGCTAATTCATTCTTCAAGGAGCTTTATCCTCATATTTAACCAGCTGCCATATTTTCTTGCACACAATACCAGCTCAATATTTGCTGGGTGCATCAAGTTAAAAATAAGACTTAGATTTGTGTTCTCTCTCTCTCTCTCTCTCTCTCTCTCTCTCTCTCTCTCTCTCCCTCCCTCCCTCCTTTCCTCCCTCCTCTCTCTCTCTCTCTCTCTCTCTGTGAGAGTTACATTTCCATGTTTCTTATAAATATTAAATTATAGAGAAATATACACATGCTTAAAATTCATTTTCACTAGAAGTCTCTAGGATGCTGAGTTAAGGTTACATTAAATCTAAGTTATATCCTTATGAGTAAGACCAGGACAGAGAGAGATGCATGTGTCTCTGGACACAAAAACAGTGGAGAAAATGCCATTTTCTTACTGTGCAAGAGAAAGGTGCACTGTAAAAGACAGAGACAACCAGCCTGTTGGGCTCACATCTCATCCCTGAAGCATCTAGACTATCTCCTAGAAGGACATCTTTTCTTTCAGTTTCTTTAGGATCACCCGACAAAATTCAGACTGTTCTTTCCTTTCCTGATATAGATTTTCATTATTGCCATGACCTTACTTCAGTAAGACATCATGAGAGAAAACATCTTGGTAAAGGTATTTCTTCCTTTGGCTTCAGAGTGTCTTCAGCTACTAGGATGCTTGAGGAAGTCTGTGGGAATGACAATTACCTCATAATAGCATCTTAAATACACTCTTGTTTTATAGGTCATGGTGGAATCCACTTCCTTATGCTGTAGGTATGTTAGTTAGGGTTTCATTGCTGTGAAGAGACATTGCGAATAAGGCAACTCTTATCAAGGAAAACATTTCATTGGAGCTGGCTTGCAGTTTCAGAGGTTCAGTCTATTATCATCATGGTGGGAGTCATGGCAGTGTTCAGGCAGACATGGTGCTGGCAGAGCCAAGGGCTCTACATTGTGATCATTAGGCAGCAGGAGGGGACTGAATGTGTTTCACACTTGGCATGGCTTGAGCATTTAAGACCTCAAAGCCTAATTCCCATAGGGACATACTTCCTCTAACAAGACCACACCTCCTAATAGGGTTACTCCCAAGGGGCCAAGCATTCAAACATCTGAATCTATAAGGGCCATGCCTATTCAAACCACCACAGTAGACTTTATTAGTATTTAAAATTATGTTTTCTTCATACTTCATGAACATAAAAATATTAGAGCCTTATTACAGACTAGTTTATTTTACGCAAAATTGAAGGTTATTTTTTCAAACAATATCTGATTTCAATTATGAACAAAAAGACCTTTTTCCCTATCACATTAGAATCTCTTTCCTGGGTCTCATTTAGGGAAAGGAGGATTAGTCGATGTCACAGATTCTAAGACATTCACCTGCAGTAAGTGGGTAAAGCATGGGCAAGTCCTCTCAGCAGCCTTGAGCTCCAGAGCCAAAGAAGAGCAGTACCTGGGTTTTGGTCTCCCCCTCTCAAGGCAAAGCATAATGACTTATCTTCCATGTTTCAAGAGTGAAGGGAAAAAGTGGGCTGGTTTTCTGTTGATAACACATAGTGACTGAAAAGGACACAGATTCATTCTTTCCTGCTATGGAGGTCAGACATTTAGAATCTTTTCAGGTTCAACATGCCATGCTTCCTTGAGTTCCTTAAGGGGTATGCATTGCCTTGCTCTTTCCAGCTTCTGGAGTTGGAAACCATGCCTTCCTCAGTTAGGTTCTTCCGAGATTCTTCCCACTATCTAACTGCTAGAATAGCACCATGTGTTTTCTGCTGTACTTCATCGCATGCATTTCTTCTGTGGTACGGCATAGCCCTTTGATTCTCCTTGTGATGTCATTTTGAGAAAAACTGGAAAACTCACTAAAATCTCATCCTGAGATCTTTTGCTTTACATCATCTAAAAATTGCTCCTTTTCCTTAAAAGAGTTCATAGATAAAAGACATATTCTTGTTTATAAACTTTGTTCACCCATCACAATAATCTTTTGGCTTTTTATCACATGGGCTGGATAAAGAAAAGCTGTTCCCTATTTTTCTTTTCTTTTCCTTTTTTTTCTTTAGTATCGAATAGAGTTTATTCAGGGAATGAGGAGGGGAGTTGAGAGGGTAGTAGACACAGAGAAGGGGAGAGAGAGAGAGAGAAAGAGAGAGAGAGAGAGAGAGAGAGAGAGAGAGAGAGAGAGAGAGAGAGAGAGAGAGTAGAGGAGTAGAGGCCAGCCATGAGCATGCAGAGAGAGAGGGGGGAAAGAAATGGGGAGAGGGTGAAGGGATGAAAGGACAGGGCAGGGAGCAAGAAGACAAGAGCAAGAGTGTTCCCTATTTTTCAGTGTCTTAAAAATTTATGATATAATGCTTATCACCCTGTACAAAGCTTAAGTCCAAGTGGATCAAGGACCTCCACATCAAACCAGATACACTCAAACTAATAGAAGAAAAACTAGGGAAGCATCTGGAACACATGGGCACTGGAAAAAATTTCCTGAACAAAACACCAATGGCTTATGCTCAAAGATCAAGAATCAACAAATGGGATGTCATAAAACTGCAAAGCTTCTGTAAGGCAAAGGACACTGTGGTTAGGACAAAACGGCAACCAACAGATTGGGAAAAGATCTTTACCAATCCTACAACAGATAGAGGCCTTATATCCAACATATACAAGAACTCAAAAGTTAGACCCAGAGGGGAGACAAATAACCCTATTAAAAATGGGGTTCAGAGCTAAACAAAGAATTCACAGCTGAGGAATGCCGAATGGCTGAGAAACACCTAAAAGAAATGTTCAACATCTTTAGTCATCAGGAAATGCAAATCAAAACAACCCTGAGATTTCACCTCACACCAGTGAGAATGGCTAAGATCAAAAAATCAGGTGACAGCAAATGCTGGCGAGGATGTGGAGAAAGAGGAACACTCCTCCATTGTTGGTGGGGTTGCAGACTGGTACAACCATTCTGGAAATCAGTCTGGAGGTTTCTCAGAAAATTGGACATTGAACTGCCTGAGGATCCAGCTATACCTCTCTTGGGCATATACCCAAAAGATGCCCCAACATATAAAAAAGACACGTGCTCCACTATGTTCATCGTAGCCTTATTTATAATAGCCAGAAGCTGGAAAGAACCCAGATGCCCTTCAACAGAGGAATGGATACAGAAAATGTGGTACATCTACACAATGGAATATTACTCAGCTATCAAAAACAACGACTTTTATGAAATTCAGAGGCAAATGGTTGGACCTGGAAAAATATCATCCTGAGTGAGCTAACCCAATCACAGAAAGACATACATGGTATGCACTCACTGATAAGTGGCTATTAGCCCAAATGCTTGAATTACCCTAGTGCCTAGAACAAATGAAACTCAAGACGGATGATCAAAATGTGAAGGCTTCACTCCCCTTCTTTAAAAGGAACAAGAATACCCTTGGCAGGGAACAGAGAGGCAAAGATTAAAACAGAGACTGAAGGAACACCCATTCAGAGCCTGCCCCACATGTGGCCCCATACATATAGAGCCACCCAATTAGACAAGATGGATGAAGCAAAGAAGTGCAGACCGACAGGAGCCGGATGTAGATCGATCCTGAGAGACACAGCCAGAATACAGCAAATACAGAGGCGAATGCCAGCAGCAAACCACTGAACTGAGAACAGGACCCCCGTTGAAGGAATCAGAGAATGAACTGGAAGAGCTTGAAGGGCTTGAGACCCCATATGTACAACAATGCCAAGCAACCAGAGCTTCCAGGGACTAAGCCACTACCTAAAGACTATACATGGACTGACCCTGGACTCTGACCTCGTGGGTAGCAATGAATATCCTAGAAAGAGCACCGGGGGAAGGGGAGGCCCTGGGTCCTGCAAAGACTGAACCCCCCCAGGGAACTAGATGTGGGGGGGGGGGGGGAAATGGGGGGAGGGGGGGGAGGGGAACACCCATAAGGAAGTGGGGGAGGGAAGGGGATGTTTGCCGGAAACCGGGAAAGGGAAAAACATTCGAAATGTAAAAAAGAAATACACAAGTTAATAAAAAAAAAAAAAAATTTATGATATAAAACCAATCTGTTTTAATAGACAAATGCAATTTCTGTGTCACAGATAGTTTTGTATTTTGTAAGAATTTATGAAATAAATATATTTACAGTTGTTAATGAATTACTATAAAAACTAAACATGACTATAAAATCTAGTTTCGAGGCTTGAAAGCATAGCCATTCTACAGGTGAGGAAACTGAGACACTGTGAGATTACACAGCATGCAGACAAGGAGGAATTTGGTGAAACAGTTTAAAATTCAGTGCTTTGCCTGCTGTAGTAGAGAGAAGAATGAGGGTGAGGCTTAATCCAACAGTGGTAAGGGAATTAATCCAGATGCTAATCTTTATTAGATTAATCTTTTGATCTATCTAGCACATATTCAGGAGGATGTCCTGGAATTTTGGTTGTGCCAAAATCTGAGGTTACCAAGACAAAAACCTTTGCCCTGGAAGAGTTTCAGTACACTGGGCCAGAAAAAGTAGAGTGCTGCTAAGGCAAAATTAGAGGACAGCCAGCTCCTCCTTGACCGACAGGAGGATGGAAGTCTAGCTGGGTTTTGTGGAGTTGAAGTACAGTTTGAAAAGCAAAGGTATTCCAGACAGTGATTGATTAAAGTCAGCTATAAAGCAGCATGGACATTGAAGATAGTGGAGGGGCGGTAAACAAGACTAAAAGTTGACTATACTCAGGAATGCAGAAAAGGCCAAAGGAGGCGGTGATGAGAATGTCAAAAATGCAAAACTGAATGAGAAAAGAGATGTGAGAAGAAGAGCAATTGAGCAGCATCATGATGGGGAAGTTATGCCTCAGGAAGATGGGGCAAGTTTGTAGGAAGAGCTAAAGGGAGCAGAGACAGGAGGGGATTGATGGTGTTAGATCCAGAGCAGGCAAAAGGATGTAGAACCAAGCCTTCACTCGGACTTCCATCTCCATCCTCTTGTGCAATCATACTTATTCCAAAGTCTTTTTAAAGATCTCTTTCTATGGTAGCCAGATCTGGGCAAGCATTTCCAAGACCAGAGCAACAGTGCTTGCCCCTCTTTTCTTTTCTTCTGGAAGAGCTCAAGGGTCTCTGACCCTCTGTAACAGCCATTTTAATGTACCAGCGCCATTCAGAGAGCTTTGCCTCTTAGTCATTGTACTAATCCTCCCTTCGTTCTGTCCTATTTGATAGGACAGAAAGCCTCAGAACCTTGTCAAAGGTTAAAGGACTTTCCTTCCACTGGAAGAGATCTGCCTGGCAGAGCAATAAGATTTTTAGAATTTGGCCACCTTCGGTTACACACTATTCCTTCAGCAAATGGTAAGTTATAGAGCCAGGGCTCAACATTGTCATTGTCCTCAATCTATAGAGATTTATAAAATTGAGTATGGTTACTTGATGTAGTTTTAGACTGTGTAGGTTCTAAGAGCAAAGCTGAGATTCAAGCCTAGGTCTCAAGCCTAGGTCTCTAGACCCCTGGTTGTTCTTATACACTCTACTGCATACGCACGAACTTCCCTACAAGAGGACCAGCACGGTCTAATAAAGTGTGGTCGCCAGTCTGTTACCTGTGGTTCTCTAGAAACCGTTCCTTCCTCAGGCCCAGGTGGGAACTGCTGATTGAATCTCAGCAGAGCAGCGAGGCAGCTGTGGCACATATGTTGCAGCATAAGGAACTATGGAAGTATTGCCTGTATTTCATACCCTCATTCAAATCTCCACTCTCCCATTCACCTGCCACCATGAGGAGCATGGTTTCCTTTCAACAGGATAATATGACTATTACTTTTGCATCAGAAAACTAAGAGGTTCATATATCCTGCCTGGATGGAAGCGTTTTTCAGCCTCAAAGCCTATAAAAATATTGTGGCATGAACAGTTCAGCTGAAACAACAGAATGCTCCAAAAATGAGTCTACAAAATGAGCTTGAAATATTAGTCATCAACATGGTATAAACCCTCTCTCCACAGAGGCAGGCTTGTGCCTGATTGCTAAGTATACTTTCACTGCAGGACCAGGTGGAGATGGTTGGTTTATGTTCTGGAAACACTTAACTACCCAAATCTGTCCACCGGTGTGAAGATTAAAGAGCAGGAACTATATCCCAGTCTTCTGTGCTCCCCGATATTCTCCCAGGGCTGATAGAAAGCAGGAGTCCACTCACACCCTACAGATACCAGGCTACATAGATACAAAATTATCTTATATTATATTAATTATATTATACGTAAATATATCCAGAATATTTTATGAAAATGCATACTATTTATAATCCAATGATACAAAAAATGCTCTTTGTGTGTGTGCATGGAACAGATGTGTGTGGTTAAGGGAGTATGCATGCACAGGTGCATGAGGAGGTCAGAGGTCAACCTCAGGGTCAGTCCTCGGGTACTCTGACTCTTTTTCTTTTTTCCTTGACAGACTCTCTCAGTGGCCTGGAATTTGCCAAATAAGTTTGGCTGGCCGGTTCTCCTAGCCTTGAGATTACTAGTGTTAAAAGTACAAACCTCTGTGACTGGCTTTTTCGGGGGAGGGGGGTGTGGGTGGTTCCTGGGAATTATATTTGCAAGGCTAACACTTTACTAATCACAGAAATTTGTTTTGAAAATAACCAAAAAGGGTTTTGTGTGTGTGTGTGTGTGTGTGTGTGTGTGTGTGTGTGTGTGTGTCTGTTTGTGTGTGGGTAAAGTCATAAAAAGTAAAACTAGATAAAAGGAGAAACAGAAATACTTTAAAGCTAGCTACTGGCATCAATTTGATGTCATGTAGAGAGGTGATGGGAGGGTACAGAATTTAACTTTCATTTAAAATGATGAAAGTATTTTTTGAATAAAGAAAAATCTCTTGAGATTTTTTCCCAGAATTTGACCCAAATTGCCAAATATTTTTATTATTGGGGAGACTACTCATCCTTATCTGTTTAGGAGTTTTAGGATTTCCCTATATGCTTTTGGTAAGAGATTTCAGGTTTTAAAAAACATTCAGTTTGAAGGAGTGTCACTCTGATTTCGAGGGGAGAAAAGCTGAAGTGCTCTGAGAAGTTCTGGGACCGTTGTTTGCTCCCCCACCCCCAACTCCGGAAGCTCCCAGAGGTGGTAAGGGCCAGCCAACCAACATCCACAGCGTAATTTCAATATTTTTTAATAATAGATTCAGAGACTTGCGTAAGTTGGCAGTGTTGGATTTTCAAACGCATTCTAAACACTGGGGATTGAGTCTCTGCTTTAATTAGCAGCCTTATTGATCCTTGCACTGCTGCGTTTGTTTTGCTGTGGAAGGTACACACCTCATTTAAGTAACTGGATCCTCACAAGTCACTGGCCAGCACAGCACATTTCCTGGATGCCAGCAGGTTGGCCATTCGTCAAGGCGCCGGCGTTTGGTGACTGCTCATAATAGATTTTCATGTTTGTTTTATGAAAAATTGTATTCAAATACTTTAAGAAGTCTAGGAGTGTGTGAATGAACACCACTCAGCATGGGACACAAACTACAAACCGCAAGCTGGAGCAAGGTGCGGGCAACACCGAAATTTCGAGAAGCCTGGTCTGACTGGCTGAGCAGGAAGCAGTTCTCGTTTTGTTGTGGTGGTTGTTTGGTTGGTTTCTCAAAGGCAGGGTTAGCTCAGAGAGATGTACTGGCTACGTGAGGTGGAAGTAAGGCCTGCTGAAGTGGAAGCATGGAGTATATAGTCCCACAGGGATCCCAGAAATACTGGAGCCAAAATTCTATCCACCTCCTTGAGTTTTCGTCCTGTTTAATGGCTAAGACCCCATGCCTTCTCTGGGACATGTGTACAGAGGCCTGATGGAATGAGAGGCCTCGGGAGGTGGGAATTTGGTGCATATTTTGCTTCTACCTAGCCAAGGGGCTAGCCAGCTGCCTCCTTGGAAGGCCAAAAACTTCTTAGAGTAGCTTGGGGAAGAAGAAAAGGAGCCCAAGTGTTACCAGATTTGCCCCAGCAAGCAGTAACAGACCAAAGCCCAGGCAACCTCATGGTTTCTCCCTGCTGCAACAGTTGAGCTGAGGGACATAGATGGGCATGGCAGGTAAGAGACACCTCATGGAGTGTGACAAATGAAGAATTTTAAAACGACATTTACTTTTACAAGTCAGACATTTAAGTGGGTCCTTTTTATGGAACATTTTCAATTTTTATGTCACCTAAGAGACTTCTGCATTTCTTACAATTCTTCTGTACATTAAAAATGAATTACAGTCTCATCCATTTTCAGAAAGAATTTTGGAAGAATTTTTAAAGCAGACAAAGGCCACATGTGCCCTGAAATGCTCCAGTAAAGACTGTTTTTCTCCTTGATTGATAGACCAGTCTTGATTGCAGAGGAAAAGAAGCGTCTAAATCTTTGCGTGAATCTGGTGTTTCCTGCCATCCGGAACTAATTTTTTTTCTCTTTTTCCCATTGGCTAATGTGAATCTCAATATTTGTTTGGGAAAAATCGTGTGGTTAGAAATAAAGGAACAGTGGCAAGCCAACATTCCAAGCCAGAGTGCCCAGGCATCTCTGTGATAAACAGAGGAAGATATCCGACCTCCTCCCACACCCCCCACGACACACGCACACTGAGCAGCAGGGACTTTTTGTGCAAGATTTGGTGCAGACTCTGCTTGCCTCTACTTGATGAAGTTTATCAACAGGTCTGAGGCTGTTTCATAACCCATGTCTCCTACAAGTGGTATTAGTGTCTTTGAAGGGTTAAAAAAGTTGCCCAAAGTACAGGATCTATGAATCCAGGCCTTACGGTCCAGAGCTCTGCCTAGGGATCTGTACCTACTATATCTGCCTTTATACTGGCCTTTGGCCTTATCTTCTGCTTCTGTTATATGGGCCATGACTCTGCAGATTCTTTAAAATATTCTAACAAGTCTTTGGAGAACAGAATCCAGGCTTCATTTTATATCCAACAGGTACTAATTTCATATTTGCCGGATGAATGAACTGAATTTGAGTGTTAGGCTTCTGTGATTTTGCACACCAGGGAAGAATTTTAGAGGGCCCATATTTCCTGTACTGCAGACCTAATGTCTTTGCTCAGTAGGAGGACATCAGATCTCAGGGTTTGGTTATTGTATGTCCAGCCAGTAACAATGGAAAATCATGAGAAAAGGTCCTTTTCTGGACTCATTTGGATAGGAATGTAGTTCCTGTGAGTCCTCTGGATATGCTTGCCCACACAGCTGCAGACCGTTTAGTTTTTCAGGTTTCCATCAGTGCTGAAGAGAGTTCAGGAGCTATACTGTCTCCAATACTCTGAGATATCTTGCATGTTTACCAACATCTTGGAAGCACCAGATAAATGGAAACCATGTCTGCTGGACACAGACACTATCATTCCTGAGAGAAGAAGCTTACTTCTGCAAGAGAACAATTGTTGATTCCTGTGATTTTATGAATGGGGATGTGAATATGTAGAACTTGAGATCGTATTCACTTTCCAGTGATCCCACAATACACTCCAGATGTGTGACCAAGGTTGATTACAGATTATATCTATATCTGTATCTGTATATTTTGTCTTACTATTTAGACCAAACTGGCCTCAAATTCACAGAGATCACCCTGCCTCTGTCTCTCCAGTGCTGGGATTAAAGGCATTCATTCATGAGCGTGCACTGCTAGTCACAGATACTTTAAGAAGTTAAGGAGAAAGTGTGATGTAACTTACACTTTTTTCCTAGAACACACACAGAAATTTGGTTCTCTTCTCTACAGTTTTTCCTCAGAACATAGGCTGTTCTCAGGTGTTGTTCAGGAGCTGGTAAATATTTGTGAAGTATAGTCATGAATGTATGAGGTATATTTATTGATGGCAGGAGCTTACAGGCTGATATAAAAACTGTGAGCTCCTTAAAGATCTTGCAAACTCCGCTGTTGATACTTGATATTAGTAGTTTCAATTTTGCTATTTTTATTATAGGATTTAGTAGCTTGAATTAGAATAGCCCACATTGGCTCATAGATTTGAATGCTTGGATACCATGGATGGCACTATTTGAAAGTAGTAGGAATCATGGCCTTGTCGGAGGAAGTCTGCCATTGGGGTGGGCTTTGAGGTTTTCAGAAGCCAAGCCAGGCCCAGTGCTTCTGTGCTGCCTGTGGACCCTAATGTAGACCTCTCAGCTCCTTCTCCAGCTCCATGTCTGCCTGCATGCTGCCTTTCCCTGGTAATTTGGTCTTTTCACAGCAATAGAACACTGACTAAGACAAAGAATAGCATCTAAAATAAAATTTTATATAAGATGGAAACATACATAAAATATTTTTTGATGGTACAAGTGTTTAATTAAGAGATTTTATTTCATGTGTATAAATGAATCCTTTGCCTGCACCAGTCAGTGTGATCCATCTGCTTGCCTGGAGCCAAGAAGAAGCCCAGATCTCCTGAAACTGCAGGAGGAGGATTGTCAGCTACTTCATGGGTTCTGGGAACTGCATCCGGGTCCTCTGTAAAAGCAACTCATGATTTTAATTGCTGAGACATCTCTCCAGTCCCACAGAGGAAATATTTTAAATTATCTTCTTATTATATAGATATTAGTGATAACAATAAAACAAACAAAACATTAAAATCCAAGATTCAGAATGATAGCATACACCACATCATCAACTCCTGAAACTCAATGTGTTCCTGTCTTTTGTTTTGCTTACCTCATACTTTTACCAAGGAAATACTGCTGACATAGAAGTAGTTTTCCTTACAATCTTTAGATACTAGTAATTGAAACAAATTTCCACCCAGTTGAATAAACTACTAAGAGACAAATATTGATTCATTGATAACAATATCTACTTCCTCATAATATCAGCTCAGAAGTGCTGCACATGTGACAAATGCTGAGTATCTGTCCTGTGGGCACACACTGGGCCTTTGTGTGTTCTTGGCCACTGGATATTCATGGAAGGTTGTTGCCTTTCACATTGGCCTAATGTGTGCCTGGCTTCTCGTTACAGGATGTGGTTGCATTTCTACATGTGTCTGAATGCTCTACCACATTTAGAATTCCAAAGATCATTGGGAGCAGGAGGTCAGGAAGCAGGAAGGAAGTCTCATTAGTGAATGAGACTTCATCTAAATCCATTCATTCATTCACTCACTCATTCGTTCACTCGCTCATCGCTCATCCACTTTTATCATGATTAGTTATAATTGTCAACGTGATCCAGTCCAGAATCACTGGCAAAGAGTCTAATGAAAAATTGCCAGAGTAGGTTGGACTGTGAGGGATTTCTTACTTGGGTTAATTGAGGTAGAAAGGCTCAAAATGGATGTGGGTGGCATAGTTTGATGGACTCTGGACTGAATGCAAATGAGGCAGCTGAGTGTGTATGCATTAATTCACTGCTCTCTGCACTTGACAATAAATGTAATGTGAGCAGCTGCTCCAAGTTCTTGGTGCCTTGGCTTCCCTGCACTGGTCTTTTGTGAGTCACACAGGCCCTTTCTTCCTGATGATGCCTTTCTCAGGGTATGGATCACAGCAATGGGAACCAACTCAAAACCCCATCCCAATATCTTTTTTTGAGTACTGTAAATTAAGAGCTCCTCTTTAAAGCTCTGAAAGTCCTACTTTAGATATAAAATTTACATTTTGGAAAATGGAAACCCCTAAGAAAGTAGGATGGTACAACTTCCTTTGAAGAGGGGGAGGGTTATTCAGAGAAGGTTTCTGTAGTTGACAGGTCTATGAGATGTTTAAAATTAGGAAGATGGTGGCTATTCTTTGCTTTGCTATACATACATATGCATTATGCAGATACACTAGTGATCAGATACAAACTCCCAGGAAAGAAGAAAAGGCAAACATGAAAAAAAAAAAATTCCCTGCCTCTTTTAGGTCAGCGTTTCCTGCATATCATTTGGTAATGAATGACTCAACTCATCCCAAGTTACAGCAGTAACACAAACAATGTCGGCTTCTCTTAAAAACTTTCTGCACACTGTAAGAACTCTGAGTTATGAGCACGTTTTATTGCACCCAATAATTGCACGTTTATTTAAACGAGTCAGTTGCCGAGGAAACACTTTGAGTTGGAGCAATGAAACTCACTCTCCCCTTTTTCTTTCTCCCCATGTTTTGAGAATGAGATTACCTGGGAAATAATTTTAGTCTCAAATGTTTGCAGATTTGTGACCACAAACAGGAACCTATTTTATTTGTGTTCCCTTTCTCATAGGGCAAAAATATCCACTGTATTTTAGCTTCCGACTGTCCCCACACTCTCCTGGGCTATGATAATGCCACCAATGCTCAGGTGTCGTGACTCTCAGGATATAAGAATTCACAATCGCTTAACTATTAATCACTCATAATTGAAACAGAAGACAATAAGGCATAAAGAATGAGTAGGGACAGGAGCCATAAACAAGAGGAAGCAGGTTCTGAGAAGTGCTCTGGAGTCAACCCTTTAATAAAGCAACTCCTTCAATCCACCTTCCTGACTGCCTTTCTGCACACATTTCTACGGCTGTACTTCTGACTGAAGGAGGGCAGTTGCACAGGTCAGCCTTGGTCATGGGAGTGGGGCTATGTTTTCTGGTCTAGCTGGAGGCCCAATTCAAGCATCAGGTAAAAGGTCAAGTAAGGTCAATACAATCCAACCTAGGGAAGCAGCAGCTGTTCTATTGCCTCGAGTGCTTTTCAATTTAGAAGACTCAAGAAAAGCAGCTTCTCTCTGAATCATTGCTTTCCCAGGCTTATGAATCCCAGAATCTCTTGTACTTTCCATTGCTTTCCTAACATGGCTTTGTTTCAGGCTTCCCTGCACACAGATTGCAGTGATGCGGGCAAACAATTTTGACAAGATATGCAGCTTTGAGAAAAAGCACTTTAGGCTTACAAGGGCATAGACTATTGTTGGGCTCTCTAAAGGTGGAAGCAGAAGTTGTGCGTTTTAGCTCCTGCCAGGGAAACCCCGATCAAAGCACCTTTACTGTGCCAGGATTCCGGTGCTCATTGGGGTGGTCAGTGAGAATATCCATGTTCTCTTTGGATCTTCTCTTTAGATTTGTAACAATAGTTGGTTCTTTTTTTTGTCTGGGTTCTAGGATAAAAAATCATCTTGCTAAAAATATTATTTTTCTCTCAGAGCATCATTTTCCCTGGGTTTTGTGTGTGTGTGTGTGTGTATGTGTGTGTGTGTGTGTGTGTGTGTGTGTGTGTGTGTGTGTGTGTGTGTGTGTGTGTGTGTAGGTTTAATGCACATATGTGTACGCAGTGGCATACAACCAGAGGCTAAGAGGTTGCTCTATTTTTTGAGGCAAGGTCTCTCAGTTGAACACAGAATCAAATATGGCCACACTGACCAGTCAGTTTGCTTCAAGACTTCCCAATCTCTGCTTTTGTTTCCATTTTCTTTGAAATTAGGGGCAAGTTGCCATGCACACAGCATGTCCGTGGCTTCAGGAGGTTAGGACTCTGGCTCTCCTGTTTGCCCCACAAGCACTTTAACCTCTGAATTTTACTCCTCACTTTTATATTTGAGTTGCAAAAACATGTGCGTGCTGAACACCAACCCATGTGCAGGGCAAAGCAGAGGAGTAAAATAAAAACTGAAGATCTCTACTCTGCCTTTGAAGATACCAAGGAAATCCTAGGTGAAAGCTTGCAAAGTTCACACAAATAAATGCTCAGAAACTTGCAGAGAACAACCAAGTCAGTATGTTAATGAAGGGTCTGCACAGGCTCCTTGAGGCATTGGTTTTATTTTTATATAAGGTTTTTGGCCTTCGGTTACTTTTTCTTAATATTTATTTATTTATTTTTAGCAAATCTGATTTTTTTCTCTCCTTCCTTTCTCTCTCTCTCTCTCTCTCTCTCTCTCTCTCTCTCTCTCTCTCTCTCTCTCTCTCTCTCTGCTGTAAGGATGCAGTGTGATCATGACCTGGCTGCCCCAAGCTTGTTGCCTTCAGAGAACAATGCTTGCAATCTAGATATGGATTATGCCATGATAGAAAAAGAAATTAAATATCTTTGACATAAATGATTGAATGTAGGACTTTTAACATAAGGTAACAGCAATCTGCTCTTATACTCAATGCTTTTATACTCAATGCTCTACAAACATACACAGCAGTTTACTGAATACTGAGGACATATTACAAATAAAAAAAATACATGTCTAGACTTTCTTTGGAAGGATAAAAGACAAAGAAGAAGATGTTTAGTTAGGGGAAGAAAGAACTCAAGAAGGAGGTAGACTCCACTCTGACTGCTTATTAGACAACCAAGGCTATAGACAGAACATGTGCTTTGGGGTCAGAGATGCCTGCATTGAATCCTGGGATGTTATAGGTAATTTTTAACAAGTAACTTTCTACTTTCAATTCCAATTACCTCACCTGGATTTGTACAAGCAATGAGAAACGTGTGTAACAGTTATGGCAAATAACAGGCTGCAAAGGCATGTAAAGACAGTCTCCTTTGCTTAATTAGTCTACAAGCATGCACAGAGCAAAAGGCAAATCCTAAAGCATTTTTCTTATGGCAACATCTCCACTATAACAGTAATTCATTTGTGTCCATTTTTGATTGTTTTCCTGGGCTCTGCTTTGCCTCTGTGTAAAGTTGCCAAGGGTTGGAGCAGCCTGAGCTTTGGAACTAGAGTGACATACATCCTGCTGGATAGCTCTCCTGCCATTTTTAGCTCTCACTACTCTGTATAACAAGCTGAGAGACTAAATTTCAAGACTATGTTTTGGTATTTCAGGAAAGAAAACACTAAGCTGTTCTAATTTGATGTCTTTCTGGTCAAGAATGTGACACTAACCATTACTTCTCCCTTCAAGTAAGTTGCCTTCAGAGTAGCATCTTGACTGGTAATGGTGTTCACATTGACTTGGGAGAGCTAGTATTGATGCCTCTTGAAAGTATTCCACTCAGTGAGTATTTATAGTATCCATATTTTGTTATAGAGAGCACATTCTTCTATCTGAGCATCTCTGCTTATGTAGGAAGTAACTATCTTAAAGACCACAGATGTCCTCCTAGGATGACTTTGCTGCGGGCCTCTTTCCTGAACTGGAATGGGAAAATGATGAGCAGGACAGGTGAGATCCAAAGTGGGTAGAAGTGTCTCAGCTCAAGAACTAGGTAACAACAGAGGATGATGGACATCTGAATGCCTGCTAGAGACTGCAGCTGTGCTCTAGCCCATTACTCCAGTATTGGAGAAGTTGGTCCCAGGCAGAAATGTTTCACTGAATGCCGAAAGTTGAGTTGAGTAAGTCAGCCTGTGTGTGGCTTCACTGAATCTCATTTAATTTATCTCAGTTCAATACTGAAAGAGCACAGAGTTTATCCACTCTTATTGATGTTCCTGAGCCCATTTTATTCTTCTGTCTTTTGTGCACCTTCCTCCCCACCCCCACCCCCCACCCCTGCCCTGGATTCTGAAGGCTACGCTTGTTTGAGGCTATGTGGTCCAATTTAGATATTGCTTCTTTCACTCATGTCCTGTCCTGATCACAATGTCAGTAATTAGGGCTGAGGTTACATCTCAGTAGTGAGGCACTTAGCCACATGCAGGGCCTGGGTGCTTTATTCCTAGTATTGGAAAGAAATTCTGTGACTCTTGTCTTGATTAGGGTTTTAAACCTTTTAAATTTCATTTCTGTCATTTGTCAGAAGCTGTGGAGGCCTCATCTATGAGAGTTCATGGAGCAAAAATGTGTACTGTCCCAAGACTTATAGAAGCTAGAGCATGAATTTATAGTAAAGTCTGAATATGTATGACTATTTAATAGCTGAAGAAGTAAGGACATAATCTGTGTGTTATTGCTAGTACAAAATGACTAAGACCTGTAACTATAGGAAATAGAAGTTATTTAGAAGGGAGGTGGCTCAGTTGGATTGTAGTTTAATTGCCCAGCACCCAAATAGAAAAGGCAGAAGGGTAGCACATGCCTGCCATCCAAGTGTTAGGGATGCAGAGTCAGGAAGATAGCCGGAACTTGCTGGCCAGGCAGTCTGCCTAGGTTGGTAAGCACCAGGTGCAGTGACAGACTCTGCCTCAAAGAATAAAGTGGATACTGACTGAGGAAGTAAGTTACTTATTTATACACATGTACACATATGCAAGGCACACACACACACACACACACACACACAAACACACACACATATAGCCAAACACACACACACTGAAACACATACACACACAAACACACATATAGCCAAACACACACACACACACACACACACACACACACACACAGAGAGAGAGAGAGAGAGAGAGAGAGAGAGAGAGAGAGAGAGAGAGAGAAGAAGGAGAGAGACAGAGAGATACAGGAGTTGGAGGGAAGGGAAGGAGGAGGAAGTGAGGTAGATTATTTGAGGTTGAGAAGTTCATGACTGCTGTGATGGTATCTATATAGCCTCTGGTGAAGACCTCTTTGCTTCATCATACATAGTAGGAAACATCTAATGGTAAGACAGAGCAAGTATGTCAAATCAAATGTTTCTTCCCCATCATTTAAAGCATTTATATAAACACTATCATGAAGACCTCTTCCTCATGACTTTATCTAATCCTAATTATGTACCAAAGGCCCTATGACCAAATACATATGTATTTTGAACACTAGGTTTCCAGTACAGGAATGCTTGAGGGTCACATTCAAAGTTAAATTGCCTATGTGGTTTAATGAGTTACTTAATTATTTTCTACTTCTGCTAGGTCATGTTGGTCATTGTCTTAGTTAGGGTTTTACTGCTGTGAACAGAGACCATGACAAAGGCAACCCTTATAAATGACAGCATTTAATTGGGGCTGGCTTACAGGTTCAGAGACTCAGTCCATTATCATCAAGGCAGGACTATGGCAGCATCCAGGCAGGCATGGTGCAGGAGGAGCTGAGAGTTCTACATCTTCATCTGAAGGCTGCTAGCAGAATACTGGTTTCCAGGCAGGTACGATGAGGGTCTTAAAGGTCACACCCACAGTGGCACACTTATGCCAACATGGCCATAACTACTCCAACAGACCCACACCTTCTAATATTACCACTCCCTGGGCCGAGCATATACAAACCACAACAGTTGCGCACTGGTGAGGAAAGGTGCCTTTCAAGTTCTAGTAGACATTTTCTCTTTCACTGTGTGCTTTCTGATAGGGAAGAATCAACAACACTATCCTTTCTGCTAAAGATCTTCTGCTCTGTGCTAAGGATACCAATGACATCAAAGACATTTACATTCTTGGACTGCAGTATCAGACACATTGGTTGGGTCTGTGGCCCGGGTAGTTTCTCATGTGCCATAAAAGGGCTTTATGTCAAGGGGCTATTTTTTAATCCCAAAGCCTGTAACTGTTTCTGGACAACATCTGACTTGCTGATGTTTGTTTCCTTCTTTTCTTTTATTCTTACCTAATTAATTTTTCTTTCCATAAAATCCTTGCCAACTTTTACCTATTTTCTAAGGTATATGCTGCCCCCCGCCCCCCCAGTCATTTCATTCCCTCTAATAAGCTAATCGTAAAGAGGCATGTCTTGGGATATATTGCTTTTTATTATCAACACTAATGTATGAGACCTGAGCTTTTGGTTGTTGCAATGTCAGTGGGGTTACTTCATGGCAAAGGTGTTGCAGAAGTAGATAAAGTACCTCTCTGCTCAGAGCACACAGCTCAATGCAGATTGTAATGCTTACTAGTGGTTTCAGAGGCAAGTGTCCTATACTTGAGCTAAGTACACAAAAGGGTATTACTGAATCTCAGGAACCTATGACCATATTACATATCTGGAATGGTCTGGATGTTAGTGTTACCTATGCAACAAACAAACAAAATATCTATATATTAAAATTGAACTTTCAAGATGACAGTAACTAGAAGTAGTTGGTAATTGATTAGGTTATAAAGGATGCTTGATTCAGATTTTGAATTCTCTGGCTTCAATAACTGTGAGCAAACATTTTCTGTTTTTGCTGTGTATGGTGATGCATCATACTTTAGTCTCTGCAGTGAGGAGGCAGACACAGGTAGATTTCTGTGAGTTCAAGGCCAACCCATTCTGTACAGTGAATAACTGATCAGACAGGGATACATAGTGAGACTCTGTCTCAAATTTTTCTTTTTATAAATTTTCCACTTTAAAGCATCTTGTTACAGTATATCAATGGAGAAAGTCATCTACTAGCCAAAGAATATGAGGCTTACTGTTGGCATCCAGCTTATGTTGATAGCAATATTATTCTGTATCATCCAGGTTATTCAGAATAATCACATAAATTCTTTTTTAACTTTTCAAAGTTTTATTTGTTATTTTATTTATTTACATTTCAAATAAATGTAAATCATTCCCAGTTTCCCCTCTACAAACCTCCCATCCCCCTCCCCCACACCCTGCCTCTATGAGGGTGCTCCCCCAACTGCCTACCCACTCCCACCTTAGCCTTCCCCTACTCTGGGTCAGTAAGCCTCCACAGGACCAAGGGCTTCTTCTATTGGTGTCAGATAAGGCAATCCTCTGCTACATATCCAGCTGGAGCCATGGTTCCCCCTCTGTGTATACTTTGTGGTTAATGGTTTAGTCCCTGGAAGCTTTGGGGGACTGGTTGGTTGATATTGTTGTTCTTCCTAGGGGGTTGCAAACCCCTTCAGCTTCTTCAGTCCTTGCCCTAATTTGTGTATTGGGGTTTGGCTGCAAGCACCCGCATCTGTATTGGTCAGGTTCTGGTAGAGCCTCTCAGGAGATAGCTATATCAGGCTCTTGTCAGCAAGCTTTTCTTGGCATCAGCAATAGTGTCTAGGTTTGGTGTCTGCAGATGGGATGGATTCCTAAGAGAGGTAGTCTCTAGATGGCCTTTCCTTCAGTCTCTGCTCCATTCTTTGTCTCTGCATTTCATTTTGACAGGAGGAATTCTTGATTGTTGTTGTTGTTGTTATTATTATTATTATTATTGTTATTATTATTATTATTATTATTATTATTATTATTATTATTATTATTGGTGGCCCCATCCCTCAAGTAGGGGCTTTACCTATCCACTGGATATGGTCTCTACAGGTTCTATCTCCCCTTTGTGGGGTACATTGACTAATGTCCTCTCTGTTGGGTCCTGGGAACTTCTTGGGTCCCGGGCATCTGGGACTTTTTATTTGCTGTTCCCAATTCCCCCTCCCCTACCTTTACATATCTCCTTTCAAATCCCTGAACTTCTTTACTTCTTCCCAATCTCCTCCCTTATCTAAACAGTACCCCCTTTTCTCTCCCCTTTCTCTCTCCCTCCCAGATCCCACTCTCCCTCTACCTCCTGAGATTATTTTCTTCCCCCTTCTGAGTAGGACTGTAGTATCCACACTTTTTTCTTGGGTATTCTGAGCTTTTTTCTTTTTGACTAATATTCACTTATCAGTGAGTACATGCCATGTGTGTTCTTTTGTGATTAGGTTAACTCACTCAGGATGATATTTTTTAGTTCCATTCATTTGCCTGTGAATTTCATGAAGTCATTGTTTTTAAAAGACTAGTACTCCATTGTGTAAATGTACAAAACATTTGGTATCCATTTCTCTGTTGAGGGATATCTGTTTTTTTACCAGCTTCAAGCTATTATAAATAAGGCTGCTATGAACATAATGGTGCATGTGTCCTTGTTATATATATGTTGGGTATATTTCCAAGAGTGGTATATCTGGATCCTCAGGCAGAAGTATTTTCAGTTTTCTGAGGGACTTCCAGACTGATTTCCAGAGTGGTTGTACAAGCTTGCAATTCCATATCCTCACCAATGTATGCTGTTACCTGAAGTTCTCTTTCTTTATTGGGTCTTTGTGTGGTTAGGTATCAGCTTAATTTTGGCTTCATGGAATGAATTAGGTACTGTTCCTTCTGTTTCTGTTTTGTGGAATTGTTTGAAGTATATTGATGTTAGGTCTTCTTGGAAGGTCTGATAGAATTCTGCCCTAAAACTATCTGGTCCTGGACTTTTTTTGGTTGGGAGACTTTTATTGACCGTTTCTATTTCTTTAGTGGTTGAGACTGGTTAGGTGGTTTATCTAATACTGATTTAGCTTTGGTACCTGGTATCTACCTACAAAACCATCCATTTCCTCCAGATTCTCCAGTTTTGTTGAGTATAGGTTTTAGTAGTAGAATCTGATTGTTTTGTATATCTTCAGTTTCTGTTGTGTCTCCCTTTTCATTTCTGATTTTGTTAATTTGGATACCGTCTCTGTGCCTTCTAGTTAGTCTGGCTAAGGGTTTCTCTATCTTGTTGATTTTCACAAAGAACCAGCTCCTTGTTTTGTTGACTCTTTGTATAGTTCTTTGCATTTCTACTTGGTTGCTTTCAGCCCTGAGTTTCATTATTTTCTGCTGTCTACTCCTCTTGGGTACATTTACTTCTGTTTGTTCTAGAGCTTTTAGGTGTGCTGTCAAGCTGCTAATGTATGCTCTCTCTAATTTGTTTATGGAGGCACTCAGAGCTATGAGTATCCCTTTTAGCACTACTTTCATTTTTCCCATAAATTTGGATGTGTTTTGCCATCATTTCTGTTAAATTCTAAAGAGTCTTTAATTTCTTTCTTTATTTTTTCCCTGACCAAATTATCATTGAGTAGAATGTTGTTCAGTTTCCATATGTATTTGGGCTTTCTGTTGTTTTTGTTTTGGTTGAAGACCAGCCTTAGTCTATGGTGATCTGCTAGGATGCATGGGATTATTTTAATCTTCTGTTTTTGAGGCCTGTTTTGTGACTCAGTTTTAGAGAAGGCACCATGAGGTGCTCAGAAGAAGGTATTTTCTTTTACTTTAGGGTGAAATGTTCTGTAGATATCTGTTAAGTCTTTTTGGTTCATAACTTCTCTTAATTTCACTGTGTCTCTGTTTAGTTTCTGTTTCCACAATCTGTCCATTGGTGATAATGGGGTGTTAAAATCTCCTACTACTATTATGTGAATTTCAATGTGAGCTTTGAGCTTCAGTAATGTTTCTTTTACAAATGTGGGTGCCCTTTCATTTAGGGTATAGATGATCAGAATTAAGAGTTAATCTTGGTGGACTTTTCCTTTGATGAGTATATAGTGTCTTTTCCCACTTTTTTGATAACCTTTCATTAGTACTTTATTTTATTGGATACTTGAATTGCTTCTCCAGCTTTTTTCTTGGGTCTGTTTGCTTGGAAATTTTTTCTATCCTTTACTTTGGGGCAGTTTCTGCCTTTGTCACTGAGGTGTTTTTCCTGTATGCAGCAAAATTTGGGTTTATGTATCCAGCGTTTTAGTCTATTTCTTTTTATTGGGGGAATTTAGTTCATTGATATTGAGAGATATTAAGGACCAATGATTGTGGCTTCCTGTTATTTTTGTTGTTAGACATGGAATTATATTTGTGTGGTTCTCTTCTTTGCGGTTTATTTTGAAAAGGTAAGTTTCTTGCTTTTTTTCTTGGTTGTAGTTTCTCTCCTTGTGTTGGAGTTTTTCTTCTATTATCCTATCTAGGGCTGGATTGGTGGAAAGATATTGTTTATATTCATTTTTGTCATGGAATATCTTGGTTTCTCCCTCTATGGTAATTGAGAGTTTTGCTGGGTATAGTAGTCTTGACAGGCATTTGTGTTCTCCTACGGTCTGTATGACATCTCCGTAAGATTTTCTAGCTTTTAGAATCTCTGGGAGAAATCTGGTGTAATTCTCATGGGGCTTCCTTTATATGTTACTTGATCTTTTCCTCTTACTCCTTTCAATATTTTTTCTTTGTTCTGTGTATTTGGTGTTTTGATTATTATGTGACAGGAGCAATTTTTTCTGATCCTATCTCTTTGAGTTCTGTAGGTTTCTTGTATGTTTAAGGGCATCTCTTTCTTTAGGTTAGGGAAGTTTTCTTTTATAATTTTGTTGACGATGGTAGCTGGACCTTGGACTTGTGATTCTTCACTCTCTTGTATACCTATTATTCTTAGGTTCTGTCTTTTCATTGTGTCCTGGATTTCTTAAATGTCTTGAGTTAGGAACTTTTTGCTCTTTGTATTTTCCTTTGACTGTTGTGCCAATGTTTTCTATGGTATCTTCTACACCTGAGATTCTCTCTTCTATCTCTTGTATTCTCTTGGTAATGCTTACACCTGTGACTCCTGAGCTCTTTCTTAGGTTTTCCATCTCCAGGGTTTTCTCCCTTTGTGTTATCTTTAATGTTTCTATTTCTATTTTTAGATCCTGGACAGTCTTGTGCAATTCCTTCACCTGTTTGATTGGGTTGCCCTGTATTTATTTAAGAGATTTATTTGTTTCCTCTTTAAGGGCTTCTACTTGTTTACCTCTTTACCTTGTTTATCTGTGTTCTCCTGTATTTCTCTTAGGGAGTTATCTATGTCCTTCTTAAAGTCTTCTATGATATTCAAGGGATGGGATTTTAGATTTGAATCATGGTTTTCAGGTTTGTTGAAGTATCCTCTCCTTGGTGTGGTGTGAGGACCGGATTCTAGTATTGTCAAGTAGTATTGGATTCTTTTCCTTATGGTCTTTTGCTCGCCTCTCACTTACTGGTTATCTCTATTACTGTCTTCCCTTGCTGTCTCTGACTGCATCCTGTGCCTCCTGTGAGCCTGATTGTGTCAGAACTTCTGGGAATCTATCTCCATGATCTTATGATTTTGGTATCCTGTGATCCCAGTATTTCAGAGCTCCTGGGAGTTGGGCTTCCTCTGGGTGTTGTAGGAGTGGGAGGGGAGCCAGCACTCTGGGTCTGCTCCAGGATCAGGTGCAAGCCAGAAGATACCCATGCCACTGTCTACGTGTGGGTTCTTGTGTCCCGGGATCCCAAGGCTCCTGGTGTTGTGGCAGATGTTGTCTCACATAAATTCTTAAAAGTAGAAAGGGTGATGAGAAGAGTACAGGAATATGGTCACAAGAGAAGAACTTGATCCAAGAACACTTGTTTTGAAGATGGCGAACAAAAGATATGAATCAAGGAATGGGGGTGATTTCTTGTGTGTATGAGTGTGTGTGTGTGTGTGTGTGTGTGTGTGTGTGTGTGTGTGATTGTCTGCTATATGTGTGCATGTGTCTTTGGATGCAGGAGAGGACTATAGAAAACCCAATATGGGGCAGGAAACTGAACTTAGGTCCTCTAATAGACAGCAGGTTAGCTCCTAAGCCATTTCTCTAGCTCTTGGAATGTTAACTTTCACCCAAGTGCTCATATTTTGCATCATTCTCTATGAGATAATAAATGTGTCCTGTTTTAAGCTATAAGTTTGTGAAAATTTGTTTTAGTAGCAACATTAAACACTATCCTAGTGGATAGAAGAGGTGATCGACAGTTTTCCAAAAGTAAGATCTGGATAGAAGCCAAAACAAAAGTAGATAGGTTGTGCCAGTCAGAAACCAGAAAGAAAAGCTTCCCAGCTTTGATCCATCTGCTATAAATAACCACAAATTAAGCATTTTTAAATAGACTCACTTTTTTCTTCTTTCCTCTCTATCTTTACTTATTTTAAAAGTGAATCATGGTCTTTCATCAAGTGGTATGACCTTTATATATACTCACTTATAAAAGCATTCATGGGGTAAGAACAACTGAAATATTATGAAAAACAAACATCAGCATTGTTAAGAATTATTACAACAAAAGTACCATTCCAAATAAAATTAGAATCAGTCAACTACTATAAGAGCAAAAAACATACCATTTTTCAATATAATACCTTAACCTTGAAACATGGTCATTTAAATGTATTCATGTCATTTAAAATTATACATAGGGAAAAATAAACTACTGAGCCATAAAATATCATACATGGGAAAGTATGCAATATTACAAAGCTTCTAATTTGATTGTCTAGTGTGCGTATTCATATTATAGGGTATAGTTCATTCCTGATTTAGTAATGAACATTCTCCATATATAAGATGATGTCTGTTATTCTTAGGTACCAAAAATAAAATAGATGTTGCTTCAAAAGGCAGCTTTAATTAGCCAAGGTGGACACATCTTAAAGCCTCGGGCTCTTAGGAAAACTTAAAACATGGGTTAAAGCCCTTGCCTTCCGAAGCTCCAGACTTGTAGAAATCAAATGTTCATTGAGTCTGTTAAATTGTCAAGGGAAGAAAAAAAAAAGAAATATGAAAAGAAGTGGTTTTTAATATCTTGGAAGTGAAGTTTAGGATTTCAGTCCAAGGCATGTGTTCAAGAATAACACTAGTAAAAGCTAACACCTTCTCCCCAAAATTCTGAGCAGCTTAAAACAGAAAGATTTTTTTTGTTGTATGAAATGAAGCTTATGCATTTTGAGCATTTTTCATGAGATGCTCTGCACTGCACCTAATGACACGGGCACAACTTGGTTTTTCCAAATTAGAAAGTCTCAGCACACATTTTGGACAAAGCAACTTAAATATAAGTGGAACAACAACAATTTTTCAAAAAGACTAAATTTATTTAGTTAAGAAAAAACAATGACTGCTGTCAAAAGGTATGGATGAGGTTACCTAAAAAATGTTGATTTTTAGAGACAAAGAATGGTTTATGCTCTTAGATCAAGAATCAACAAGTGAGACCACATAAAACTGCAAAGCTTCTGTAAGGGAAAGGACACTGTCATTAGGACAAAACAGCAACCAATAGATTGGTGAAATATCTTTACCAATCCTACATCCAATAGGGGGTTAATATCCAATATATACAAAGAACTCAAGAAGTTAGGCTCCAGAGAGCCACATATCCCTATTAAAAATGTGGTACAAGGCTAAACAAAGAATTCTCAGCTGAGGAATATCGAATGCCTGAGAAGTACCTAAAGAAGTGTTCAACATCCTCAATCATCAGTGAAATGCAAATCAAAACAACCCCGAGATTCCACATCATGCCAGTCAGAATGGCTAAGATCAAAAATTCAAGTGACAACAGATGCTGGCAAGGATGTGGAGAAAGAGGAACACTACTCCATTCTTGGTGAGATTGCAAGCTGGACCAACTACTCTGGAAATCAGTCTCATGGTTCCTTAGAAAATTGGATATTGAACTGCCTGAGGACCCAGCTATATCACTCCTGGGCATTTATCCAAATGATGCTCCAACATATCACAAGGACACATGCTCCACCATGTTCATAGCAACCTTATTTATATTAGACAGAAGCTGGAAGGAACCCAGATGCCCTTCAACAGAGGAATGGATACAGAAAATGGGGTACATCTACACAATAGAGTACTACTTAGCCATCAAAAACAATGAGTTCATGAAATTCATAGGCAGATGGATGAAATTAGAAAATATCATCCTCTCATACTCACTATTCAACTGCAGAAACAAATAATCTGTATAGTTGTATCAGTCTTCCATTAAATAAAAGAATGAAAATTTAAAAAAAAAAGAAAATATCATCCTGAGTGAGGTAACCCAATCACAGAAAAACACACATGTTATGTACTCACTGATAAATGGATATTAGCCAAAAAGCTCGAATTATCCAAGATAGAATCCACAAACCACATGAAGCTCAAAAAGAAGGACAACCAAAGTATAGATGCTTCAGTCCTTCTTAAAAGAGGGAATAAAAATATTCATAGGAGGAGATATGGACACAAAGTTTGGAGCAGAGACTGAAGGAATGGCCATTCAGAACCTTTCCACCTGGGGATCCAGCCTATATATATATATACAGCCACCAAATCTAGACAATAATGATGAAGCTAAAATGTGCATGCTGACGGGAGCCTGATATAACTGTCTCATGAGAAGCTCAGCCAGAGCAGGACAAATACAGAGGCGATTGCTAGCAGCAAACCACTGAACTGAGAATGGGATCCTCACTGGAGGAGTTAGAGAAAGGATTGAAGGAGCTGAAGGGGCTTGCAACCCTATAAGAACAACAATACCAACCAACCAGAGCTTCCAGGGACCAAATCACTACCCAACGAGTACACATGGACAGACCCATGGCTCCAGGCGCATATGTAGCAGAGGTTTGTTGGCCACCAATGGGAGGAGAAGCCCTTGGTCTTGCCAAGGCTGACATTCCCCTCCCCCAGTGTAGGGGAATGTCAGGGGGGAGGTAGGAAAGGGTGGTGGTTGGGGAGGGGGAACACCCTCATAGAAGAAGGGGTATGGGGTTGGGGTAAAAGGGCTTATGGACAGGAAATGGGGAAAGGGAATAAGATTTGAAATGTAAATTTAAAAAATTCAATTACAAAAGAAAGAAAAAGAAAGAAAGAAAGAAAGAAAGAAAGAAAGAAAGAAAGAAAGAAAGAAAGAAAGAGCGAGCAAAGCCACAGGAGCCATCGATTCTGTCTCTGTTGTGTTTGTGAATTAAACCCATCTGTGATTGCTGGAAGCCTTTGCACACTCCTCTGGAGTATCATTTGAGATGAGTCTCTTTGTACATCTAGAGATAGATAAAATTTGCCATGTCACTGAAGCAATGATTTCCAATATAGTGTACAAATCTGACAAGCTAAAGCTGTTTGTCACTTTTCCTTAACCTTTAATAAAATGATTCACCAGGAATTTGTGGAGGACCCGGGGTGGCCCCAAACCCAAAATTTGGTGATTTTTACCATTATCTCTTTAGAGTATTAGACTGAATTTTCCCCCAAATTACTACTCCTTGGATCATTGTGATTTGCAAGAAAGAAATTGCATTTTAGAGGATCCTAGATCCTAAAATCTATTTTAGGATATTCTGTGTTCTCTATAGATAAATAGAAAACCAGAGAAATGTTCATTGGAGAAAGAAAGGGTAGGTACAATTATTTGAACTTTAAAAGAATATCTTTCCAAGTCCTAATTTTATTTTGATTTGGGTGTTTTGACATCAGTAGTGAGTCTATTTTAATGAGAAATACAATTTTCCTTCAATTTGTACTTTAGAAGTCTCTTTAGTTTTTATTTTGTAGTAAAGTGCACTTGCCAGCTAATGTCAATAGCTATCACTATAATTTTCATGAAGCTTTTCACAATACAAATGCGTCTTTACTACAAAAATTACTAATTTTTTCCCTTATCATCCTGTGTCTTCTGTGTCTGTTAAACATTTTCCGTGGGTTTGACTTTATCTTTCAAACTCAGTATGCTCAAAACCAAGCTCATTATCTTCCTCTCTCTCTTCACGTATAAATTACCAAATACTTTGCATAATACTTTCCTTTTCATTGCTTTCTTCCTCCCTTCCTTTTTTCCTTGCCTCCCTTCTCTCCCTCTCTCCTCCCCCTCCCTTCTCTCTCTCCCTTCCCTCTCCCGCTGCCATGCAGTTACTGTCACAAACTCCGTCTTATTTCCTATGTTGTATCTTCTGCTCTGTCACAGCTCCTTTCATACGCTAACATACCTGGTAAATTCCTTCAGTTGATGCTTATTTCTCTAGTTTTAGTTTACCTCCTTTCCATTCTATTGTCTACACTGCTATCTGTCAGACCCATTAAAACACAATGGGATAATCTTTCCTCTGTTTAAAATTATCTTGTAATTTACTATTGCCTATATGACTAATTCTTTTATAGAGAAAATAATTTTCTTGTTTTCTAGATAAGCAGTTTTGTTCCTGTCCTCACAGCCTGTGGAATCTATTCAGATAGTAGCATTTATAGTTTTCTGAAGCCAACATACACTCTTGGACTTTGCAGCCATGTTTCCTTTGTCTGGAGTATATGCCTTCTGTCTTCTCCCCAGTGTTGTCTTTTATGATGCCTTTTTATGTCTGTTCTCCATACTAGTTGGTTATCTTTAAAAGAATATTTATCATTTTGTCTTTTTCTCTAAATCTGTAAACCACCTATGTCCAGTTCTGGTGTTGTGTACTATAGAACTTTAAAATTCTCTTTCCCTGTATGAATAAGCAGTTTTGAGAAAGCATTTACTGAAATGCTCTCCCAGATAAGCTACAGGGCTCTATAAATAAAGTTTGCATAAAGGTAAATATTTGTTTGGGCACTCACTATTTTAAGTCTTTAAACTGTTCTTATTTTATTTATTTATTTACATATTTAATTTTACTATGTAACCTTGACTGGCTTGTAACTTACTATGTAAACCAGGCTGTCTCAAACTCATTGAGATCCTCCTGCCTCTGCTTCCCATGTGCTAGGATTAAAGGCATGTTCAGTTATGCACAGTGTCTATTTTTTAATAAACAAATAGCTTCATAGAATTATCAGATAGAACTATCTACCTGGGTAATTCTTTATCAAGAGATGGACTTATCTACTCTTAATATTGGTCTTTCATATAAACTGTGAATCAGGGTTTTGAGTTTACAAAAACCAAATCAAAAACCCAAAACAAATGTTTTTAGGAACTTGATTAAGTTTGTCCTCAATCTATAGAATATTTTGGAGGTAACTTAAGTTTTTAATAAATGTGAGTCATCTTATCCATGAGCATGGGCTATCCTTTTAAACTTTATTTTCTCACTGCTTAATTCATAATTTAATTTGCATTTTCTGTTATTTGGTTTATCTTTGAACACTGTTAATTTTATTCATTGCTGTCTTAAAAATATTTTTCTCTTGAGATTGGTTTTATCTTTATGTGGATTGGTGTTTTGCCTGCATTTATGTCTTATACCACAAACATGCTTGGTAGTACTTGGTGAGGACAGAAGAAGGTATTGGATTCACCTGAAACTATAGTTACAAATGGTTGTTAACTGCCGTGTAGGCAATGAGAACAAAACCTGGGTCATCTGGGAGAGCAGCCAGTGCTCTTGATCATTGACCTCTCTCTCCAGGACCCTTCTTTTACTATTTTAAAAGAATCTTTAAGAGCAGTTTTAGGTTCAAAGCAAAACTTGGAGGAATGTATAGAGATTTCCAAGTATCTTTGTCCTCTTCCTGGATGCAGAATATCCCATTATGAACATCCTCCATCAAAGCAATTTGAAGTAATGATGATGGGCCCGCATTGTCTTTTCACTATGTAGTTACTCTTGGTGGAGTCTAGTATGTTACCATGGCAGGTGTCTATGGTTACTTCATCATACAGATTATCTCCACTAACTTGAAAGTTCTTTGTCCAGTTGTCATTATTATCTGAGTCCTGTGAGATAATATTAAGTGGAAGTAATCACAGTGTCAAACCTTATGTTTCTATGACTCCTATCAATTTTTCTTTGTTCTTGGATTAAAAAATTATATGTATTGTGTTTCAATGATTTTTGATTTTGCCTTTATTTTCAAAAGAAAATGTTGCTTAACATTCTTTGAGCTTCTGGCTCGGTAGTTTGATTCCTGTCAGCTTTGAAAAGGTTTGGCCTACTAGTACTGCAGACATTTATTTCTTTTGGTATTGTCATTATGTATTTTTTAAAACATTTTGAAATTGTCCTACAGTTTTTTGGCTGCTCATTGTTGCTGTCTGGATCAACATAGTTTTATAGAGTTTATGATTATCTCCTCATCTATGTCCAGTCTATTGATGAGTTGTAAGCACCTTCATTTCCCTTACTATATATAACGTTTAACCATTGCTTTTGACTCTTCCTTACAATAAACATTTTTATTGTTTGTGTTATCCACCTAAATCTTCATAATGTCTACTTTTTCTATTAGAACTCCCTCCTGATATATTACTAATAGTCACTTTAATTTCTTATATGTCAGTTGTGACATCTATGCTATACTGGGCATTACTATGGTTACTGATCTGTTCTCTCTCTCTCTCTCTCTCTCTCTCTCTCTCTCTCTCTCTCTCTCTGGTGAGTGTTTCTTTGTTCTTATGGCATGTCTGTAATTTTATTCTGTTGTATGTTAGACACACTTCATCAGATAACAGAACCTAATACAATAGATGTTTAGCATGAGGGTTTGAGCTCTTCTTGCTTAGTTATGCCCAGGCTTCAGATTCTTGTAGTTATAGGTCCAGAGTCTTCAGACTCCTCTAGCATTCTTTTGTTTCCATTTTTCCCTTTTTGGAGCTTCCTATACCCATATAATATTGCTTCCCAGATTCCCGGACAACATGTGTATCAAAGCTAACCATTTTGGATTTTTTGGCTGTTAATTAACTGAAGGTTTATTGGTATGGTGCTAAGAATCACACAAATGGAACATTCTGTAGTATTTTGTAAGAATCTCAACTTGTAGTGGGCTAACTTTCAAGGTTTGTAGCCTTCACACATAGTTTTGTCCACCTGATTTTGTTGTTGTTGTTGTGTTTTGGTTGCCATTTTCCACACATATTTCTTTTAAGACCTCTCTGTTCTCCTGCTACCTCTTTGGACAATAAGAGACTGGGAAAACTGAAATGGGCAAATTCCTTTTGGAAGCTGTGGTAAAGTTGATTATTTTGACACGGCAACCCTAGAGAGTAGGGCCTTTTAGAGTAGGTATTTAGACATGCTTTTGAATGCTTTGCTCTTCCACTCTCCTTGCCAGAGGCACAAAGGAAACTTTTTCTGATCTCTAATGTTATAACCTCATGTGGTTTATGGCTCCTGGAGACACAGCCAAAATAAAAAATATATAAAGTAAAATCAATCAATCAGTTAATCAATTTGAGGCTCCTGGGGTTTCCTCATATTCCTCATATTCATAGATAGTATTATCTATACCTACTCTTCCAAAAAGGTAAAAAAAAACCAAAAAACAAAAAAAAAAAAACAAAAAACAAAAAACAAAAAAACAATCCCCACCCCACCATTTAATTTTACATGTATGTCATGGTTCCATTGACTTCTGTTCTGTCTTTATCCACCATTGGTTGCTGTGTCCTTTGTTTGAGCTTTGTAACTTGTCTCTTACCTTCTTATCTACAGATCCAGAAAAGTATTTGAATTTTTCATTTGCCTTTTTTTTGTTGTTGTTGTTTTGGTATGTGTATGTGCGCTCTTGTGTGTTCATGAGTGTTTCTGGTTGTACATATAAGACAGTCTACATAAGCTGCTCCCCTCAATTGTTGGCTATATTATTATTTAAAATAGTCTCTTACTGCACCAAGACTTTTCCATTTTGGTTAGCTCAAATATCTGGCAAGCCCTGAGGATCTTCTTACCTCTGCCACCTGAATGCAGGGACTGCAAGCACCACACACTAACTCACCTGGCCTCTCTATGAGTGCTAATGTATGCAAGGCAAACACTTAATCATCAGATCCATCTTCACAGTTCCTGTCCCACATCTATTTATTTGTCTATTTATTTATTTGTAATGAATAAATATTTCCAAGATATTTTTATGTTGAATTGGAAAGTGCATCCTTGATAGAAGTTGAATTCATGTTTATTTTATGTACAGTGCTGGGTTATATTTGCTAGTAACTCATTTAAGTGTTTGAAATTTGTGTGTATGGATTAGATTGACCTGTAGTTCTCTTTTTTCACACTGCCCTTGTCTAGTATTGGTTTCAAACTGAATATAATCACACAAAATTAGTCCTCTTGCATTCTGGAACCACTGTTATAAGATTAGAACTATTTGTTCCCAGAGTATTTTGTAGAAATTACTTATAAACTTGTCTTAATCTATTGTTTCCTATGTGGAAAGATGTTGCTCTCTACTCAATGAGTCATGTATACTATGAATATCATTGTAAACATCTTTTGATAATTTCTTCTTGTCTACACATTTGTACACTTAGTGTTTTCTAATTAATAAGAATAAAGTTATTCTTATTATTTTCCTATTGGTCTTATTTTGGGAGGAGGGTTTCTTCTAATGCTTTGTCAGAGCCAGGCAACAGATAGCCTTTCTTCTCAGGAGACTTCTCTGGTAATCCAAGATGGGCAGGTCAAGACTGGGTTTGAAAACATGCACTTCCTGAAACCCTCCAATCAGTTTTAACTGTCATTGATTCTAAGAGTGACATCAGAGTCAAATATCGCCTGTCATTTTGTGGCGTATGTTGGACCTTGGCTTAGACTGTGTTTGGGTCTATAGATTTAAAAAAGGCTTTAATAATTGGTTGTTTTTGATATCTTAACATTTTACAAAGATCTCTACAACCAGTCTGGCTGGATTCTGTGTGTAGGAATCCAAGTCAGAGGCTACATTTAGACACAGCCTGTGAATCCAAAGTAACATGAGCAAAGCTCTAGTCACGCCATAGTTTATGACTGCCAAAATGTGGACACGGAAGCAGTTATTTAAAAACTTGATAAGCAACGCAGCATTTTGCAGAACTGAGGAATAAAAAGAATACTCCTAGTTGCCCAATTAGAAAAGCATTTGCAGGATTACTGACATCTTGTCATTGAATGCTCTTTACCTGGTTATGGGATAGATAACTTCAGGCTAGAGTTGCCTTTAATAATTTGTATTTTACGCAAGATTTTTAAACCTGAGTTATATTCTAGAGAATCTTTTATATTTGATATTTTATGTTGGAGATATTTAGTACATTCTTGTTAAAAATGAGGGTATATTAAACTTTTATTCATTTTACATGTAATTTATACTCAAATATAGATCTATCTCTCTATCAATCATATATTTAGATTCCTAGATGCCTTAGTATAATATTCCTGTATTGCATTTTTCTGGGTTTTTTGAGGGGGTATAATTTATACACAAGTTAAATTGGGAAGCTGGAAACTTCTTCAGTGTTCATGTAATGTTTAATTTAAATTATTTCCAACCATAGCCCAAGTCTTCTGCTGCAATGGACAATCTGTGTTTCTTGGTATATGTCCCAACATTTTATTTAACAAAATAGAAATAGAAGAACAAATATAAAAGCGCCAAATGTGAAGTAGAGCTCGAAGGCTGTGACAGACATAACAGCGAAGCTACTTCATCTTCACAGCCTTGGTTCAGGGACATTGCAACTCAAAGGTTTTCATTTTGAAAAATTCATCCCATAATTTAAAGAACAACTGAATAAAATGTAAAACGGAGATGTGTCCAGTTCAATCTTCATTCCCATAAATCTGTTGGTATGTAAGGACATCAGCTATAAATAATTCAATCTTGATTTGATTCTGATTATTTCAGTAGAACTGCCTCTTGAGCCTTTCCTACCAACTTCCTCATGTAGTGAGATAGGAATATTAGCTCAGTTTGAAAGAATAATTATTAATGATTATATATGTGTATAACTTAATTGCATTGATGTTGAGCTGTCAAGATTTTCAAAAGTTATATTTGCAAATGAAGTGAACTCTGCCAAAAGCTAACACTTGGAGGAGGAGATACAGATGTAAAAATTTAACACTGATGTTCACTTGGAGGAGGAGATACAGATGTAAAAAGCTAACACTGATGTTCACTTGGAGGAGGAGATACAGATGTAAAAAGCTAACACTGATGTTCACTTGGAGGAGGAGATACAGATGTAAAAAGCTAACACTGACGTTCACTTGGAGGAGGAGATACAGATGTAAAAATTTAACACTGATGTTCACTTGGAGGAGGAGATACAGATGTAAAAAGCTAACACTGATGTTCACTTGGAGGAGGAGATACAGATGTAAAAAGCTAACACTGACGTTCACTTGGAGGAGGAGATACAGAAGTAAGGAAAAGGATGAGTACTTGAGTAGTGAGAACAACTTGACCATGGTATACAATTGTTTTTTCTTTTCTTTTCTTTCCCTTTTTTTGTATTTTCTGCCTTAAAAGCTCAGTTAAAAGGAACAGACCTAGGTCTGTTAGATGAAGTAGGATTAATAAGTACATTTTATTGGCTCCTGTAAATATGTTGTAATTGTTGCTTTTCAGGGGTTTGGTTAAAATAAAGTGATTCACATTTGTTCTTGAATGTGTCATGAAGGGATAAGAAATCACCTGACTCAATGCATTGACACAGTTGAGATTATGAACACTGGTGACTCAAACTATAGGGGTGCATGCAGTTTTTCACCATGACTACCAAAGCACAGCCCAGTTAAGTACTAATGTAGCTTATTAACTATGTTCCATCTCTAGGGACCGTCTGTTACCTAAGTAGAAGCAAAGGAAACTCTGTGATATGTTCAACTGATACTGAACAAACAACCTATAGAGACAAGCATTTGAGGACTGAGTACATGGTTCTACTAGATGAATCTTGAAAGTTAACTGTGCCCTAGATTTAAAAATGTAGCTTATTTCCAAAGTCTTTATGTAGATTACTTACAAAAGAAAAGATAACTGCTGATGGTTTACTATAGACCACAGTCTCAGAGATGTAAGAGTGAGGAAAAGGTGGCAGGTAGACAAAGAATAAATCCAAAACAGGGCATTGTGAAACTGCAACAGTACGAGCAGATTTATCTGCTACACTGAATGACTCCAGCCAGGTGTTGTGCAACCCTGCAGAGGTGTGGGGATGTTTCATATTTGCCTTGTTTCTCATTTTATTGGCCCTTCTAAAGGGGTTATATTCAGGGCTTGTGTTATCTGGACTATGTGGATAGTCTCCATGAAAGCTATGATTTCTTTTTGCATATTGTTGTTGTTGGTGGTGGTGGAGTGTGTGTGTGTGTGTGTGTGTGTGTGTGTGTGTTTGTGTGTGTGTGTGTGTGTTCCAATAAAAGAGTATGTATGGAATGCATGTGTTTGTAGAATGATGAATTCTAGGATATGATTGAATATGATTCTCAATACAGGCTCTACACTGTGGTTATGTGAACACAAAAGTTGTGGACAGGGTAAACATTATAAAAGAGACTGTTACAGAGTCTAAAAGGGAAACCCAAGCCACTTCAACTCTGAGGATCCTTTATATGTCTCAATGAGACATAGAGAGATGTAGGTACTCATTATAATGTGATTAAACTGAGGAATAGAGTTAGAAAATGGCTATAATATTGAGTTTCAAAAAAGGTTGCCGAGAAATGACATGTAGCAGGAATTTGAGAAAAGGAAGTCAGCAGATAATTCCAGCCAGCAGCACAGTATTCCTGATGGTCCAAGATGTCAGTGGTTATCGGTGTATAGACACATTCCCACCAAGTCTATTTTTTACTTATTTCTAGAGGTCAGCTCCTTAACTAGGGAGCTATTGTTATTCATTTCATCTGTAGAAAATTTTCTATTTTGAACAGTTTTAAAAGCTGAATGAATTTCTTAGGTGCCATCAATGAGGTTGAAAAAAGGCTAGAGTATGATCAACACACAAAAGTGCCATGGTACAGAAAAACAGATAATAACTAGTGTAGCCTGCCTAACACACAGAAGTGCCATGGTAGGGAAAGATGGACAATAACCAGCGTAGCTGCCTAAATCACTACAGTTTGCTCATATGACCAACTGCTCCAGTTTCATCTACCTACAATCAAACCCCACACTCAAGAAGTAGAAAATTCCATCGTGTTGCCATACTTCCAAGGACCTTCTTTTTCATGGCCTGTTCAGCATCAGGCTTTTAAATCATTCAATATGTCGTTGTCTAAAGGTCACAAAATTGGCTTCAGCTACTTCTTTTTGCATGTCAAGCGTAAGTAGCAACACCTTACTTTGACTAGGGATGGCAATAACTTCCATTTCTGTTCTCTCTTCAGCTTGAGACCAGAAGCCAAAGTAGAACTGAGTGTACTTTTATGCTGTACATTGAGTGTATCCAAGCTAAGAAATGTACGATCAGGGCTGGAGAGATGGCTCAGAGTAGCTTCCAGAGTAGCCAAATTCAATTCCCAGCATCCAGATGGCAGCTCACAACTGTGTGTAATTCTAGTTCCAGGGGATCTGACACCCTCACACAGACATAAATGCAGGCAAAAACCCCATTGCACATAAAATCAAATAACTTATTTTATCAAGAATGTACGGTTGTTTTCATATTTTCCATTCAATGTATATGAAAGTAAAAGTTTATATTACAAAAGATTTTAAAATCCATCAAAATAATGAGAAATTAGGGTATTTAAGGTGATATTTGTATGTCATATTTCTTTTGTAACATATATTACACATATAAAATTATTCCTATCAATAATGGCTAAATCAAAACTGACTTTGAAATTCATTCTATTCATGTACGTGATCAACACAGCAAACACTGATACAGGTGTAGTTATATGCCAAGCATCAAGTCAGACAGAGATGAAAATGAGTATATCATCACACTGCACAGTGAGGCTATTCGGGGAGCACAGGTGATGCGTGGGAATGTCATCACCAGGGAAGCCTACAATGGACGTGTGAGTCTGGAATGGAGAAGAAAGGTTTGATTTACCATCGGAGGGCTGGACTAACTGAATGATGAATTTTAATAGAAAAGGCTCAAAATGAAAAAAACGAGTATTTCCTTAGAATAACAGCATAGATCAGAGTCCAAGTGAAATTTATGGTGTGACCTGTATGCTTTCTTTGAGAACAACTAAGATTAAGTTTTTACGTTAGTTGACAATAATCAGTTTTAGTAGAAAAACAAACGAACAAACACAAACCACAGCACAAAAAGTTTCCAAGAAACTCCTTTCTTTTTTCTTTACAGTCCAGGCTAGTCTTGAACTTATGGAAATCCTCTAGTTTCAGCCTCATGAATGCTTGCTGGGGGATACTTGCCAAACCATTAGGTCCAGATCATACCAAACCAAACAAAGAAGAAAAACAAATAGACAAGCAAAAGCAGCTAACAAAACTACCTCAGTGTCTTCAAATTTGGAGTTCTAAAACCTATCTTCTCTGTCCTAGTTGCAAAAGTGGGGCTGGTCTAGTTCATGAGAAGTTGAGTGAGTTAGAGCCATGTGGAAGCCAGTCATTTCTTAAACCTCAACATTTGTATGACAGAAGGTTTCTTTCTGGGTCAAACTCTTCCCTGTTCTTATTGAGGAAATGGAGCTGCCACCTGGTCTGTGGAGTTGTGTAGGAGTATATATGGTGCGTGTGTGTGTGTGTGTGTGTGTGTGTGTGTGTGTGTAATGCTAACGACTACTGACAGTGGAAGTTTATGTTCCTTTGACTTCCAAATCCATTTGAGAATTTCTGGAACTAATGAATTTTCTCCACGTGTACACATGGGCAGGCTTTGCATAATCTTTCAGAGGATTTTAGGACCTATTGAAATCCATCTATGGACTTTTATTTTATTTTATAAAATATTTTTTATTTTATAAAAATAGGACATTCACTATGATCTCATAAAAGAAAGCTTATATGACTTCATACAAGGAAAAAGTATAGTAGAACTATAAAGGATAAAGTTTTAAATAAGTATATGTGTCTAAGGCATATAGATAAAAGCATGGAAAATGGAGTCACTTATAGAAAAATGCATACAGAGGGAGAGAATGGATCTATTCAGTGTTTTGATTTAATTTAAAATAGACTCAATTTAAAAGAAATATTATGGAAAGAACAGGTCAACTTTAGATGATGTCTACAAAATGAACAAGATTGACTTGAATAATTTTAGTCTGTAACACAAAAATAAGGAACAAGGATTTTACTCAAGTAGGAGGGAGGAACGGCAGATATTATGAAGGCTTGATGATGATAATGGTTACAGATACTTGTTATCATTTTAAAAATGGAGTAATCTATATAAGTATGTCTGAAAAGAAGAGTAGGACAGTTGACTGTTATCTTCCCAGAGACTAATAATTAACTTTACTGGTAAGATAAGTAAGGCTGACTCCAACAGTTATAGATCCTGTTTGAAATGCCCCAATAATCATTCATTATAGACAATCCTGTGAGATACAGTCATCATGAAGAGTAAACACAAACCAGGGCAGAGTGACTGGAAAGTGAAGGAGTTGATTTAGAAATCTCTTTGGTGTGCCAGTAAATTTGGCTAGGTATACTGTTTGTGTCAAATTAAGATAAGTATGGGGATAGCTTTCTTGGTCCCGTGAAACCTCAATGGACAAACTAAAGCACCAAGTGATATTGGTGATGGGCTACTTAGGGACTACTGCCTGGAGATGATTTATAGGCGATACCAGGCTTGGTTGGGTTCAATATTAGCATGTGATCGGTTTGGAAGAGAAGCATAGCTCTGTGTGCTTGGCATCTCTGGAATATAATGTCTACATTAAACAAAGATTCGTGTACAATAATAGGCTCAGGGTTAACTTGATAGGTACTTAGTTTGTAATGTATTCCCCTCAGTATGGGTGATTCCAGGGTCTGCATATCTGAGGGAGATGTTTTACTTAAATATTGGGTAGTTATTTGAGGCATAGTTTTATTAAACAAAAGGACATTGAGAAAACAGTCTGCAGAGAGTACATTATGGAGCAGTGGTGGGATAATATTGATAGTATAAACCTGAGGGTAAATCTGTTACCTACAATTATTTTCCTTATGAAATTGACAGAATAATCACATGTGATTTAGTCTGATAGAAACTAAAGATCTTAGTCGTATTTCAAAAATGCTTAAATACTAGAGTTTGGTGTTTAAAGCAACATGTCCTGATAGTTTTCAAACAAGAGGAGATAGATTATGAATGTTTATCTTCAGTGCCAACTGTCCAAGCCCAAACTAGAAACATCTGCCAAGTGATTTGCATCTTAGTTTTTAATACCATTTCTAATGTTTCAGTTTCTTCCAAACACAGTATGAGAGTTGTGCTGACTGTCAATAAGAGAACTCCCGATGTGAGACCAACTTCAGCAGACTTCTTAAAACAGCTATTTGGCACACCAAATATTATGGTTGGTGAGTTACGAATAGTAGATTTCCCTCCAAACATTCTAAAATATCCTCATACGTTTTATGGCTGTGATAGTTAAGTTTATCAAGTTGGCCTTGAGAATATTTAAGTCTAACAACCAAGTTATTACAGCTTACAAAACTTTGTAAATGGAAGTATTTATTCTATTTAATTCCAACCGTATCTGTCAATTAAAATAAAAATCAACTGCCAATGCTTTGAAAAAACAGTTTGATAATAATTTTTATTTTTGAAATAATATTTAAAATGTAATGTTAATCTTTATGTGAGCTTAGAACATGCAATTACTTAGTTGATTAGGCTATCTAAACTTTTTGCTCTTAAAAAAATAATTCATTTATTTACAATCCAAATGCTGCCCCATCCTGTGGGGTGGTGGGCTGTGAAACCCTGAGTCCTGGTTGAGATAGGTTGAATCCCCAGAGACCCTAAGAGGGACAGCATGTGCATTCTCAGTCTCCTAGGAGATCAAGGCCTCATGTAGATGCAGCCCCCTATAAACCCCTGTAGACAGGTTTGAGACAGACCAATCACAGAGAGAGGGCAGTGCCCCAAGCCCCTCCTCCACAGGTGAGGATGTGAACACAGTTCACGTAGACTCAAGACAGATTAGTCATAGAAACAGGACCACATGCCAAATATGAAGATAAGGTCTTCCAAAGCTCAGGCCAAACCAATAGGGAGTACCTGTTGTCAGACACTGACCCATTCAAAACCTGTATTTAAGAACTGTGTCCAGGATTAAAAGTGTGCAGGACTGATTCCATCATCTGAGAGCTTCTGTCATAAGAGCTGTAACACCACTGCCCGGGGAAGAGATCTGCTCTCCTGAAATCGCTGCCAGAAGCTCTCCTGCATGCCTCTCCAGCTAGTCAGTCTCCTGCTGGCTCAGCCCAGCAGAGCAACCGAAGTGGCAGTGGCAGAAGTAGCCAGAAGCTGGAAAGAACCCAGAAAATGTGGTACATTTACACAATGGGATACTATTCCGCTATCAAAAACAATGACTTTATGAAATTCATAGGCAAATGGATGGAACTGGAAAATATCATCCTGAGTGAGGTAACCCAATCACAGAAAAACTCCCATGGTATGCACTCATTGATAAGTGGCTATTAGCCCAAATGTTCGAAATATCCTAGATGCACAGAACAAATGAAACTCAAGAAGGATGACCAAAATGCGAATGCTTCACTCCTTCTTTAAAAGGGGAACAAGAATACCCTTGAGAGGGAATAGGGAGGCAAAGTTTAGAACAGAGGCTGAGGGAATGCCCATTCAGAGCCCCACATGTGGCCCAATACAGTGACCGAACTAAATAAGATGGATGAAACAATGAAGTGCAGGTTGACAGAAACTGGATGTAGATTTCTCCTGAGAGACACAGCCAGAATATGGCAAATACATAGGCGAATGTCAGCAGCAAACCACTGAACTGAGAATGGGACCCCTGTTGAAGGAGTCAGAGAAAGGACTCGAAGAGCTTGAAGGGGCTTGAGACCCCATATGAACAACAATGCCAACCAACCAAAGCTTCCAGGACTAAGCCACTACCCAAAGACTATACATGGACTTGAAGAGTTAAATTTCAAAAAGAGCCGCCCCCTCCCCTTCCTTCACTCCCTGAGGATGGGTCATCCCCCTGCTGAGTGAAATGAGTCACCCTACCCACATTGCTGAGACTAGGTTGCACCTATGCTTTGCTGATGTAACTCCGCTCCAAAAGTAACTGTGAGTCCTTTGAATTAGCCAATCCCGTGTAACCACGCGAAATCCCTTGGCTTCCCCTATATAAACCCCTGCCTTGAGAGGCTCGTGGTCGGCTCCTCCATCTCCTGCGTGAGATGCGTGTCGGCCTGAGACCTCAGTGTCGGCCCGAGATCTCGTTAATAAAACTACCTCTTGCTGTTACATCAAGATCGGCTTCTGGAGTTTCCTGGGACATGCCACCATCCCGAGACTGGAGCGAGAGTCTCCCCAAATTTTGGGGTTCTTTCAGACTGACCCTGGGCTCCAACTGCATAGGTAGCAATGAATAGCTTAGTAAGGGCACCAGTGGAAGTCCTGCCAAGACTGAACCCCCAGTGAATGGAATTGTTCGGGGGAGGACAGTAATGGGGGTGGACGGGGAGGGGGACACCCATATACAAGGGGAGAGGGGAGGGGTTAGGAGGATGTTGACCTGGAAACTTGAAAAGGGAATAGCAATTGAAATGTAAATAAGAGCTCTTTGATCTCTTCCCTGCTCTTCCTCTCTTCCCTGTCCTTTCTCTCTACCCCACCCTTCTCTCCACAGTGCTCATGGCTGGCCACGTGGAAAAAAAAGAACTGTAAATAAGAAATACCCAATTTAATAAAGATGGAGAAAAAAAGAAAGGAGCAGAACCACCAGCAGAGGTGGCGGAAGCATTCCCCACTCCCTGCCTGAGTTCTCTCCCCTTCACTGGAACCCACACACACAGCTGGGCCACAGATCTCCATGGAGAGCCTGAGCACAGATCTCCACACCCTCCGAGATTCCCCTCACAGCATTCCTCTCCCATCACCCCCCCATTCCCTTCATCTCTAAGAAGGTGCCCCACCCCCCACTCCCACTGCTCTGCCCTGAATCACCCTACCTCGGTGCATCAAGTCTGCAGGATTAAGTGCATCCTGTCCCACTGAGGCCAGACAAGGCAGCCCTCTATTACATATGTGTTGGGGGTTGGGGGTTGGGGCTCAGACCAGCCCGTGTATGCTCTTTGGTTGGTGGTTTAGTCCTTGTGAGTTCCAAGGGGATCAGGTTAGTTGACACTGTTGGTCTTCCTATGGGGTTGCCATCTCCTTCAACTCCTTCCAAAAAAGTCTGTGACCTCAGTCCAATGGTTGGCTGTAAGTATCTGTACCTATGTCAGTCAGCTACTTGTAGAGCCTCCCAGAGGGCAGCCATGCTAGGTAGGCTCTGGTCTACAAGCACAGCAAAGTATCACTAATTACATTTTTTCTTAAGTAGAAGATTGTGCGAAAATCTCTGAACTACTCCTATACAGCCAATCGATGTAACACTCATGCATTGTTCACTTTGGACCTAAACACTCCTCAAACATAAAAAGTGAAATACACGTGACACATGTGACCAGTAAATACTTTTTTTGGTGGTGGTGGTGGGGGCTTTGATTTAGTGAAATGCAGAATTAAGACAAACTCACATAAAGTATAGAAACAGTACAAAGTAAAACATGTTTCTTCCTAGTAAACTCAGGATCCATGTGCCCCACTGTATACAACAATGTCAGCTCTTCAGTTTAGCTCCTGTCCAGCGATTGCTCCCATTGAACCTTAAATATATTGCTTTGGCACAGGCACATGTAAGATGTAGAAACCATCAAAATCTATTAATAGGAGGTGTTGCAGGCTGGTCTGAGACAGGCTGATGTAAAGTGGCGACTCTAGCCTCGGGCAAACGTGTTGCTGTTTTTCAATTCTTCAATATTTAAAGTGAAGGCTTTTAAACCCTCTTGCAGTTAAGCATCTACATAGCTTATTGCATATATTAATGATATCTGTTATGAATGACCCTCTGTGTAAAGAACATCTTTCTTTATATAACTGTGGTAGGGTGGCAAGGATAAAGATAACTCAATAAGATTAAAGCAAAGAATTGAAAATTCATGATGTTAGTTAATTCTCTACATTTATCTGAAACTTTTCTGTCAGCTTTGCCCTGGGTGAATTTGCAAATGGTTTCTGCCACTGGGTCTAAGGAACTATTTGTAGAACTAAATGTGCTCTATCTGTTCCTTGGGATCATCCTGACAATCTTGTGGACACCTCATTTCTAGCCACATTGTGCTTGCCAGTGAGTGAGATAGAAATTTCTAGTCAGATGAGTTGATTGCACACCCCTGCAGAATCAATGTTAGATTAGGGTGGTCTAAGCAGTGAGGTAGTGGCAGTTCATTGGAAACAGAGCAGAGTGCAGTTATAAAAGCCTCGGAGCTAGTAATATGTCCAGTATAAGAACCAGAGCTGTTCTGCTTCAAAAGGGACCATGAAACCATGGTGTGTAATACCTCAAGAACCTTTTCAAATTTACAGGGTATTGCCATGCTATTTGGTGCTGGTTTGATGTATATCTCTCTTCTCTGTACATGACATTTATTTCTTATATCCATATATCTCCCATACTCATCTTTTTCTTCACCGATAGATGAGAAACAAAGAGTAGAGAAAAAACAAAGAGACAAGTTGAAGAAAAAAAAACCTGAAAACAGAAAAATAAATGTAATTTTCTTTTTCTCCACTGTGATGTATTTTGGTGCTGCAGAAATACTGTTTTACCTCTGACTATGGCACTTTGCCTTGTTAATACAAAATAGCACCCCTCTGAGGACATAGTTCCCAACTCAGAATCCCATTTATCTTGAAACAGGGACCCTTCTTAGAGACCAAGGAAATAGATGGTATTCTAGATTTTTCACAGAAAAAGGCATCCTTTGTAGACTCTAAAAGATCCTGTGGATGAGAGAGAGAGAGAGAGAGAGAGAGAGAGAGAGAGAGAGAGAGAGAGAGAGAGAGAGAGCATGAGAGACTGTGTTTGCAGGAAAGCAGCCATTTCACAATTTATGTGAGTGGTGAAGTAGAGTTTGCTGTAAGAATGGGCACATTAGTACTGTGAGTCAAATGTTTACTTAAAAAGTGAATACCTTAAGATATTTGTATTCACCCAGATGTATGTTTTGCTTTTTATGTTACAAAAAGAAAGCCATTGTTCTAGTTGTAATACCAGGAGAAAACATTTTCTCCCCTGAATAACATGTTGACCTCTCTCTCTCTCTCTCTCTCTCTCTCCCCCTCCCTCCCTCCTCCCCTCTCCCTTTCCCTCTGTCTTTTCCCCCTCTCTCCCTGCTCCTTCTCTTCTTCCCTCCCAACCTCCCTCCCTTTCTCCACCTCCATTTGCCTGTGAATATCTATTCTAAAAACAGTGATTCCCATTTTCTTATCAAGTCTGATCCCTTTTCTTATTCTGACTTTTTTCTTGACTTTCAGAATCTGGAAAGGTATGAGGAATGAAGAAAAAAAAAAGCAGGGGAGAAAAGATTTGTAAAGAGGAGGGGGGAAGGACAAAAGGAGAAAAAATAAAGCCTGAGTCAAAGGAAAAGTAGAAGAGTGGACTTAAAATTATCCACTTGTCTCTAACTTCCTTCTCTGTTCTGTACCAGTCTCATTGAAGAGGCAAGAAAGAAAAAATAGACACCTAAAAACAAAATCCAAAGCTCACAGCATGCTGTATAGCTTATCTGTATTAGGAATGACCTGAATTTTGGTTCCTGTATGAATCAGAAAAGCTCTTGTAACCCACAATTCTTTACATAAAATTCCTTGGCAGTTGCCACTGCAAATCTTCTAGTCTTTCTGTCTCTAGCAGAAATAATACTATCAAAGCAAATGCTGTCAATCATAGAACACTGCTACAAGGTTATGCCAGGTCATATTTGGAAAGCCAAGGATCTGTGAGTGAGGTGTTGATGGCGGAGTGGGTGGCAAATGTGAATGGAGAGAGCTGCTGTCACCGGAAGACTAGGACTAAAAGAAGGCATGCATTTGAAGGAGAAAAGACAAAAGTAGAATGAAGATCATAGAATACAAAAATACGGAGAGGTTTTATAGAAAGGTTAAAAAATTTAAAGATGTACAACTTAAAATGTTTACATTTATAGCAGTCATAACTGGTCCTTAGAACGTGAGCAAATAGAGCTTTGCCTCTATCTCCTATGTGTGTCTCACCCATCCCCCTGTGATCTGTCTCCTATGTATGTTTCACACCCCCTGCCTTGTGGTCTATCTCCTATGTGTGTCTCCCACATCCCCCTGTGGTCTATCTCCTGTGTGTGTCTCACACATCTCCCCTGTGGTTTTCCGAGTTCACCCAGTTTTTGTTTTATTAGAACTGTTTTCCATTTTTGCTTTCCTTTGAAATATTTTCTTTGTTTATCTCAGTTAACCCACCCACAATATACATCTTTGATAGGAGATAATGAGCTGAGGAGTCCACAGAGTAGAAAGCTAAGAGACATAGTTGGCCACACCCCCAGTTTCCCTGGGTTGTTCCTGTTTCAGGTGTAGTGCCTTAAATTTCCAGAATACCATCACAGGAGATTGGAAATGTTCTTCAAGCAACTCCTCTTTAAGTTTTCAGTCAACTTTGTCTAGTTAATATATTTATAGTGAATTCCCTCAACATATTCTACCTGAGTAAAATTATTGTCATGTTCTGTAAATTTACAAAGTAAAGCTATTAACATTTTTATGTAGTCTTAATATTTCTATTAAGGGGAAGAAAAGATGTATATCATTTCTCCATTTTTACCATGGAACAGCCGTCAGGGTTATTCAATGGCAGCAGAGAATGAGTGTATGAAATTGATACAGTTTGGAACTTCTATTATTAGTGTAGAGTATACCTCAAAAAAGTGTCTTAATGTTTAATAACTTAATGGCAGGGTTGTCAACCAGATCCTTCCAAATCTAGGTACCTGTGTTTAAAAAAAAAGATTTGAAAGCATCAAAGATTTGATTTACATAGTTAAGCTTAATCAATCATACTGTGAGACTAAAACAGGTAACTGATAATGAGCAGAAGTCTAAACATACATATAAATAATTAATAGTATCATCAACTTCACTCTTATCTATGTATTTATATATTTATCTATCCATATATCACTTACCTATATTCTAATTTATCTACAACCTTATTGTTAGTCTAATGAATGTAATGAATTATTCATATGATTTTTTTCAATTTTTTAAAAATTGAAAGAAGCCATAAAATTAGAAAGTGAAAAACTGATTTTATATATATATATGTGTATGTGTGTGTGTGTGTGTGTGTATGTGTGTGTGTGTGTGTGTGTGTGTGCGTGTGTTTGTGTATCATATATATGTAATGTATAAGAGGCAAAATTATCAACAAAAGCTATAGGTATCACAGTTAAGGATCCAGAAGTATCTTTTTAAAGCAAAGTGCTCTCTTGAGTTGCCTCACAAACATCATTTGAATAATATCTGATAGAAGAACATCAAGAGTGGATCAGCATGAATGAAATATTTTTAGTCTACTCATTCTGTGATATCTGAGGACAAGGAAATTGTTTTTCTTGAAGGAAAGAAAGCCTTATATAGAAATAGTGTTCAATGCTTGCAATTCAGGAGGCTGGGGCAGGAAGATCCTGATATTGAGGTGGCCAGCTCAGGATCATGGTTGAACTTTCTCTCAATGAAGGACATACACAAAATGCCTTGGTTACCCCAGAAGTCTCAGATCTTTCACCAAGTCCCCTTTCATGTGCTTCTGTAGCACACATTCTGTGACATTTCCTGCTATCCGGATGGTGAAGCTCTCCTATCTCCCTTTGTGGCCTTTAAAAGCTGCTGTTGTCTGGGCTTTACCTTAGCTCCTCCTTTGCTTCCTCTACTCATTCTCCCTGGGCTGACTCACTCAATGTTGGCTGCTAAGAGCAATGATTCTCAGATGAATGTTCTTCTGGTTCAGTTCTTTCCCTACTGTTCATAAGATATATTAACCTCCTCCACTTGGCTCTCTCATAGCTACACTGATTAATTGTGTCCTAAATAGAGGCCCTAAACATCTTTGCATCCAGCCTGCTCCTTTCCTGCCCTAGCCATCTTACCTTTTCTTTCTTGTAATTTTTTTTCAATTTATTGAAAAATGTTTTTTTAACATAATATATCCTGGTTATAGTTTCCTCGCCTTCTTCTCCTCCCAGTTTCTTTTTAATTTCCATCCTTTCTGAATACAACCCTTTGTGTCTCTTATTAGAAAAAATACCTTCTATAAATAACAAAACAAAACAAAAACTAATACACTGGGACAGGACAAAACATACAGCAGGAGAAGAGCCCAAGAGAAGGTACAAGAAACAAAGAAACATTTGTATGCAAAGTGAGAAATCCCATAAAAACACTATACAGGAAAGTATAACGTATATACCATTCTGGTATTGAAGGCTTTGTTTGTGACACAAGATGGCCACCTGGGGCTCTGTCTCCCCAACCTTCCATTATGTAGAGATTTTCTTTAGATCATCTTCATATATGTATATAGTTTAGAACACTTTTTTACTGTGTTACATTTCCATATTATACTCCAAATGGCCCTTAATTTTAGATATCTCTCCACATATACCCTACCTTGTCCCTCTCTTCACTCTTCTCCTTACTTGTTCCTCTCATTCCAATGCCTGCCCCATCCATCCATAACTGTCTATTCTATCTCCCTTTCCTAACAAGAGTTACCAGTTTCCTCTAGTCCCTTGCTCTAACCTCTGTGGTTCTATGGTTTGTAAATTGGTTATCATTGACTTAACAACTAATATTTTAAGCAAAAATATATATCTGTCTTTCTGGGTCTCGGTTACTTCCATTTTTTCTGGTTATCTATTTACTTATAAATTTCATGATGTTATTTTGTTTAACATCTGAGTAATACTCCATTGTGCCAATTTTTCTATTGAGGGGCTATTAAGAATGTCACATATGTACTCTCTCTCTGTCTCTGTCTCTGTCTCTCTCTCTCTCTCTGACACACACACACAGACACACACACACACACACACACACACACACACACACACACGACTAACGTGTTGGAGAAAAGTTTTAAAGACAAGGATGATGAACTGCTCTTGTAGAGGACCCATGCTTGGTTCATTACACCTACATTGGGTGGTTCACAACTGCCGGTTTCTCCATCTCTGAAAGATCCAACAGTCTTTTGTATTCAACTATACACACACACACACACACACACACACACACACACACACACACACACAACAAAAAATAAATTTTAAAAAGTAAAGCCTTAAAAATTACATATAAAGACATGGTGGCCAAGGAGGTACAATTTTGTAGGAGGTACATTTGGTACAATCATGTGAACTAATGAAAAGGCTTTGAGTGGGATCTAGTAAGCACTCAGTAAGTATCTGTGTCTGTAATAATTTCTCAGTTAGTTTTGTATCTTTTCTTTCTATGTGGGACTCCTTCTATACTTTTCATTGAACTCTACATAAGAACCTGTCACAGTTATTCTTTATGGTAACTGACCAGTTCTCTTCCATGCTTACTTAAGAACTTTGTGACATCAGGGTTTTACTTTGCTTACCATGACTCTTGTCAGAACATGGTCCACAAGTGAAGCTCTCTGAAAAGTATGAGAGCATATGAGAAAACTCCAAATAAACAAGACGAGCATCCTGTGACCTCTGTTCCTCTAAACATGGGGGTTTTTTGGACTGTGCTTTTGTGTCCTCCCTGGGTGTAGTAAACAGGAATGGGCTTACTTCTAATTTCCCATCATCTATGACTTTTCAGATGATGTTTTCAAGCATCTGACATATAGTCACATCCTGTGACTATATGTGACCTAAGCTCATGTAAATTTTGCTCATTTGAGCATTCTTAAGTTTCAGAATATAAGTTATAAGTTATCTGGTGCTCTGAATAAAGTTGGCTATTGCCTGAGGATTTGGTCTGCCTCATTCTTAGCCCCACTCTCCCAAGGTTCATGGCACGAACTATGGAAATAACAGGCTTTCTATCATCTTTTGCCTGTCTTCTTTGTTTTGTGCATTTGGTGTTTTAACTATTATGTGATGGGAGGAATTTCTCTTCTGGTCCAATCTATTTGGAGTTCTGTAGGCTTTTTGTATGTTTATGGGCATCTCTTTCTTTAGATTAGGGAAGATTTTTTTGTATAATTTTGTTGAATATATTTACTGGCCCTTTAAGTTGGGAGTCTTCACTTTCTTCTATACCTACTATCCTTAGGTTTGATCTTCTCATTGTGTCCTGGATTTCCTGTATGTTTTGGGCTAGGAACATTTTGTCTTTTACATTATCTTTGACAGTTGTGTCAATGTTTTCTATGGTATCTTCTGCCCCTGAGATTCTCTCTTCTATCTCTTGTATTCTGTTGGTGGTACTTGTATTGATGGTTCCTTGTCTCTTCCTTTGGTTTTCTATATCCAGAGTTGTCTCCTTTTGTGCTTTCATTATTGTTTCTATTTCCATTTTCAATTCCTTCACATGTTTGTTTGTGTTTTCCTGTAATTCTTTCAGTGATTTTTGTGTTTCCTCTCTAAGGGTTTCTACTCATTTACTTGTATTTTCCTGCATTTCTTTAAGGGAGTTCTTTATGTCTTTCTTAAAGCCCTCCATTGTTATCAAAAATGTGATTTTAAATCTAAATCTTGCTTTTCTGTTGTGTTTGGATGTCCAATATTTTCTTTGGTGGGAGAACTGGACTCTGATGATGCCACGTAGTCTTGGTTTCTGCTGCTTAGGTTCCTGTGCTTGCCTCTAGCCATTGGGTTGTCTCTGGTGTTTGCTTGTCTTGCTGTTTCTGAGAGTGACTTGACCCTCCTGTAGGCCTCTGTGTCAGTGCTCCTGTAGAAATGTTTTCCTGTTTTCTTTCAGCCTTTTCTGAGAACGGGTGCTCTGATTTCAGGTGTGTTGGTGCTCCTGGAGACTGTCTTTCAGCTCAAGGCGTGGGCAGAAATCAAAGGGTCCTGCCCCTGATTGTTCCGAGGTCCTTGCACCCAGGGGGCAGAGTTGGCACTAGGCGATTTCCTCTTGGTTCAGGAATGTGGGAAGAGGGTAGTTCCCTCTGACTACTCAGGAGTGTCCACACTTCTGAGGGTCCAGCTCTCTCCCCCATGGGATTTGTATGTAGGGAGCTGTTTGGCAGGTTCATTTCAGTCCTGGGTGCAGACCAGAACCATGGGTTCCAGTGGCTGTCTGTTCCTATGTTGCCTGTCTTTTAATAAGTGCTCAATATATACTTGCTATCGGGAATTTATAGTATTTGCCATCATCATAGGTAACTTAATTTCCACATTGAAAGCCTTTGCTTTTTCTTGAGGAAGATCACAAGGAAAGGATGAAATGACTCTATTTACATGTTCGGTCATGACCTGGCATTTAAAGGAATTATTTGTATTTAATCGGGTGTGAGGTCGGACAGAGAAGATGTGCAGCTCCTTGGGATTCTCTTCTATAAACAACAGCAACCAAAATCATACCATTATAAATAGCTTTCTTAGAGTAATGAAGTCAGCCTGAAGGAACTGCTATGTGATTAGTATTCCCAAGTGTTTCCAGTCTTGTGCAGGTTTTAATAGAGAAATAGAATGTGAAAATGAGGACATGTTTTCTAAAATGTAAGCAAGGCTCTAGAAGGGACACAAATTTGGTTACAAGGAAACAGAGCAATCATCTCATATATAAAGCAGAGGCCACTTGCTCCTTCCTGCTCTTTGTGAGACTAATCTCTGAGTTCTGTCAATCTATCAATCTTTATTTCTCTTTCCATTTGTCTTCTGTGCCTGCCACTGCCACTCCTCCTACAGAAGGCTGTCCTTTTCCTGAATTTGAGAAGCCTGAGTTAGAAGGTAGTTTCTGCAAGATCATTTCTATTTTTGATCTATCTTAACATGGGAAATAAAAGCAGTCTATAAAATATCACTTTAAAATCTTTTATTTTCGTGTGTTCTAATTTAAATTAGATTAAGATATCTATGTCTAGGAACAACACAACAACTAAACAACATCCTAGTTTTGTATCAAATTGGACATTTTTGTTTGTATGTAGATCTAAAAATATGACAGCAAGATAAATTTTTACTATTGATGGAAAGGCAAAAGAATGAGACATTTGAAGGCCACATTGTATTATCCTTGTTAAGTACCTTCAAGAGGTTTTCTTGGGGAAAGTTGAATGGTCACAAGGAACAGGTACTAAGTGTTTGGTGGAGTAGGAAAACACAACAAAACCTGTTCAGTTGAAAAAATATTTTTATTTTTTAGGAAAGGCCAAAAAGCAGGTGAGATAAAGAGGAGTAATGCATGAAATAAATATAAAATTATAAATGTGGTCTTGGCAATAAGGCAGATGAGAACCAGGTCTGATGAAGCAGAGGGACAATGCCTTGGCTTATCACAGACTGTGCTGTCTCTTTCCCAGGTGCTTTGACCTGAGTCACCATCTCATGTGGAATCTTTCTCTTTCTGCTACTTCATTCTTCAAAGATTCAAACACAGAGATAGATAGGATAGTAAGAAAACAAAGTCTCTGTCACCTTACTTCAACAGTGGTCACGAGGGTGACACATATTTAACTAATCCTGGCGAGAAAGAAATGGCCGATTCTTACAGCAGAATTGGAAGAGATTAAGACACAACTTTTGTGTGAAGGTCTGGATAGGGTTTGGGAGATAACACAGACAGACTCTGAAGTCAATAACAATGGATACTGCCATCACCTGTAGACCTGAGTGTAAGAGGAGGGGTAGTTACTGGAACCTAATGAGGCTGTCTGGTACCCTGACTGCCTTCAGTTAGAAAGGCTAGTTCTGTCACAACATGGATGAGACTAAGGGAACACTGACTCATCTCAAAAATTTTAACCCAGAATTATTCCTGTTTAAAAGAAATACAGGGACAAAAAGAAATGGAGCAGAGACTGAAGGAAAAGCCATCCAGATCCTGTCCCACTTTGGGATCCATCCCATCTGCAGGCACCAAACCCTGGCATTATTGCTGATGCCAAGAACTGCTTGTGGATAGGAGCCCAGTAGAGCTGTCCTCGGAGAGGCTGTGCCAGCACCTGACCAATACAGAGGCACATTCTGACAACCAACCTTTGGACTGAGTGCAGGGACCCCAGTGAAAGAGATAGGGAGGAACTGGAGGAGCTGAAAGGGATTGCAACCCTATAGGAAGAACAATACCAACTAACTGGATCCCTTTAGTTTGCAAGGAACTAAAGTACCAACCAAAGAGTAAACATGGGTAGGCCCATGGCTCCTGCTAAGTATGTAGCAGAGAATTTCCTTATCTGATATCAATGGGAAGGGAGGCACTTGGTCCTGTGGATGCTTGTTATCCCAGTGAGAGGGGATTCTAGAGGGGTGAGTCAGGGATATGTGGGTGGGGGGAATAACCTATTAGAGGCAATCAGGAGGGGGGATGGGATGGGTGGTTTGTGTGGGGGGAATAACTGGGAATGGAGACAACATTTGAAACATAAATAAATAAAATAATCAACAAAAAGAATCCATATGTCATAACACATGTAATTCACATGTTTATGGGATTAAGACAGAGGAAAAAGTTTCTTTTAAAAAGTCATCTTATATTAAAATATAAGTATTTAATTTTACCCCTTGCTCCTTTTAGAATTCATGGCCTCTTTTTCTTTAATCATTATGCACACACATGTGTGACACACATGCACACACACACATACACACACACACACACACACACACACACACACTAGTGCGTGCACACATGCACTTGCTTTACATTGGGAAGACATCGCTTCACTCAGTCATTCTCTTAGTAACATTTGACCAAGGTGCATGTGTGTGGTTACCTTGCAACTAAATACAGTTAAAAGTCAATCTCATATCTTAATGAACCTTCATGAACTTAGTCCAACACTTGCACTTTAAGACACTTTGTATTCTTACTTTCTTCTTCTCTTATACATTACATCCTGACCACTGTTCCACCCCCAACTCTTCCAAGTCCTCCACCAGCCACCTCCCCCTCCTCCTTCTCCTCCTGCTTTACTTCTCTTATTTCCATTCAGAAAGTGCAGGCCTCCCAGGGATATGAAGCAAACAATGCATAACACATTACAATAAAGCTAGGCAAAAGCCCTCATAGCAAGGCTGAGCAGGCAGACCAGTAGGTGGGATAGGGCTGAAACTGAGGAGACCTGGTATGGGTCTGAGCTAAGTCTTCTGCATTTACGTTATGGCTGTTTCTCTGCATTCTTATATTTTTATTTCTTTACTGAAGGTAAGCCTGTTTTTCATCTTCCTTCAAATTTCATGTCAGCAGATTTACAGATGGTGTACAGAGCTTTAGTAGTGAATGCCCATAGTAGCTGGATTCAGTCAACAAAATGGTTTTGAGATTCATTCCTATTTAATTATCAGTAGTTTTCTTTTAAAGCTCTTTATTGGCAAATAGTCCCATGGCCAGCCACCACCCATCAAGAACTGACTGTATGAATAAAGCAGCTCATTATGAATCCATCTCTCTTTGGAAATTACCTGAGTAGGATTGCTGAGTTGTAAACATGTTTAACATCACAAAAACCCAAACAAACAAACAAAAACAACAACAAAAAACCTGTCAAACTGTTTCCCAAAGGCAGTAACCTTGAACTCTCATCAGCACCTCAAAGGACTTGTAATTTCTCTTCTCTTTCTGCCATCTCGTCTACATGCTCTTTCTAACTTAGCTATTCTAGCAACACTTTCTCATTGTGGCTCTAAGTGCATCTTTGATAGCCAGTGAAGATGAATATATTCTCACATACTTGTTGTATTTGTAGGAATTCATTTATCAAATGTCTGCCCAAATTTTTGTATATTTTTCACCGAGTCGCTTTGAGTTATTAGAACTATTTGTATGTTTTCAACCCAATTCTGCAGTTTGTGTGGTGCCGTTCCATTTTAGAAACGACATTTTAATTTTTATAAAGTCTAATTTATTAACTTATTTTTAGTTTCTGGTTATTCACTTTTGTGTCCATTACCTTTTGAAAAAGCATGAAAATGTGCCTTCTGTCTTAAATGTTTTGAGTAAGCATTTACTGTGAGCAGAGTCACAAAATTCTGAATGCTAGCTAGTTCATTTTGCAGGAAAAAAATAGAAGCAACCAGAGATTGGAGATAAAGCAATTTCTGTAATAAAAACAGTAATGTTCAAAATTATTTTACCAGTTTTTGTAAGTGAATTTTTTAACCTGACATGAAATACCATGGGCAATTACTGGAACTGAATTTTTGAGGTTCGCAAAGGTACAAAGCTAAAATCAAAGAGGGGGCTGGAAGGAAACTAATAGAGACTGAGGCAACGAGACAGCAATCCGAATAAGAAGTGAGAGGGATAGTTAGATGTGGGCTCACATCACTTATACATTGTGATATACATTTGTTTGTTAACATAGTAATATGAAGAACTCATCTTTTGTCTTCCTAATTAACAATCTTTGGTGATTTCTTTATTCAAGGTTTGACGTAGAGACACATGAGTCAGATGGCATCAATAAACAGTCTAGCATGTCAGCAATTTTGTGATGTGGTCCTTGGCAGAGGCATGTGGAGGGGTTGGTCTGGAACTCAGAGCAGATAACTTTGACAACAGGATTCATCCCACTGCCTCTTTGTCTTCTGGCTGTAAGGAGGGGAACAAAAGACCCTTGTCCACTAAAGAGCTAAGCTTGAACTGAACATTTCTTTACCTTGTGAAATGTTCAGTTAAAGTGATTTTGCACTTTAATTTTCCAGCCTGGACCAAGACCAGAAATGCCAAAATGATATGAGAAAGGCTGTTCTTACTGTTTTTCTGGCTGAGATTGGAAGAGAAAGTGCCAGCAATCTTGTGAGAAAGCCTGTTCTCTAAAGATCTGCAACCCAGTTTGCGGAATCAAGGGTTTTGGATAGTTCAGATGAATTTGGCGGAGTGTCTTGGTGTGCTCCTCCGAGTAAAGCTGCACATAGCATTGTATCTTATCAAATCAACCACAGACTACACTGTCTACTTCTTTAGACATCTCAATGGTTACATGTGCCCATCCAGATAAACTGTCAACGGCTAGTAAAACACTGCCAAATTCAAATATGATCCCTTAGCTATGTTTTAGATTTTAACCTGTAATAATGAAGATCATAATCACAGTCATAATTCTACAGATGTCTGTAGAATGACTTCAGATTGAGGTAGAGTCTTTAAACTATAGATGACACTAGGGATGGTTTACCTTAGCCCCTCATTTCATACTTTCATAATTTTTTTAATTTTATAGTTTAGATATTTAGAGTTCAGACATGGGACTTTTCGCTCAATGTGATATTGTTTGGTGGAAATAGAATCTAGTCAGGAGCATGCAATGCTCTTTTCATCACAGCACTCCATGATACAAGCTGAACGATTTGTTTGTTAAACAAATTACATTATCATGTGGTAATGTACAGCTAATGAAAGAGATTTCTGATGGAATCCTGAAATGGAAGAACATCCTTTCTATCCTCAGTCTGCAGTGTCCAAAGTTGCTTTCAGGTCCATTAAAACTCCTAAATGACATCCTTTTAATACCCACTAGAAAAACTTTTCTTTTATGGCTTTTGAAATGTGTTGTAATGAAGAAATATTTTTGCATCATGTATATACATAGGGAACACATTCCTATCCACCTATTCAACAACCAACAATGGAAGCAAGTGCTGTTCAGAACTGTTGTCTCTGGAGTGTGGTCAGACAGGCATTCCTTGCTGAAGTGAAAGAGCGGGATGCTAACACCTTTGATAGACTCTTGGAAAGGACCAATGCTAGCATATCCCAGTGGTTCCAGCTGCAGGCTACTCTGCTACTTCATTGCATTTCTTCCGAAAATAGTGCAACGACGATTCTATAGTAATCTGTATGTGAAAACAGATGAAGCTATTACTCCAGAAAATACAGACTGCTGGGTATTTTTTGCGACTAAAGCCCTTATTTTGACTCCCACAAGATACTCATTTCTGCCTCCTCCATTTCTATAGGCACAGGCTTTATTATTTATTTATATAGTAATTTATTTATCTCTATATTTGCTTACTTATTTCTGCATTTCTAATATGCCTGTTCAGTGGAGGTAATTTAATTAAAGTTAGTGTTTAAAAATCACATTTGTAAATGTAATTATTGATTTATTTTTCTTATTTGTAAAACATTTATCTTGTCCTCTATGCTTCCATGTTCCCTTGTCTCTAGCATGCAAGACAGGGCTCTCAGCTCCATGTCTCTCCTGCTTCTCATCCTGGCAGCCAACCAACTTCCCTAGAGTTGGGACCAGATACATCCGTGTAGCAACAATATTATGGGAACCTGGCATGAAAAATGTAAATAGATTTTCAACATGACTATATCGTATCCTCATAACAAGTAGAAAAATATTTCTAGATGCATAGCACACACTGCAGACTTCCTATAATATTAAACACTTTAAAGTTACCATAAAATCTGTGCTAAAACAGACAGAAGAAAACCTCGACAACCACTGCAAGTGTAGTCTTCATTCTGCCAGAGTTATGTATTCTCTCCTATCCATAGTAAATATCTACCTGCTGGGGTAACAGCAATGAACGTGTTGTTTAACACAGCTGGCAATTTAAAGTGTTTGATTCTTCACAATGGTTGGTTTGAATGATATAGGTTACAATGAACATTTCAGAATACTCAAGTGAATGGTACTTATAACTGTGCTACAGTTGATTTCACTAATTTTATTTACTATCAGGTTTTATTTAGCAGATGTCACAGTGTAGGCAATTTCTATTAATGGGAGTATTGAAGAGTCTGAAAGTGGGCTTTCTAGCGAACCAGCTGGTTCAGAAATGATATTTATGTACACATGCATTCTATGTGACAACAAACCTAGTTCAAAATACATGTTCAGCACAATGTACGATCCCAGCTAATTGTCTAATCTTTAAATAGTTATCCATTTTACTGTTGTTAAAATAAACAAAACAAAATAAACGAAAAAACGACTCCGAAACACTGGATCTTATTCTGAAGTGCAGAGCAATATGTTCCACCAATCCATTAAGCTGCATGTGAACTAACTCTGTTGGATCAAGAAGGAAAAGGCAGTTCGAAATCTTTGACATTTGGAAACCTGAGTCTCTGTTCCAAGATTTCCAGAACAAAGGCCCACTAGAAAACCCGGCAGTCAGGCTGAATAGATGGCTCAGAGTTTGAGACAACTGTGTGCTCATCTAGACATTTGAGTTCAATTCCCAGCAACCATATGGTGATTCACAACCACCTATAGTGAGATCTGGTGCCCTCTTCTGGCCTGCAGGTGTACATGCAGGAAGAATGCTGTATACATAATAAATCTAAACAAACAAACAAAAACAACCAACTAAATAAGAAAACCTGGCAATTGGTATCTGTAAGGACAAGCATATGCCTAGCAACCATTTCAGTCCTTCACTCTTCACCATTTGTCTTCCACCTTCACTACTCACCCTTCACCTTCACCCCTTGCCCCTCACTCCTCACCACTCACCCTTCGTTTTAACCCTTCAGCCCTGACTCCTCCTTCACCCTTCACCCTTCACCCTTCACCCCTCATCCTTCACCCTTCCCCTTCACCCATCACACTTCTCCTTCACCTGGTCACCTTTCACCTTTTACCCTTCACCCTTTGCCCTATGCCCTTTGCTCCTTTCCCTCTCTAAGCTCTACCTAGACTCCTTCTCTGGCTACTGGATTGTCTACCCACCATTACTTTCTTGGTGACCTTTCCACTGGCTGAGATTTTCTTCCCTCTCTTCTCTTTTTGCCAATTGGAAACACATACCCTTCAGTCAATACAGCCAATACAAATTATCCTATTGAAACTTGTTCTGGAGAGAAAGGGAGGGAGGGGTGAAGGAAGGGAGGACTGTATGTGTTTGCAGGTGGATATGTATGTGGTTATGCATGCAAGTGTATGTGCATGTGCACGTGGAAGCTAAAGGAACGTTGGGACTCATTTCTCAGGCGTTGTCCACCTTTTATTTAATTTGAGACAGTATGTCATTGGTTTGGTTGTTGCTGGCCAGTTACCACTGGGAATCTGCTCATCTCCATTCTCCCAGTGATAGAATGTAAGTATTCACACCCCACCCTGCCCATTCCCTCTTTTTACATAGATTCTGAGAATCAAATTCAGGTACTTGTGCTTTCAAGTCAAGTGTGTCTCCAAATGAGCTTGAGATTATTAAATGAAATTAAATACTAGATGTTGAGTGCACAGCTACTCTTTGCATAAAAATTCCTCTGATTTTTTCACTTTCTAAATAGGAAAACACTTCATGAGTTATACTTCTTTACAGCTTATTATTTCTGTGTTTTTAACAAATTTTAAGGAATGGTGGCTTTATTTATGTCTTTCAAGACTCTCTGACCAGACAAACATGAGTGAGGGCACAAAACCATGCTTTCAGATGCCAGGAATTGAATAATTTAGATGAATTAGATAGACATCTTTGTAAGAAGTAGTAGCTGTATTGAACATTTGTTTAATTTTTAAGTGAATAATAGATTCACATGGTTCAAACAAAATTAATGAGGGTAAAAATAAGCTCAAAGTTCCTCCTTCATTCGCCCATCTGCTGGTTTCCATACCAACAGTAAAAAAGATAACCTGTGTTATTAGTTTCTTTGGCAGACTTCTAGAGATCTAAAAACCGTTTATGTAATCAAATGCTACTCATATTTTCCCACTCTTAAGACCAATGCAATACATAAAAAAGACTTTTATCTGAATCTTCCATATCTTTAAGCACTAATGTACAAAATTTCCTTATTTTCTTTCCTTTTATTGTTTTATTCTATTAATTGGATGTGCCATAGTTTCAACAGTTCTATGAACTGTTTGATGAACTTTTAGACTGTTTGATTCTTTGCTATTATAAAATGTGCTGCTGACTTTCCCCATGTGTGAATATATCTGTAAATATGCTCCTAGATTTGGAACTGCTGAGTCAAGAGTGTATGTATTTGTAATTTCAACAGATATTGCCAACTTGCCTTGCAGCATGATTATACCTATTTACACCCCCACCGAAATGAGTCACTGTTCTCATTTTTCTTAAGGGTTGTCAAATTTTTGGGGTTTTACCAATCTGATAGTAAAATATGGTATCTTGATGTAATTTCAATTTACATTTTCCATGTAGATGTGATTTGAACATCTTTTCATGTATTTATGAATCATTTTACTCCCTTTGCTATAAACGCCTGTATTTACTTTTTAATAAGTTTTTCTCTTTGAATTATTTTTAAATATATGTTAGAGAGCTCAAATATTATTTTCTTTGTCTAGGTTATTCTTATGCTTTTCTTATTGGATATGTTTTTTATTTACATTTCAAATGTTATTCCCTTTCCTGGTTTCCAGTCCATAAACCCACTATATCCTCCCCCTCCCCTTCTTTTATAAGGGAATTTCCCTCCCAACCCACCCCGCCTTCACACCCACCTCCCTGACATTCCCTTACACTGGGGGTCCAACCTTGGCAGGACCAAGGGCTTCTCCTTCCTTTGGTGCTCAACAAGGTCCTCCTTTGCTACATATGCACCTGGATCCATGGGTCAGTCCAGACATAGTCTTTGGGTAGTGGTTTAGTCCCTGGGAGCTCTAGTTGGTTGGCATTGTTGTTCTTATTGGGTTGCTAGACCCTTCAGCTCTTTCAATCCTTTCTCTAATTCCTCCAACAGGGGTCCTATTCTCAGTTCAATGTTTTGCTGCCAGCATTTGCCTCTGTATTAAACATACTCTGGCTGTATCTATCAGGAAACATCTATATCTGGTTCCTCTCAGCATTCACTTCTTAGCTTCATGCATCTTATCTAGTTTTACTGGCTGTGTGTGTGTGTGTGTGTGTGTGTGTGTGTGTGTGTGTGTATACACATTCCTTCAGTCTCTGAATAGCCATTCCTTCAGTCTCTACCCTAAACTTTGCCTCCATATCCCATCCTATGGATATTTTTGTTCCTCTGTTTAAGAAAGAGCGAAACATCTTCACCTTGGTCATACTTCTTGAGCTTCATGTGGTGTATGGATTGTATCTTGGGTAATTTGAACCAATATCTACTTATCAGTGAGTGCATACCGTGTGTGTTTTTCTGTGATTGGGTTACCTCACTCAGGATGATATTTTCTAGTTCAATCCTTTAGCCTATAAATTTCATGAAGTCATTGTTTTTGATACCTGAGTAGTACTCCATTGTGTAGATGTACCACATTTTCTGTATCCTTTCCTCTGTTGAAAGGCATCTGGGTTCTTTCCAGCTTCTGGCTGTTATAAATAAGACTGCAATGAACATAGTGGAGCATGTGTCTTTGTTCTATGTTGGAGCATCTTCTGAATATATGCCCAGGAGAGATATAGCTGGGTCCTCAGGTAGTGGAATGTCCAATTTTCTTAGGAATCCTTTAAGAATGATTTCCAGAGTGATTTTAGTTTTCAATCCCACCAAAAATAGAGGAGTGTTCCGCTTTCTCTACATCCTCACCAGCATCTGCTGTCACCAGAGATTTTGATCTTAGCCATTCTGACTGGTGTCAGGTAGAATCACATGGTTGTTTTGATTTGCATGTCCCCAATGACTAAGAATGTTAAGCATTTCTTCAGGTACTTAGCCATTCAATATTCCTCAACTGAGAATTCTTTGTTTAGCTCTGTTCCCCATTTTTAATAGGGTTATGTGGCTCTCTGGAGTCTACCTCCCTGAGTGCTTTGTATATTTTGGATATTAGCCCTCTATCTGTTGCAGGATTGGTAAAGATCTTTTCCCAACCTATTTGTTGCCGTTTTGTCCTAATGACAGTGTCCTTTGCCTTCCAGAAGCTTTGGAGTTTTATGAGGTCCCATTTGTCAATTCTTGATCTTAGAGCATAAGCCATTGGTGTTTTGTTCAGGAAAATTTCCCCAGTACCTGTGTGTTTGAGACACTTCCCCACTTTTTCTTCTATTAGTTTGAGTGTATCTGGTTTGATGTGGAGGTCCTTGATCCACTTGGACTTAAGCTTTGTACAAGGAGATAAGAATGGGTTGATTTGCATTCTGACTGCCAGTTGAACCAGCACCATTTGCTGAAAATGGTATCTTTTTCCCATTGGATGGTTTTAGTTCCTTTGTCAAAGATCAAGTGACCATAGGTGTGTGGGTTCATTTCTGGGTCTTCAATTCTGTTCCATTGGTCTATCTGTCTGTCTCTGTACCAATACCATGCAGTTTTTATCACTATTGCTCTGTAGTATTGCTTGAGGTCAGGGATGGTGATTCCCCTAGAAGTTCTTTTGTTGTTGAGTATAGTTTTCACTATCCTGGGTTTTTCATTATTACAAATAAGTTTGCCAATTGCTCTTTCTAACTCTATGAAAACCTGAGTTGGAATTTTGATGGGAATTGCACTGAATCTTTAGATTGCTTTTGGCAAAATGGCCATTTTTACTATAGTAATCCTGCCAATCCATGAGCATGGGAGATCTTTCCATCTTCTAAGATTTTCTTCAATTCTTTCTTCAGAGACTTGAAGTTCTTATCATACAGATCTTTCACTTGCTTGGTTAGAGTCACACGGAGGTATTTTATATTATTTGGGACTATTGTGAAAGGTGTCATTTCCCTAATTTCTTTCTCAGCCTGTTTATCCTTTGAGTAGAGAAAGGCTACTGATTTATTTGAGTTAATTTTATACTCAGCAACTTTGCTAAAGTTGTTTATTAGGCTTAGGAGTTCTCTAGTAGAACTTTTGGGGTCACTTAAGTATAGTATCTTATCTTCTGCAAATAGTGATGTTTTGACTTCTTCCTTTCCAATTTGTATTCCCTTGACCTCTTTTTGTTGTCTGATTGCTCTGACTTGGATTTCGAGTACTATATTGAATAAATAGGAAGAGAATAGGCAGCCTTTTCTGGTCCTTGATTTTAGCTTCAAGTTTCTCTCCATTTGGTTTAATGTTAGCTACTGGTTTGTAGTATACTGCTTTTACTATGTTTAGCCATGGGCCTTGAATTTCTGATATTTCCAGAACTTTAATCATGAAGGGGTTTTGAATTTTTCAAATGCGTTCTCTGCATCTAATGAAATGATCATGTGGTATTTTTCTTTGAATTTGTTTATATAGTAGATTACATTGAGGGATTTCTATATATTGAAATATCTCTGCATCCCTGGGATGAAGCCTACTTGATCATGTTGGATGATCGTTTTGATGTGTAATTGGATTCAGTTTGCACAAATTTTATTGAAAATTTTTACAGTGACCTTCATAAGGGGGACTTGGTCTGAAGTTCTCTTTTATTGTTGGGCCTTTGCGTGGTTCAGGTATAAGTGTCATTGTGGCTTCATAGAAAGAATTGGGTAGTGCTCCATTTGTTTCTATTTTGTGTAATCGTTTGAACAGTATTGGTATGAGGTCTTCCATGAAGGTCTGATAGAATTCTGCACTGAACCCAACGGGACTTGGGCTTTTTGTTGTTGTTGTTGTTGTTGTTGTTGGGAGACTTTTAATAACTGCTTCTATTTCTTTAGGAGTTATGGGACAGTTTAGATTGCTTATCTGATCCTGATTTAACTTTGGTACCTGTTATTTGTCTAGAAAATTGTCCATTTCCCCCAGATTTTCCATTTTTGTTGAATATAGGCTTTTATAGTAGGATCTTATGATTTTTTTAATTTCCTCTGATTCTTTTGCTATGTTTCCCTTTTCATTTCTGATTCTGTTAGTTTGGATATACTCTCTGTGATATCTGGTTAGTCTGTCTAAGGGTTTATCTATCTTGTTGATTTTCTCAAAGAACCAGCTCATGGTTTTGTTGATTCTTTGTGTAGTCCTTTTTATACTTGGTTGATTTCAGCCCAGAGTTTGATTATTCCTTGCCCTCTACTTCTCTTGGGTGTATTTGCTTTTTTGTGTTCCTTTTTGGGTGTGCTGTCAAGCTGCTAAGGTATGCTTTTTCTTGTTTCTTTTTGGAGGCAATCAGAGTTATGATTTTTCATCTTAGCACTGCTTTCATTGTATTCCATAAGTTTGGGTATGTTCTGCCTTCCTTTTCATTAAATTCTAAAAGTCTTTAATTTCTTTATTTCTTCCTTGACCAAGTTGTCATTGAGTAGAGTGTTGTTCAACATCCATGTATATGTGGACTTTTTGTCATTTTTGTTGTTATTAAAGATCAGCATTAGTCTGTGGTGATCTGATAGGATGCATGGAATTCTTTCAAATCTTCTTGTATCTGTTGAGGTCTGTTTTGTGACTGATTATATGGTAAATTTTGGAGAAGGTACCATGAGGTGCTGAGAAGAAGCTATATTCTTTTGTTTTTGGTTGAAATGTTCTGTAAATATTTGTTAAGTTCTTTTGGTTCATAACTTCTGTTAGTTTTTCTATGTCTCTTTTTAATTTCTGTTTCCATGATTTATCCATTGATGAGAGTGGGGTGTTGAAATCTCCTACTATTATTGTTTGAGGTGCAATTGTGCTTTGAGCTTTAATAAGGTCTCTTTTATGATTGTAAGTGCCCTTGTATTTGCAGCATAGATCTTTACTTTTGAGAGTTCATCCAGGTGGATTTTTCTTTGTCTCTGAGTTATGTTTCTTGTATGCAGCTAAATGCTGGTTTCTCTTTATGTGTCCAGTCTTTTAGTCTATGTCTTTTTGTAGGGGAACTGAATCCGTTGATGTTAAGGGATATTAGGGAATAGTGATTGTTGCTTCCCGCTATTTTTGTTGTTAGAGTTGAAATTCTGTTTCTGTGACTCTCTTCTTTGGGTGTCCTGGCAAAGAGATTATTTTCTTGCTTTTATTATGGTGTAATTTCCTTCCTTTTGTCGGGGTTTTCCATCTATTATCCTTTGTAGGGCTGGATTTGTAGAAAGATATTGTGTAAATTTGAATTTGTCATGGAATATCTTGGTTTCTGCATTTATGTTAATTGAGAGTTTTGCTGGATATAGTAGCTTGGGCTGGCATTTGTGTTCTCTTAGGGTCTGTATGACATCTTTCCAGGATCTTCTGGCTTTCATAGTCTCTGGTGAGATGTCTGCTGTAATTTTGGTAGGTCTGCCTTTATATGTTACATTATCTTTTTCTCTTACAGTTTTAAAATTCTTACTTTGTTTTGTGCATTTGGTTTTTGACTATTATGTGACTGAAGGAATTTCTTTGTCCAATGTATTTGGACTTCTGTAGGCTTCTTGTATGTTTATGGACATTTCTTACTTTAGGCTAGGGGAGTTTTCTTCTATAATTTTGTTGAAGATATTTACTGGCCCTTTTAGTTGGGAGTCTTCATTCTCTTCTATCCCTATTATTCTTAGACTTGTTCTTCTCATTGTGTCCTGGATTTCCTGAATGTTTTGTCCTAGGAACTTTTTGCATTATACATTATCTTTGATGGTTGTGTCAATGTTTTCTATGGTGTCTTCTGCCCCTGTGATTTTCTCTTCTATCTCTTGTATTCTGTTTGTGATGCTTGTATCTATGACTCCTGAGCTCTTCCCTAGGTTTATTGTTTCTATTTATATTTTTATACCCTGGATGGCTTTGTCCATTTCCTTCACCTGTTCATTTGTGTTTTCCTGTAATTCTTTAAAGGATCTTCAAGGGTTTTTGTGTTTTCTCTAAGGACTTCTATTTGTTTACTTGTGTTGTCCAGTATTGATTTAAGAGTTATTTATGTCCTTCTTAAAGTCCATCATCATCATAAAATGTGATTTTAATTCTAAATCTTGCTTTTCCAGTGTGTCTGGATATCCAGAATATGTTTTGGTGGGAGAACTTGGCTTCGATGATGCCAAGTAGTCTTGGTTTGTGTTGTTTAGGTTCCTGTGCTTGCTTCTTGCAATCCGGTTGTTTTTGGTGTTGGCTTGTCTTGCTGACTCTGAAAGTGACTAGGCCCTCCTGTAGGCCTGTGTGTCAGCACTCCTGTAGACCTGTTTTCTTTCAGCTAGAACTGAGAACAGAGAGCTCTGCTCTCAGGTGTGTATATGATCCTGGTGACTGGATTTCAGCTCTAGGTGTCGGTAGAAATGGAAGGGTCCTGCCCCTGACTGCTACTAGGTTCCTGTGCCCAGGGGACACAGATGGCACTAGGTGATTTCCTCTTGGGTCAGGAATGTGGGCAGAAAGTATTTGTCTTCTTTGGGTTCTCAGGAGTGTCTGTACTTCTGAGGGTCCAGCTCTCTCCCACAAGGTATTTGGTTTCAGGGAGCTGTGTGACTGGCTCAGTTCAGTTCTGGGCGCAGCCAGAAACCATCCGGTTTCTGCCGCTGACTGCTCCTTTCCTTCTGTTTCCAGAGGCACTATGCAGTTTCCTTTTAGGTAGGGAATGTGGGCAGAAGTGGGCAGAAGTGGGGGACTACCCTGCAGTCTCAGTATTGTCTGCACTTCTGGGAGTTCAGCTCTCTCCCAGCAGGATTTGGGTGCAGGGAGCTGTTGGATTGGTTCACTTCAGTTCTGGGCACAGCCAGAAACTCGAATTGTGCAGTCCCAGAGGACCTCTGCCTTTGTGTATCCTGGTGCATGAGGCAGGTCACTTGGAGCAGAAAATTTGGTCTTACCTCTGCTCTCAGGTGTGTAGTCTCTCCCAGCATCTGGCTTTCAGCTCTCGGGTGCAGGCAGAAACCCAAAGGTCCTGCCCCTGAATGCTCCTAGGTCCCTGTGCCCAGGGGGCACAGATGGTACTGGAGGATTTCCTCTTGGGTTAGGAATATGGGCAGAAAGTATTTGTTGACTCTGGTTTCTCAGGACTGTCTGTACTTCTGAGAGAGCTCAAAGCTTAGATTGTGTTATAAATTAAAAAAAAATCTTTTCTATAGTTTTCATTGTTTCTTCCGGTATATAAATTCTTATTGTAAATTCTCTGGATAAATTCATTAGCATTTCATGGTGTTGGGCCTAAACCCACAGCTATGAATAAATATAGAAACACAAATAGGATAGATATTTTGGTGGGTGTATGTATGTATATATATATATCTATATCTATATATATGTATATAGATAGATAGAGAGAGCGAGAGAGAGAGAGAGAGAGAGAGAGAGAGAAAGAGAGAGAAGAGGAACAGAGAGCTGAAAGATTGTAAATGCATACAGAATATTTTTAATGTCTTTTTTTCAGTATATACAATAATACGCAAATAATTCTCACACCCATTTTGAGGGCTATTTCTATGGGCAAATTCTCCATTACATTATGGAGAATGTAAATGTGTTATATAATAGAAATGTTTATTGATTCACTTATTATGCACAATGTATGTAAAATTCTCTAATGAAAAGCTTCAACTATAAATAACACTAGTCACAAAGTGCATTATTCTTTAGGAAATTCAGGGACAAAGAATGGAGTAGAGGCTGAAGGAAAGCCCATCCAGAGATTGCCTCACTTAGAGATCCATCCCATATACAGACACCAAACCCAGACAATATTCCTGATGCCAAGAAGTACTTGCTGACAGGAACATGGTATGGCTGTCCTCTGAGAGGCCTGCCAGAGCTTTACCAATATAGATGAGAATGTATGCAGTCAAACATCAGGCTGAGCATGGAGACCCCAGTGGAGAAATTGGAAAGGACTGAAGTAGCTGAAGGGGTTTACAACCCCATAGGAAGAACAACATTATCAACCAGATCTCCCCAAAGCTCCCAGGAACTAATCCACCAACCACAAAGTACACATATGGGGAACCCATGGCTCCAACTGAATATGTAACAGAGGATTGGGTTATCTGGTATCAATGGGAGGGGAGACCCTTGGTCCTGTGAAGGCTCGATGACCCAGAGTAGGGGAATGCTAGGGCGCTGAGGCAAGAGTAGGAGAGCACCCTCATAGATGCAGAGGAGCAGGGAGGGCATAGGGAGTTTGTGGAGGGGAAACTGGGAAGGGGGATAACATTTGAAATGTAAAGAAATAAAATAACCAATATAAATATGAAAAAAAGAGTCTTAAAGAATAATTGGTTTAAGTTCAGTTACTGTTATTTAGAAATCACACTACATCTTTTTCTCTCTTCTAGTCTTGGTTCCTCCTTTTGGACTTTCTTCCCTGTATCTTCATGAGCAACTATCACACGCCAGACTCATTCTTGAGTGGTTGAGATAGAACCCTTTCTGGAGAGGCATCAGCTTTCTAACTTTTCTGGTGTTTATTCAGTAATGTTTTCATGATGTGACACACATCTCTCTGAATTCTAATCTGAGCATGGGGCTCTATGGGACAGCAAGCTCCTTTTATTTCTGTCCATACAAAGAGCCATGGTGTAGGTCAGTTTTATCCATGAGGCAGAAGGTCAACCAGACTCTGAGTGTCTGAGGCAGTCAGCTTGGCTTCCATGTTTTATATAGGATTGTTCACATGTTCACAGGCCTTAGGATTTCACCTCTGAGAAAACAAAACAGAACAAAACAACCCCTAAAAATCAACCAACCAGCCAAACAGAAAAAACAAACTGCAAGGCTAGCACTGGCTTTGAATTGCCCTGGGATATTCAAGTGAACCTAAGCACATTAAGGGGACATGACATTTGCCTGAGTGGAGGCTGAGTGCCTGGTTCTAGATTGTGCCTGCCAGTGATTTTTGTGGAGCTAATCTAAGTTTTCAGGACACTATCATGTTTTAAAGTTTTCCTAATGAATTATAATAAATTTTCTGTAGTTTACATCAAATTGTGTTGAATGGCATTTTTAGCAAATTGTGTCACATTGTGATTTTCCCCCAAAATTTACAAAATTTCTTGTGCCAAAAAATAATCAGTGAAAATGATTTTGTGTGAAACTTTTTGAAAGCCAAATTTAGCTGATTTTGCTAAACAGCACCAGCAAACAATTTACTCCATCTTTCTCCAAGCCCCTTTACTGCGCCTTGTACTGTTTCCAGGCCCCTCCGCTCCCCCTCAACTTGCCTCCTTTCACAGTTTTCTGGCCTTTGTTTCTGCTCAGAATTCATCTTTCGCTAACATTATCAGCTCTCCTTACATTCCCCCAACCCCTAACTATTCCAAGCCTTGGGCTATAGTTTTGGGTTGAAGGTCAGAAAGGTCATGGATTTTCCACTGAAAGGAAAAAGAAACAAAGGGGGAGGAGGGACGATTACTTTTGCTGTCTCTTTTGCGCTTGGTGCTGAGGTATTTATTCTCCAGGCCCATGGCAAGGGTGGGTTGGTGCTGTGGGATTGGATTGGGAGGGCCAATTCACCATAAGAACCACAACAGTGCTGCTTTAGACAAAGGAAGGGCTCATTTACATTTGCCTGACACCGTGTGCAGCTTTCTGCTTGTGGGTGGGTAGATTTTTAAGACTGCTTTTTTTTTTTTTTTTTTTTAACTGACTTGTTTCTCAGAAAGAAAACACAGAAAGCAGTAGCAGAGACTATGGTTTTAAGATAGAATTCCTGGGTTTAAAACCGACCTTTCCAGGCATTTAGTCTTCGTGAGTGTGTTATGAAAGGAAGAAATCAGTATTTGATATGGCAGTGATTAGAATAATAGTTATCATTAGCAACTACTGTATGCTACTATGAATTTATATACCCTACATTTGTCCCTTTACACTCTGTCAATTCTACTGTCCTCATATTATGAAGGAGATTGTTTTAGGGGACTTGGCTACGCAGCAGAATGGAGGTGTTTTATTTTTGTTCTGTGATTTTTATTTCTGATTTCAAAGCCCACTCTCTGAATCACTCTACCAGGTAGACACGAGTATTGCATGATAAAACACACAGCACCAAATATAAGGTATTATTCTCCTGTTTTAAAACGTTTTAAGGCTAGAAATTCTAGGTGTCAGAAACGCAGTCCTGCATCCTCCCTTGACTTCTCCAGAAGTTCTTCCACATGATATGAACACATAGGATACCAGATATGCAACTGAAGTTTATGGCTTTAACCCTGAAGTCACTGAGTCATGGCCTGCCTGCTTCTTTGAAAGTTGTAGAGGACTTGCTGAACTTGTAGCAACATGCCACACCAGACTTGAACTGGGAAGTTGTCTGGCCTCTAATTGGAGGAGAATGGTGTGCCCAGTGAGATAAAACGGACTGAGGAGTGAGAATGGATCCAGACAACCCCTTATCACTAGTTGTCCTCTCATTGCAAGCCACTAAAACTTACAGTGGTCATCAGGAAAAGCCACGTAGTTACAGAACAGGATTCAATGGTTTCCATGCGTATTTTGTGAGTCTAGCTCGAATCTAGACCATGTGCTAACGTCTACCTGCTGAACACAACTTGATTTGCAATAAGTGATCTTTTCAAGAACTTTCTTGGCAGTTCGTTTGTGATCAGGGTTTTGAGGTAAACCCTGACAAGCAAGAAAATGCTAAAGAACATCTGACTGGTAATTTCTGCTTAACAGTATAGAGTCTTTTGCAGGAAAGATCATAAAAGCCTTAATGTGTGACAAATACTTTTAGGTATGTCTTTAAATTTGGGCCTTTGTGAATTTAGCTATCTCGGTTAGATCACAGTTTGTGAAATCAGTGTTATTTTTGAGGTTTCAAACGTCTATTTTTTTCCATTATTTTGTGACCTTTCCCTAAATAGCACCCATTACTTTGATACATGAATTTTTGAAGTACTGAGAAGTCTCTTGCTATTCCTGATGTCTAGGCCAACACTCCTGTGATCTCTATTTTAAGATGAAACACAGAGACTTTAAGTGAGTTGTCTATGGGGTCCCAGCAAGCCAGCGTTTGCTCGGGACACAGACTTCTCAAGCTTTGGGCTTCGGATTAGTTCACTGAGCCAAGTATTTCCCCCAGCAATTATTTATACACATTATGCATCTGACCTGGATATTCTGCTGCCTATTTCCCATTTGCATAATAAGCAGTACATCAAGCATACAAGAAGAAAGATGTTCTTACCACAAAGAACTGAGTCTCAATGTGACTCTTGCCTTACAGATTTAGGAAGAGTCAGAGAACAGACTGACTCTCTCCTTGGCACACACATGGAAATGAGGGTTCTTACATGGGGAGGTAAGCCAGGGAGCTGACAGCGCCTCATGGAAGAAAGACAAGTGCAGATATATTTTTTTTTTGTTTGGGCCTCTTTAATTTAGCCATGAAATGCTGGCTTACTTTTAGGTAGCTTAGGGATTGTCAAGAGATACTCTGGATAATGGAGATGTGTTCAAGTACAATGGGATCTTGGAAATGAAGAGACTTTCCTCCTCCCACTGTACTCAGGGCACAGAGAATGAAGTGTATGTGGAAAAATAGTGTGTGTGTGTGTGTGTGTGTGTGTGCCCGTGCGCACACATGTGTTTGTAACTAAATATTTTTGAGCTATTTCTTCAGAAGTGATTTTTATTTGAAATTAAAGCAACATAGTGTTATTATGTGTAGTCAGTAAGTTTTAGAGAATATAGAAAACCAAAGGAAGTAAAATCATCTGCAAACACTACTTAGGGACAAGCTTCATTAAAGTCAAGATATATTTTCCTCATCAAATTATTGGTTCTCTCTCTCTCTTCAAAAGATAATGGTTATACATTTAAATGCACTCTGCAATTTTTCAGTATGTATTTTATAAACACAGCATTATTTTATATACATATTAGGCACATCACCTTATAATCTCCTTTTTAAACTTTAATCTGTTTTGAACTTCTCTGGTCGTTATTTTTCACATATCATCCTTGACCGTTGTGCAGCAGCATCTCATTGTGAGACTGTATCATCAGTTATTTAACCAATCCCCCATTGCTAGTCATTCATATTGTTTCTAATTTGTTAGAAAAAGGCTGTGATGACGATGTAAATCTTATATATAAAAGCATTACATCAAACACATTTTTTTGTTTTTTTTATTTTATTTATTTACTTTTTTTATTAACTTGAGTATTTCTTATACACATTTCGAGTGTTATTCCCTTTCCCGGTTTCCAGGCAAACATCCCCCTCCCCCCCCTTCCCTTCTTTATGGGTGTTCCCCTCCCCATCCTCCCCCATTGACGCCCTCCCCCAACAATCTAGTTCACTGGGGTTCAGTCTTAGCAGGACCCATCTGGATCACCTGGAAGACCTAAACCAAAGGACAGCAAGCATGTCACTGATTTTTAACATCTTTTAATGGCAAAACTGGAAAGGAGAACTAAGGTGGTAATTCATCAAGCTGTAAAGTGCTAGTTCACTAGAAATAAAAGGAAGAACAGTAGTCAAAGATCAGTATAGTTGTGTGTGGCTGAAGACACATTTACCTCACACAGCATCTACAGTGGTAGAATAGCATTTAATGAAGCCTAAAGAATACAAAATCTGAAAGTGTTAAAAGGTAAGAAACACTTCTGTAAAGTCATCTGTAGGTTGAAGTAGTTTTCCAGGGACATGAGTGTGTTTGTCTGTAGTTTTCGGAATAGCCTTCCCAAGGCACATGTTTGGAGGAAAATAAAATGCAGCCCACCAGTAAGCCTGTCCTCACAGCCCAACTCACCTTTCATTCCATATTTTACATTAACTACATCTGCCTCGACTTTCCCAAAGCCTGTGCATTTCACTGGATGTTTGTAGGAAGGTCACACTGTCTCACATGTTTTTGCTTATGTGGACTTATAATTGTAAGGACACAAACCTAATCTTTTTGTGTTTTTGCTTTCCAGTTATAAAATCAAGTAGTTAACAAACAAAATGCACAGCTTCTGAAGACATCAGAAAGCACAACTACTTATTAGATTTTTGTTGTTTAAACTCTACATTTTTCTGTGATGTTTTAAAGGAGCAGTGATAGGAATTTGGTAGACAAGGATGTCTGGGCTAAAGGAACATGTGGTTCTTAGCAAAAGGCTGTGATTCTATAGACTGAAGTAATCAAAACCATTCTCTCTCTCTCTCTCTCTCTCTCTCTCTCTCTCTCTCTCTCTCTCTCTCTCTCCTTACAGATTTACAGTTTGTATCTCCTATACCAGGATCTGGTATATAATGATGTTAGCTTCAGATGGCTCTGTGAACAAGGCTGAAGAATAACACGTTTTGTTTTCCTTCTCCTTGGGGTGACCATTGTCTCCAGCTAGTCCTGTGCTCAGTGAGTCATTAATTAAACCCAGAGTCTTTATAAGTGACCTGTTGCGGCATTGGGGTTTATTCCCAACTTATTCTGCTTCACTGCATAATGTTTGCCTAATGGGCCTAGTTTTTATTTTTCTCATCCTTCTGCACACCATGAGGATTCATTTCTGAGATGAAGAGCAAAGACTAGGTTAAGAAAAACACAAGCACCTCCAGAGTGTAAAAACTGCAATAAACCCATCACCTTTAACAACAGCAGAGTATGAAAAGATAAAGAACAGCCTGCCAAGAATGTAGTAACCACCCATTCACTTTTAAATGCTCACCACACTTCAATGCACAGACCTAATTACTTTTCTGCATTCCCAAATCCACTTTGCCCGAACTGCAATCAGAAACCTGGCTTTAAAATATTTTAGACTTGGAGGCTCAAGACTAATTATGGGCCTTGCTGCACCTTTGGTTGCGCCCCACCCCCTCCTTCCCTTCACTGGCTTACTTTAAAGCACGCTCCACTGGAAGCAAGGCTGCCCAGTCCCAGTTGGGGGTGAAACAGTGAGAGAATAAAACAAAGAACAACTCAACTCAATTCAGTAAGCTTCAATGAGGCTGGGATATTTAATGTGAGCCCAGGGTTAGCCCACAGAATTGTGGCAGAATGCAATATTCTCAACAAAAAAAGATGTGTTGAAGGTCGGGTAAGGCCCCATAAGGCTGTTGTTGGTGTTTAAGCAGTCCACTGAGGTATTTAGCACTGAGGGTTTCTAAACATTCCAGCTGAGAATTAAACTGAAGCTTTACAGTAGCTGCTTAAAGGTTTTGGGGGCAGGGAGCGTCCCCTCCCCTCGTATTGAAAGGTCAACAAACAGTAGGGAAGATCATGTCATAACAAAGATGAAGTCACCTATTATGGAGTATAGTGACAGCTAATAGCATTATCAGAGAAACTAATCCAAGGTGTTAAATAGTGTAATTGTTCAAATGATATCATGGTTATTAGAACACCCAAGCATGAGACATTCTTCATTTCATGCAACACGGCAGAATTGCAGGTGAGCTTCCTACCATGACAGTCTCCTGTTATAAATATGTAAATATTAGAAAACCGGCTCAGTACTGCAATTTTCCTGCTTCATAAAGAATACATTTTTGATACACAGATGCTACGTTTCATGCATTTACTGAGCTACTTTGGGATAATTTTTCTGAGAGTTACACTCTTAGAAAGCTTTCATTCATGTGAAATATTTTACTGTGGAAGTTGATGCTAATGTTTGACTTAGTTAGGAATTTTTGAGTTTCATGGACTTAATAAAGACAAATCTGAACACTCACAAAAAGCATCATTTCTCAAAGGTGCATTCCTGAAACAGACAGAGGAGGCTGAATTGGAGAGAGTTAATGTCAGGTCCAAGTTTGCACTGTAGTGTTAGGAAAGTGTATCCGAGCATGCGGATCTTAGGCGCACAGAAATCTTATTTATATATTAGATTGTATTAGAAATAGGCTCTTCTACACGGGGGTACAAATATCTCCCAAATGGAACCTCACCAGACTGTAGAATTACTCCTTGTTTTAAAAAAAAACTTTTTTTAATGGTCAATAGTCCAAACCACAAACTATCCTGTAGGGGGTTCAAACTTGAAGAAGTTTCAGATGGTCAGACAATAATAATACAGGAGCACGTCTGTTGGCTCACAGCTACCAATTAGCCGTGCTTCTTAGGTAATTTATTCCACTCAGAGGCATCAAATATCAGAGAAATCATGGGCCAAAACAGTAATTATCTGTAGGGAATTCAAAAGCTTGAAAGCCAATGATCCCAAAGAAATGCAAACAGAGTTCTTTTCATTGTATAGACTCATCTTAAAACAAGTAATAGGAGGCAGGCCCTGGCTGTGAACCTTTACACTTCAAGGTGAGACGTGGGGCTGCCTAGGAGCAAAGACAAAGCTCAGAGCTTTTCTGCATTAAACCCTATTGAAGGAGGAAGCCAAAGACCAAAGGCTGAAGGCACTCCACGTGGAAATGAAGGGCTCTGCAGGCTGACAGGAGGAACGGGGGACAATATCAAATCATAGTGCTAGGCAGAAGGACAATAAAAGGCCTGGCAGTTTAATTTGAAGTTTAAAGCCCGAGTGAAATAAAATAATCTTTCCAAGGATAAAAATGTAATCACGGAATTTCTTAAATTCCATGGCAAATTCTTCTTAAGAAAAGTTATACTTGAAATCTCATTTCCTTCATGCTACATTCATATTTTATAAGGCTGGCTTTGGAAATGTGGAGCTGCTGGATCTGGCCTTTGAATCTGACAATTAAGCTCTTCCTCACTTACATTCTCACTTAGTTTCTTTCTATTTTTTTTATTTTAACCCTTTATATTTTTTGCTATGTTAAAAAGAGAAATAAACATACAAATGAACAACAGAAACAAACACCAACTTAAAGCAATTCTATATTGTCTAAGGTGTATATATTCTGTGGGTCGGGAACTGGGCATCTGGTACTGGTATTTCTAACTTTTGAAACACTTGACTTCATAGTATTGTGTAGGGACCTTGACTCTTATATTATACATGCCCTACAAATTTCATAGATAGTCATGGTATAACACTGACTTTTCTTCATGTCTAATTTAAATGATCCCCATCCCTGTATCATAAACCAATCACAGGTTTTAGAAGGAGGAGCATAATTCTCTCACATTTTTCTTGCTCTGACCTCTGATGATTCTGCTGTGGACTGAGTAAAACACATTTGCATATAATGTAGCCGATTTTCCAATAGTGACCAGCTTCCCATATTTTTGTTCTAAGTTAGGCTAATTCTGCAACTAGCATAGCAGGATTATTTAGGACAAATCCGAGCACTGTGAACTTTGATAAACTAATTAGAAATATGTGGTGACTATTGATAAGATCTGTGCATTGATAATTACGTAGCCCTGTAGACATCTAATAGTGGCGTTGTGAGCACCTCCAGGGATATCTAAGGGATTCCAACTCGAAGAAGCTGGATCAGATATTTTAATGTTTCCTTTCAATTTCTAATGTATTATGTCCAGTTCAAAGTGTGACATATTATCCTACTTAAGAGAGCATTTTGTTTTCTGAATTTATGTGTGCAAGATCTTAAGAATTATATTTATTTTAGAAAGCACATATAAAAGTGCCTGTATTTGAGCTGGCAGGAATATTGAATCCTTACACAGCCAATGCGAGCATGCCATTTTTAGCATTTCAAATTACTTAGCACATTTTAATTCTCTCATGTTCCTTTTTCAGGGGTTTCAATGAGGAAGTAGTGGTGACTCCTTTCCAAAAGTGGAAGGCGAGGGCACAGATGATGAGAGTGCCCCCACTTTTGCCTGGAGCTCAGAAGTCAGATGCCAAGATGCCTTTTGATGTATTAACTGTCTTTGTCATATTAATTGAGAAACAGAGAGGAAAGAATGAGGGTGGGCAGGGGCTGAGAGTAAAGTGAATGTTATACATTTGTGAAATTGTCAAAAAACAAATTTAATCAACAATCAAAACAGAGGAAAAGATGAGCAAAATGAAACCTGCCTCTTGGTGACACTGACAGTAGAACATTGTGGTGACTAATTTAATAACTCACTTTCTGCAGTTTTCTTCCGATCACCGTCTTCTACGTTGGTATTTTCATGACTGATTACTTGGCAATTATTAATTGGTCAAATAATTATTTACTTTATTAGTTGGTTAACTAATTAAATGGCCATTAATAATTAATTCTCTCGTGCAGTTCAAAGCATGACCTATTATTCTATTAAAGGGAGCAATGAGTTCTGTAACTCATTGGTGTTTTCTTTCTATTAAAGGAGCTCAGGGTTAGAAGTAATCTTAGATGGTCCCTTCTCTTTCCTGTCTATCCTCTCTCATTTTTCTCCATTCCAAAGGCTTTATCCCGGTCTTTCTAGGACCTATTTGTGCCTGTGTCTCCCTGTTTCTGGGTTTCCATTTCCAACATTATCCCCATTGTCCATATTCTCTGGACTCACAGCCCAGAAGGCGTTTCTAATGCAGTGCTTTTCTTCATGCTTCTTAATTATGTCCTTTACATTTTCACTGGGTACTGGTGGCGTTAATTTCTTTGTATCCCAGAGCACACTGTGCTCTAGTGAACTCAGGAACTCTCCTGCCATTCCACTCACCTCCACTCTTTCTGATTCTGCTTCTAATCAAACATTTGTAAGATCCCTTGTCAAGCCTGCAAGATCCCCGAGTTCCCTATAAGCACACATAGACTTGGACTTTGTGCTTGCAGGGGAACAGCAGGACTATCTTTCTGTCAATCCCACGGTTAGCCTGTCTACCTTTGCAGTCTTGCTCACTGTTCTTCTCTTCAGCTTTGGCCTCTGGCCCTTTCTTTTGCTCAGGTCTTAATCACTTTCATTCTTCTCTCCATGAGATCTTTCTCTCTTTGTCCACATAGATCCTTTTCCTTTGAGCAAACCATGCCGTAAACCTTACTTTCTCTTGGTATTGTATGATTGCCTTGACACTTTGGTAGAATGGAAATCGTCCTGTATTGCATGAGGTAAACTTGGTTCTTAAGTAGTTCTAACAACAAATCAATGCTGAATCTGATCTCTGGAGAGTGAATATTTGTCTTAAGTCCAGTCGCTCCAAAGCCTTCCCCCAGGCTCTCCTGTAGGACTTTGCTGCCAGTAAACACATATGGAATAAAATTTCCATTGTGAAACCTTGGTCTTGAATGTTCTAAGCATGCTCTAATCTTAAAGTTAGCTCAATCTCAGGCTTTACATATACCCAAAGTATAAACCAGTGAGCAAACTCCAACTGCCTGAGCTGCTGTCTATAGAGAAATCTCAGCCACACTGAATTATTTAAGCAGAATGTTTCTTTGCCTAAGATATTAGACCTTGCCATAATTGGATTGTTCACTTCTGTTTCTCATAAACTATATCTATTAGTTTTAAAGGAATAAAGATTTGAAGATTCTCTAACCCACCTCTCCCTAGGATAGTTGCTCATGAACAGTAACCATTTCTTTTGATTATTTTTATTTAGTTATTCAGTTACCAGTTACTTTTGTTTGTTACTTAAGAAAATACACATTGTTACAGTGCTTTATTAATATTAATTCATTTCATTGTCTCTTTCCCCTATAAAGTAGACAGTGTACTATTCATCACCATCATCACCACCACCACCATCATCATCATTGTCATCGTCATCATCATCATTTTTCTAAGGAAACTAGTATGTTAAAGACCACATAGCTAGGGCATTTGGAGAAGAATATAAAGCCAGGTAAGTAGTTAGCTTCCTCAGTCTTGTTCTCTTAGGTAGCACGTGGTCTTCCTCTGAACTCATTTTGGGCCCACTGTTGTGGCTTCTGAGTGTCTATGTTCAGCTTCCTCATTGTGAGCAAAGGACTCTGCTCCTTTAGGTGCTTGCACTCTTTTAGCGCCCTCTTCCTCTGTGATTCCCCAAGCTTTGGGTGACAGCATGGGATACAGGTATCCTGCTTAGGGCAGAGAATTCTTCAGAACCTTCTCTGCACTTTAACTAGCCTTGGGTCTGTTAGTCACTGAATACTGCAAATAGAAGTGTAAAAGAGCTGGCATTCCTAGAGCTGTGTCACTCTTGGGAGGCCTTCGCTACAATCCATCGATATAGATTGCATCCCTTTTTATGTTAGGCCGCTTCTGCCTGTTCTGTTTCTTACTGTGATGGTCATTACAGAGAAGTTCTGAGCACTTCTGATCTTTGTACAGCTTAGCAAGTTTGCTCCCCCAGCTCTGTGGTATGGATAAAGGGTAAACTGGATTATTATTGTTCTGTGTCATATTTAGATATTCACAAAAGAACATTTCTCAATCAACTATATTTTATGTAAGGAATTTCATAAATGTAAATAATTAAAATTGTAAGGATGACTTTAAGACAAGATTCTAACTTCGTTAATGTTTGCAAATGTAGACTAAAAGTTTGCTAGCTGATATTTGCAAAATCCACTTGTGACAAGTTCTTGGAAGATTTTCAGCGAGGCCCTCGTGTCACCCCCTTTGCTGAAGAAGTAGGCTGGCACCTCCTGTTCTGCACATGAACAGGCCTTTATGTTCATTAACTAAGTAGGATATAGCTGCCTTAATTCAGAAAGTGAGGTGGGTGCTATGGCAAACATAGAAGGTGTGATTATCATTGCACGTACTCAGCTATGTAAGACATGCCACATTTCTTTCTTTTTACATTTTTTAAAGATTAATTTATTTATTTTTACACTCCAGATTTTATTCCCCTCCCAGTCCACCCTCTGTCTGTTCTACATTCCATACCTCCTGTCCTCCACTATCTCCCCTTCTTCAAGAGGATGTTACCACCATATCTCAAACTTCCTGGGTCCTCCAGTCTTTTAAGGATTAGGTGCATCTTCTCTGACTGAATCCAGACCTGGCAGTCCTCTGTTGTATGTGTGTTGGAGACATCATCTCAGCTGATCTATGCTGCCTGGTTGGTGATCTAGTGTCTGAGAGATCTCGGGGATCCAAGTTACTTGAGACTGCTGGCTCTCCTACAGAGTTGCCCTCCTCCTCAGCTTCTCCTAACTTTTCCCTAATTCAACCAGAGGGGCCAGTAGCTTTTTTTTTTGGTACACATAAATGCATCTGACTCTTTCAGCTGCTTGTTGAGCCTTTCAGACAGCAGTCATGATAGGTCCCTTTTTATGAGTGCCCACATAGCCTCAATAATGGTGGCAGGTCTTGGGGCCTCCCAACCTCCTTGAGCTGGATCCAACTTTGGGTCTGTCGCTGGACCTTTTTTCCCTCGGGTTCTTCTCCATTTCTATCATTGCAGAACTTGCAGACAGGAAGAATTGTAGTCAGAGTTTTGATTGTGGGATAGCAACTACATCCTTTGTTTGATATCCTGTCTTTCTGCTGGAGGTAGACCCAACAAGTTTGTTCTCCTCATTCTAGGGCATTTTATCTAAGGTCCCCCTAGGAGTGTTGAGAGTCTCTTACCTCTGGTACATTCTGGAGGGTCCTCCCAACCTTCTTCCTCCAAAAGTAGCCTGTTTCCATTCTTTCTGCTGGCCCTCAGGGATTCAGTCCTTTTCCCCCACCCAATACCAGATCATGTTTCCCTCTCCCCCTACCTGTTCTCTTTTCCTCCCAGGCCCCTCCTTCCCTTCCCCCTTGTGGTTCCTTTTTCCTCCCTCCCAAGTGGAACTTAGGTGTCCTCACTTGGGCCCTTCAGCTTGTTGACCTTTCTGAGTTCTGTGGACTGTATCTTGGGTATTCTGTACTTTTTTTCCTAGCTAATATCCACTTAGTGAGTACATACTGTACATGTCCTTTTGAGTCTGAGCTACCTCACTTAGGATGATATTTTCTAGTTGTATCCATTTGCCTGCAAAACTCAGGATGTCCTCATCCTTAATAGCTCTGTAGTGTTCCGTTGTTGAAATGAACCACATTTTCTGTATCCATTCTTCTGTTGCGGGACATCTAGGTTATTTCCAGCTTCTGGTTATCACAAATAAGGCCACTATGAATATAGTGGAAGATCAATCACAAAGCCATCTTGATGGTTTGGTGATAAATTAAGTTCCAAATATAAGGCCTCTTATAAGCCCGTGAAGTAATTAATTTTAGGTTCCTGCTCTGCCCATTAGGATGCTTATTTCTGGTCAGGAAGTTTGGTTACTTTTTCTTTTTCTGTTATTGGATATTTTATTGATTTATATTTCAAATATTATCCCCTTTCCCAATTTCCCCTCTGGAAAGCCCCATCCCTTCCTCCCTTCCCTGCTTCTATGAGGGTGCTCCCCACCCACCAACCTACTACTGCCTCCCTGCCTTGGCATTTTCCTACACCGGGGCATCATGCCTTCCCAGGACCAAGGGTGTCTCCTCCTATTGATGTCCAACAAGGCCAGTCTGCTACATACGCGGCTGGAGCGATGGGTCGCTCCTTTGTGTTCTTCAGTTGGTGGTTTAGTCCCTGAGAGCTCAGGGGGTTCTGGTTGGTAGATATTGTTGTTCTTCCTATGGATTCAAAACCCCTTCAGCTCTTTTAGGATTTTTCTAAATCCTCCACTGGAGACTCTGTGTTCAGTTCAATGATTGTCTGCGAGCATCTGCCTCTGTATTTGTCAGGCTTTGGCAGATTTTTTCAGGAAACAGCTATATCAGGTTCCTGTCATCAAGCACTTCTTGGCATCCGCAATACTGTCCGTGTTGGGTGGCTGTATATATATGGGATGGGTCTCTAGATAGGTCAGTCTCTAGATGATCTTTCCTTGAGTCTCCTCTCCACCCTTTGTCTCTACATTTCTTCCTGTTAGTATTTTGTTCCCCTTCTAAGAAGGACTGAATCATCCATACTGGTCTTTCTTTTTCTTGATCTTCACCTGGTCTGTGAATTGTATCTATGGTATTCCGAGCTTTTGGGCTAATATCCATCTATCAGTGAGTACCTACCATGTGTGTTCTTTTGTGACTGGGTTATCTCACTCAGAATGATATTTTCTAATTCTATTTACTTGCCTAAGAAGCCATTGTTTTTAATAGCTGAATAGTACTCCATTGTGTAAATGTACCACATTTTCTGTATCTATTCCTCTTTTGAAGGACATATGGGTTCTTTCCAGCTTCTGGCTATTATACATAAAGATGTTATGAACATAGTGGAGCATGTGACTTCGTTGTATGTTGGAGCACCTTTTTTGGTATATGCCAAGGAGAGGTATAGCTGGGTCTTTGGGTAGTGCAATGTCTAATTTTCTGAGTAACCTCCAGATTGATTTCTAGAGTGGTTGTACAAGTTTGCCATTCCACCAACAATGGAGGAGTGTTCGTCTTTCTCCACATCCTCACCAGCATCTGCTCTCACCTGAGTTTTTGATCTTAGCCATTCTGACTAGTGTGAGGTAGAATCTCAGGGTTATTTTGATTTGCATTTCCTTAATGACTCAGAATGTTGAACATTTGTTTGGGTACTTCTCAGTCATTCAGTATTCCTCAGTTGAGTATTCTTTGTTTAACTCTGTACACTTTTTTTTTTCCTTTTTTTTATTAACTTGAATATTTCTTATATACATTTCAGTGTTATTCCCTTTCCGGTTTCCGGGCAAACATCCCTTCCCCCTCCCTTCCTTATGGGTGTTCCCCTCCCCACCCTCCCCCTATTGCGCCCTCACCCCAACTGTCTAGTACACTGGGGGTTCAGTCTTAGCAGGACCCAGGGCTTCCCCTTCCACTGGTGCTCTTACTAGGATATTCATTGCTACCTATGAGGTCAGAGTCCAGGGTCAGTCCATGTATAGTCTTTAGGTAGTGGCTTAGTCCCTGGAAGCTCTGGTTGGTTGGCATTGTTGTACATATGGGGTCTCGAGCCCCTTCAAGCTCTTCCAGTTCTTTCTCTGATTCCTTCAACGGGGGTCCTATTCTCAGTTCAGTGCTTTGCTGCTGACATTCGCCTCTGTATTTGCTGTATTCTGGCTGTGTCTCTCAGGAGCGATCTACACTTCTGCACTTCTTTGCTTCATCCATCTTATCTAATTGGGTGGCTGTATATATATGGGCCACATGTGGGGCAGGCTCGGAATGGGTGTCCCTTCAGTCTCTGTTTTAATCTTTTGCCTCTCTCTTCCCTGCCAAGGGTATTCTTGTTCCCCTTTTAAAGAAGGGAGTGAAGCATTCACATTTTGATCATCCGTCTTGAGTTTCATTTGTTCTAGGCATCTAGGGTAATTCAGGCATTTGGGCTAATAGCCACTTATCAATGAGTGCATACCATGTATGTCTTTCTGTGATTAGGTTACCTCACTCAGGATGATATTTTCCAGTTCCAACCATTTGCCTACGAATTTCATAAAGTCATTGTTTTTTTTATAGCTGAGTAATATTCCATTGTGTAGATGTACCACATTTTCTGTATCCATTCCTCTGTTGAAGGGCATCTGGGTTCTTTCCAGCTTCTGGCTATTATAAATAAGGCTGCGATGAACATAGTGGAGCACGTGTCTTTTTTTTATATGTTGGGGCATCTTTTGGTATATGCCCAAGAGAGGTATAGCTGGATCCTCAGGCAGTTCAATGTCCAATTTTCTGAGGAACCTCCAGACTGATTTCCAGAATGGTTTGTACCAGTCTGCAATCCCACCAACAATGGAGGAGTTCCTCTTTCTCCACATCCTTGCCAGCATTTGCTGTCACCTGAGTTTTTGATCTTAGCCATTCTCACTGGTGTGAGGTGAAATCTCAGGGTTGTTTTGATTTGCATTTCCCTGATGACTAAAGATGTTGAACATTTCTTTAGGTGTTTCTCAGCCATTCGGCATTCCTCAGCTGTGAATTCTTTGTTTAGCTCTGAACCCCATTTTTAATAGGGTTATTTGTCTCCCCTGGTCTAACTTCTTGAGTTCTTTGTATATTTTGGTTATAAGGCCTCTATCTGTCGTAGGATTGGTAATGATCTTTTCCCAATCTGTTGGTTGCCGTTTTGTCCTAACCACAGTGTCCTTTGCCTTACAGAAGCTTTGCAGTTTTATGAGATCCCATTTGTTTCGATTCTTGATCTTAGAGCATAAGCCATTGGTGTTTTGTTCAGGAAATTTTTTCAGTGCCCATGTGTTCCAGATGCTTCCCTAGTTTTTCTTCTATTAGTTTGAGTGTGTCTGGTTTGATGTGGAGGTCCTTGATCCACTTGGACTTAAGCTTTGTACAGGGTGATAAGCATGGATCGATCTGCATTCTTCTACATGTTGACCTCCAGTTGAACCAGCACCATTTGCTGAAAATGCTATCTTTTTTCCATTGGATGGATTTGGCTCCTTTGTCAAAAATCAAGTGACCATAGGTGTGTGGGTTCATTTCTGGGTCTTCAATTCTGTTCCATTGGTCTATCTGTCTGTCTCTGTACCAATACCATGCAGTTTTTATCACTATTGCTCTGTAATACTGCTTGAGTTCAGGGATAGTGATTCCCCCTGAAGTCCTTTTATTGTTGAGGATAGTTTTAGCTATCCTGGGTTTTTTGTTATTCCAGATGAATTTGCAAATTGTTCTGTCTAACTCTTTGAAGAATTGGATTGGTATTTTGATGGGGATTGCATTGAATCTGTAGATCGCTTTTGGTAAAATGGCCATTTTTTACTATATTAATCCTGCCAATCCATGAGCATGGGAGATCTTTCCACCTTCTGAGGTCTTCTTCAAATTATTTCTTCAGTGTCTTGAAGTTCCTATTGTACAGATCTTTTACTTGCTTGGTTAAAGTCACACCAAGGTACTTTATATTATTTGGGTCTATTATGAAGGGTGTCGTTTCCCTAATTTCTTTCTCGGCTTGTTTCTCTTTTGTGTAGAGGAAGGCTACTGATTTATTTGATTTATTTTTATACCCAGCCACTTTGCTGAAGTTGTTTATCAGCTTTAGTAGTTCTCTGGTGGAACTTTTGGGATCACTTAAATATACTATCATATCATCTGCAAATAGTGATATTTTGACTTCTTCTTTTTCCAACTGTATCCCTTTGACCTCCTTTTGTTGTCTGATTGCTCTGGCTAGAACTTCAAGAACTATATTGAATAAGTAGGGAGAGAGGGGCAGCCTTGTCTAGTCCCTGATTTTAGTGGGATTGCTTCAAGTTTCTCTCCATTTAGTTTAATGTTAGCCACTGGTTTGCTGTATATGGCTTTTACTATGTTTAGGTATGGGCCTTGAATTCCTATTCTTTCCAGGACTTTTTTATCATGAAGGGGTCTTGAATTTTGTCAAATGCTTTCTCAGCATCTAATGAAATGATCATGTGGTTTTGTTCTTTCAGTTTGTTTATATAATGGATCACGTTGATGGTTTTCCAGATATTAAACCATCCCTGCATGCCTGGGATGAAGCCTACTTGATCATGGTGGATGATTGTTTTGATGTGCTCTTGGATTCGGTTTGCCAGAATTTTGTTGAGTATTTTTAACGTCGATGTTCATAAAGGGAAATTGGTCTGAAGTTCTCTTTCTTTGTTGGGTCTTTTGTGTGGTTTAGGTATAAGAGTAATTGTGGCTTCATAGAAGGAATTCGGTAGTGCTCCATCTGTTTCAATTTTGTGGAACAGTTTGGATAATATTGGTATGAGGTCTTCTATGAAAGTCTGATAGAATTCTGCACTAAACCCATCTGGACCTGGGCTCTTTTTGGTTGGGAGACCTTTAATGACTGCTTCTATTTCCTTAGGAGTTATGGGGTTGTTTAACTGGTTTATCTGTTCCTGATTTAACTTCGGTACCTGGTATCTGTCTAGGAAATTATCCATTTCCTGCAGACTTTCAAGTTTTGTTGAATATAGGCTTTTATAGTAAGATCTGATGATTTTTTGAATTTCCTCTGAATCTGTAGTTATGTCTCCCTTTTCATTTCTGATTTTGTTAATTTGGACACACTCTCTGTGTCCTCTCGTTAGTCTGGCTAGGGGTTTATCTATCTTGTTGATTTTCTCAAAGAACCAACTTTTGGTTCTGTTGATTCTTTCTATGGTCCTTTTTGTTTCTACTTGGTTGATTTCAGCTCTGAGTTTGATTATTTCCTGCCTTCTACTCCTCCTGGGTGTATTTGCTTCTTTTGTTCTAGAGCTTTTAGGTGTGCTGTCAAGCTGCTGACATATGCTCTTTCCTGTTTCTTTCTGCAGGCACTCAGCTATGAGTTTTCCTCTTAGCACAGCTTTCATTGTGTCCCATAAGTTTGGGTATGTTGTACCTTCATTTTCATTAAATTCTAAAAAGTTTTTAATTTCTTTCTTTATTTCTTCCTTGACCAGGTTATCATTGAGTAGAGCATTGTTCAATTTCCACGTATATGTGGGCATTCTTCCCTTATTGTTATTGAAGACCAGCTTTAGGCGTGGTGGTCCGATATGCGCATGGGATTATTTCTATCTTTCTGTACCTGTTGAGGCCCGTTTTTGACCAATTATATGGTCAATTTTGGAGAAAGTACCATGAGGAGCTGAGAAGAAGGTATATCCTTTTGCTTTAGGATAGAATGTTCTATAAATATCCGTTAAGTCCATTTGGTTCATGAATTCTCTTAGTCTATCTATGTGTCTGTTTAATTTCTGTTTCTATGATCTGTCCATTGATGAGAGTGGGGTGTTGAAATCTCCTACTATTATTGGGTGAGGTGCAATGTGTGTTTTGAGCTTTAGTAAGGTTTCTTTTACGTATGTAGGTGCCCTTGTATTTGGGGCATAGATATTTAGGATTGAGAGTTCATCTTGGTGGATTTTTCCTTTGATGAATATAAAGTGTCCTTCCTTATCTTTTTTGATGACTTTTAGTTGAAAATGGATTTTATTTGATGTTAGAATGGCTACTCCAGCTTGCTTCTTCCGACCATTTGCTTGGAAAGTTGTTTCCCAGCCTTTCACTCTTAGGTAGTGTCTGTCTTTGTCTCTGAGGTGTGTTTCCTGTAGGCAGCAGAATGCAGGGTCCTCGTTGCGTATCCAGTTTGTTAATCTATGTCTTTTTATTGGGGAGTTGAGGCCATTGATGTTGAGAGATATTAAGGAATAGTGATTATTGCTTCCTGCTATATTCATATTTGGATGTGAGGTTGTGTTTGTGTGCTTTTCTTCTCTTTGTTTTGTTGCCAAGACGATTAGTTTCTTGCCTCTTCTAGGGTATAGCTTGCCTCCTTATGTTGGGCTTTACCATTTATTATCCTTTGTAGTGCTGGATTTGTAGAAAGATATTGTGTAAATTTGGTTTTGTCATGGAATATCTTGGTTTCTCCATCTATGTTAATTGAGAGTTTTGCAGGATACAGTAGCCTGGGCTGGCATTTGTGTTCTCTTAGGGTCTGTATGACATCAGTCCAGGATCTTCTGGCCTTCATAGTTTCTGGCGAGAAGTCTGGTGTGATTCTGATAGGTCTGCCTTTATATGTTACTTGACCTTTTTCCCTTACTGCTTTTAATATTCTTTCTTTATTTTGTGCGTTTAGTGTTTTGACTATTATGTGACGGGAGGTGTTTCTTTTCTGGTCCAATCTATTTGGAGTTCTGTAGGCTTCTTGTATGCCTATAGGTATCTCTTTTTTTAGGTTATTGAAGTTTTCTTCTATGATTTTGTTGAAGATATTTACTGGTCCTTTGAGCTGGGAGTCTTCACTCTCTTCTATACCTATTATCCTTAGGTTTGATCTTCTCATTGAGTCCTGGATTTCCTGTATGTTTTGGACCAGTAGCTTTTTCTGCTTTACATTATCTTTGACAGTTGAGTCAATGATTTCTATGGAATCTTCTGCTCCTGAGATTCTCTCTTCCATCTCTTGTATTCTGTTGGTGAAGCTTGTATCTACAGCTCCTTGTCTCTTCTTTTGGTTTTCTATATCCAGGGTTATTTCCATGTGTTCTTTCTTGATTGCTTCTATTTCCATTTTTAATTCCTTCAACTGTTTGATTGTGTTTTCCTGGAATTCTTTCAGGGATTTTTGCGATTCCTCTCTGTAGGCTTCTACTTGTTCTCTAAGAGAGTTCTTCACGTCTTTCTTGAAGTCCTCCAGCATCATGGTCAAATATGATTTTGAAACTAGATCTTGCTTTTCTGGTGTGTTTGGATATTCCATGCTTGTTTTGGTGGGAGAATTGGGCTCCGATGATGCCATGTAGTCTTGGTTTCTGTTGCTTGTGTTCCTCTGCGCTTGCCTCTCGCCATCAGATTATCTCTAGTGTTACTTTGTTCTGCTATTTCTGACAGTGGCTAGACTGTCCTATAAGCCTGTGTGTCAGGAGTGCTGTAGACCTGTTTTTTCCTGTTTTCTTTCAGCCAGTTATGGGGACAGAGTGTTCTGCTTTAGTTATGTTTAGTTTTGCCCCTCTACAGGTCTTCAGCTGTTCCTGTGGGCCTGTGTCTTGAGTTCACCAGGCAGGTCACTCGCAGCAGAAAAGTTGGTCTTACCTGTGGTCCCAAGGCTCAAGTTCGCTCTCGGGGTGCTGCCCACGGGCTCTCTGCGGTGGCAGCAACCGGGAAGATCTGCGCCACCTCTTCCTGGAGTCTCCGTGCACCAGGGTTCCAGATGGCTTCCAGTGTTTTCCTCTGGAATCAGTAATGTGTGCAGAGAGCAGTCTCTTCTGGTTTCGCAGGTGTGTCTGCCTCTCTGAAGGTTTAGCTCTCCCTCCCACGGGATTTGGGTGCAGAGAACTGTTTATCCGGTCTGTTTCCTTCAGGTTCCGGCGGTGTCTCAGGCAGGGCTCCTGCCGCTCCTGGGCCCTCTCCCACGGGAGCCCAGAGGCCTTATACAGTTTGGGCCAGGGATGTGGGCAGGGGTGGGCAGTGTTGTGGTCTCTTCCGCTCTGCAGCCTCAGGAGTGCCCACCTGACCAGGCGGTGAGTCTCTCTCCCAGGTTTTGGAGCAGAGTGCTGCTGCGGGCCGGGATCCGCGGGTGTGGGACTTCCGGTAAACACAGGACGTGCCTGGTCCTAGAGGAATTCTGCCTCCGTGTGTCCCGAGATCACCAGGCCGCTTTCTTGCAGCAGGAAAGTTGGTCGTACCTGTGGTCCCAAGGCTCAAGTTCGCTCTCGGGGTGCTGCCCACGGGCTCTCTGCGGTGGCAGCAACCGGGAAGATCTGCGCCGCCTCTGTACACTATTTTTAATAGGGTTATTGCTTCTCTGGAGTCTAACTTCTTGAGTTCTTTGTATTTATTGGATTTTAGCCCTCTAGTCAGGTACATCAATGGAATAGAATTCAAGACCCAGAAGTGAACCCACACTTCTATGGTCACTTGATCTTTGTCAAAGGAGCTAAAATCATTCGGCATTTTCAACAAATGGTGCTGCTTGAACTTGAGGTCTGCATGTAGAAGAATTCAAATTGATCCATTCTTATCGCCTTTTACAAAGCTCAAGTCCAAGTGGATCAATGACCTCCACAGATACACTGAAACTAATAGAAGAGAAAGTAGGAAAGAGCCCTCAATACATGGGCACAAGGGAAAATGTCCTGAACAGAACACCAATGGCTTATACTCAACAACAGACAAATGGGACCTCATAAAATTGCAAAGCTTCTATAAGGCAATGGTTGCCTTTTGTTTGTTCCAGGGATCTTTGCCCAGCTCTGAGTTCTGTATTTACTCAGCATTCTGAGCCCTCTCACGACTGGATTTCTGCTGCTGGCTAGAGACTAGTTTGCTAGCTCCTGGCAAGCTTCCTGTTGCAGAGTTCACCTATGTTCTATCAGAATTTATCCACTGAAGTTCTAATCCCTAAAAATCACAAAGTGATTTTATTTGAAGATATACTCTTTGAACAGGTCATCAAGTTTTAAGGGGGTCATATGTATGGTCTTAGCCCAATCCAACAGGTGTCCTAAAATGACTAGGATACACACACACACACACACACACACACACACACACACACACACACACGCATTCATGCACACACATAAAAACCCAATAAGGACAAATAAAATGATGGGTATCCCAAAGAGATAGGATTAAGAATAAAGCCAACTCTGTGAGCACCTTCATCTGAGACTTCACCATTCAAGAGTTTGAGAAAAACCTTCTCTGCTAGTTAAGCTTTCTAGCCTGAGATACTTTGCTATGATATTTCTAGCACACTGCATCTGGAGTTGGAGAGAATACAGGAGGAAGTTCCTGGAACTTTCCATCTGTCTTGATTTTCTTCCATTCTTTGTTGTTTGGACATAATTGTTCTTTTCTATTTGTTTTATTTCATGTCTAGCTCATCTTTTCATTTCAATTTGAATTGAGTCTAGGCATGAGAAACTTTACCCCTAACATTTTATGGTGAAAACAGAAAAATCATCAAGGTCTAACATAAGTAGAAATTGCATAATGGAACTGTGATGTAAATAGAAGTAGCCCATCAAAAATAGCAGGATTAGTAATTAGCATAAGTTGAGCATTTTCATAATAGTGCAAAGACTCAGGCAGTAGCTTCCACCCCCCTGTACTGGTTCATATTCTTCTACTACATCTATTTAAAAACCCACAATAAAAGTATTTTGATCTGATCTTTATAAATTTAAAAATTATATCTATGTATATATTTAGAAAAATTAGGTATATTTAGATATATTATACTATAACATGCATATGTATATACAATATGTATGTATGTGTATGTGGTGTGGAAGTATGTATGTATATTCTCATGCTTATGGACATACACATGTGGGAGCTGTGTGTGCACTTATGTGTAGAGGGCAAAGGTTGATGTGTGGTGTTTCTCAGTGACTCTGCAATTTCTTTACTAAAGCTATGTCCGTCTCTGAACTTGGAGCTCACTGATTCAGGGACTCCATCTCGTTATCTTACAAATCATCTCCTGTCTCCACCTCCCAATTGCTGAGAGTTTAGCTGGGCCATGCCTCAGTCGATACCTAGTTATTTACATGGGTTTTGGGGTGATCTGAATTCTGGTCCTAGTGTCTCAACTGCAAGCATTTTGTCCTCTGAGTCATCTTTTCAGTCTTAGAGCTTTTTGTAAGTACTCTATTTCTTTTAGGTGCAAATTTAAATAATATCTCCCACCATATTACTTTAATTGGCAGAACTCCCTTTAATATTTATTAGAATGTAGGTTAGATCTCTGTGTCTTTCTTTCTGTCTTTCTGTCTTTCTGTCTGTCTGTCTGTCTGTCTGTCTGTCTGTCTCTCTCTCTCTCTCTCTCTCTCTCTCTCTCTCTCTGTAGAATTAAAAGACTTTATATCTCTTTTGGTTTTGAAAAACATTTTTCCTGGAGCTATGAAAGTGTTGGTTGATTTAAAACTTCTCTTTGCTGATGCCTCACTTATTCCCTAGATTTGCCAATTTCTGAAGGGAAGAATATATTGTTCCTAACTGTGTAATGGGCTTTTTCTCTCTGGATACTTTTGGGATTTTATCTTTGATTTTGATGGTTTGGTCTTCCTCCTCCTCCTCCTCCTCCTCCTCCCCCCCTCCTCCCCCCTCCCTCTCCCCCTCCCTCTCCCCCTCTCTCTCCCCCTCCCTCTCCCTCTCCTTCTTCCTCTTCTCCTTTTCCTTTACCTTCACCTTTCTCTGCCAAATTCTTCTTCATTATTGATTTCCAAGTATCTCCTTTGCATTATGTATGAGCATGTATATTACGTTTGAATCTGTGGTTTGTTATTATTTATTCTTGGGGAAATTCTGATCTATACAGATGCTTCTCTGTTTTAGCCTCTTCTTTTCATTAGGACTTTATGTTACATATGTATGAGACTCTGATCTTTCCTCACAGCTCCTGAATCTTCACTGTTAGGTATTTCCTCCTTTCATTCATATTTTTCCATCTGTTTACTTCTGTTTACTTTGTTGGAAACATTTTTCCTGGTGCAAACACTGAAAGTATCTGTATTTCCACATATTTTAATTGAATCTTCAAAAAAGTATTATTATTTTACCTGAAGTTTCCATGAGTCCATAAAAATAGTTTATCTTTTCCAATAGATCTTTAAACTTGACAGACATTGTTTTAAAGTTCTTATCTAGTGGTTCCCATGCTTGAGTCAACTCTAGGTCTGTTTCTGAATCTTTACTTCTTGACAGTGCATTTTTAAACTTCAAAAGCTTTTAATCCAGTATGTTTGCTATATACAATAATGAGTTTCTAGATAAGATTGATGAAGCTAAAAGGTCCATGCTGAAAGGGACTGGATATGGATATCTCCTGAGAGACACAACCAGAGCATGTCAAATACAGAGATCAATGCTAGCAGCGAACCACTATACTGAGAATAGGACCACCTTTGGTGAAATTAGGGGAAGGATTGAAGGAGCTGAAGGGGCTTGCAACCCCATAAGAGCAACAATGCCAACCAACCAGAGCTCCCAGGGACTAAACCACTACCCAAAGACTATATACATGGACTGACCCAGGGCTCCAACTGCATATGTAGCAGAGAATAGCCTTGTTGGGGCACCAGTGGAAGGAGAACCCCTTGGTCCTCCATGGTTGGACCCCAACTGCAGGGGAATGTCAGAGGGGGGATGTAAGGGGGAGTGGGGGGAACAACCATATGGGGGAGGGGGAGGGGATGGGGATGGGGATGGGAGTTTATGGACAGGAAACTGGAAAAGGGGATAACATTTGAAATGTAAATAAAGAAATAAATCTAATAAAAAAATTCAAAAAGAAATGAGTTTCCTGGTGGCACTTCCACATATCTATATAATGTAGTCATATTCATCTTGTTACTCTCTCTTTTTCTGGAGGCACTGCTTCTCTTAAACACCTTCCTGCAGTAGCCTGTGCTTTTGTCTGGGGTCAGGACAGGAAGGCTGCTCTCCACTGATGTGATGATGGCATTTTACGGGAAGAGTTTCCTGTTTCTTCCTTAGAGACAGATAGCTTTTGGTTCTCTCTCTCCATTAATGACAAATCAAACAACCAAACAAACCAGGACTGGGAAGTGCACATTTTGGGCATCTGTCCTGGAAGCCAATGGGAGAGATTTTTCTGTCACCTGAGGGAAGAGAGAGTTTTTTATCTCTTTATCTAGACACTTGATACTTTTGATTCTCAAAGGAAAGAGGGCCTGGGGAAGGAGTGGGCTCACAACTCTACATCAGGATGTCTTACTCTGTTTTCCTATTTTGTCCTCAGTCTCTTTGTGAGCATGAGGCAGGGAAATAATCTTCAAATGAATGCTGACCCCTAAACCTTTTCACCAGTCACAACCATATCTATACTCTTTAAATGGTGTTCTCTCTTTACTCAGCTTTACAGTTGCTATGACTTTCTCTTCTATACTGCTGACATGTTCTAGTTACAGCCTATCACCATTTGTAGGTAAATCATCCAGCTGGATCTCATTAGACAGGAATACTAGTCGTCTTTTCTTCATGGTTTTATGTATCAACTTAGACTGTGGATTTAGCTTTTGAAGACTGGGATCACTAAGTAGTTGGGAGTAGGGGGAAGAAATTGGAAAGGCAGCCTAAATAGAAGAGTAATGTATGAAACTGGAGGTCAGCATGAGCATGTCTGTATATACTTGTATGAGTCTTCTTTTCTAATCTATTTTGAGATTCTATAGCAAAGTAGAACTTATTTTATAATTATCTTCCCAATGACTAACTTGACAAGTCCATAACTATTCTGTCATGAGAGAGAAGGCTGCAAAATTTTTACTGGAGAGTCTTTTAATTTAAACATACCTGATTTTGATTAATTTAGGGAACTAGGTGATTATGGAGTAATTAACTTGATAGCTGGGTATGACTTATAGAATCAGTCTTGCAGTTCTGAGCAAATAAATTACACTCTGAAAACTCTCCCAAGCTTAAACAGAAGTTTCGGCAAGGCAAATTTGCTTCCTGAAGTGAAGTACAGTATTTAGCTATAGTCTTTGGTTTAATGGACTGGTACACTCATGTATGAATAGAAATCACCAATTTCTAATGCTCTTCAACAAACAAAATAAAATCAGTATCTGAATTCTTCCAATAGAATTCTGAATTCTGTTGTTTTGTTCAATTTACTTTTAGATTGGTATCAGGGTATATATGTTCCATATATATATACAGTTTGTTCCTGTATTTAGGTTTTTCTGTCTTCTATTGCTATCCTATATTTATTTTATTGGGAGAATAGAAACTGGTCCAAAAAATGAAAAAAAAATTTTAAAGGATGTGGAAGAAATTTTTCCTACTGAGTGGTTGGTCTATTTCTATTGGCTTTGCATGTGGCTGAGTACTTTGACTCTTTTGACTACCAGAACTTGCTGGAGCATCAGTCTTTACATGTAGATAAATGTAAACAGTCTTTACATGTAGAGGTATGGTTTACACTGGAAAGCATACCTTGGGGCATACTCAGTTCTGGAGGTCTGCTCCTAACTAAGAAACCAGGATGCCTTGAGAATGCTCTGCTACAAGCAAGTCTAGGTTAGACAACTGGGAGATAACAAAGAGAGAGAGAGACCAGTGCTGGCCACTATCTATTATCCCTTTCCAGGCTCCATGTCTCTGTGTGAAAAATCCAAACAAGTTCAGCTTCTAGCTATAAATTACCATATGACTCCAGATAACTCCAGATAACTCCAGGAACAGATTGCCCAGGGTGAAACATGCTTTAAATCCCAACTCACAAAACATGAAAAAAATAGTAAAACGGTAAGTTATAGTTCAGTGATGCTTGGCTACCTGGCAGTGGAGAAATGGAAATCTTAAAAGGTTTACTTTAAGGGTTGGGTAAATATCGATCTTGAAAACTATCTAAGATAATATAGCATTAATTTCTCATAAAATCTGCAACCTTCTAATAGTGACTTATAAATTTAGCATTCAGCTTAAATATTTTAAGCTATCTAAGAAAATAAATTTCTTCACTTATATCAAGAGTAAATACTGAATTTTTTCAGTGAAAGGATATTCTTTGATGTCTTTTTGAAAATAAACTAAATGTATTTTAGATATATTATTTAAATAAAAATTAATACAGTTTTCACAAAATTAAATGCAATTATACTGTAAACACAGATCCTTAAAATCTATAATATGTTTAAATAAAAAATTGTATAATGAATAGCACATGATCCATGTGGATAATAAGAAAATGTTGCATCTCATTTGTAAGGTTTTTGACTCAAAACAGATAATTTTTCCATTTTTGTATGATCATTTTATAAAGTAAAATATCCAGACATGTGGAGCAGAGAAAATAATTCTCCCTAAATCTCTATCTTGGAATAGAAACATGAAGTATTATAGATCAATTGATGTCATATGTCTCTACCAGTTGTTGTAAATTAAAATGTCCTTCATTATAGAATTGTGATTTTACAAAACATAGAATACTTTTGTCTTGTGAATTGGGAAATTTCTTCATTCTTTATTTGAAAAATTATTAAGCATATGAGAGCTGATGAAACAGAATGTTTAATAATATATATTTTCCTTTTCTTTTCTGATGTCTTACATCAATGGAAAGACCCCCCTCCAAAATAAAAAGCAGCCCCCTTTATCCTGCAAACATGATTGCAGGGCACACTTCTCAGTCTTAGTCACTAAGTTCATGATTTGATTTTCATCCTTTTTACACTTCACCATGATATTGCTCTGGCTTTGAAAACATTAAAATGATCTTTGTTTGATACTCGACATGCAATTTCAGAAAGCCATGTATACTTTAAAAATTGAAACCAAGTGTGAGAAAGAAAGGAGTTTCTTAACAAGGCTTAGGAACACAGCCATAGTTTCTAAGGGTTGGTGCTGGGGTGAGGATAAAATGGAATGATCGTTAACAGAGCTCAAGCCTCTGTCTTTCCATGTGGGTGTGAATGTTTGTATGTGTGTGTATTGTAGAGGGATTTTATGTATGCACACCCAATCCCACTCTCTTCTAAGGAGTAGTGATAAAATATTATTAAAATATATTTAATTTAAAATATATTATATTTAAAATATAAATTAAAAGCAAGACTATTGTTAAATCTTTGACCTCTTATAGCCTCTTATAACAATAATCTTTTAACTTTGCTATACTGGAAGACAATTTCTTCCAATAGGCTGTTTCCAATAAAGAGATATCAGCCCATATGTTCTATGACAAATCAGACTTGTTTTGGCAATGTACATTATGTGACCTGTTTTGAGAGTGTCTGAACGCCAGGAGATTAGATACCACCTGCCCTCGGATAACCTACCCCTTCTGTGGGGGAGAAAGTTTCTAATGCTAAATCCATATAAGAATAACACAACTATGTTTTCAAAATAGAGATGAAGTTAACCTTGTAATAAGCGTGCCTGGATATCATGCTGCTTTCTGACATAGCCAGTGAATTTTTGTTCAATTTCTATAGATAACTCCTGCTGTAGAACGAGCTGCTGTCTTTATTTGATTTCTTGCTGTGGGTGTTATGAAGCATGCTGGTCTGATGTGTCTTGTATAAGTTTCTGATGACAGGGGTTAGGGACCACTTGGATGAGATGCTAGAAATCTCGATGGTCATGACAGAATGTTTTAGTGAAAGTGTCTTAGGAAAATTTTGTTTGTTTGTTTGTTTGTTTGTTTGTTTTAACAGGAAGACAATCTAGATTCACCTTGTAGGAAAGACACCCCATGCTAGAGGTTACCGTGTCAATTGTATAGAACTTAATCCACATGAGAAGCATCAATTCTTTTTTTGGGTGGGGGTGAGTAAATAATCAATTTAACATCATTTTGAAATACAAAATTGATGTTTACTATTCCTATAGAAAGTCATCACATACAAAAGTGAAATAGATGATCACCTTGAACTTTCTTAGAATTACCTAGAATTTCTTAGAATGATACTGGCATTTACGAAAAACCCCATTTATTGGGAGTAAAAGTCTTTGTTATCAGGTATCTTTAATAAGTTGGTGATCATTTTCAATAATTCTGCCCTGGACTAAGAAGTTCTTAGAAATATCTTGATGACATATCTTTGAGAAGCCCACAGTGAAACTCCTTGGTTTTTAATCATATTAACCCAATTTCCTCCTGTTGTCACTTTGTGTCTCCTCTGAGTGTACCCCATAACTTTGTGCTGGCAGGATCAATCCTGGCAGCTGTGGTCATATAGTCAGATGGCTGCTGCCTTACCAGCCTTCCTTGTCAGGACTTTGCTCCAGGGACCAGTAGCAATGAAGAATTTGGAAGGTCATCACCGCTGACCTAGAAAACCAAGAGGTTCTAGATTTTGCCCATGGCTTCAGGCTGGGTCACAACTCTGGTAAGCTAAGCTATGTGTTCGCAGCCCAGGACTCAGTACATCAAGACTAGTATTAGGGTGCATAGTCTATATTCTTCAGTTTTATATAAATGACCCAGGTAACACATGGATGTTACCCCCCATGCCCCCTTATTTTTCATTTTTCTTTTTCAGTAGCACAGCTGAACACAGGGATTGCATTGTGGAAATAAACAAGCCAATTTCAGAAATTATTTTACTGGAGGTAGAATTGAGCAAATGCCACACATTGCTTAAAGGAACACAGCCATTGAATGTGGTTTCTTGTTTTCAGTTTTCCACTTTGATAGGAAAATCAACTAAAGAAACACAGACAAGTTGGTTCTCTTGTGCCGCTGAGCCGCAATCCTTCCTGGCTATGGTTCTCTATTGAGTTTGCACTAGCTGCTGACGTTTTAACGTCTTAATGAAGGGACGGGGAAAATTGCCACTCACTGATTTGTGTTTTTAAATTTGGAGTTTCTAAATTAAGACTACTTAACGATACAGTCATGCCCATTTCCAGGACTGGGCCTGCAGCTTCTCTACTTGATGTGTAACCTTAAGGGCTTCCTGTGAGGTAATTATCGTGCTGGGATGAGCTAATCTCCCATCGAAGAGTACACCTGCCTCATTCTGCTAACAAATAGGCCCCTGCCTTCTCAAGACTGTCTGAGCTGACTTATTATATCTTCCCATCAGCAGAAAGACTCATATCATCACTGGGCCAAAGGTGAATTGCCTAGAGACAAACTCGGAATGAATTTTTTGCAGTCCCATTTCACCAGACATTCAAACCACTTCATTCTGAAGAGTGGAGACCTTTAACTCTGTCACATATTTATATATGCTTATAATGCCAGAGAAGGGTCTTACTACAGATCTGCTCTCTATGAATGTTTCAAAATAGACTTCTGTAATAAACTGGCTGCCTCGCAAGCCTTTGTTTTCCATTATTATTACTCAGTGTTGACGGGGCTACGGCATTGATTTTTAAGCTTACTTGGAAGTTGAGTGAGCTTACATCTGTCATGCAGTAGTCAATGGGCATGAGATTCTCAGTCCAAACATGTATAATATTGAACCAGAGTAGGAATCAGGGCTACATACCTTTCAGTTTAATCCCAGGGGTAGGGGGCATTTTTAGCTGCTGTCTGCTTTCTGCATAAAATTTGGCTTTAAAAAAATAGTTTTTCTTATTCCTTACAGCAAAAGAGGCTGATATTCATTTAAAACCCAATAACAATTAAAACCCCCAATAACAATTAAAACTTACAATGAACAACTGCTCTAGCTTTGTCTATTGCATGCATGCATAATCATACTTCAATGAACGTGTTAGTATCTATGATCTCTTCCCTGATAAGAGTGGCCTCGAGACTGCTTGCTTTGGCTACTGTAAATGTGACATGAATTATGCTCAGGAAAATGTGTCTAACATGCTGGGTTTGAAGTAAATTATTTTCTTCTAATATACCTACACAACTGTCACAAGGAATTACACTGCAGATTTACTGATGTTAAGTGTCAATTGTAATTTGGTGACAGCCATTTTATTGGCTATGCACACTGCTCTGCTAGAACTGTTTCTCAGTATGGAGGCCACCGTATCATTAAAAACCAGTGATCCTTCACTGATGACATAATTTGACTGGCAGAGAGAGGAGCAGAGAGGGGCTTGCTTCCACCTGCACAGAATCTGCTGTGTGTCAGAGATGAATTTGCCTTCAAATTAGAAACAGCACTGCAGATGAGGGCTGTGATTTTGCTTGAGTTCTTTTGAGGCGTGTTTCTGGAATGGTTACCAAGCAGCTGATAGAAGTCTCCTTTAATATGTCAAACATATATATTATGCAGCCTGTAAACATTTCAAATATTTTTAGTCATAGCTTACAGTGAGGTATCAATGAGTTACTATCAACTGAGCAGAGCCACATGCTTTTCTTCACATTCACCCACCCGTTCTCATGTCTGGAGCGCTGTCTTGGCATATGGTCCAGAAACACAATTAGTGTAATAAAATGTCAACAACACCATTACCAAGAACAAAAAGTCTAACCATACAAAGGCACACACACACGCACACACACACACACACACAAAACATACCCCCCACACACACACGCACACTCCCTACCCTAAGACACCAGCCAAAGTCTAATATGAGCCAGTATTTCCCCAGGTAGAATAAATCATCAGAGTTATGTAAAAATTTACAGTAAGAACAGAAGTATAGCCATACATTCTGAAAATTTTATAAACTGACAATTCAAGTTATGTGTTTTATGCTAATATACATTGTGGTAGGTTCTAATAAACTACGACTTCTCATAAATAGTAGAAAGCTGACAGCACTCACACGCCAGCACATACACAGACTCACACACATTCTGCACTTATGCAGGAAACAGGAAATGGGTTCCAAGACTTGCTTAGTGAATTTAAATCAATATAGCTGCATTCCATTTTCAGTATTTAAATTAACTTTTTTGCTGCAAGGCACTGCAAGGAACAAAGCACACTACCTTAAAAGAAAGTGTATCACTCATAATGCTAGCTCATTTCACACCTATTTGACACCTTCTCTTAGCCACTTGGTTTCATTGAAATGCTGACAGTGTTCGCCTATTAGAGGTCTGTCTTTCTAGGTGAAGCCCATGCCTCTCAGATATCCATTATTAGCTTCCAGAATGCTCTTACTACTGTCCCTGCCACAGTTTCTCCTTCTTTTACACAGCTTTATTTACTTAGTGTAACCTTCCAGGACAACAAGTTGGATAAATTATTCAGCCACATACATCATGATCAAGCAGTCAAGTTATTTCTGTCCTCTTTCTCTCCTTGTGAAAGTAGCGTGAGCATTTTTGTCCACCGTAGAGAGAAGAATATTCATAAAAGTGTACCTTTCTGAACTAAAATTTAAGAGCTTGGCAGATGTACACCTGAAATTATATCTGACTGTGGATCTCTTAGTAAATGTTCACACAACGAACCACAGACTCTTATTTTTTTAGTCTGGTCAGAGTGTCTCCCCATTGATCCAAACTAAACCATTTGACACCAGGATAAGTCCAGTCAAAGTAGCAGATGGGAAGCTACTTCCTGACCTATCATTTATTCTTCAGGTTTCTGCAACGACATTTTTTTATTATTTTTAATTTCAGGTATCCTCTTTTACTTTCTTATTGATATAAATGGGGCTCATAAAAATGTTTTATTACAGCACAGTAGGCTAAAATATGCCCATAAAAGACTTTTTCCTTTTTTTTGTTTTTGGTAAGCTTTAAATAAACATAACTTTTGCTCCCAATAAGGAGACTATAGTCTTAGTTTCTCTAATATTATAACTGCTAACATTTTAATTTTATTTTTATTTTTTCATGGTATAGTTTTTGCTTTTGGACAATGGAAGTCTTGCCACATAGGGGAGATATTTGGGAATGTCTTCAGTGAAAATGGTCATGATTGAGTAAGGAATACTAGTCTCCCAACTTGGGTTTAGTGGGGGTGTGGGTGGGGGTGTATATTCTCTAGTTAAAATTACTGGGGATGTTCAAGAAGATAAGATAGCTAAGAATGACCAAGAACTTAGGCATTGTAGTCTGAGATCTCAGAGGAAGGTTACATGTCACAGAATTGTCTGTCCTTCCAGCTTCATTTCTGCTGTGAGTCTCAGCAGCGCAGTTCACCCCAGGATGCTAGTGAAGCCAGAGGAGGGGAAGCTTGATTTCTCTCAGGGTGTGTTTGCTGAAATAGCTTCTGGTCTCAGTCTTGCTTACCTTACATGCTCTGAGTGAATTGTGGCGCAAACAGATGTGGATGTGGCCACGTGGCAACATATTCCTTCTGATATACATGTGGTGTTTTGCCATAAAAAGGAACAGCACATGGACCTCCTGAGGAACATGCATCAAATTTATTTTCTGACTAGTAAATGAATAAATTTTTCTGACTCAATTGGGAATGAAAGAAAATAACCTGCCTTTGGAGCTATCCCAGGATATTATTCCTTTGGATTGGTTCATGTAATTTAACAACAACAACTCAGTCCTCAGTGAACTCTGGTGTAAGTCTATAGTGAACCATAAGCCTTAAAGATGAGGGAACTGTGAGCCTCTTAGGACTCAGGCAGAGGGAGAATTGAACGATTCTGAGAGAATTTAGTTTAGACAATGCCAGTCCGGTTCTTGGTCTCTGTTCTGGCAGGTTCATTCATTCCATTTTCTCAGTTTTGAGCTGTGAAGGTGCGCCACACTCAGAGATAGTTTCATTATGATCAGAGGCTACTCAGGACTTTTGGTCACTGGGTGGATCTGTCAACCACGTTCAAGTGCTGTAGTAAACGGGTAAGGACTTGAGAATATTCTCCAAAAGCCTTGAGAAGAAGCTGAGGTCTTCAAGCACAAGGACTGAGGCCTCACACCAATAGCATGGCAGAATTTCTAGATAAAAAGGAGATGCAAAGCCGTATAGATCTTATGATGTTCCTAGAGAATAACTGCCAATCTGAACCTACATTTTCTTGGACCAATTGTAATTTCCTGGATGTAGTGCTGATCTTGGTCCTAGTGTGTTCACAACAACTAGTTAGGATAGATGGTGGAGAAGAATACTGGTTAAGAATACTAACTATATTTATTCTCAGAAGTATTTTAATTTGGGAGGTAAATTGTTACTTTAACCATAAGTGAATCTTCTTTTAAAATACATAAATTAGAATAAAAGAGGAAGGCAGATGTATTTGACATGGGCTACATGTCTAGTTTTCTTTTCTTTTCTTTTCTTTTCTTTTTTTTTTGTTTTTGGAAGTTTAAATGTTTCTTTATTCAGAATTCCTCACGATTTATTAAATCAACATCCAAACAGACTTTTAAGATTCCGGTTAACTGGACCATGTACAAGAAATTCAAACTGACTTTCATAGTGGTGCACCAAGAATAGATTATTAAGATTTTGTAATTGCTGTCTGTCATTCTTACCAAGGCTCAGTTGTGCACATGTCTGGGGTTTACAGACTTATGCTGACACATTTGTAAAGACTGTTTAAGACTGTCTTGTTTTGAGTTTGTTTAAAGCAAATTAGAACTGTAAAGATCTCACTTTTTCTTTAAAAGTGAAATTGTTCCTTTTTTCCTTATTCTTTTTAAAACGAAACATAATCGATTATTGGATAATTTCATACATGAAAGTATATATATATATATATATATATATATATATATATATGTTGCATTCACACCTCTCTTACCTCCTCCCACTTCCTCTTGACAGTTTCGCGGGATATTTCCTATTTTGACCTCATCTCTCTGCCACTCCTCTCCCTTACCCCCTCCCTTTGGAAATCCCCTTCCCAAAATATCCTTCCTCTATTTTCATATTTATCTTAGAAACCTGCTGAGTTTAAGCACAGTTGCTTTCTTGTACATCGTATGAAGCTATTCACTGGATTGTGGTCAATTTACCTGTCTCTACCCTTGTAGATAAATAACTCCTTTCCCCCAGCAGCTACTAATTATCCTGATCCCAAGTGTTCCCTCCCCATCTGTGCTCACATGTTGACAATGTAACCTTGTTCGTGTTCAATCTCCTTCTACTACCCTCTTTCGTCCCTTCCTCTCTCCAACAATCACTATTGTGTTAGAATGGTAGCTTGTATCCTGACAGATCACACCAGGCCAGCACAGTTCAACGGGAGGGGTTTACTGGGGGAGAAGAGAAAAAGAGAAAAGGACAACATGGGTGTGTGATGAGGAATAAGAAGGAAAGAGAGGTAAGGTTGGGGGAGAGTTCTGCTTTTTATTTGGGCCATGATGTAATCACACACACTGCTGTGCACAGGTAAGAGCAAGCTAGCAGATGAATGCCTGGAATACATGGCGATTGCCATGGCAAAAGGTGTGCTTGCTCCTGTACTTGTCACCTATGTGTGACGTCATCACTGGATTCAGAGGCTGTAGGATCTGATGCCAACAATAACTATCTCTTTTCCCCCATCTTTATTAAATTGGGTATTTCTTATTTATGTTTCAAATGTTATTCCCTTTCCCAGTTTCCAGGCCAAAATCCCCCTAAATCCTACTCGTCCCATTCTATATGTGTGTTCCACTACTCATTCTCCCCCCATTACTGCCCTCCACCCAACAATCCCATTCACTGGGGATCAAGCCTTGACAGGACAAAGGGCTTCCCCTTCCACTGGTGCTCTTACTAGGATATTCATTGCTACCTATGCAGTTGGAGGCCAGGGTCAGTCCATTTACAGTCTTTGGATAGTGGCCTAGTCCCTGGAAGCTCTCGTTGGTTGGCATTGCTGTTCATATGGGGTCTCAAGCCCTGTCAGCTCTTTCAGTTCTTTCTCTGATTCCTTCAACGGGGGACTCGTTCTCAGTTCAGTGGTTTGCTGCTGGCATTCGCCTATGTATTTGCCATATTCTGGCTGTGTCTCTCAGGAGAGATCTACATCTGGTTCCTGTCAGCCTACACTTCTTTGCTTCATCCATCTTATCTAGTTTGGTGGCTGTATATGTAAAGGTCACACGTGGGGCAGGCTCTGAATGGGTGTTCCTTCAGCCTCTGTTCTAAACTTTGTCTCCCTATCCCCTCCTAAGGGTATACTTGTTCCCCTTAAAGAAGGAGTGAAACATCTACATTTTGGTCATCCTTGAGTTTCATCTGTTCTGTGCATCTAGGGTAATTCAAGCATTTGGGCTAATAGCCACTTATCAATGAGTGCATACCATGTGTGTTTTTCTGTGATTGGGTTACCTCACTCAGGATGATATTTTCCAGTTCCATCCATTTGCCTATGAATTCCATAAAGTCATTGTTTTTGATAGCTGAATAATATTCCATTGTGTAGGTGTACCACATTTTCTGTATCCTTTCCTCTGTTGAGGGGCATCTGGGTTCTTTCCAGCTTTTGGCTACAATAAATAAGACTGCTATAAACAGTGGAACATGTGTCTTTGTTATATGTTGGAGCATCTTTTGGTTATATGCCCAGGAGAGGTATAGCTGGGTCCTCAGGTAGTTCAATGTACAATGTTCTGAGGAACCTCCAGACTGATTTCTAGAATTGTTGTACCAGTCTGCAATCCCACCAACAATGGAGGAGTGTTCTTCTTTCTCCACATCCTTGCCAGCATCTGCTGTCACCGGGAGTTTTTGATCTTAGCTATTCTGACTAATGTGAGGTAGAATCTCAGGGTTGTTTTGATTTGCATTTCCCTTATGACTAAAGATGTTGAACGTTTCTCTAGGTGCTTCTAAGCCACTTGACATTCCTCAGCTGTGAATTCTTTGTTAAGCTCTGAATCCCATTTTTAATAGGGTTATTTTTCTCCCTGCAGTCTAACTTCAGGTGTTCTTTGTATATTTTGGATATAAACCCTCTATCAGTTGTAGGATTGGTAAAGATCTTTTCCCAATCTGTTGGTTGCCGTTTTGTCCTAACAACAGTATCCTTTGCCTTACTGAAGCTTTGTAGTTTTATGAGATCCCATTTGTTGATTCTTGATCTTAGAGCATAAGCCATTGGTGTTTTCTCCAGGAAATTTTCTCCAATGCCCATGTGTTCGAGATTCTTCCTCACTTTTTCTTCTATTAGTTTGAGTGTATCTGGTTTGATGTGGAAGTCCAGATCCACTTGGACTTAAGATTTGTACAGAGTGAGAAGAATGCATCGATCTGCATTCTTCTACATGCTAACTTCCAGTTGAACCAGCACCATTTGCTAAAAATGCTACTCTCCTTTCCATTGGATGGTTTTGGATCCTTTGTCAAAAATCAAGTGACCATAGGTGTGTGGGTTCATTTCTGGGTCTTCATTTGTATTCTACTGGGCTATCTGCCTGTCTCTGTACCAATACCATACAGTTTTTATCACTATTGCTCTGTAATTCTGCTTGAGTTCAGGGATAGTCATTCCCCCAGAAATCCATTTATGTTTGAGGATTGTTGTAGCTATGCTGGGTTTTGTTTTTTTTTTTGTTATTGCAGATAAATTTGCAAATTATTCTGTCTAACTCTTTGAAGAATTGGGTTGGAATTTTGATGGGGATTGCATTGAATCCGTAGATCACTTTTGGTAAAATGGCCATTTTTATAATATTAATCCTGCCAATTCATGAGCACAGGAGATCTTTCTATCTTTTGAGATCTTCAATTTCTTTCTTTACAGGCTTGCAGTTCTTATCATACAGATCTTTCCCTTGCTTGGTTAAACTCACACCGAGGTATTTTATATTAATTGGGACTATTATGAAGGGTGTCGTTTCCCTAATTTCTTTCTCAGCTTGTTTCTCTTTTGTGTAGAGGAAGGCTACTCATTTATTTGAGTTAATTGCATACCCAGTCACTTTGCTGAAGGTGTTTATCATGTTTATTTGTTCTCTGGTGGAACTTTTGGGATCACTTAAATATACTATCATATCATCTGCAAATAGTGATATTTTGACTTCTTCCTTTCCAATCTCTATCCCTTTGATCTCCTTTTGTTGTCTGATTGCTCTGGCTAGGACTCTGAGAACTATATTGAATAAGTATGGAGAGAGTGGGCAGCCTTGTCTAGTCCCTGATTTTAGTGGGATTGCTTCAAGTTTCTCCCCATTTGTTTTAATATTAGCTACTGGTTTGCTACATATGGCTTTTACTATGTTTAGGTATGGACCTTGAATTCCTGTTCTTTCCAGGATTTTTATCATGAAGGGATGTTGAATTTTATCAAATGCTTTCTCAGCTTCTAATGAAATGATCATATGGTTTTTATCTTTCAGTTTGTTTATATAGTGGATTACGTCGATGGTTTTCTATATATTAAACGATCCCTGCATACCTGGGATGAAGCCTACTCGATCACGATGGATGATTGTTTTGATGTGTTCTTGGATTCAGTTTACAAGAATTTTATTGAGTATTTTTGTGTCGATTTGTCTGAAGTTCTCTTTCTTTGTTGGGTCTTTGTGTGGTTTAGGTATAAGAGTAATTGTGGCTTCATAGAAGGAATTCGGTAGTGCTCCGTCTGTTTCAATTTTGTGGAATAGTTTGGACAGTATTGGTATGAGATCTTCTATGAAGGTCTGATAGAATTTTGCACTGAACCCTTCTGGACCTGGGTTCTTTTGTTTGGGAAATTTTGATGACTGCTTCTATGGGGAAGTTATGGGGTAGTTTAAATGGTTTATCTGTTCTTGATATAAATTCAGGACCTGGTATCTGTCTAGGAAATTGTCCGTTTCCTGTAGATTTTCAAGTTTTGTTGAATATAGGCTTTTATAGTAGGATCTGATGATTTTTTTAATTTCCTCTGATTGTGTTGTTATGTCTCCCTTTTCATTTCTGATTTTGTCAATTTGGACACAGTCTCTGTGTCCTCTGGTTAGTCTGGCCAAGGGTTTATCTATCTTGTTGACTTTCTCAAAGAACCAGCTTTTGGTTCTGTTGATTTTTTGTATGGTCCGTTTTGTTTCTACTTGGTTGATTTCAAATCTGTGTTTAATTATTTCCTGCCTCCTACTCCTCCTGGGTGTATCTGCTTCATTTTGTTCTAGAGCTTTTAGGTGTGCTGTCAAGCTGCTGATATATGCTTCCTCCTGTTTCTTTCTGCAGGCACTCAGAGCTATGAGTTTTCCTCTTAGCATAGCTTTCATTGTGTCCCATAAGTTTGGGTATGTTGTACCTTCATTTTCATTAAATTCTTAGAATTTAGTTTCTTTCTTTATTTCTTCCTTGACTAGGTGATCATTGAGTAGAGCATTGTTCAACGTTCATGTATATATGGGCGTTCTTCCCTTATTGTTATTGAAGACCAGCTTTAGCCCTTGGCGGTCTGATAGGACACATGGGATTATTTCTTTCTTTTTGTATCTGTTGAGGCCTGGTTTGTGCCCAATTATATGGTCAATTTTGGAGAAAGTACCATGAGGTGGTGAGAAGAAGGTATATTCTTTTGTTTTAGGATAGAATGTTCAATAAATTTCTGTTATGTCCATTTGGTTCATAACTTCTGTTAGTCTGTCTATGTCTCTTTTTAATTTCTGTTTCCATGATCAGTCCATTGATGAGAGTGGGTGTTGAAATTTCCTACTATTATTGTGTGAGGTGCAATGTGTGCTTTGAGCTTTAGTAAGGTTTCTTTTATGAATGTAGGTGCCCTTGTATTTGGAGCATAGATATTTAGGATTGAGAGTTCATCTTGGTGGATTTTTTCCTTAGATGAGTATGAAGTATCTTTCCTTATCTTTTTTGATGACTTTGTGTTGAAAATCGATTTTATTTGATATTAGAATGGCTACTCCAGCTTGCTTCTTCAGACCATTTGCTTGGAAAGTTGTTTTCTAGCCTTTTCCTCTGAGGTAGTGTCTGTGTTTGTCTCTGAGGTGTGTTTCCTCTAGGCATCAAAATGCTGGGTCCTCATTGTGTATTCTCTTTGTTAATCTGAGTCTTTTTATTGGAGAATTGAGTCCATTGATATTGAGAGATATTAAGGAATAGTGATTGTTGTTTCCTGTTATCTTTGTATTTGGAGGTGAGATTATGTTTGTGTGCTTGTCTTCTCTTTGTTTTGTTGCAAAATGAGTAGTTTTTTTTTGCTTTTTCCAGGGTGTAGCTTGACTCCTTGTGTTGGTCTTTACCATTTATTATCCTTTGTAGGGCTGGATTTTTAGAAAGATACTGTGTAAATTTGATTTTGTCATGGAATATCTTGGTTTCTCCATGTATGTTAGTTGAGAGTTTTGCTGGATAAACTGACCTGGGCTGGCATTTGTGTTCTCATAGGGTCTGTTTGACATCTGTCCAGGATCTTCTGGCTTGCATAGTCTCTGTTGAGAAGTCTGGTGTAATTCTGATAGGTCTGCCTTTATATGTTACTTGACATTTTTCCCTTACTGCTTTTAATATTCTTTCTGTGTTTTGTGCATTTGGTGTTTTGACTATTATGTGATGGGAGGATTTTCTTTTCTGGTCCAATCTATTTGGAGTTCTGTAGGCTTCTTGTATGTTTTTGGGCATCTCTTTCTTTAGGTTAGGGAAGTTTTCTTCTATAATTTTGTTGTTCATATTTACTGGTCCTTTGAGTTGGGAGTCTTCACTCTCTTCTACACCTCCTATCCTTAGGTTTAGGTTTGATCTTTTCATTGTGTACTGGATTTCCTGTATGTTTTGGGCAAGTAGCTTTTTCCGTTTTACATTATCTTTGACAGTTGAATCGATGATTTGTATGGAATCTTCTGCTCCTGAGATTCTCTCTTCTATCTCTTGTATTCTGTTGGTAATGTTTGTATCTATGGCTCCTTGTCTCTTCCTTTTTTTTTTTTTATATCCAGGGTTGTCTCCCTTTGTGCTTTCTTCATTGTTTCTATTTCATTTTCAATTCCTTCATCTGTTTGATTGTGTTTTCCTATAATTCTTTCAGGGATTTTTTTGTGTTTTCTCCCTAAAGGCTGCTACTTGTTTACTATTGTTATTTCCTGCATTTCTCTAAGGGAGTTCTTTATGTCTTTTGTGTGGTCCTCCATCATCATGATCAAATATGATTTTGAGTCTAGATCTTGCTTTTCTGGTGTGTTCGGATATTCAGTATTTGCTTTGGTGGGAGAATTGGGCTCTGATTATGCCGAGTAGTCTTGGTTTCTGTAGCTTGGGTTCCTGTGCTTGCTTCTCACCATCAGGTTGTCTCTGGTATTACCTTATTGTACTATTTCTGACAGTGGCTTGACCGTCCTATAGGCCTGTGTGTCAGCAGTGCTGTAGACCTGTTTTCCTATGTGCTTTCAGCCAGTTAGGGAACAGAGTGTTCTGCTTTCAGGCGTGTCGTCATTCCTGTCCACTGGCCTTCAGCTGTCCCTGTGGATGGGAACCATAAGGGCCTGCCCCTACTTCTCCTGGGTCCCTGTGCACAGGGGGCCTAGATGGTGCTGGGCAGTTTCCTCTAGAATCACAAATGTGGGCAGAGAGTAGTCTCCTCTGGCTTCCCAGGTTTGTCTACCCCTCTGAATATCTGGCTCTCCCTTCCACGGGATTTGTGTGCAGGGTGCTGTTTAACCCTGTCCATTCAAATTCAGGCTCAATCTGGACTGCAGGGCTCCCACAGCTTGACTGCCCCTATCTTCTTGTGCCCAGAGGCCCTATACAGTTTCTTCTTGGGCCAGGGATGTGGGCAAAGGTGGGCAGAAGTGGTGGTCTCTCCTGCCTTGCAGTCTTAGGATTGCCCACACATCTGGGCGATCAGTTTTCTCTTTCACGGGGTTTGGGAGCAGGTTGCTGTGGCCAGGAAGTGTCAGGTCCCAGAGGAATTTTGCCTTTGTGTGTCCTGAGTCTACCAGGCAGGTCACTTGGAGTAGAAAAGTTGGTCTTACCTCTGGTCTTGGGCCTGAAGTTGCTCTTCGGGGCTCGGTTTCTGCTCTCTTGGAGGGCAGCAACCAGAAGGGCCTGCCCCTGCTTCTCCTGGGTCCCTGTGCACAGGGTGCCCAGATGGCACTAGGAATTTTCCTCTCTGGTCTCGGGCCTGAAGTCGCAAGTCTAGTTTTCTAGAGATGTGAGGTAGGTGGACAGGACCATGGAAACAAGTGTAGACTTGTTTAGATGAGGAAGTAGAGAGAGCCTTCTGATCTTACTTTACTTCACGATTAGAATTACCTAATACAAATTATCCTCTGCATCTTCTGAGGTCAATTCGCAATTGGGTTTGACCAAAACAGTGCACTGAGGGCATTCTTTGTTCTGTCCAAGTCAAAAGAAGCACGTAACACTGACATGCCCTGTAAACACGGACAATTCTCTTCTTAAAATATCTAAGTGAGATTTTTTCTTAGCATTTTAGATTTTAGCTAATCATATTACTTATGTTAATTTAGAAGTTAAAAATTACACTTCATTGCTTGACAGATTTTTATGATTAAACACATGCTGACTAAAGTGAGGTGAATGTGAAGAATGATTTTTTTTTTTTGGTATTTTTCTTTGCATAGCATGCATTAAATTAATTACTTTAAAATGTATACATGAAATGGTATACTCAAGGTCTTTGGGAAAATAGGAAATATAGAGAATTGCTCTGTTTTGCTAGGAATATTATCTTCTATTTTGACTTACTTATTTTCATGTAACAGAAGTCTAAATTGTTAATTGAGGAAACACCTGTTTTACCTGACTTTCTTAAGTGAACTGAGTGGATGTGAGATGCCTGAAGGAAAACTCTCATTAAACCAAGGATTCCATGATGGGGCTACAATGATTGCATTATTGTGTCTAGGAGAATATTATCCTAAAATTTCACTGCACCAAGGTCCTCAGGGCTTTGCTATAGAATTACTTCTAAATGGAACCGTTTTATAAAAACATCTTTTTGATGCTTCAGAATTTCACAGAAGTAAATGAGAAGAGATACTTTGGTATAGAAAAATGATTTGGAGAAGAAATATATTAGAAACAAATGGCTTTCTTGGATTGAAGAAAAGTAAATATACGTGATATAGAGTTGATTTTATTTAATCCCTATAAACTACCTAGAGAAACTTAAGTAATAGGTTAAAATTGTTCTGTTGCTTTCCTGGGTTATTCAGTGTGGTTTTCTCCTCTTACTCCATTATTGGGGCCCAGGCCAGCCAGCATGCCTTGATCAGCAGGCTGCAAATACTTTTTCTGAGAAGTCTGTGCCTAAGATCAAAAACTCAGGTGACAGCAAATGCTGGCGAGGATGCGGAGAAAGAGGAACACTCCTCCATTGTTGGTGGGGTTGCAGACTGGTACAACCATTCTGGAAATCAGTCTGGAGGTTTCTCAGAAAATTGGACATTGAACTGCCTGAGGATCCAGCTATACCTCTCTTGGGCATATACCCAAAAGATGCCCCAACATATAAAAAAGACACGTGCTCCACTATGTTCATCGTAGCCTTATTTATAATAGCCAGAAGCTGGAAAGAACCCAGATGCCCTTCAACAGAGGAATGGATACAGAAAATGTGGTACATCTACACAATGGAATATTACTCAGCTATCAAAAACAACGACTTTATGAAATTAAATGAGGCAAATGGTTGGAACTGGAAAATATCATTCTGAGTGAGCTAACCCAATCACAGAAAGACATACATGGTATGCACTCACTGATAAGTGGCTATTAGCCCAAATGCTTGAATTACCCTAGTGGCCTAGAACAAATGAAACTCAAGACGGATGATCAAAATGTGAAGGCTTCACTCCTTCTTTAAAAGGGGAACAAGAATACCCTTGGCAGGGAACAGAGAGGCAAAGATTAAAACAGAGACTGAAGGAACACCCATTCAGAGCCTGCCCCACATGTGGCCCATACATATAGAGCCACCCAATTAGACAAGATGGATGAAGCAAAGAAGTGCAGACCCGACAGGAGCCGGATGTGGTCAACCTGAGAGACACAGCCAGAATACAGCAAATACAGAGGCGAATGCCAGCAGCAAACCACTGAACTGAGAAGGACCCCGTTGAAGGAATCAGAGAATGAACTGGAAGAGCTTGAAGGGGCTTGAGACTCCATATGTACAACAATGCCAAGCAACCAGAGCTTCCAGGGACTAAGCCACTACCTAAAGACTATACATGGACTGACCCTGGACTCTGACCTCATAGGTAGCAATGAATATCCTAGTAAGAGCACCAGTGGAAGGAGAAGCCCTGGGTCCTGCTAAGACTGAACCCCCCAGTGAACTAGACTGTCGGGGGGAGGGCGGCAATGGGGGGAGGGTGGGGAGGGGAACACCCATAAGGAAGGGGGGGGAGGGAAGGGGATGTTTGCCAAATGTACATAAGAAATACTCAAGTTAATAAAAAAAATAAAAAAAAAATAAAAAAAATAAATAAAAAAAAAAAAAAAAAGTCTGTGCCTTATTTACGGAGGACAATTCAGCGAAGTTTTAGGCACTGTTACGATAATAATACTGACAGGGCTGCTGTGCTAATTAAATAAGGGATGGTACAATGGGAAAATTTCAAGCTTTGTGATGATTTTCACATATGGATTTCTGGCCAGTAGAAAGGTAAGCTGGAGAGACTTGAGAAATATTTTTATAACCTAAGCAAAGAATCTATTGCAACAAGGGCTTAATAAATATTTGTTTTGTTTCTCCATTGCTGTTCATTGTAAGATAACTGATTATATCTCCATCCTTTCACAGTTTTTATATAAAGGATAGTTTTTTCTATAATTCCATGGCCCAAGAATTTCTTATAGATCAAGAGCCATGGGAAAACCCCATTATTAATCTGTGCACCTTCTGTGGTTGGTGGGTGAAGAGAACCTGTCTATCCCATGCCATTACATAGGGTTTTTTGTTTTGTTTTGTTTTTATTGTTGCTTATCACAGAGTAGCTGCATACACATTGTAGCTGGGCCCACATTGTAGCCTATCTAAAATGACACATTATTAACCAGGTTCAGGGCACACGCTGGTTATCCAAAATAACACAGTAATATTTTCATTTTAGTATGCTCTTACGCAAATTTATCTCAACAAAAAAAGTAGAGTCTGTTTCTTCCACATGAAGCTCTCTGTCTTGATTGTTCATGACTGTCTTAATTAATAGAGTCTGGTGCTCTGAGGTAGTGGTCCTCAACCTTTTTAATGCTATAACCGTTTAATAAAACTCCTCATATTGTAGTGACCCTGCCAATCAAAAAATTATTTTCATTACTACTGTTGGAAATTGTAATGTAAACATCTGATATGCAGGATATCTAATATGTAATATCTGTGAAAGAATCTTTCGACTCCTTTAGTGATACATAGATTGAGAATCACTATTCTAAGGTTTATAGACCTGAGGTAAAAGGAGAGGGATAGTTTCCATGTAACTTACTCTTTGAGGATGTTTTCTTTTAGAACTCTGCTGGAGTGCTGAGAGGAAGCCCAGACAACTGGCACGGAACTAAGTTCCTTCCCAGCAAACAAACTGTATTGTATGAATGTGTTACCCCCTTCCAGTGCATTATGGAATAGAAATTGTAGAGGAATTTTAATCCAACAACATGGCTGCTCTGGCAAGGTATGATACTCAAAAGCCTTCCAGGTCTATATGACCCAACCAGAATGCAGGCATTCCTTGCATTACAGTAGGATCTTGTTGGAATACAGACATGCTCTTAGTATGCCTCTTTAATCCCTAATGATGATGGTAAAGTTAGTTTGTAGAAGGAAGCAGCCATGTTAGAAAACTATGTCTAACTGAGGGGCAGATAAAGTGGTGAATCAGAAAAAGATTTAACAGAATGAATCAGAGATAGTATGCCCAACTTACATGAGAACAGCACAGGAAAGAGAGCATGGGAGAAACAGGAAAATGGTGTGTATGGTGTATGGTGTGTGTGGTGTCTGATGTATGTGGTGTGTGGTTTGTGGTGTGTGGTATGTAGTATTGTGTGGCAGTTTACCAGGATGACTTTACAGAGGCAGGTGGTAGAGAGAACAAGTTAGACACATATGAAGACAGAAAGAGTCAGAGAATGAGTAGGAGCCAGACGATTAGAACAGATCATCATGATTAGTTTTTGGTCAAGCAGAGCAATTCAATCAGCATCAGGAAGAAGCTGGATTGAATAAGTTAGCTTTGAAGATTAAATTGTATGGAGGCTAGAAGCTTCCTGACTTAAGTTTAAGGGTAATTAGAGAAGGAAATGCTCTGTGCTCAGCGCAAGCCAAGTATTTGAACATCTCCGGTATATCTTTCATCTCATCACTTCATCTGAGGAAATAAAGGTGACATTTCTAAGAAATGAGCTTTTTCTTGCTAAGCGTTGTTCAAATTGATGACTTGTAAGCAAAAAGCAAACACTTGTTGTTTAAATAATTATTTTTGGTAGCCCCTAATAGGCTTTTTCTCTCCCTTGGTGACACAGATATAGGACACATTAGGCCAGATTAAAAGTAGATAAAGTCAGCTTATTAGGAGGCAGATCTAAGGCAGGTTCTCTGATCTAACAGGAGGAGCCCAGAGGAGTTGCACATCTGGGATAAAACATGGAGTTGGTTTTATTAGCGAAGGGGCAGTTTGATATTCTGTGGCCCACTTGCCTCTTATCACAGGATGATATAGTGAGAAGACTTTTCCAGATGCTGGAGCTTCAATCTTGGGCCTTTTAGCTCTCTAGAACTATGAGAAATACTTTTATATCTTCCTTTATGAGTTGCTGAATTTCAGTCATTCTAACAGGAAAAAATAGAAAACCAAGGTGATTGATCTGTTGGGAATCTTTAAAGATGGAAGGGGCATTTGTGCTTCTGCTGGTACTACAGCCTCACTGTACAGTACCTCACTGCTGGTACTACAGCCTCACTGTACAGTACCTCACTGCTGGTACTACAGCCTCACTGTACAGTACCTCACTGCTGGTACTACAGCCTCACTGTACAGTACCTCACTGCTGGTACTACAGCCTCACTGTACAGTACCTCACTGCTGGTACTACAGCCTCACTGTACAGTACCTCACTGCTGGTACTACAGCCTCACTGTACAGTACCTCACTGCTGGTACTACAGCCTCACTGTACAGTACCTCACTGCTGGTACTACAGCCTCACTGTACAGTACCTCACTGCTGGTACTACAGCCTCACTGTACAGTACCTCACTGCTGGTACTACAGCCTCACTGTACAGTACCTCACTGCTGGTACTACAGCCTCACTGTACAGTACCTCACTGCTGGTACTACACCCTCACTGTACAGTACCTCACGGCTGGTACTACAGCCTCACTGTACAGTACCTCACTGCTGGTACTACAGCCTCACTGTACAGTACCTCACTGCTGGTACTACAGCCTCACTGTAGAGTACCTCACTGCTGGTACTACAGCCTAACTGTAGAGTACCTCACTGTTGGTACTACAGCCTTACTGTAGAGTACCTCATTAGATTCATGGTTTGGTGTTGTCAAGGTCTCAACAATATGCAGCTAGCGAGTGCAGAGCTAAAACAAAAACGTCCCAAAGCCTCAGTGTGTGTCCTGTACTTTGCTCACCTTGCTGATTTCTTTTCTTTCTTTTCTCTCCCTCTTCCCACCAGTAATCCTCTGCTACTACTTACATGTAATCAAGTGAGGAAGAAACTAAGATTTTCTTCCAGCATTGTGGTCAGTGAAAGAAGAACCAAGAAGGACTTTGGTTTTCCTTCAACCAGACTTTTATAATGCAAGCTCTCTGTGACTAGCTCAGCCTGGTGCATCTTCAAGTTTGGCTTGTTCCAACCCTCCCGCACAACCCTCTGCTGTCTTTTCCCATAGAAGGAATGGCAGGACATTGCCATGGAAAGGCTGGGATGCTGGAAACTTCCCCAGCCACATGGCTGAGCTATTTACATGGCACTTTCCTCAATTGACTTAGCCTAATACACCCATGTATTTACTTCTACTCAGTTGTAAGAGCCTTCAATTTCAGGGAAGGGGACCTTCAGTGCAATGACCTGTGTATCATTTGGTAGGCATTTGTTCCCAGTTCATTTAAATGTATTTTTGTGGAGTGTTGGTGTGTTAGATACAGTCACCCAGGTGGCAATACTTGATTTCATTTTAATGCATTACAAATTATGTGACCACATTTTCAAAGTGTTAGTGACAAATGTAATGAGATAATGGGATAAAATGCTTTCTAATTAAAAGTGCATGTGTTGGCATTAAACGATAGAAACACATTCAGTTCTGTGCTACATGAAAAGGTGAATAAAGCTACAGCATTCTTTTTTCTCATACTGGATGATAGATCTTATTTTCTTTAGTGCTTTTTTTTTGCCTCTTCCCACATGGAGATGAAAATAGGAATGAGGTTAAAGAAGATTTTTTGATTTATTTATCTTTATAGCCATTCTTTGGAAATAAATACAATAAAGTGTGCTTATGAAACATGCACAAATGGCTAAGAGTTAAGTCCCTTCTACTTCTAGACTGAATTAAATCAATGAATAATTTTGACTCTTTGGGCATCAGAACCTTGATTTCAATAATTCTTCTAACAGATGACATAGACTGTCAATGACTAAAGGACTATGAAACTGCATGCTTGGAAAAAGAGCCCCAACATAATACTTCATGTGCATATGTGTACATACATATATACTGAATATTGAGAATTTCAAATTCTCTCTATTGGTAAACACTAATGAGATGTACTTTAGAGATCTTTTTTTCTTATATTAACTTCTTTCTTGTTCTACTAAAGTATATTCAAATAGCAAAATTTATAACCAATCAAGATGTGGTAACTTCTATAAATGCAGAATATTGAGAAGTCACAGTGAAGGGATCACTGGCTTGACCTTGGGGAAATCAGAAAAACTTCTTTCTGTAGATAAATTACTGGTTGAGTCCTAAGAATGTGAAAGTGATACTGATTTGGTGACTTATCTACTGGGAAAACATTAATTGACAGTCTTCCTTGTTAGACACTGTGTCTTATTCTCTGGAAACAAAAATCCAAAGACATGGTAGCTTGGATCAGTGAGGAAACAAATAAGAACAGATAAACAATGAAATAAGATTGTGAGTGGTGTGGAGTAGTTTTGCTTACTGTCTCATTGAAGTAGACAGGATGTTGAAAGAATGTAATTCAGATGGCATCAGTATGGTTTGTTATTAGGATGACATGCTATGAGGATGTAGAGTACACTTAAGGGTTAGGAACTTCTAGCTTGCATTTGATAGGAAAGTACTGATTAAGGTGACAGAGCTAAATTGGCTCTCCCTTAGACTATTGTAGGAGCTCAGGAAAGAGGTCACATGTACCAGGACTGGCAAAGCAGAGGAACAGCAAACATAATTTTATTTATTTATTTTCTGATTTGATGATGACGGATGTGGTGGTTTGAATAGGTATGGCTTCTATAGACTCATGTGTTTGAGTGCTGGACCCAGAGGAAGTGGCACTATTAGGAGGTGTGACTTTGGAGAAAGTATGTCACTGTAGGGGTGGGCTTTAAGATCTCTTATACTCAAGTATGCACCGTCTCCTTTTGCTGCCTGTGGATGAAGATTTAGAATTCTCAGTTCCTTTCTCTAGCACCATGTCTGCCTGTCTACCATGTCTCTTGCCCATGATAACGGACTAAACCTCAGAAACTGTAACCTAGCCCCTATTAAATGTTTTTCTTTATAAGAGGTTTTAGGGTCATGGTGACTCTTCTCAGCAATAGAACCCTAACTAAGACATGGGAAAAGGATAAATTTATATGTGTATGTGTATGTATATGTATGTATGTATACCACTGAGATTTCATAGTAAGTGGGAGATAGCGTATGTAGACTAAACACAGTTCGGAAGAAAAGCTGATGAGTCACCACCTGTTAGCATTTTCTGATAAATGTTATCAACTTAGAAATTAGATTTAAGAGGCTGATAATCATAATAAATGCAATGGAAAAAGTAGGCTAAGAAAACAGAAGAGAGATGGCAGTCCGTGGTAGGGCTATTCAAGGGGGTAAATAGGATAAGAAGAAAGAAGAGACAAGGATATACTTTTTCAAAAGTTTCAGGGCTTCAAAAGAGATACGGAGAAGATAACCTGAAGAAGATGCTGGGAAGAAATAACGGAAGGAGGGTTAGCTAGCAGGGGAAGCTACAGAAATAAATAATTTCATGGAATAGTGTCTATGAAATGCAAAATGCTTTACGAAGAATAGAGTAAGAATAGTATAGTCCAGAGAAATGAAGTAAAGAAGACCCTGGAAGCTACGAGTATTTGGACTTTCTAGATTAGTCTTTGTTTAATATAGTGAAAGAATTTCCTTCATAGAGAAAAAGAGGTATCTCACTTTGGATTAATGAATATGCAAGGTGCAAAGCTGAGAGTCTGAAAATGAATTTTTCTTGAGGGAGAGCTGTTAGTGAGCAGAAGAGCATATTAAGAGTGTGGTGTTTATAGACTGTTTGTAGAATTAAAGGAAACCCTTAAAACTTAGTGATGGTGGTCATAGGTAACTCACCAAGTAGAAGAAGCCAGGGCAGAAGGGAGTCTAACAATGAAAGAAAGAATGGAGATTCATAAGTAAACAATTTGGGAAAGGCCTGGAACTGGAGAGAGAAATGGGTCACTGATACTTTTCTGTCCTTCCTAATCTCTGTTGTCTTTGGCACACTGCTTCAAGAAGTATATGTGCTATCTGAATATATAATCCACATATGCTCTAATCTATTTATTAATATTGAATTCAAAGAAGCAGTGCAATTTGATGTGGAAACTTAAGGGTTCTTTGGGAAATCAGTTGTGCTGGATCGTGTTTTGCTGGGCAAACAAGAAGAAACATTTCTCTGAAGTGGACACAGGTGAAAAGTAAGGCAGACTCGTGAAGGAGAGTTTCACTGAAGCAGACACAGATGAAAGGATGTTCTGCTAAAGCAAGCATGTGAAAGGGAATGTGATGAAAATTCCTTGCTAACAACGTGCATGTACTGGTCTGCCTTACATTGTGCAAATGAACTCCTTTTGTTGTGTCTCTCTACAGAGAGATGCACCAAAAACTTCTTGTGCTATGCCGTGGTTTCTTGACATTTCTACAGACTTGGGCAGGGCGATGTCAGCTGAGACAAACTCGTATACTGAGGTAAGACATGTGGTGAGGTAAAAACCTGTGGACATGTGATGTTTGGAGGGAGTATAAATAGGACTCCTTGGACTATGAGTGGGTTTTGCTTGTAGAGCTAGCTGTACAATGTTTGTTGGTCCTGAGTCTTTCTTGATCTTTGCTTCACTGAGAGAAGCACCCATGAGAACTTTTCCTGGCATCCCTGCTGTGTGGATTCTATTGAGGCTTACCTGTCTCTGCTGGGTTGTGCTACTGCTCCTGATTCATGTTTGCTATCCCAACTCTATGGAACTGTACTGTTGGTGTACCTGTGAAGTATTTGTGAGTGGATTGAACTGCACTGCTGCCTGTGTACTGAACTGCTGATTTCTTTACAATGCAGATGGAATTTGCTCCAAAGAACCATTTCTAAACAAGTTCATGTCCTCTATATCCTTCCTTTTCTACTACCTCTGGTAGGTGGCAGACTAGAAGGGAGGTTAAAACATTTAAGAACCATCATTAAAAGTAGACTTTGAAAGAAGTAAAATTAAAATAATTGGAAAAGAAAAACTTTAAAATATATGATTAAACATACATGTTCCTCTAATAAGTATGGGAAGCAAGGTAAGGCTAGTCACATCACAATTTTAAGTAAACTTTCTTTTTTTTTTTTTATTAACTTGAGTATTTCTTATATACATTTCCAGTGTTATTCCGTTTCCCGGTTTCCGGGCAAACATCCCCCTACCCCCTCCCCTTCCTTATGGGTGTTCCCCTCCCAACCTCCCCCCATTGCCGCCCTCCCCCCAACAGTCTAGTTCATTGGGGGTTCAGTCTTAGCAGGACCCAGGGCTTCCCCTTCCACTGGTGCTCTTACTAGGATATTCATTGCTATCTATGAGGTCAGAGTCAGGGTCAGTCCATGTATAGTCTTTGGGTAGTGGCTTAGTCCCTAGAAGCTCTGGTTTGCTTGGCATTGTTGTACATATGGGGTCTCGAGAGCCCTTCAAGCTCTTCAGTTCTTTTCTCTGATTCCTTCAACGGGGGTCCTATTCTCAGTTCAGTGGTTTGCTGCTGGCATTCGCCTCTGTATTTGCTGTATTCTGGCTGTGTCTCTCAGGAGCGATCTACTTAAGTAAACTTTCTTAAATCTCTCTTTTGATGTCTCTTGTGCTTATTTAAAAAAATGTATGCCTACAATTTCTATATATTTCCCATAATGTACCACTGCAGAGTAGAAACACTAATGTTCCTTGGTCAACCTTTTCCTGCTCCCTAAAGTCGAATATTTCTGAAACAGGCATAACAGAGATCAGGAAGTAAAGTTACATTGCATTGGGGGATTTTTTTTTTGTTAAGTAGATTTTATCTACTCTTGTCACACACAAGTGATATTATGACTATATTAACCTCATCCAGGGTAAGAATCACTTCCACTTTCTTTATGTGTTCCATAACATGGTACTGTAAAACTTAAATTGCACAATGAAATGTATTTAAAATAGAGAAAAACATCTACTGTAGCCTTTGTTCTTTCCAAAAGGAGAGCGAAGTATCCAGAAAGGATTGGTGACCAGGTAGAGGAAAGCAAGAACCATGTGGAGGTATAAGAAGGGAAAGCACCTTACCTTTCTCGAAGCTCACTACTTATCAAAAGCCTTTGGGCGGCATATTGAAACTCCAATTGAAACCCAGGGTTTTGCGAGGCAGTAGACTTAGGGTGAGGTGTGAAAATTTGCATAACTAAGTTCTTAGGGCAAATTAGCTTAAGGACTTCACTTGTAAAATCACTTCAACTCATTAGCATAATGTGTAGCAAATCAGACTTGGAATCAGCGGATGAATATTACTAAGACCTTGAATGAAGCACAGATTTTATTAAAGGCTAAAAATGTCTGAATACTTGGAGATATGAAGCAAGACTTTCTTGATGCTTAATTACTGACCTAGGGTATTGTAGTATTCATGGGAACTTGACTGGGACTGTGATTTGACAAAGGAATACATATAGAATAATGAAGAGGGGAGGTAATAATGGGATTTTAGGCATCCAAAGACAGCTGGAAGAAGTGTTTACAAATAAGAAAAAATGGGTTAATGCAGCAAAAAAATTAATGTGACAACTTTTTTCCTAAAAGATCTCATAAGTTTTATAATTTCATCAGGATCAGGGTTGCAGCCTTATCCCCCTCCCCCCACCCCTGAAAGTCCTCTACGTGAGGGCTTTTCTTGGTCTACATTGCATTGATGCATGTGTACTTGTAAATACTCATTCAGAATAGTGCATGAATCTAATGAATATGATAGCTTTATCCAGTACTGAAATTCCCCAATGAACTTAATCTTTGCAATTATGTATAATATCAGTGTATGAAACCTGGGCTATGCATTCCTAGGTCAGATTTAAAACACTAAATTTTTGTATTGTTGAGTGACTAAATAAAATTTGTGCTTAAGATATTCTTTAAGAACTTCTTAAAGTAAATTTTACAATATTACATTCTACAGAAAGCATTGATTCATATCTAGATAAAAAGATGCCAAAGCATGGAAGAAATAAGTATTCTCATAAATTCTAATATAATTTTAGCATAGATACGAAACCAAGTCCCACTTCCCCTAAGCTTTATCCCTTTTAAAGTAAATAAAATTTACAATTATGCACCATGTTTATATTGTTTATTGCTATGCAGTTGAGCAAGTTAGAATGTGAGGAAATATTAGCATTTGTGAGAAGGCGAAAACAACTAACACATAATCACCTGAACTTTGGACAAACCTCTGAAATGGAAGCCAGTATAGCAATGAAATCACAACGAAATTATAAATTTATGGAGGAAAAGCTGGGAGGTTAATTTTACTCTTTAAAACCTCAATGAAGCACAAAATTCAGGGGAAAAACTAATAATTATGACTAAGTATTGTAAGATTTGGAACATCAACTCAGCAAATGAAGACATTACCACATGGCAGACATTAGCCAATAAAAGGCATCCAATCACTCCAAAATGAGCCCATCAGGCAAAATGTGAGCACTGCAGATTTCCAGAGATATGGTGCATTTATTAAAAGAATCCATTTATTGCTTCCTGCTACTGATCTCAGTCCCCACACATTCAATGAGCTCAGACAATGCCTGGAGGTTTGAGGGAGGTGCTGAAGATTAAAAGCAAGTTGGGTATATGCCCTGACCTGAATGAGCTTACAGTTTAGTTAGAATGTATGATAAAAGGGAAAACAGATGAGCGGAAGAGAGATGGCAAAGATAGAAATCGCTGAGAAAGCAAAGAGGGAGAGAGATGGGGAAGGGGCTGCAGGGAGGATCATGAAGGAGGAACAGAAATGAAACAAAGACATATTTGCACAATATCCTTTTTCTCTTAAAACTGTTCAAGTATATACTATGTCACAAACAAGTCAACCTTGCCTGACTTGTTATCCTAGCAACATATTTTATTATGTTAGTCAAAATTAAACCTAACATTATAGATCTCAATGATTTGATCACACAATAGTCAGTGTAGATCTCAGTGGGTAGGGATCATACACTACTCAGTGCAGACTGCCTTATATGCTAGTGGCTTAAAATAAGGACAGTTATTTCCCACCTATATGAAGTTCTGCCAAGGCTAGAACATTAGAGAGTTCATTGCGACAACTCAGTGCTCTGATGTGGAAGTGATCTATGAGACATGACATAGTTGATTGGCCCACATTAACTGCTTGGGTCTGAGTATTGTGATGTGTTCAGCCGAGGCCAAGTAGGGTGGATGCAAGTTAGATGTGTTACCAGATGAGGATGGAAACTTAGGGGTTAATCAGATGTGTAAAGATTTTGCATATCTTTACAAAAAGTTTTACGTTTGCCATATATGTAGTAGGAAAACAAAGATTTTTAAAGTGGAAAAGATATGATAGAACATATACAGAAAATCATCTGGCCAAAACAGCATACAGATGTCAGGATATGTGGGTATAGGAGACTTCAGAAGATTTCTGGGGAAATGGAGCAAGTGTGAGCCAATGTTGAGTATACGGTTGCAACTTCTGAGGCAGACTCCAGATTTTTCACATGTTCATGGGACTTTTTTGTCAGAGCTGAAAAACAAGGGATAAATTACTATGACTTGTCTGTATAGCTTGGTTGATTGGGCAGATGGGGATGCTAGTAACTGGCAAGATATTATTTGCTTAGAAGAAGCAGCAACACGGGGGACAGGGGGGCGGGTGCACCTGATTGTCCTACTTGAGGATAAACTAATCTGTTAGAAATACACACTTGAGTCAAAGAAGACAGTCTAGATGTTGAGGTTTGTGAAAAATTGGTCTTAAGACAACTGTAGAACTATGAGACAACTGAGGAAGGAAAGTTTGTCAAAAGGTTTCAGAGACCAAGCTTGTCCTCCTCTAAGATAGGATTTGTATTACTTTCCTTGGACCAATGTAGGAGAATCCCATATGGCTTCAACACTGGCACCCATTGTCCCAAAGATATCGAGGCTAGAGTCTGTAATCAAAGTGTTATTGGCTTGGTTGTATTTGATAACTGTGATGGAGTCTTTCACGAGACTCCTGATTCATCTGGTGAATTCCATATTTGTAGCATTACTTCCTTGTATGTTCCTTACTGTCTTTCTATCCAAGGTCCTTTTATTTAGATATACTTATTACATTGGGAATTGAGCCCATTACAATAATCTCATTCTATTTCTACTATTTGCAAAGAGTATATTTCCAAGTATCTCAGTAGGTCCTAAGAACTGAAACTCCAGCATCCACATATTGTATGAAAAATTCAACACATAGAAAGTTTCTTTGACCCACTTCTCTGAGCATGATTTGGAAAAAGGATCAAGTATCAAACTGCAATAAGCTTAGAATGAAGAGGAAACAAGAAAGACAAAGCTGTGATTATAGGCTATTTCATTTGAAAATACATCAACTTGAGTGGGAATGGAGAAAGCTAGAAGTCCATGGACAATGAAGTTTCAAGAACTACTTTACTGTTTGTCAAAGAATCATTCAAAAATCCATGGCATCCTGATGGCATGTGCCTTCTGCAAGACTATTTTTTCAACCTAAACCATGTGGGCTGCTCTGCTTGCCTGGTGAAGAATGGTAGTCATCCCTAGAATGTGAGTTAACAGTCATTCACTTTGCATCTAGTGTAATGTTCTCTTCTTTGATGAAACTTGGAAGTTGAGCTTGAAAAATGATGTGTCTAAAGAGTACGGACTAAGCAATTTTAGATATGGCAAAGCAATAAAAACCATTCTTGCCATGGATTCACTGGAGGTGCAAGGACACAGATTAACCTTGTGGGTGTATTATGCCATTTATTTTTCCAAAAGAAAGGAATGACTTGATAGTTAATTTCTCACTTTCACTTAGAGAGGGAAAAATATAAATCTTGGGATGTCTAAAAAATATTAAAATGTTCACAGAATTACCATCAATGATAATACTAAATGTCACATTTCTACTTCATTACATGTTGGGAGAAACTGAAATAAGTAACCAAATGGTGGCATATCAGACTTTCCTTCTCCTGGGGATGTGTTAATTTTGTACCAATTTTTATGGTATAAACATATGTATACAATTTTTGTTTGGGACTTAAGCAGGTGATTTGTGATTCGCAGTAGAACTTAAAGCCTAAGGAATTGTTTTTGGTATCAGAATATCAATAATATTTATCTTTTAATTATGATTGTATTCCTAAATCAAAAATAGTATGAGTTGAAAGAGTAGTCAGATATATTTCCTAAATCATATGCATCAAAATCAGTGATGTTTCCATAAGGTTCTGATCCAAAAGAGTAGTTACATATTTCATGATCCTTTATTCTTTTTCTAGCAGCTTAACAGATAGGAGGTAGTGTTTCTGGGAAACCAATGAAAATGTGAACAGGTATTGAATTTCTTTTTACCTTGTAAAAATTGTAGCCTTTAACTACTATTAATGGCACAATTTTTCCGATAATTGGGCTCAAGTTGACCAGAGTGGAAACAGCTTATGACGTTTCAGTTCTCAGCACCGTGTCCCCACTGTGCCTGCTGTCTTTCTCTTCTCAGATTGGTTGGGTGATGTTACTATTGCTTTGAATCTGCTATGTGGCCATAGGTATTGAACTCTTTATTATTCGTCTACAAGTAGAACATCTCTTATCATCTCTACACCTCCATTGTTTTGAGGATGAAGGAATGAACCTTGTTTTGTGTGAAAACACTAAAGTTAGGACATCAAAATAGAGTCTATAAAATGAACACTGGATTCGAAATCAGAAGATAGGACAGTAGAGACTTTCTTTACTTCTTTACCTAACTAATAGCTGGGAATACTTAAACATGATATTTAATTTCCTTTTTCAAAAGTGTGTGTGTGTGTGTGTGTGTGTGTGTGTGTGTGTGTGTAAGTATGTGTGTGATGGGTATGTATGTAGGTACATGCATTCCTCATTTTCTGCTAGTTATTAATAACATCCCAGATTGTAGACTACATTTTTCAAACCAAGAAGAATTTGGAAATGAATTTAAACACATGTGGTAGTAAGTGGAGTAAGAAAAGAAAGACAAAAGTTAAAAACTTTATTTCCAAGTGTGTTTCAGAAGGACGAAGGCATTTCAGTTATGTGAGAAGGTAAGGCTCTAGCTTCAAGAGTGGAGGGACTCATGATTAGCTGAAATATATGGAAATATTAAATCATAATAAATAATGTTTCTGAATTTTTGTTCTAGTATAAATTATAGATAAATCCTAGCTCAGAGAAGAATAATTTTGTTAGGCAGTTACGATTATTAATAAATAGTACTCTATAAGTCTAGTTTAAATGCTTTACAAAGATAGTTATAAAAGAATCAACTAATGATGTCTATAGTTGTACTTTGTTTAAATATATTAGAGATCATTTGATTGACATATTTTCCTGTATCAGCCAGTGTTCAATCAGACAACAGAATCCACTTAAGCAATTCAAACTGAGTTAATTTAGTTCAGTGAATCTGTTTCAAAGTACTGAAGGGGCTGGAGTCACTAACTGGATAAAGATGTAGAGTGATGTCTCTTCTAAGACACCTCTACCTCCAGGCCTGAAAGCCCAAAGGGTGCTACCTGGAATTCTTGTGTTCTTAGCTCTGGTGCAGTTTAACACAAATTATCTTAGTAGATAACCACACTTACTGGAACCATTGCCACTGCTGACACTACTGTTAGAATATAGAAAATACCCGTGAATTTATTTCCTCAGTTTCCTCTCAGTGTCACTGATTGGGAACATGTAAGAGAAAGCCACAGGAGACTGAGAAACAGGATTACAGGTGCAACCAGACAACCAGAAATCCGTAATAGACATTGCAAGGGAGAAGCTGAGAGACAGCGGCACTGTGCTGCCTTTTCTCACCTTGATATCCTGATTAGTCTTTGAAATTCTTTCAATACTATTGATTCAGTGAAGGCACAGTGCACTGAAATGTGTAAAGGGGAAGTTCCTATCAAAGAGAAAGGAAATTAGCTGAGCTTAAGATGAGGGGTAATACAAATGATGCCAACAGCAAGAGGTCAGATGTGGTTTTGCACTCTTATTCCATGAGATTCAGATCCTTTTGGCAGGATTAAAATGAATGTAGAAAATCTGATTGAAGCTGTGCCATTTATGGGTGGAGGATAAAGACCAGCCCTGTGGAAATGTCAAGTTCCTTAAAGAATTTTCCTGTTTATCAGGTGCAGCAGCAACATGGCACCACACAACTAAACATGAACAACGATCGGAGAGAACGCCCACTTTCTAAGGTAGGGTTGGCATGCTTCTGCTCCCATGGCTATGGATGCAACTATGCGTCCTGAAAATTCTTATAAACAGATTAGTGCAATGTACACACACTGGGATACCAGGAGACTGGGACGCACTCTAGGTGCTTTGAGCAGAATGTCAGTGTGGCCCTTCTGTGCTCCTTCTGCAAAGCTCCAAGTGATATATTAGCTAGCATCACAGGATATGCAATAAACCTGTAATTGGGGAACAGAATAGTAGAGGTCTGGAAAGCCAGGTTAGAGGCCTTTTATTCAACCTATAGGACATACAGTCATTTTATACTCAGATAACATCTAGGCAGAAAAGATTTAGAAAAAGTCTCGATAATTTAAATAAAACAATTTCAGCAATTTAAAGATCTCAGAGGAATGTAACAAGATGGGAGAGAACTCATAACAAGGTGAAGTTTCTCCATACAGTTTATGCTTATTCTCTGGAGTATTATGTTCAAATGGTTATGAGGAATGATAATAAAGTGTCTCCATCCGAAGGATTTTCAAACTATACATGACATAGGCTAGTGTAGGAAATTAGTTACTTCAAATCAACACTTACTGTTTAATGGTTATAAAATAGTTAAAACTAACAGTTAAAGTTTTAGACTCTTCGATCACAACTTTCCATCATTATAGACTGCTATAGAGAGAAGCTGTGGTCTTCTCATGAAACTGTAGAAAGCATGATCTTTGTCCGTGTGTAGGAGAGTCATACCAAAAAGTGATCCATGCATTTGTAGAGATTGGGTTATTGTGAGAACAAAAGAATACTTTATAGAGTTTATAAGCCAAGGGAGATGAGATTGTTTCAATTCATCCCTATCTTTCCATAATGCTTTTGTAATGGGTACAAATATTAAAATGATCCATTTTTGTCAAAAAGAGTCATAACAGAACACTTAGGTTACCCACCCACTGCAGGACCATGAATCCCAGAGGTGTTCCACCACCTTGAAGCAACTCTAATGCTCACAAGTTTGTGAAATATTTTAGTCATATTTACATGAACTATGGTATCAAATTACATTAAATGCCCACTTAAGCAAAATAATAATACAGAAGTAAAATTGTTGTATGTATCTGCTTAAATTCTTGCATGAGCCTATCCACACGGGTCTCGGTGTTTATGGTATGTGACAGTGTTGTAATGAGTTACTTTTGTTTTAAGCATTAACTGCTCAGAATGCTTGAGCATCACTTTTTGCTGGGTGTTCCATTATTAGATCACCATCATGCTAAACTGGGGGCCATTTTAGCCAATAATTTCTGAAAAGTGCTTACTTTTGAAATGAAAAGCAAAGCCAAAAATAAATAATAAATAAAATGAAGCCATAATGCTGACTGAAAAAAATATTTATATTTATATTAAACCCCTCAGCTAGAATCTCAGACACATCACTGTTTAAAATGCAGTCACCTGACAAAGACCGTTCTAATTATTACCCCCTTGGGCGAACATTTTTCAGAGTGACTGGCTAAAATGCACTTCAGCTCATAATTTCTGCCTGTGACAGTGGAAGACATAACCTAGTTTCCTCTAATGCAAAAGTCTCTAATCTAGAGGGCAAGACCCTGCCGGTATAACACTGAAGGGAGAAAATGCAATTTGAGCGCAAGGAAATTGCACACATACTTTGATAGTTCCACCATGCTCGGGTTTTTTCTCTCCTCGGGTTTAAATGTCTTGTTTTATTTTATACTAAATTATGACCTGGCTGAAATTGCTATGTTTTCCTTGTCATATTCTAGAAACCTCTTACTATAAAAGTGAAGGTTATACTATAGTTCCATACTTTCATTTTTTTGGGGGGGGGGTTAGGAATGTTCGCATTTTGACAGTTCAGCAGTGGAAACATTAAAACTTACTGTGCTTGCTACAGCAATATTTTCCCCCATTGAATAATAGTACTTTTGTTTTGGCATATATACTGCATTAGAACAAGGTAATTAAATTGGTTCGGAATGACGAAAGTGCAGATTTTCAATGTAGACTAATCAGAAACAATTTCATCATTGAATCTGTGAGTGAACAAACTTTATGATTGCTGGGAGAGATGAATTAACCTCACATGGTTCTGGTTCACTTCACAGATGGTGGGCGAGTAACGCGTTGCCCTGCAACTGATAAGCCAGAAGGCAAAAGAAGGTTCAAGGAAGCTAAGTCACAAGTTTTTGGAAAGAACACAGCCATCAGACTCCATTACTGGGGATTTTCATTAACAGCTTTTCTGTCTGCGAGCTGGAGAGGTATCGCTGATTTGCTACTGCTTTCTGCTGACAGCTCCTGCTTAACACCTTTCTTCCAGCTGGGAGGGCAGCATGGACGTGTAGGAGGGATGCAAATGCAGCTAATGCCAGAATGACTCTTCAGTGAGCATCCAGGACACCAGCCTCCTCCTGGAAATTGCATGTTACCCTCACATCCCATGCATGTCCCATCATTTATGTGAATACATTAGGGACTCAGGTACAAGGCAGTAGGCTATGAAAGTATAGCTAACCACTGACGGAAAACAAAAGCCACCTTTAGCTTCTCTTCTAGGGTGAAGAATGGTTCTTTTTCGTGCAAAACGAGCTTGAATCTGAAAAGACTACTACATTTTCATATTCAGAAAATGGAAGTGAAAAGAGCATAGAGACAGAATTATATTGGTAATTGATTTACATGGTCATCTGTAAATAATGTTATTTAACAGCCCAACAATGTTACCAGTAAACCTGTAATTTCAGAGGTGTATGTCTGCAGTGATTTGGAATCATAACACCATAACTTGTTACCAAATCAACAGCTATCCCTCAGAAGACATCATGAGTTTTCCAACACGATCACTGAATATGGGTACAAGTTTGGATAAAAGTAGGGTGAATTATTTGAAAGCTGGTATGACTATAACAGGTACCTAGAAATATTTTTCGTGGCTTAGATAAGCAGTTTAATCTAGTTAATAAAGGAATTCTATAGTTCACTTCTAGAAAACTGAAACATTTTTCAATTATTAAATATCATTAGAATATAGATGTCAACATACATTTTAGAAGAGCCTGATTTTCATAATACCGGATAGCATTTTTCTCTGGGGGGAAACAAATCAGAATACCAAATGGGACTGGGAGATAATTTGTCCTTAACTCAGCCATATCCCCATCCTAGGCCCATTGAAGGATCTGGTCTCTTACCAAGTAGCCCTGTAAGTGCAGACTAAGAGCCCAGCTGCCTACGATATTCATCCTTGGTACAAGTGCACACAATCTCTAGTGGACTTTGAATGCAAGAAAACACAGCGAAGAATGACCATATACTGAACATAATATCCTGAAAACATTATGATATTAGATGCATTTTATTAATAACATTTATAGGACCATATGGCCATATCATACTACAAACTATTCCTCTTTTCTTTCAACCTCACAATATTTTCCATTAGATAACTCTTAAAGTGGTATATAAAAAGCTTACTCTTGATGTTTTAGTCAGGCTTGTCATACATTAATTGAAGAGTTTTTTTTTAATAGTTTTGAGCTAGGTGTTGGGTATTATCACAATTCTGGAATACTTTCAGCAACATATGTTAACGAGCCCTCTGATATTTTAAAAATATAGTTTTACTAACTTGTTTTTAACCACGTAAGCTACTAGATACAGACAGAAAGGTTAAAAAAAATATTTATCCACTCAAATTCATCCTTGTATATGCCAAGTATTTAAGGTTTATTATGTGCAGAATACTTATGTTTAATATTGTTCCTTCATTATTTCCATTAACCTTTAAAACTCTCCAGTGGAAAATTTACTATCATTGGTTGAATTTTTACAGATAAAGAAACTTAGGCAGAGGCAGGATGTAGAACTCACTCAAAAGTTTTGTAAGTAGCAGAGTTAGTGTCAAAAATGAAGGCATCCTGGTATGGTGTCCTTTACCTTCATATTTTCTTACATTGCCTTCCAATATTTAACACTGACTCACACCTATCTTAAGATTCGAGAGTGTAAACCTCGGTGCTAGGTCAGAAGGAAGCTGTGTCCGCGAACAGTGGCGTTGCCATCCCAGGCTTGTCAACAGTGTGAACACTGCATCATGCTTCTGTGAGCAGAACCACAGCTATGCCAGTTTCATGAGATCCTGAGGCAGGAGACATAGGTAAAATGCCTCAGCAGTTCATAGAAAATGGACAATTTTATAGTTTTGTATTGATGAGGAGTATGTAATGTAGCTAATAAAATACTGCCTCACAAATATTAAGTATTAAGATTGCTTAAAATTACAAACTTAATTTTTTTCTTCAGAAATAGAATTCATAACTCCCCGCCTCCTCACTGGAATTTTACATTTTGTTTATTTGTTGGGGTCAGGTCTCACGTAGCCCAGGCTAGCTTTGAACTCCTGGTCTTCCTGCTTCCTCTTCTGAGTACTGGAGTTTCACATTTTGATTAGATTAAAAATAAATTCCTCTGATGAAAATTATTTTCACAAAATTGAATTAGCGTATAATTTGAAGAAATATGATTTGTGAGTTTTCCAAGAACAGTTTTATTTTTTACTCAGATGATACCCAATAGATCTACTTAAATTTTGATGCATTTTTAGCATAACAGAAGCATGTTGGTCTCTCAATTGGCATCAGAAAAAGAAAACATTTTGTCAGGAGTTTTCTTTTACCCAGTTAGGCTCCATACACAGTCTTTGCCTGAGGTCTACTTGTTCTACCTCTGATGTTCTGTTACCAGAAAAGATTGTATGCAAAAACAGACTTTTCTTTGGAGTATTCGTTTACAGATTTTACAGATGTCAGAAGGTTAGAGTAGAGACATTTTTATCCTTCGTACTTTTCTTTTTTTCTGGATAGTAACATACACAACTGAATCACGGTAAAAAATGCTTAGCGAACATGAAAACTAATTTAATCATTTCTCTCACTTTGTTTTGAATTTGTTTTCTCATTAGAACTCATAAAGTAAAATCTCACCAAGATCCCCTGCATATAAACACGTGCAAACTTACAAAAGGGAAATTATTTGCATGAATTTCTCACAATTCTAAAGTCGTGTTCTGCAGCATGTTTTGTATTTCTTATCAAATGTACATGTTCTCAGGTGCAGATGTATATTTTGTGCATATTTCATGCATATCCATAACAGAAAATGCTTTGGGGTTTTAATTAACAAATAGAACTGAGGCAGAGATTACTTTTTCCCCTCAGAATTTTACTCCAGTTTTCTGCTTTTTCCTCACTTCTGTGTAGACCACAGTAAACATTTGGAAGGCATTTTGTGTGGCAAGTTTGTGCCTTGCAGTTTTTGAGCAATGCAAACATCCCATTAAATAAATGAAAACAGACCTTAGACGGGGTGCGCTTCCAACACATTCCCCTAAGATCTGAGCACCGCTGTGCATTCTTCCTCAATTTAAACAAAGTAAACTTCAGTTAGTCTCCCTCCCCTAATGGGCACCCCCACTGGGAACATTGTTAGGTTACCACCATGGACAAGGCCTGAGTACAGCTGGATATGTAAACAAGACCATAATCCGCATGAAAGACTCTCAGAGTTTTGGCAGCGCTCTTGATGTTGTTAACATATTGTGCCAAAGCAATAACAAAGCCATCATTTTTAAGTTTGTTCACGGATTTGTATTAATCAAGAAATTTTCCAGAAATTACTTCTAAATGAGGAAACTTCCAGAAAGTTACCATTTGGCAAGAAGGCTTCCAGATGCTTCATTCCCTCCGCCCCCGCCCCACCCCCATCCTTTTTTTTTTCTGCTATCTTCCACATATTCTCTCAAATAAATCACAAGTTTGTGGAGGTTCTGCTGAAACAGAAAACACATTGCTGCTGTGTTGGCAAAAGGAGGCCCACTTCACGCCCTATTTCATCAAAGCCTGCCCAGGATTGAATCATTTCTTCCTGTTAGCAAAGAGGTGGCCAGGGCAGCTTTCTTGGCATTTTAGAGATAGATATTAAGTATTGATAGAAGTATTAAGTATTGATCAGAAAAAAATTATTAGATTATTGTTAGAACTGCAAACTAAGCATGCAGGAACAGATAAAAAGAGAGTGTAAATTTAGTTGCCAGTTTTTATTAGCACGGTAAGTGATTAATTCAAATTCATTTATTTTCAATATGAATTCCATTTTCATTGGTTTTCCAGAACTGAGTCTCCTGAGAACTCTTGTGACTAATTTGTAGGGGAAAGCACAAAGGGTATACTCAGCAGTTAGAGACCCATGATGGTACGAACCTAAAACTGTTTTACATTACTTCGTTGCCTAACTTTCCACAAAAGCAGTTTTTTTCATGCAAATTCAAAATATTCAAAATAGCTCAGGCAAAATATCTTTTTAAAATGTATTAATATTCACAATACAGGAAGGTAGCATGCTCAGTCGCATGAAAACCATGTGTGGCTGGGTGCTGAGGGGTCACAGGTGGGTTTCTGTGAACTGCCATGGCTATTCAGGATGTCCTTGTCAACTAATTCAAAGGTAATTCAAGCCCTACTGACCACAATAACTCCAACACTGTGAGGGTTGGTCTGGTCGAGCTTCAGGTCAGCCAACGGGGTCTTCAGGCAGTCAGTCCCAAGAAGGAGCTTACCTCACACCTTTATTGCATCTCATCAATCTCATCAATAACTTGTCTTTGGTATCTGATGGATGGTATTTATTTTTATTATAATGAAGAACACTTCTTTGGGTACCACTGACATTAACTAAGCCGAAGACTACTCCTAACTCTTGCCAGTTTCCTTGTTCCTTGTTTTTTTTTTTTTTTTTTTTTTTCTTTTGGAGCTGAGGATAGAACCCAGGGCCTTTTGCTTGTTAAGAAAGCGCTCTATCACTGAGCTAAATCCCAACTCCTAACTCTTTAATGAATTTGGAACTCTGGACTCACTCCTTGTTTATTCCTCCGATGCGTTATGGATGCATTATATAAAGTCTGACCGTCATATTCTGCTTGTTCTAAGGCAGCTTCAGTTCATTCACCTTATCTCTGACCATCTCCTGTAGTGTCTACGAGGATGTCACACCACAGACTTCTCTAGCACAGAGCATGTTGGAAAATACTTTAATTCGCCAAAACTGCCAGCATCCTCCTGTGTTAATTATGGTTACAATTGTATTCAGAAGCTCCCTGGAAGATTACTTCATGAATTTATGGCAAGATCTATAGCTTATGGTGACTAATAAACACCACAAAGACAAGAAACTACAAAAAAAAATCAGCTTCAGAAAAAAATCCCTGTGAACGTTTGATACTTTGGAACCAGCATCCTTTTTGCAGAGAACATGGGCTTGATATTTCTGAAGATCCTTGACTATACATTACGGTTGTTTAGATTTGGCCTTTGGTGTTGAGCATTTTTGATACAAATAATTGATTATTTAAGGAGTATGTGTTTATCATCTATTTTTAAATTAACCATTTGCTGGTTTATTACCGTAGAAGACTAGACTAATTTAACACCACATTCTCTTCTGAAAACACCTTTTGAACCTGAGCTGTGGTGGCTTACGAATGAATGAATGAATGAATGAATGAATGAATGAATGAATGAATGAATGAATTTTTGTATTAGTCAATGGCTCAGCTTACTTTCTTGTTAGGCTATTTGTTTACATTATCAAGACTTTAAAATATGTATAATGTTATGTTTCAAACTTAAAATAGGTAAGACCAAAGAGATGGTTTGGTGTAAAAGTGCTTACAGTGTGAGTCTGAGGGCACGGGTTTGTGCCCAGAAGCTCTGGTGGAAGGATTGAACCAACTCTCAGAAGTTGCTAACTTACCTTCACAAGCCTATCTTAGCATATGCACGTCAGTACGCACAGAAGCATGTACACAGGCACACAGACAGAGACACACACAGACACGACACACACAGACACACAGACACACAGACACACACAGACACAGACACACACAGACACACAGACACACATATAGACACAGGCACACACAGACAGAGACACACACAGAGACACACATACACTGACACACACCCAGACACACATACAGACACAGGCACTCACAGACACATACACACATACACACATACAGACACACACAGAGAGACACAGACACACATATAGACACAGGCACACACAGACAGAGACACACACAGAGACACACGTACACTGACACACACCCAGACACACATACAGACACAGGCACTCACAGACACATACACACATACACACATACAGACACACACACAGAGACACAGACACACATATAGACACAGGCACACACAGACAGAGACACACACAGAGACACACATACACTGACACACACCCAGACACACATACAGACACAGGCACTCACAGACACATACACACATACAGACACACACAGACACACACACAAGCTGTCATTTTCTTATCTGAAAAGTGAAAATTGAAATTTCTTTAGGACCAACAGCGAAAAAACACTGAACAGATGGAAGGCTAGCCATGCTAAGAAGGCAGTAGTTAATCTTGTGCTGGGGGAATGAGAGGCGTCTAACTTCACAAATTCAGGTCTATTTTTATGTTGTCCATTTTTTTAAACTAATGTGAGAAATTGCAGACTAATCTGGAGACATAATGTTAAATTTCAAATGAAGTATTTTTATGGTCACTAGTCTAGCTCAAAATCCTGCCTATTTAGTAAATGGATTAATATATGCTTATGTACTAGGTACTTTGCGAGGGTAATGATTAGCCAAAATGAAGAAGCTTCTGCCTTTTTGGAATACTCAAACAGGTGATGTGTAGTTAATTGTAAACTATGATAAGTGCCAGTTTCCGAACTTTAACTCTACTTCTCATGCCCAATATTATCTGTGGTACTTATTCTTATGGATGTCAGCTTCTTTCCATTTATTATCACTTACTACTAACCAGTACTTTGGAACACCATGGAAAGGTGCTTTATGAACTGTGTTTCAATTTAAGGGTTAATATATATCATATATATATAATATAACATAATTATAGAGTTATGCAAAGTTATGATGATATTGCTAATTGGAGTAAGGATTGGATTAAAACCTAGGACTATGAGTCTGTAAATGTTTTGGTCTTACCAGCTCTACTATCCCGTCTCTTTGTTCAGAGGCAAAACCTACGATCCAGTATGCTAATATTTCTCATTGATTGCCAGTTTGTCATAAGCATTTAAATCTATCCAGCATGCACAAAGAATCAGCCAACTGAACCAGATTTCCCTACCCAGGGTCATCCTTTTAGCACTCTCTCTCTCTTATCACACATCTGGGCTGTTGAATGTTGCTATTGAAAATCACAAAGCTATTCTGGCTTGATCTGTACAGAGTCATACTTTCTAATTTTACTGCTGCTCACAATTATTTTGCTGACTCTCTATCACATCTCTTACTGCAGCTTTTCCTCCCTACCCTCCATCTCAGCAAAGCTTTACTTCATATTTGACTGAAGATGAACATTTTAAAGTGAGTACTGTTGAAGGTCTTCTTTCTGAATGTCTTGTTCCTGTATTGTCCAGGAAGGAACTACATTAGAACATCACTCTGCCCCACCTCTCTCCTTATTCTTACCTTTGAGGACGAATGATTCTGCCCATTGAGTACCAGTGGAACCTGATCTACATATTTCCCTCCTCTCTTGGGCATGTTGGATACTTCTATTCATTGTCTCTATTCGTCAGCTTCTTTTATGTGCTTAAGACTTGCATGTTCTCATTGCATTTTGTCCTTCATGGGGCCATTTCTGAGGGCAGGTATATACTATATGCTATATGTAATATGTTAGTACATCATTTATTATGGGCAGTGTTAGTGCTGCAGCATCTACTGGTCTAGTCTCTGAAGAGTCTGTAACGTTGTCTAGAACAACTATGGCCTTCAAAGTCACTCTACACTGGTTGACAAATTAAGACTGGTTAAAAGCAATTGCCAATACATGTTTGAGAGTAATATTGTTTAAGGGAAATGTAAACAGCATGCTCAAATAATTCTAGAGTAGTTGGAATATCAAAGGCAATGGTCACTTTTGATGGAATAATCAAGAAAAAATACAAATTCTCTATAGTTAAAACATTACACACTTCTTAATCTTATACACTAGCACTTTTCCATGAGTCAAAGAAATAATGCCTTCATGTTTCAATTAACCTTTAAAATATGCTACCATGTGGTGTGTTCATGTCCTGTTTATAGACAAAGATTATCAGAGAAGTTAACATTCTTAGATATTGATTAGTTTGTTCTAAGTCACATGGTCAAAAGTTACAATCAGAGGAACAGAAAGTTTACTGTGAGATTTTATTTTTCTCCTAGAAGTGTCAGAGAAGCTGCAACCCATAAAGGCTCACCAACATGGCTGCCAATGTACAACATAAACAAGGATGACCCATAAGGGAAAAAATTATTTTCCCCTAAATATTTTAGGCTTGAAATTTTTAAGGATTTGAACCTAAAAATGCAAAACCCAAACCAAAGAAAAAGAGGGCCAACTACACATACTTATGTTGGTAATATGCATGCATGAATACATACATACATACATACATACATACATACATACCACAATTTTCATTTTATTTTACAACGTTTCAAAAGTGATACATACATTTTGAATGTTGTTGTCCCCAACCCCACCCCGAGGCTATTACTGCATGGGTGATATTTCAGAATTTGAGTAGCAACAGTGAACCCATAGAATCAGCTGTATAATCATAATAGTCTACTATGCTGCTAAGTTATGATATTGTCTAGATTAGGCATGATAAAGCCTAGGTTATGATTTGCATAATTTACAATAGGTTTATTGGAATATAACCCATCATAAGTCAAGAAATTTCAAAATTCCATTAGCACTTGAAAAAAATATTTAACATTGAATGGAGTGTTCCACTGTCACTTAGATTCTGCCCATTGATTGTGTTGATTATTTAATTAATGGTGTTGAATATTTCTTTATTTTTGTTGACGACTTCTTGAGCTTTTGGCTAAGATCAGGTGTGCACATGCTTTCTAACTTTCTGCTTTGCTCTATCAGCTGTCTAAGGGATGCTAATGAGTCTGTCACACTAGATTTCAACATTTGCCCACCTCCCTGTTCAGTTTCTCCAGCTTTTGTTTAATGTTTTGCAGCTCTATTGATTGCACACATACAATTAGAATTGCCATATCTCCTGACTGCCTGTTCATCTCTTCACACTGAAGTCTACGTTATCTGCACCTACAGAATATAGTTGCTCCTTTTCTCCTTTGCTTGTTATTCATTTCCCTTCTCACTCTTTATATTCAACTTATGTAAACAGCGTTCTATTTCAGAGAGCTTCTTTTAGACAGGTGGTTTGATCATGTTTAACAATCCATTCTGCTAATATCTGTCTTTTACCTAGAACATGCAGACAATTTACAGGCTGGGATATGCTTTATGGCAGTGTTTTCCTAATGTCTGTGGAGTTCTATCATTATCATTGCCAGACCATTTGCATTTGATATAATTATTGACATATTAGAATTTAAATCAATTTTGTATTGTGCTTTGTTTGTCTTCGTGTTTGTAATTTTTATTTCTATTGTTGACCTTAATTTTTAAAAATTCGATAAGAGAAGACATATGTTTTCTCCTAGGTCACTATTTACTGAGGTTCCTTTCCCTGGTTTGTGAGTCTAAATATTTTCCTTTGATATTAACCAATACTTAGGAGATAAACTTATTACAAAGCCTGTTATAGCAGAGCCCTGCTCCACTTGTTTCAGAAAGAAAATGAATTCTAATTATATTTAATACAAACAACAAGATAATAAATGTAAAAGGAGGATATAGGAACAGTCATTCACAAAACATCCACAGAGTTTTAAGACACTCATTCAATGTACACTGATCTACAATGAAAGCTTGACACTGTCATGTAACATTAAGATTGTAAAATCAGTCAAGACAGCGTTTCCACCTCACAGTAAGTTTTCCCACAAATGCGTCTGAGTAAGACCCAGATGACTCTATGCCAGTTCCCAGGCATATGCCAAAAAAATTGCATAGGCACGAACATGAACAAGAAAATAGAAGTTTTAGGTGAGTATGACTTTCACTTTGAATAAATAGCTAACAATGCTTTCATTGAAATTCACATGCTCCAACTCTAATACTCACGCTTTTTTTCTTATTTCAACCATGTTCAGTGAGCACCAGAATACATTATAAATCTTATTTTAGAAACGCTCTGCTTTTATATAATAAGGAAAAATGAAAAGTGGGTTCCAAATTTGAAAATCGTGGATTGTAGTGTTTAATTAGATTACTTCTGGATGTTATTCTTCCTCCTGGGCCATTGATGTGGTGGACTTTCTCTGTTTTGATGGCATATTAATTTCCTGACATATTTTTCCCTCATGAAGCTATAAGCATGACAAACATAAGTAAAGATAAGCACCATTAATACTTGTTTTCTAAACTATCCTCAGAAGGAATAATTCTGTTAAATATTTTATCTATCTATAAATACTATAAACACTTAATTACAGGTGAATGTTTTTATAAATTCAAATAATAAATGAAAATGAATTTTCTGTAATTAGTATAAATATTGCTTGATTGTCACTTTTAAAATAGAAATGAGCTATGATATTTATCCATCTCTTGGCTGGTGTGTTTTGACACATAGGTCAGATTCTGTACATAACTGACCATTGAGGTCAGATTCTGTACATAACTGATCAGGAAAATAATCTGAAGCATAGAAATCTTTTTTTTTAGAAGGCTTAGCTGTACTTAGAAAGAAAGAGTAATAAATGACACAATTAAAATACAAGTACTGTTATGCAGTGTGGTTCATAGCATGCACTTCAGGGCTTCAAGATCAGGACAGCACACAAAGGGCTTAGGGCTGCAGTAAATAAGACCTGATTAAGCCCTTAAACTCAGGGCTACAAGAGGGTGAAGAGAAAGTACCAGTGACTTGGGAGACAAAGGGGATACCGAGAAGTGCTGGCTAACAGGAGTCTTCTGAGAGACTCTGCCAGAGACTGACCAATATCTACATATGGATGCTCCCAGCCAACCATCAGACTGAGCATGAGGACCCCAGTGGAGAAATTAGAGGAGGGACTGAAGGAGCTGAAGGGGTTTACAACCCCATAGGAAGAAACAGACCCCCTCCGAGAGCTCCCAGAGACCAAACCACCTAACACAGAATACACATGGAGGGACTCATGGCTACAGCTGCATATGTAGCAGAGCATTGCCTTATCTAGCATCAATGGGAGAGGAGGCCCTTGGTCCTATGAAGGCTCGATGGCCCAGTGTAGGTGGGAGCACAGCACTGTCGTAGAAGTAGGAGGGGAGGGGGTGGGATAGGGGGAAACTGGGAATGGGTATAACATTTGAAATGTAAATAAATAAAACATCCAATTAAAGAAAAAAAAGGACATTTTTACCTAGAAAATATAACTAAAGTTACAGAAATTAAAGGTGAGTTCTAAAGACCATTTTATCTTTGAGATACAGACTTCCTTTCCATTATGCAATAAAGACAAACTGGACATCTGAGAGAGATTATTAATAATATAAACAATGAAAGAGAGCACAGAGTAGTTTGTAGTATAGATAATAGTTGTTCAAGTTGGATGTCTGACTTCTATCTCATTAATTAGTAGAACTGCAATGGTTTAGAGACTAAAGTTTTAATAGGGTAGAGAATGAGAAAGCTCAGAGGATAGAGAGGGGAGAGGAGGAGGGAAGGAAAAGGGAGAGAGGGGAAGGAGGAAGGGAAGGAGAGGGAGAGAAAGGAGAGGAGATTAATAGGGTGACATATTGGGTTTATATATTAGTAAGGTGATCCACGGTGACCAAGGCAGCGGCCCAGACTCTTAACCAGTGATCTCAGTAGTAATAGGACTTGTGGTTAACAATTTTCTGTTTCTCTAATCACAATCGAATTTATAGATTATAGCATGAATACATATCTTTGAACTGGAAAGAATTTCCCATATGTAAATTTAATACATAAGTATTTAATTATGTAAGGCATATATTTTTGGTCTTTGTTTTGAATCTATCACTTAAAATGCTGGCTTGCATAAAATTGGCATGTCTATAAATATATTGAAGAAAGTTTAGAATTTTTATCAATGTAAATTGTATATAAAATATATATTTTATACAGTAAGGAAAACGAATGTACATTTTATATACTTCAGTAGTGTTATCACTCTAGCACATTTGAAGAGGGAAATCCATTTTTACGACATGGGTCTTAAGAATAAGTAGAGAAAAGACATCCATAAAACATAATTCTCTAGGTTTCCCTAGAAAAATTCCTCCCTGCTCCATATGTGCCTTGGGTTTTATAATTAAACTCATGCCTGGACCCATGTCATCTGAATTTTAAAGGTTATGTACATAGACTGTCAAAACACCATTTAAAACACATTAGTAGAGTGAAGGATTGGCCGAGATGATTTCCAAAGTCCTTACCACACTCAACATTATCAAATGCTGTGAATGACAAGCATTTGAGCTACTGTGAATGGTTCGGTTTGGTTTACACTCTGCTGAACGACTGGGTTGACTGGCTCTCTATCCTGGGTCTCTGGGTTTCTTCGGGGATGCAGACATAAACTTGGATGTGGAGCAGAACTTTCTGCAATCACAAGTTCTGGAACTCGTGGTAGCAGACCAACAAGGGAGCCAGCTGTCCCACGCACTGCGTTTTATCTGTGCAACACATGTTTGCATAAAAAGTTTCAAGAACTTTAAAGTTGGAACTAGCTTTGTCTGTGACGTTTTGGGAACAAGAGCACTTTTATCGCCAAGTTTTGTATGGTCTTGAATTTTATTGCTTCTTCAATTTGTATCCAAATTTGAGTCAGCTGGATTAGAGTTTGGTGGTGTTGGCAACACATGAATTTCTATTCGGAGGGAGACAGACTAATTAGAAGGTGCAGAGTCATCAAATTGCTAACTGCACATGTTAGGGAGTTACATGTAAATAAATCAAAATCACATGAGCTGAATTTACTGAAAAATAAACTTGAATTTAAAAACTAATGAAAAAAAATAGTTACGCAGTGACCTGTTTCTTTTCTTAAAACCTCAAATACTTATAACATTATTTTCTGGACTGAGAAACCATGGTGGGGGTGGTTATTACTGATTTGAAGGAAAAGAAATCCAAAAAGGTCAAGTGCTGGACAGCAACCAAATGCAAACCCAAACACAAAATTGTCGTTTAGGACTTGATGCTTCTCTTGGGTTATGCAAGCTGTCACAGGTCCCTAAAGATGTAGACTTTCCCACTCATAACCAGGAGACATAATGTTGGGTGTTTGGCATCACGCTGAAGTTTGGAACTCTGTGTCTCCCTTTCCTTCTTCTTCCACCTTTACCCCAGACTCTCTTTTTATTCTATTCTATTACAGCAAACTAGTTGTCTTCTTAACCTCAGTGTTTTCTTTTGTTCTGCTGCTGAACATGTTCTGTGGATCAATAACCTGGGGGCCTCAGTGTCTTAGTTTATACATGGTCTCCTTTTGAGATGTTTCCTTTTCACTTTTGCTTCTGTTGTTAACTTGGATTATTTTTTTCCCTAACCAACAATGATCATCTAGGTGGAGGACAGAGTCTAGCACCCCTTTCAACCAGGTGCTGGTGTTAGTGGAACATAGGTGAGAAATGCCTCAAATTTTTTGAGTAGTATATCCCCATACCTTCCTAGCCTTCTATTCTTTAGGTGAATTTCAGAGGTTTCGATTGTTGCTCAAAGGACATGGTTTTGGGTTATCTTCACAGTTTCATCAATTTCTGTACATATTGAGTTGGTTTATATATTTATAAGGAGAAGAATGAAAATTCTAAAAGTATAGTTGATATGTCCATGAAATTTTAGTATATCAAAACTAAGTGCCATTTTTTTAGTTAAAAAAATGTACATGCATGTTTGTGTTTGTGTTCGTGTCTATGAGTACACTTGATTGTGGAGGTCAGAAAGGGGTGCTGGACTACTTGGACTTGGAGTTAGAGGCAGTTGTGGGCGCCAGGACATGAGTGTTAGGAAACAAGCTTGGTTCCTCTGTAAAAGCGGTTCGTGCTTTTAATGGCAGAGTCCACGCCCACCTCTCTATTTCAATACTTTGCTCCAGTAAGATCCTCACAAGGTTAAATAAGGTTTTCTTTCTGAGAGCATATTCATTTCCTCGGAATATGCTTCTAACTTAGATTCCGAAATCCATTTGCTGTCCACACAAGAAGTCTTCTTCCCATGGATCGCAGGCTTGGCTCTTTATGCTTTGGCTCCATGCATTTTACTCGCACTACTTAGATTTGGGATTTGTTACAAAGACTTAGATTTTTGTAAATAAAGCAAGCAGTCTTTCTTCTAGGAGTCTGAATTTTTACTGATTATGCATAGCACGTAGAAGTCATTATTTACTAACTAAATGGGGACCCCCCTTTGTTAGGGTTTGCCTTACTGCTACCTTTCAAACTATTTCATGATGATCCTTAATCTGCTTTCCAACATATTTTCTCTCAACCTTACCTGACTTCCACTTGATAATTTGATCATCAGAGCCAGTATTTTTCTGCCTTCTGCTTTGCTCTACGGCAGAGAAACAGAAAGCTATCTTTTGTAGGCCTCATTGGTAATTAGCTTCTAGTCACTAGGCTTGCCAAATGCAGGAAGCTAAGTTGGAAAAACTGAGAAAGGGAGAATTTAGGTTATCCCGTTTTACCCCCACTTGCCCAAAACGCTGATCTCCAGGGCAAGGAGTCTGCTTTTGTAGGACAGAACACCAGTCCACAGGTCCAACAACTTTCTTCTCAGATTTTGGGAAGAAAATTGTCTCCCTTCTCCTTTTCAGACCTGGAGGTGATTTCTGAATTACCATTATTAACCCTTTGGTCCCCTTTGGGCATTCTAATTTTTGTTATACTTAGCAACAATTTGTCCATATTAGATATGGATTTATTAAAGTAAATTACTTGGAGTAAATGCTATTTTCCTAAAAGAATGTGTGTGTGTGTGTGTGTGTGTGTGTGTGTGTGTGTGTGTGTTTGTGTAGGAGAAAGAGAATGTCTTTTCTGTCTCTCTCGTCCTCGTTTTTATATAATAAAAAAAAAGAGTTATTTGATTCTGTACCTCAATTTCTTGTCCTAAAAGAAATATTGAACACATTTATTTCAGTGAGTTTTGTGAGATTTATAGAAAATAATTCCTTCACATGAAATATTTTGAGCCAGGCATATTTTGAAACTTAGAAATTTTGATTTTATAAAGGTCATGGGACCACGAATATGACTTAGTGGTAGAGAGCTTGCCTCATATGTACAGAGCCTTCATATGGGACAGACACCGATATTTACTATATAAATTACCATATGTCATACCATACACAGCAATTTGTACTTATGCAATGTGCCATATATTACACAGTACTCCAGTGGGATCTAGGGAATTAATCAAATGGCACTTTTCTTTTCAACTAGAAATTATTTCAGATATTGCTGTCAAGTGGGTTTGGTTAATTTTGATGCCTATTAAGTTACAAAACAGTTGATTTTCAAAAGATTTTTGATCTTAAAATTATAAGTAGTGGACTCTGAACCTCGAATGCAGAACAGTTAGAACAACGATGGCACGTAGTTAGCACTAGATTTGTGTCACTGAGAACATCTTCCAGCTTGGCTTTCTTCCATCACTTTCCATCCAATTTGATAAAATGTCTATTCAGGAGGTATCACTCCAGGCTTTTCATGATTAAATAGCTCCAAATAATAGCACAAACCAACCTCCAATTTGTAAAGTTTAGAAATGCTGCCTGTCTTTTTCTACTAATTATTTCAATTCAAGAGAAATAGCAATAACTATGGGGATCTGGAACAATTGCTTGCTAAGTAGTTGAATCTAGTCCTGTTTATCAGGCAGAGAAACACTAATGCACTGACTGTCATTAAATACATCAGTCTATAATTGGGTAACACTAGTCTGAGTTATCAACCTGTACTGTGTTTTTCCCCTAGATAGCAATGTCTGATTTTGCATGAAATCTGGACTCTACTCAGGCAGACTAATCAGTCTTAGGCAACCATGTTAACAAATTAGCAATTCTATGAGTGTACTGAGCTTTGATGGATTAAATAGGTTACATTTGTCTTAGAAATCGGAGTGAAGGTAGAAACAGAATTGATACTTTTGTTATTAATATTTATGACAAAATGTAGAAAGATACCTCTCAATGATAAGGAGAGGAAATCTTTTACAAATTTAGAAATCGAAACTGCCTCCTTTAAGGTTGGATAAGAAAGGACATCATGAATGTCCTTTCTAACCTTTTTTGGCTTGGGCCATCACTTTTCTTGCTGAGTAATTTTATTAAAGGCTTTGGAAGAGCTAAAAGCGTTTATCTGAACTCACTGCCTCCTCTCGAGAATGCCAAAATTAAAATTCTATGAATGAAGTCCATGTTTTGTTCTTCACAAATTTTCTTTTCATTATTTTCTAAGGCTTTGTAGAAATATTTTTCCTGGTGCTGCTCATGGAGGCTTGTTCCCCATCTTTCCTGACACTAATTGTCCCAGAAGGCACTGATGCTTCTCATCTGAGTCATTTATCTCACCAGGGGGCTTAATTGATTGAGACAAAGCTCACTAAATCTGAAGCAGTTGGGTTTTGCTCTCCCATACCAGCTATGCACTCCACTGTCAGAGCTACCATGATCAGGGGCACAAAAGGCCGCGTTGTCAAAAGCAAGCTTGGATCTCATTTCTATTTTACCACAAGCACACAGGGGCTGTCCTCCCTCCCCCACTCCTTCCATTCTCCCTCCTGACTCCTGTTGCTTACATGCTACCTCACACAGTTTCACAAGGAAGTTTTGGGCAAAAATTATTTGCTCCTCTTTCAGGTGTTTCATAGTTTTGTAAGTCATTATTAATGACTCCTTGGGCAATTTCTTTCTCTTCCCCATCTGTCTAACTCACATCTGAGGTTTCTACAGAATCTGACCTACTATGTGGGAAAATTTCATACCTAAATGTTCTTTTGTTTATACAATGCCTTCAGGTGTTAGATCTTCATTGCTTTGAGCCTCTTCATTATTTTGCTATTTATGCAATGTTGTTTTCTTTTCATTTTATAGTACATATATTTATATCTACATGTAACTATATAAATATCAATATGGACATTTATTTTTTAAAGTTTGTTTTTGGTTCTTGTGCGTGGATGTGTCTGTGTATGTACATGTTTAAGTGAGTGAGTGCGTGCATGTGTGTGTGTGTCTGAGTACCACCTATGTGCAGGTACCTGCTAAGGAGAAAGAAGGACATCCTCCTGGTTCTATATAGCATTACAGGCATGGCAACGAAACTCTGGTCCTCTGCAAGAGCAGCAAGAGCTCTTGACCAGTGAACCATCTCTTCAGTACCAATATATATGTTTCTATATGCTACTATGTTGTGTATATTATATTGTGCATCTACATACATTAAAATAATTTAATCAGCTTGAGTTACCATAATAAAGTACAGTGCATGGCTTCAAAATTTTCTCTTAGTTTGAGAACTTGGAAGCCCAGTATGTTAGTATGTTTTGGGCATGGTAAGAACATTTTTCTCATCTTGACAGTGGCTGTCACCTCATTGTGCACAGATTATTTTCATACATTTTGTCTCAATTTAAGGCAATGTGCCAATATATTCACAGGATGATGACCACTCTGTCTTAAAAGCCCAGAAGAATTAAATGTTTGGATAGAAAAAATATCCATTTCTTATGAAGTAAACAGAAAAAATTCAAATACCAATTTAAGGTCACCAGAGGAAAGGAAGAGTATAAGAATGAGGTGGACTGAAGGTAAACAGAAAAACTCAAAAGTTCCAAACACTACTTTGAACCAATTTCAGTTTCTAAAATTCCCCATGGGGAGTCTCCAAATGAGACAATGCACATGTAAAATTGTTTTGCAAAGACACAAATCTTTGCATCGTGGTGTTTTTACTGTTTGTATTGTGTTGGCCCAGATTCTGATCCCTCAGGGCTAGGAGACCAGATTAACAAAACAATCTCCAGAGAAAAGACCTCCAGGGACCCAGATGATGGGGAAGAAAGGGCTGGCTGCTGTGGGGAACTGGGAAGTAGTGCCTGTGAGCTCTTGTTGCTTCTGATTCCCACAGCCCATAGATAGGAAAACTGAACACATCCCACTGGATTAATCCAAACACTGTTTTCTTCTGTCCCCCAGAGAAGCAGCTTGAAGATGGCATGCTGGCAGAACACATTAGTGGAGAGGGGAGCCTGCAGCCAGGGTGCAAACAGAGAGAGAGAGAGAGAGAGAGAGAGAGAGAGAGAGAGAGAGAGAGAGAGAACAGCATCACCAGCATTGTCGGTAATCTGTTAGAGAAACAGGAATGAGACTTATCCAGAAAGAGGACGTTTATTCTCTTGGTGAAAACTGCACACTATCGGTCTATCTGGATGTTTTTCAGTGTTATTTATTTCTGAACACTGTTTAACTAATAGGAATATAGGTACTCTAAACAGCAAATACAGATGGAATCTTGTTTTTATAACTTACTGATTATGTGGCTTTGAGCAAGTTAGTTTACATCTCTTGTCTTGTTTGCTCATTTGTAAAGTGACTACAATTAGTTCATACTATTTGTTAGCATTCTATCTAAGCTTCGCCCCACAGTTACCTGGCAACAGCCAGGTATGCCTGACTCACTATAAAAGGGGCTGCTTGTCCCCTCCTCTCTCTCTGGCTCTTGCTTTTATGCTCCTGCTCTGTCTTCTCCATTCCACCCTCTCTCTCCATGTGCTCACGTCCGCCTCTACTTCTCCTTTTCTCTTCTCTTCTTCTTCTCTTCTCTTCTCTTCTCTTCTCTTCTCTTCTCTTCTCTTCTCTTCTTCTCTTCTCTTTCTCCCCTCCCCTCCCCTCCCTTCCCTCTTTCCCTCTTCTTCCTCTTCCCTCTTCCCTCTTCCCTCTTCCCTCTTCCCTCTTCCCTTCCCTTCCCTTCCTTTTCCCTTCCCTTTCCTCTCTCTCTCTCTCTCTCTCTCTCTCTCTCTCTCTCTCTCTCTCTCTCTCTGTTTCTGTCTCTGCCTCTTCTGTTGTTTCTCTCTCTCACCTTTCTCCTCCACCCTCTTGACTCCCCCTCCAATACCTTGAATAAACTCTATTCTGTCTCTATACCATCATGTGACTGGTCCCTCAGAGGAAAGGGATGCCTCAGCAAGGGCCTCACCACACACCTCCATAGAACAAATCCCTCCCCCTCTTTATCTTTTTATAAACACATCATATAGTGCTGAGACTTGGAATCAGAATTAGGGTTTGCATCCCCCCTGCTTCTATGTGGAGATCCAATGCTCACTAGCCTAAACTTCAGAGAACTGGTAAGTCCCTCCCCCCACTGGTCAGAGTAAATGTCCTCATGGTCCCAGGGGAGAGTTGTGAGCTAGGAGCTACCCCTGTGCTACCCTAAAGGATGGAGACATTCAGCCTTTTCACTGATGTTTCCCCTTGGGTGAGATTTTCTTTCTCCTTTTGGGACAGTTTCTTTCACACTGCTGAAAATCCCAGGCCAGGCCTGGATAAACTGCTCTCTAGCTCAGGGGCACTGGCTCCTATTTTTTCACCCATGGCTCTGTCTTTGCTGCTTTGCCCCTACTTACTGGAATGCCTTGGCCTAATTCACAGTAAGAAGAAAGCCTACATTGCCAATAGCTGCCACTATACAAAAGCTGTATGGTGAGGCTCCCTCCCTCCCTCCCTCCTCCCTCCTCCCTCCCTCCCTCCCTCCCTCCCTCCCTCCCTCCCTCCCCTCATTGCTGCTGCAGCTGCTGCAGCCTCTGGTTCAGCTTGTGAAAAGTGGGTCTGGCCCTGCCACTTGAATCCTGCCAGGAACTTTCTGTGAGACTTGCTTTCCCATGTGCCCACGACCATCTGCTGCCCCTACACTTCACTTGGGTCTCTCTCTCTCTCTCTCTCTCTCTCTCTCTCTCTCTCTCTCTCTCTCTCTCTCTCTCGTCTCTGTCTCTCAGCTACCTCTTCCCACCCTGCCCCTGCTTGGGTTGCCCACCATAGCCTCCCGAGATAACAACAGCTTTTGCCCTGTCTGAGAAGTTGTTTTCCCTCAATTGACCGTCTGCCTGTGCTTGTTCATGCACACACATGCCTTTGTGTGTAACAATAGTGTGAGCATTGCTGGGATACAGAACATGATACTTCCGGTCCTTCCCCCACCCACCGTGGGGCAGGGCAGTGCCAGCCAGCAGTTGAAAGCACAGACCAGGGTCTTCCGGCTGCCAGGAAGACGCTTCGACCCACCTGCCTGGGTCCAAGCCTTTGCTTGACACCTCTCGTTGACACTATTGATGGTGCCGCTGCTGCAACTGGTGTGATTGCTGCCAAGTGCTTCAACTGCACACACCTGTGTACATGCCTGTCCCCCGCTCCTTAGACCAGCCTTTCCCAAGGTTGCTGACATGCTTAGTTCATGTCACAGGCCTGAAAATGCCCTGTCATGGTCTCACGACACAGCTGTCACTTCTCTGATTCTTTTTATTATGATCCACACCAATTATAAGCCAAGTATTTCTCTACTAATGCAAACCACTGAACTGAGAACGGGACCTCTGCTGGAAGAATTAGAGAAAGGATTGAAAGATCTGAAGGGGCTTGAAACCCCATAACAACAATGTCAACCAACCAGAGCTCCCAAGGACTAAACCACTACCCAAAGACTATACCTGCACTAACCCACGGCTCCAGCTGCATATGTAGCAGAGGATGGCATTGTTGGGCACCAATGGAAAGAGAAGCCCTTGGTCCTGCCAAGGTTGGACCCTGGAGTAGGTAAATGTCCAGGGGAGTGGGAAGGGAGTGTGAATGGGGAAGAGAACAACCTTGTAGAAGAAGGGGAGGGGTTGGAATAGGGGACTTATGGACAGGAAACCAGGAAAGGAAATAACATTTGAAATGTAAATAAAAAAATCCAATAAAAAGAAAGAAAAGAAAATGGGTATAGGGCTGTTGACCCAGTCTTAGAAGAGTTGGCTGTTTTCTTGTTGTCCATGTTCTGTGGAAGTGTCTGTGGATAGATCAGAAGGAACAAGTTCAGTAGAAGCATCTATGTGAAAAAAGGCTGGAGCACTTGTAGGTTGGAAGCTGTCCTGAATGTACTAAGTGCCTGAACTTGACAAGATGCTGAAACATGCATGTATATAGTAAAGGTAGAGAATAAGATTAATTTTGTCTGGGAAAAAGAAATTTTTTCTTAGATGTACATTTGAAACCCAGAAGAATCCCACCTTCTGAATAGATAGTAAGTGGGAACTTTCGGCAGATGTACTTATCTAGGTGGAACCTATTTGGTCCATGAGAAGTAGATCTGAGTGGGTTTCCTGTAACTTATAGTTTACAAAAGAGACAACAACTTGAGTTAATAACATGAAAAGGATATGGGGGCAGATTTTTATTTACATTTCAAATGTTATCCCTTTTCCTAATTTCTCATCCATAAACTCCCTATCCCATCCCCTGCTACTTCTATGAGGGTGATCCCTACCCTTTGACATCTAAGGAGCATGTGTCCTTCTGATATGTTGGTGCATCATTTGAGTATATGCCCAGGAGTGGTATAGTTCGGTCTTCAGGTAGTACTATGTCCAATTTTCAGACATTCGCCTATATTGGGGCATTGAGGCTTGGCAGGACCAAGGACTTTTCCCATTGATGCCTAACAAGGCCATCCTCTGCTACACATGCAGCTGGAGCCATGGCTGTGTCTATGTGTACTCTTTGGATGGCGGTTTAGTCCCTAGGAGCTTGGATTGGTTGCCTTTCCTTCAGTTTCTGTTCCAAATTTTGTCTCCGTATCTCCTCTTGTGAATATTTTTGTTCCCCCTTCTAAGAAGGACTGAAGCATCTATACTTTGGTCATCCTTGAGCTTCTGTGGATTGTGTCTTGGATAATCCGAGCTTTTGAGCTGACTGATATCCACAAACCACTGAGTATATACCTAGTGTGTGTGTGTGTGTGTGTGTGTGTGTGTGTGTGTGTGTGTGTGTGTGTGTGTGTGTGTATGTTTAGGTTACCTCACTCGGGATGATACTTTGTAGTTATATCCATTTACCTATGAATTTCATGAAGTCATTGTTTTTAATAGCTGAATAGTACTCCATTGTGTAAATGTACCACATTTTTTGTATCCTTTCCTCTGTTGAGGGGCATCTGGGTTCTTTCCAGCTTCTGGTTATTAAAAATAAGGCTGCTATGACCATAGTGGAGCATGTGTCCTTCTGATATGTTGGCGCATCATTTGAGTATATGCCCAGGAGTGGTATAGTTCGGTCTTCAGGTAGTACTATGTCCAATTTTCTGACTGATTTACACAGTGGTTGTACAATCTTGCAATCTCACCAAAAATGGAGGAGTGTTCCTCTTTCTCCACATCCTCACCAGCATCTACTGTCACCTGAGGTTTTGATCTTAACCATTCTGACTGATGTGAGGGACTATTGTGAAGGGTGTCAATTCTCTAATTTCTTTCTCAGCCTGCTTATCCTTTGAGTAGAGAAAGGTTACTGATTTGAGGTAATTTTATACTCGAACACTTTGCTGAAGTGGTTTATGAGGTTTAGTTTTTCTCTGGTGGAACTTTTGGGATCACTTAAATATACTATCATATCATCTGCAAATAGTGCTATTTTGACATCTTCCCTTCCAATTTGTATCCCTTTGATCTCCTTTTGTTGTCTGGTTGCTCTGGCTAGGAATTCAAGTACTATATTGAATAAGTAGGGTGAAAGTAGGCAGCTTTGTCTAGTCCCTGATTTTAGTCGGATTGCTTCAAGTTTCCTCCATTTAGTTTAATTTTAGCTACTGGTACACTGTATATTGCTTTTACTATATTTAGGTATGGATCTGGAATTCCTGATCTTTCTAGGACTTTTGTCATGAAGGTGTATTGAATTTTGTCAAATGCTTTCTCAGCATCTAATGAGATGATCATTTTTTCCCCTTTGAGTTTGTTTATATAGTGGATTAGGTTGATGCATTTCTGTATATTGAACCATCCCTAAATCCGTGGGATGAAGCCTACTTGATCATGATGGATAATCCTTTTGATGTGTTCTTGGATATTGAGTCTTTTTGTGTCAATATTCAGAAGGGAAATTGGTCTGTAGATCTCTTTCTTTGTAAGGTCTTTTTGTGGTTTAGGTAAAGCACAATTATCGCTTCATAGAAGGAATTTGGTAGTGCTCCATCTGTTTCTATTTTGTGGAATAATTTGAACAGTATTGGTATGAGGTCTTCTATGAAGGTCTGATAGAATTCTGAACTGAACGCTTCTGGTCCTGGGCTCTTTTTGGTTGGGAGACTTTTAATAACTGTTACTATTTACTTAGGAGTTATGGGGTTGTTTAGTTGGTTCATCTGTTCCAGATTTAACTTTGATACCTAGTATTTTTCTAGAAAATTGTCCATTTCTTCAGATTTTCCAGTTTTTTTGAATATAGGCTTTTGTTGTAGGAACTGATGAACTTTTTTAAATTTCCGTGGATTCTGTTGTTATGTCTCACTTTTCATTTCTGATTTTATTAATTTGAACACACTCTCTGTGTCCTCTGGTGAGTCTGGCTAAGTGTTTAACTTGGTGATTTTCTTGATGAAGCAGGTCCGGGTTTTGTTGATTCTTTGTATGTCCTTTTTGTTTCTACTTGGTTGATTTCAGCCCCGAGTTTATTTCCTGCCTTCTACTCCTCTTGAATGTATTTCCTTCTATTTGTTCTACAGCTTTTAGGTGTGCTGTCAAACTGCTGATGTATGCTTTCTATTGTTTCTTTTTGCAGGCACTCAGAGCTATGCTATTTCCTCTTAGCACTGCTTTTATTGTGTCCCATAAATTTGGGTATGTTGCGCCTTCATTTTCATTAAATTCTAAGAAATGTTTAATTTCTTTCTTTATTTCTTCTTGCCCAAGTTATCATTGAATAGAGTATTGTTCAACTTCCATGTATATGTGAGATTTCTGGTTTTTTTTTTTTTTTGTTATTGAAGACCAGCCTTAGTCCATGTGATCTGATAGCACGCATATGATTATTTCAATCTACTTGTATCTATTGAAGACTGTTTTGTGACCAATTATATGGTCAATTTTTGAGAAGGTACCTGGAGCTGCTGAGAAGAAGACGTATCCTTTTGTTTTAGGATGAAATGTTCTATAAATATCTGCTAAGATCATTTGGTTCATAACTTCTGTTAGTTTTTGTACGTTTCCATTTAATTTCTGTTTCCATGATCTGTCCATTGATGAAAGTGGGGCGTAGAAATCTCCTACTATTATTATGTGAGGTGCAATGTGTGATTTGAGCTTTAGTAAGGTTTCTTTTATGAATGTAGGTTCCCTTGCATTTAGAGCATAGATATATAGTACGAGAGTTCATCTTGGTGGATTTTTCCTTTGATGAATATGATGTGTCCCTCCTTATCTTTTTTGATGACTGTTTTCTACCCTTTTATTCTGAGGTAGTTTCTTTCTTTGTCTCTGAGGTGTGTTTCCTATATACAACAAAATGCTGAGTCCTGTTTTCGTATCCAGTCTGTTAGTCTCTTGTCTTTTTATTGGGGAGTTATGTCCATTGATGTTAAGAGATATTAATGAATAGTGATTGCTGCTTCCTGTTATTTTCTTTGTTAAATGTCGAATTATGTTTGTTTGTCTCTCTTTTGGTTGCATTGCAAGGAGATTACTTTCTTGCTGTTTTGAAGGTTTTGGTTTCTCTCCTTGTTTTGTCGTTTTCCATCAATTATCTTTGTAGGGCTGGATTTGCAGAAAGATATTATGTAAATTTGGTTTTGTCATGGAATACCTTGGTTTCTCCATCTCTGTTAATTGAGAGTTTTGATGGATATAGTAGCCTGGGCTAGCATTTGTGTTCTTAGTGTCTGTATGACATCTGCCCAGGATCCTCTGGCATTCATAGTCTCTGGTGAAAAGTCTGGTGTAATTCTGATAGGTCTGCCTTTATATGTTACTTGTCCTTTTTTCCTTACTGCTTTTAATAATCTTCCTTTGTTTTGTGCATTTGGTGTTTTGACTATTATGTGCCAGGAGGAATTTCTTTTGTGGTCCCATCTATTTGGAGTTCTGTATACTTCTTGTATGTTTATGGGTATTTCTTTCTTTAGGTTAGGGAAGTTTTCTTCTATAATTTTGTTGTTGATATTTACTGGGCCCTTAAGTTGGGAGTCTTCACTCTCTTCTATACCTATTATCCTTAGGTTTGATCTTCTCACTGTGTCCTGGATTTCCTGTATGTTTTGGGCTAGGAGCTTTTTGCGTTTTACATTATCTTTGACAGTTGTGTCAATGTTTTCTATGGTATTTTCTGCCCCTGAGATTCTCTTTTCTATCTCTTGTATTCTGTTTGTGATGTTTGCATCTATGACTCCTGATCTCCTCCTTAGGTTTTCTATTTCCAGAGTTGTCTCCATTTGTGCTTTCTTTATTGTTTCTGTTTACATTTTTATATCCTCAAAGGTTTTGTTCAATTCATTCACCTGTTTGGTTGTGTTTTCCTGTAATTTGTTAAGGGATGTTTTATTTCCCCTTTAAGGGCTTCTATTTGTTTACTTGTGTTATCCTGCATTTGTTTAAGGGAATTATTTATGTCCTTCTTAAGTCTTCTATCATCATTACAAAATGTGATTTTATAATTAAATCTTGCTTTTCTGGTATGTTTGGATATCCAGTGTTGGCTTTGGTGAGAGAACTGGACTCTCTGCCAAGTAGTCTTGGTTTCTGTTGCTTCATTTCCTGTGCTTGCCTTTTGCCATCAGGTTGTCTCTGGTGTTATCTTGTTTTGCTGTCTCTGACAGTGGCTTAGCACTCTTGTAGGCATGTGTGTCAGCAGTCCTGTAGACCTGTTTTTTTTTCATCTGAATCTTGAAACAGAGAGTTCTGCTCTCAGGTGTGTATGTGCCCCTGGCAACTGGCTTTCTGCCCCTAGGTCCCTGTGCCCAAGGAACACAGATTTCACTAAGGATTTCCTCTTGGGTGGGGAATGTGGGCAGAGAGTAGTCTCCTCAGGAATGTCTGCACTTCTGAGGGTCCAGCTCTCTCCCTATACACATTTTCTTAGGTTTCCCAGAGACATGTTGCCCCAAATTCAGCAAGAAGTAGTCAGAGATCATGATGACCCTATTCCTGCTCCACCATCTCTTCTTCCCATTTTTTTTCCTTTTTAATTAAAGTAAAACAGAGGAACGTTAGCACCGTCTAAGCTCTGCCCCACAGTTCCCTCGCAATAGCCAGCTATGCCTGACTCACTATAAATGGGGCTGCTTGTCCCCTCCACCCTCTCTTGCTCTTGCCTTCCTGCTCCTACTCTGCCCTCTAGTTTCTTCCATCCTCTCTCTCCCTGTGCTCATTGCTCTGCTTCTCCTCTCCAGCCACTCCCTTGCCCCCTCTGTCTCTGTCTCTCTGTCTCTGTCTCTCTGTCTCTCTGTCTCTCTGTCTCTGTCTCTCTCTCTCTCTCTCTCTCTCTCTCTCTCTCTCTCTCTCTCTCTCTCTTTTCTACCATCTTGATTCCTCTCCCCATGCCCTGAATAAACTCTATCCTGTACTATACTGTTACCTGGCTTGTTCCTCATGGGGGAAGGGATGCTTCATTATGGACTCGCCAAGGCACCCCTCTCCCCTATACCTCACCACCACACACCTCCCTCCATAGAACATATTCCTCCATCTCTTTATCTTTTTATAAACACATCACTATTGTTATAGCCAACATTACATAAATAATAAAGGAGGGGAAATCATGTAGTACAACGCATTGTATATAGCAAGTGTTCAATACATTCACTTCATGTGGCCACTTTCCTATTCTTGTCTGAGTTTGGACCCTAAAAATGGACCCTAAAATAGGCTCTGTGTCTTAGCTTTCATCTTTAAAAGGGATATAATAACATGTACCTCATAAGATTACTATAAAAATTAAATAAACTGATATCTTTAAAGTCCTTGAATGTATGTCTGGACCACAAATAATATTATTGTAAGGATCCTAGTAAAATCAAAAAGAAAATTTTCTCTTTACTAATAATATGTCTTAGGGTTTCTATTGTTATGATAAATACCATGAACAAAAGTTACTTTGAGAAGAAAGGGTTTTCCTCATCTACTGTTAGGTAATATTGCACCAGTGAAGGAAGATAGGGCAGGAATTCAAGGCATGAACTTGAAGGCAGCAATTGAAGTACAACCCAAGGGAGAATGCTGTTTACTGGTGTCTCCTAGCTTGCTCTCTGCACTTGTTCATACTACCTAAGGCCACCTGTCTGTGGGTGGCACTGACCCTACTGAGAGGGGCTCAGACACATCAATAATTAATTAGGAAAATTAGGCAAATCTTATGATGGTGTTTTCTCCTGTGAGAGTTCCTTTTCAAAATGACTTTAGCTTATGTCACAGGGACAGAAAACTGTCCAACACAATATGCCCTTTGTCAATTTAACACACATACAGACTACTATTAAACTATAATTTTTCTTTATTGGTTGTTCCAAAATTACATGTTATAAATAATGCTTATATAAAAATATAAAATTATGTAATATATAAAATGATATAAAGCATTAAATATATAATGTGTAATTATATTTAAATAATTTATCTAATTATAATTTATATAATTAAAAAATTTCAATACAAAAATCTAAAATACATTCTAACTTCAAAAAGTACCAGACCTTAAACATTTAAATGCTTTAAATGTTAATGTTGTTTAAAAGTACAATGTCTCTTTGAAGTTCAAAGTCTCGCTAACATATCTAAAGTCGTTTAACTGTGGGCTTCTGTAAAAACAAACAAACAAAAAAACAAATTAAATACTTTTTAATCTTCAAGAGGGAAGAACAAGAGCACAGCCATAGTCAAATCGAAGGAAACCAGAGTCTAACAGTGTAATGCTCGGTATCTGGCAGTCACATTCTTTCGCATTCCAACTGGACAAGGCAGCTCTACTTCCCCAGCTTTGCCATTCGTAGCACACAGCGCTTCTTGCTGGGGCAGACACCTAGTTCTACACCACATCTACTGCCATCCTCCAAGCTCACCCCATGGAACTGGAACTCCAAACTGTTGGGGATTCTACTGCATCCGAGGCTTGTAATTTCACCAATATTTTCTGCTGGGCTCGCTCTCAGGAACTCTAACCCTATCATATGGTACTACGTCTCAACCTTGCCCCATGATCCCTTTGGTTTTGGGGTTTCTACTGCACCTGAGTGAGGGTGCACCTTCTCCAATGGTCTTTCCTGGGATCTCACAGTGCCAAGGCTGCTCTCCGTGACCCCTTTATATCTTCACAATCAGTGCTAACTTGGAAACTCTTACCATATTCAGTTACCAGTACAATTTACAGGTTTGCCCTATGGCTTATGTATGCTGAACATAAAAACTCTCAGAAGTTTTCCCCATAATACAGATCTTTTCTTTATCATTGCCAATTCTACAGAGCTGACTGTCTCACTTGGTCCTGTAAAGCAGAGGTTTCACCCCAGATGTTAATCACAGTCAATTGTTCCATCATAGCTGACTAGATTCATACATTCGTAATCCAAAGTATCACACAAAAGACCTGGGTAGAGTCCTTGCTTTCCCTTGAGATTTCACCAGCTTGTCCTTCATCATGTACGTTGTTCTCAGAATTATTTTCTTACAACATTCTAAAGAGCCAATCAAGCTCTGAGAACTGAGTAACTTTTATAAAGTTCTAAATTCCTGGTACCAATTTCTGCCTCAGGGCTTGTATTGGATATGATAAAGACCAGGAGAGAAAGGTACTTGAGAGGAGGGAAAGGGTTTATTTCATTTTAAAGTTCTCAGGTCATATTCTATTAGTGAGGGAAGTTAGGGCAGGAGCTAAAGGCAGGAGGCTGGGGGCATTGACAGAAGCAGAAGTCACTGGGGGAGCACTGTTTGCTGGAGTATTCTATGATAACATCCCCACTGAGCTGGCATTTTGCACATCAATTATTAAATAAGAAAATATTCTATAGACTTACCTACAGACAAATCTTATAGTGGCATTTTCTCAATTGAGAGTTTCTCTTTCAAAATGACTTTAGCTTGTGTCAGGTTGAGATAAAACTAATCAAAACTAATATATAATATATAATATATATAATTTAAATTACAATATATAATATACATAACATATATAATTTAAATTTTACATATAATTTATATATAATTTAAGTTATAATGTGAAATATTTTCAAAGTCATAAATCTTTTAGCTAATTTTAATTTAGTTAACTACCTAGTCTTAAAAAACAGATTGGTACATATTAAAATCACTTTGATAATGAAAAATCTTCATTTTTATTTAAATATGTTTTAAAATATATATGAGCGCTTTGTCTGCATGTATGTGCATGCACTGTGTATATGCCCGTTCCTTGTGGCATTCAGAAATGGACATCAGATCCCCTCGGTTCCCTGGAACTTGAATTACAGAGAATTGTTAGCTATCATGGAAGTGCGGAAGCCAAACCCTGGTCCTCTCTGAGAGAAACAAGCACTCTTAACCACTAAGCCATCTCTCCAAGCCTACAGCTTCAGTTTTAAAACCTTAAAATACTACATTTGAATAAAAGAATTGAAGTTTTCCATAAATATTAATCTCTGTGTTAGCATTTTTACCGCTTATAAAGCTTGCTGGTAAACCTTGAGGCAATCAAAAGATTTGTCTCAGCATGATCTAAAATAATAAGAAAACAACTTGGGAGAATTTACTATGTATGCTGAAATCTGAATTATGAAAATTGATATAAAAACTTCAGGAAGAAGAGTGACTTTATTATAGATTAGAAACTCTGCCTTACTCATGTGAAGCAAGCATAGAACATGGATTATCTGGAGTCTCCAGTTCCATTCATGACCAGGTAGGTAGCGGCTGGCAGTGGGACGTTTTGCAGAAGTTGGCTAGGTAGACTCCTAAGGCAGGATGCACTTTGGTTGCGTTATTTGCTTTGAGGATCACATGAATCTGTGGTCTTTCTCTTTCAGACAAGAGAACTGGCTCTTATGATTTTTTTGTTCAGGAAAGTATAAAGAATTCAAAGATTTCCAGGTTCATTACTATTAGACAGCTTTCAGAAAGCCTGGGTTACAGAGCTTGAAGGGCTTAAGAATTTGGAATCAGAAGATAAGCATTAGAATTTTCTGGGATGTATAGAACTGTGTTTATGTTTGTGTATGTGTGTGTGCGTGTAGTCACATGTGTGTACATGTGTGTATATGTGTTTGCCAGTGTGCACATGTTCTGATGTTTGTAGAATATGGCTTCCAATTGCTCTCCACTTTATTTGTCCAGGATGGGTCTCTCATTGACTCCAGAGTTCATGAATTCTGCCTCTCTAGTTAGCTGGCCCTGGGGATGTCCTGCCTGGCTTTCATATGTGTTCTGGGGATCTGAACTTCAGTTCTCATGATTGTGTGGCAAGCCTTCTATCACTGAGCCATTTCCCTATCCTGGCTATCGATAGTTTTATGGTTCCTGTGGAAGTGTGGCAAGCTGCTTTTGAATTGTAACATCCTAATGTCTTTGATAATGGGTAGACACTTTTATGGCAGGCAGGAAATTATATGTGTACATACAGGGACATGTATAATAGGATGGGATAAATGGGCATAGTATTAAATTGCCCTCTAAATTCCTATCTCTATAGCCATAGATTAATATAGCTCTCTGACCTCATTAGAGAAATTTCTTCGTGCAGTGGATGGTAGTTAATGCAGAAAGTCACAACCATCTGAAGTACCAAGAATAGGCATCAGTGCAGTTCACAGCTACAAATGGAATATTTGTCACACTTATTATGGCAAGGCTTAAGGACCCGAGAAGAAAAAAGAGGGCCAAAACATTATAAGAGCCAGGGATCAGAGATGATTTGAAAACAACAACAACAACAACAACAACAACAACAACAACAACAACCAACAAATGCCTGTGTCTATGGACTTGGAAGAATAGTTTCACTCAAGAACTCAGCAGCTATGGTTGCTTGCACCAGAGCAGCACAAGTTAGGTCAGTCAATACTCTAGCATGAGGTGGGAAGGAGTTTACAATCCAGATCCCTGGCAGAGGAGCAATGGACAGTTAATGGCTTATAGGTGAATAAGTGTCAGTTTTCTTTTAGGCTATGGCTCCTGGTAGGTATACTGTGTTCCAGTGGACAGCCCACAAACAATTACATGACCAGCACAGGTTGCACTAAGTGGGTCATTTAAAGCAAGTTGGAGGTGAGCAAAGGACTTAGGAGTAAAGGACAGGGCTGAGGGGTGAATGTTATAAAAATACATAGAATGCAAATCTCAAAGGATGAATGAAACTATTATGTTAAGAAATGAAAGATTTCAAATCAAATGTTGAATTTTCATGAGCAACAAGACTTGAAACAGGTGTGCCAGCAATGACCGAAATTGGAATTATTGGATAATCATTAACTTTTGAGGACCTCCACGCTTATTACTATCAAGTAGCCATCAAGATTTCATCTCTGCCCATCTTTTTACTGTTCTGGTGTGTGTGTGTGTGTGTGTGTGTGTGTGTGTGTGTGTGTGTGTGTGTGTGGTGTGTGGTGTGGTGTGTGTGTGTGTGTGTGTGTGTGTGTGTGTGTGTGTGTGTGTGTCTGAGGGCATATGTGCACACAGGAGTGGAAATAATGATTCTTACAGCATCTTCCACGTGTCTTTGGGTAGTAGTCTCCGTAAATTCTAGGACAAGGGACAAAAGAGACCATAGTATTTAGAGTCCTTCCTTTCCAGGCTCTGGCAGGCTGCAGTTCTTGTACTGGTCAAGAGTACATCCTTCTCAGCTCCAGCTACTTACAGCTCTGTAAAGCTGTTTTGACTGTTTGTTTTGACAGATCTGGGACTGATCCTGACTCTCCTGCTGCTCCTGTATGCCTCACCCTTTCTTATTGTTTGCTGTAGCTTTGTACACGCCTTTTGTAAACATTACTCCAGGTGCAATGTGCCGACTGATCCTCTAGTATTTGGGATGATTATGTCAAAGAGTGTGTGCTAAGTACTGCTGTACAGTTTCCAATATAGTTTAATATAACATATCTAGTTATATTGCATTTCCTGATATTGTTTTTAAATATTGATCAAAATGAGATTTAAAGGAGCAACTTTCCCCAGGGAACACAGTGTAAATAGCAGAGCCTTAATTCACATTCAGCCAGTCTGGTGTTGCTTGTAGATTCTTAGACTCTTAAGCATCAAGTTTTTACATCTCTGATCAAAGGCACACAAATGAAGGTTTGCAAATTTGGGGCAAGAACTTTCAAGATCAGCATTGTAGGGGAATGCAGACAGAGCACAAGGGAGAAGTCGTTTGTACCAACCAGCTTAACCTGGACTCCAAAGAGTCCTGCAGCAGAGAGGGCTCCAAAGTGTGCCTGCATAGGCATTGTATTGCCTCAGTAGTTACCAATTGGTCAAGGTTATTGATCCCAGTTTCTTTTCAGCCCTGGCAAGTTCCAGAGGGATAGGTTGTTAAGAGTGGTGAGCACTGGAATGCAGTCCTAGTCTAAGAGGGCATCTGCGCAGCACTCTCAGGCATCAAAGCACTCATCAAAGTTCATGAAAGATTTCTGGAAGATTTTGTTACTTACAATTTCTGTCTCTGTTTCTGTGCCTGTGTTTTCTTTCCTTTATTTTTCTCTTATCGTGTTAAATCATATTACATCATATCATCGTGAATATCATTGACTGGCACTGAAGTAGGAGTTAAAAGACCAGGTTCTAATTCTTGCTCTGTTGTGTGTTAGATGTCTTTGTTCAACTTTCATAATGCTTTCAGACTCCTTTCTTTATCACCATTTGAGGAGCTCTGATTAGAGGGTCCACATGGCTACTTTCAGCTCTAAAGTTCTATCACTATTTAGTTTATTAGCTTCCCAGAAGCCAGCAATAACAGAAGCAAACATATTGGAATGCTTTTTAAGTGATGCTGGACATAACTTTTTGCAAACTTTAGTGGCTCTGTCACTAAATTATGATGGATGCATGAAAATTCACACAGTTCTGATATCACCCATGTTCTTTGAAGAGTGAAACTGTCCCTTTTCTCCCTAGAGTGTCTTTGGTATACATGAAACTTTAGAGTATTTGACACTTGTCATTCTTTCAGAGCACAGCCCATGCTTATGTTTTGTTTTAGGAATTATTTAAAATAATTGCTTTTAAGGTATCCTTGGTACACCTTTAGAAGTGAGGAAGTTAATTAGAATAGATAACTTTTGAGAAAAGAAAAATGGAATAGAAGATGATACTCGTATTTTTTATTGGAGAACTGGAACTGATTTTAATATTATAAGGCCTACGTAAAGAAACAAGAAAGAAAACAAACAATTCAACAATTTAAAATCAAACAATATCAGCAAAAGAAATAGAGGTATTGATGGAATTTAAAAATAACTGAATATGTATACAGTATTGTAAACTTTAATTAAAATTCACACAAATATATTTGAACAACAGAGTCAAAACCTTTAAAATGGAGTCAAGTAAATAGAGAAATCTTTTCCAAGATTTATTTTGTTGGGCTGTGGCAAATGATTCAATAAAGATAGTGAATAACTATATTGTCAGCCTTGTCTGGCCTCACTTCTACGATTTCCCAAAGTAAGCCTGTGGTCGAAGCTGCTTGAACCATAAATAAATAACTAGACATACCTTCTCTCCAGCTTCTATACCTGACTCTCGTTAAACCCTATCAGCAACTGTAGAGAGCCAAAGAAGCAATTTTAATAAATATTTCATTCCATGGGAGCCTATTTGCTGGTATTTCAAGTAAATAAGTGCATTTCTCACTGTATGGACACCACAAGGAAAAATTCTCCAGTTTCCATTTTCATGTTCCCCTACTGACTGAGGAGCTCAGTCATTTTTGTTTTCCAGTGTACAACTCGATTATTTATTGGAAAAAAATGTTTTAAAGCAAGAAAGGGGGGGGAACTAACCAAATAATTTATTGAAGATTGTCTCTTGGCAGATTAATCCCTACCACTTGGCCTGAGTTCATTTCCGAGTGAATAGAATGGTCAAGCGTAAATCGCATGTCCATAGGAAGTTGCATGAATAACATTAAGTTCTGCAAGTCTCTTTGCACTTGGCCATCTCCATGACTTTGAAAGAAGATGTCACAAAGGTAGTAAGGAAAAACATAGCCTAAGACCCTCTACTAATGGTATATTATAATAAGTAACGAGTTTTTGCTTCCTCTCATCCAAACACATTTATCAGTTAGGACACTGTAGGTAAGGGAGGAGAATAACTGCCTCCCATCCCTTGCCCTGAATTAATATAAAATTACCATCAGAAAGGTTCTAAGTCACAGAAGTGAAACTCATAGTCAAAGTCAGGTCTTACTTCATTTTCTTGTTATTATTATAATCATCATTATCACCACCACAACTACCACCAGCACCAGCACCAGCACCAGCACCAGCACCAGCACCAGCACCAGCACCAGCACCAGCACCAGCACCAGCACCAGCACCAGCACCAGCACCAGCACCAGCACCAGCACCACCATCATCATCCCAGCTGTCAACTACTCCAGATTTTTAACTGCCCCCAGCACTGAGAAGTCATATGTAAAAGTGACTGAAGAGGCAGTTTCTGAACATTTCTAGTTCCTGTCTACTAAATCCACAGTTGGGCCTTGGTTTATATTTCTCGGAGCACAAGAGCATTCCTACAAAACTTGTGCTCTCACTTCTTGCTGAACAACTTCAGTCTAAAATTCATGTTATTCTCTCTTAATTCTTTTCTGGAAGTTTAGCCTGGTGACAATGCCAAAACTTGAATTTTCCAGACCAGAAATCATAAAATTGTCTTATACCTTTGTTCTAATTTATTATAGTAAATGTGCTATGGGCTTAATATAACTGCTGTCTTAGTTATGGTTTCTATTGCTGTGAAGAGTCACCATGACTACAGCAACACTTCAAAAGAAAGATATTTAATTGGGCTGGATTACAGGTTCAGAAGTTTAATTCATTATTATCGCGGTGGTGAGCATAGTAGCATCCAGACAGACACGGTGCTGGAGAAGGAGCTGAGGGTTCTATATCCAGACCAACGGGCAGCCAGAATGAGAGACAACAGTCCTGACTACAGCATCTGCAACCTAAAAGCCCACCCCACTGACTCACTTTCTACAAGGCCACACCTACTCCAACAAAGCTACAGCTTCAAATAGTGCCACTCCCTATGAGCCTAGGGCTCCATTTTCATTCAAACTACAACATCTGTCAAGTCCATTGTTTTTCCCTTTGGATGGAAGAAGGAATATTTTCAGGAAAATAGGCCTGGATATCTAATTCTATAGCTCCAGTGCTAATACAGGATGTAACATACTGTTTGCTTTAAGTTTCAGTTTTTAAGGTGAAGTATAATCATATCTGTTTGCTGACCTTTCAGAAGTTTTCATCAGGAAAGATGTTAATGTAAATTTTTTTTGACCTCCAGTATGTAGAAGTGGAAGAGGTTTAATTTAATAAATCTGTTGCCATCACTTTAGCATCAGCACATGAAACCGCTATTCTCTTCGTACTGTTTACTCTCATACCTTTGCAGATTGGTCTAGGACATAGGTCTTGCTCTTGCTGCCTGAAGAGACTCATCTTTGATCATCAGGTGAATTTAAGTTCTCTGAGGACCACTCTCCTCATTGCTTTCCCAAGAGTCCAAGAGACAGAAAGAGAAGACATAGGCTACTTCCTAGCATTGCTGCTAAATGACATTTTCAACATAGATCTAATCATGGTTCAGTGTATTCAGGATCTTTCAAGAAAGCACAGAGAAGAAATTATTAACATCTATATATTCCTTGCAGGCAGTGGCCAAGGGTATTTTTCTGAAATGCAAATCTCACTATCTCATGATTTCATCTTCAAAATACTGGCCAAATTCCTTCGGAGGGCTTAAATATGGTTTATGTGGTCTGTCCATTCTGAAACTAGCATTGAAGTTTGATCTTTGCTATGAGATATTAAGAGAAGGGACCAGGAAATGTTAAGAAGTGATTAGGGCTCTGTCCTAAAGAATGGGTTAGTATACACATATAATTAATAGAGTAAGGTGCTAGCTTGGTAGTGGACTTTCTATTAAAAACAAAACAAAACAAAACAAAACAGTCAAACATTAGTTTGATTAGGCCTGAACTACCCTGGCATTTTGCCAGCAAGATGGCTATCACCAGATGTGGCCTCTTGACCTCACACCAGAACCATGAACCAAAATAAACTTCTTTTCTTTATAATATACCCAGTGTGTGGAATTGTGTTAGCAGTGACAGAAAATGGATTAAGGCAATCGTATAAGGTCCAATTTCTGCTAATGCCTACAGCTTTCCTCTCCCCCTTCCTGTTATATGTGAAAAGCTTATAAACTTGAGCAATTGCTTCCAGTTTCAAGAATGTTCCTGGAGTGTACATTCACGATGTCTTCTGGGCCTTCCTGGGTTACTTTACTTCTATGAACCTGATAAAATTTATCGTTCTCAGTCACTCTTTGGATTTCAGTGTAGATGTTGCTTCTGCTGAAATTTTTTTCTGTGCTTGACCAAAGTTTGACAGCATTGTGTATTCTGCGCTGATTGTGCTCAGCACATTGCCCTCCACTCCCTCCCTACTTCCTGAAGTGGCACTCCACAAAAACATGGGTCATGTCAGGCTAGCTTACCACTCTTCTTAGTATTTGGCACTGTTGCTAGGATATAGAAAACTCTCAAACGGCATTGTTGATTTTCCCAGAAAACAGTGAAACAGTTAAATAATGAAACTGGACGCCGGCAATTCTACACCCCTATCCTATTCTCAATTATGTGATATGGTTGTCATTATTCACTCTACAGAGTGGAATACCATCTTAAAGTACATCGAGAGTTGCTTAAACGTAAGGAACATTATTCCCACCCTCTAAAAGGCAGAATTCCCTGAAAATAAAAAGTATTATCACAATGGTCATGCCCTTGCATTAGCATGTATGTAAAGTAACTTGGCACTATTATTTGAACTTTGCCACTAAAATTCTTATTAGATGATAAGTATACGGCTTGTTTAAATGTGTGCAAAACTTTAGAGCTTAAAACACAACAGTAGACATTTATTTAGCTCATGATTTGCCAGATTAGAAATTTAGAGGGCTGAATTTAGCGCCCATGGGCTCTGCTGGGCTCTGTAGTCAGCTGTCCGTCAGCGGGAGCAGCTGGTTTAGGATGTTTCAGATGGAGAGCTCAGCTCAGCTTCTTGTGTTCTCTCAGCCTCCTGTAGATTAACTTGCACTTGCTCACATGGTGAGAAGAAGGGGGAGCAGGATTCTGAAAAGCAGAAAGGAATGACCTCTTTCTTAAAGTGTAAGACTAGAACTGTCACGGTGAAGTTTCACTGCATTTTAGAACATGAAACAAGTCTAGAGTTGGTCCATTTTTAAATAAGGTTAAATAACTAGCTTTGGTGGGGAAAGTTCTAAAGACATTAAGAGGCATAGGTACTTGGAAGGTAGTCATTGTATCCATTCAGCTCACAGTTACCACTCTCTGTCAGCACTTTCTTTTAATTTTTCCCGTCACAAATCTAAGTGTATTGCTTCTGAATCTAAGATCACTTATCAACTCCTCATTGTGTGTGAAATCAAGCCCATGCTCACAGAAAAGATCTCTGTGAAGTTCCTTTGCTGGCCTCCTCTTCCTGGTCCTTTATGTGGTGGGAGTAGAGCATTCTCACAGTCCCTGGCCCCCCGTTGTGTTAATTCTGTCCTCTGTACTTCATCGTTCACTCTGTCTGGAGCACTGCTCCCTCTTTCCCTTGCCTGAACAATCTTACACATTCTAATAATAACAACAACCCTCCTTTCCGTGTGCCAGGCGCTAGCTGCTCTGAGCACTTTAAATGGATATAGGTTTTCCTTAGGAAGAAGGTACTATTTTTTTTTTCTCGTCACAGATAAGGAAACTGGGGCACTGAGAAGTTGAGCAATTTGTTTAAAGTCACTCAGCTAGAAGTCTGGTTCCAGGCTGGAGATCTGAAGTTTGTGCTTTTATCCTCTGGGGCCTTCTACCTTCAAGACTAAACTTCGTTCTCATGCACACCTTGACATTTAACATATTCAGTGGTTAGTTTTGGTGTTGGATGCTTTGAGTTATCAGTCTCTTAAGAGCTCAGAGTAAGTCTTACCTTTGAAACCATCAAATGGAGCACAGTGTCATGTTTGGGCTGCCTTCTTCAAACTTATCAAGATATGCCTTTTGCACCATTAAAAATTTCTACTGCTTTTGGAAGAAAAAAAAATTGAGAGCAAAAAACCCAGAGTCTATGAGTCCTGACAGCATCTCCGAAAGAGAAGCAGCGAGTGGGAGCTAGGCTCACTTTGCAAACAGGAAATTCAGGCATGTGGAGATGAAATCACCAAGCACACTGCCAGGATTCTTTTTTGGGTTTTCCAATTCCTAGTTTTGTGTTCTATCTACCAAAAAGTGGTGTTTGTATATGAAGTGTCTCTGATGGTTGCTTAATTTCTCCTAGAACAAAGCTAACAAACATAACACTTAAATTAAATCACCCAAGGGGGACACAGCTTACCATTGTAAAGTTCTGAGGGAACAAACTTTTGGGGAAACTTTTTCCCCCTAGGGTGCCGTGCTTTCTTCCCTTTCAGTAGAATATATTGTGTCTGATGGAGCAAAAAATTGTTTTTAAGAAACCCTGCACCAATCTGTATGCCCCAGCTCAGACACATGCTCACACTGAAAATTAAATTCACAGAAATGAGAGAAAATCAAAAGAAGCAAAGGAGCACGTCTTCTGCTTCCCGGAACCACTCTCTGGGGTATTTAGTGGCCTGTTGGGTGACAGGATGATGAGGGGAAAGGATAGGGAAGAATTAATTTGTCATGCCTTCTTGCTTACATCACCAAAGCACTGAGAAAGGGAGCACTCTACACCTTTTATGTACATGGCTTTAATCCACAGAAGCTCTATTAGAACCCAGACAGTTAAAGCAGGTTTTCTTTCCCCCCTTTTTTCCAGCTTGAGTTTCATGACTTCCATTTCCTTCATTAGCAGCACTAACTTCTTGGATATAAAGCTCGCTTGAAATGGTAAGTACCAGGAGATGTGGAGAGAGGAGCAGAAATTAAAGGAGGCTTACGGAATAGTACAATTCAAAGACACTCATGGGAGAGAGATTTGATTCAGCGGCAAGAATGGTCTTTGTAGACCTTTAAAATGTTGCTTATTCTTAAGTGTGTTTGGTTTTTTGTTTATTTGGGGTATGTGTGCATATTTGTTTTTAATTCTATTGTTTCTTAAATAGTAATCTTTAAATTCTCTCATAGTTGTCCTATCCAAGCTATTTGATTATCCTCTAATAAGAAATACAAATTTATTATGAAAATTTCAGATGAAAATTTATTTTGCATTGTTTTGCTTTATAACGACTTCCTAGTTTACAGCCTTCCTTGGATTATAGCTCCTTAGATATCATTAGCAAATATAACTGGGTACTTGACAGAGATGTTGGCATGTCCCATGAGCCACACACTTAATTTTGGATGTGGATAATGAAGATGATCTTGCACATGCTGACCTTTCCTAGTGATCAATTTTTCTTGCAATGATTGCATTTACACTGTCTCTGTGACTCAAGCATTTCTCTCTCCCTCCTTCCCTCCCCCCCCCTGTGTGTGTGTGTGTGTGTGTGTGTGTGTGTGTGTGTGTGAAGTGCATTTAGGAACATGAACATCTTACTGATTTGTCACTTCACTGAGGAGTGGCGAGTTTGAGGAGCTAGTTGCCCAGCCTCTTTGGTCACCAGGCAAGCCAGTGAAGGCGCAGATGAACTGGCAATTAGAGCTCCCCAGCTCCTCTCCACTGTCTCAAATTCTTCCGCCCGATCCCTTCTCACCTCTATTCTCAGAATGGCTGGTTTGTTATGAAACTAATTCTTTTCTAGGCCAAGTTTCCTTTGAACAGGGTGCAAAGGCATATGATCCTGTGGATTAGAAGTGGGTTGTCATCAAAATGATACAGCTCTGTTCTTCTCTGTTCCTTTCTTGGAATGGCTGAGAACAGACTTGCGAAGAGAAAAACTTGTTGGCGTTTGGGAGCTGCCAGGTTTTAGAGAGCCCAATTATGTCTTTTCTGAACTAGCATTTCTTTAATAGAGTTTAATTTTAAAATGTTATTTTTTTTTCAGTTTTTGACATTTCTTGCAGTTTTTAATTTGAAAAGATAAAGATATGTTTACTCATTGGTGAAATAGAAATGGACTTTGTGAGTAAGCAGGGTCAGCTCTCAGCTGTGTTCAAAGCTATTGGCCATCAAAGGGCTTGCGTGTTCTGAGAGGTGCCCTTGATACTGCATCTCTTTCTTGTGCCCTTACTTTAGCTCACTGCAGCCAGAATGCACTAGCCTTGGCTGCATCTATGGCATCTGTTTCTTAAGGCACAAGTTCCCTATGAAAATTATTCCCCTGTGTTTTGTAGGCCTTAATCCCCCAGAGTCACAGGACAGTACTGGTAAGTGCCGTCTAGTGTCTGAGCTGTATAAAGTAATACCTTTGAAGAATGTAAAAGAATGTGTACTTTAGAAAAACATTTGTTTATTCCCAGAAAGCTACAGAACACCATTTGCTCTCCTTTTCCACTGGAGCTGGAGTAGGTGAATGGGAAGTATGACATGACAGATCCTCCAAATATAGACTCAAGGGAAGTGAATGGCTCCTGAGAAGATGTGAATGTGGGAGGAGGAGGATAGAGAGATAACACTTTGAGGCTGGAGAGTTGGGCTGGCAGTTAAAAGTGCCTGCTACTTACTGATTCAGAGGACTAGAGATGTGTTCTGAGCCCCTCATCCATAGCCTACAACTGCCTGGGACACCAATTCCAGGGGGTCTGATGCGATTTTCTAACCTCTGGAAGAATAGACATGTGAATGTACTTATACACAGACCAACATGTACACATATAAATAAAATAATGTATATCATTTTTAAAACTGAAAAACATGAGAAAACTAGGCATTTGGTGACATACTTGCAATATAGATCAGACTTCACCTGGTTTTATGTGAACATAGTATATAAATGTGATGAAACTGTATAACAATATAACTATTTTTTTGATTATCATCTATTTTGACTTAACTCGGAATGCCACTGCCTTTTTAGTGCTAGACTCCCAGGGAAGTAATTAAAACTTATGGGCCTTCATCCCAGATGAATATTGCTCTGTACCTAGTACCATTTCCTTTCTTCCACCTTTGTTGATCTTACTGACATTCTAAATAAATCCATTTCCAGGATATTCCATCTTAGAATCAACTTTGTGGCACACTCCAAACATGCAAAAATATCTCCTTTCAGCTTGACTGGATTTCCTTGGGACCAGCATCTACAGCACAATTCCTCCTCTTGATTAATGGTGAGTGAACATTACTGAAGAGAGGGTGGAAAGACTGAGAGAGCCTGAGGACTAAAAGTCTGTTTCAATAGTGTATCTTCTAGCTATGACAGGAAAGCCACAGTCCTGAAATCCCAATATTATGGCTCTTTCTATAAGTCCCAAACAATAGCAACACTAGATGACATACTAATACATATGAAAATAAAATCTCATGGGGCATCAACCGTAGATGAAGAAGAACAGGGTACTAATGACCACTAAAAGAGGGAAAATTAGTCGTCTTCAGAGATGAGACATGTAATTTTTTATCCAATACCAAATGGCTCTGACTGCATGTGGGTGTGTGTGTGTGTGTGTGTGTGTGTGTGTGTGTGTGTGTGTGTGTGTGTGTGTACAGTACATGACTTTGAGAGGAGTAGCAGAAGACACAGTAGAGAAAATAGATGGAAGAAGGGTGGTATAATTATACTTTAACTAAAAACACTAACACAAATAAATAAAGCATCATTGCTGTGTATTACAGTTAAAAACATCTGAAAGTTTACTTGTTGCTTTTACTCCACTATTCAACAGTTAACTTGTATTTGAATTATCCCATTAAAGGCCAAAAGTGGAGATCAGGACAAAGTATTAGCATTTAGATTTGTTTATCAACATTATTCTTTATTTAAAATTTCAACTTATCTGTATACCCAGGAAACTATCATGGTATTTCATTAGGACTCTGTTGTAGACTTTCCCTTTGGCTCTTTCCCCATTCCTGTGGAGCCATAGATCAATTTAATTTTTCCCACACTTTTTTTGCATTTGTAGTAATCTTTTGTAAATGGAATCAAGTTTTCTTATTTTACTCAGCATATTCTGCGATTTGTATTTTTCCATTGTATGCATATACAGCATGTATACTCATTCATTGATGGCTGCTTGTGTTGTGTCTAGTTTTCCACTATTATAAAACTACTATGAGAATTTTGGAATAAGTCTATAGACTTGCTTACTTTTCTTGGCTACATACCTGAGAGTAGAATGATTATTTTCCAGAAATCTATTTCCAACATTTTATGAAGTTGTAAACTGTTTTTAAATGGTTCCATGATCTTCTATTCCTACCAATAGTAGTTTCTTCATACACGTCTATTTGTGTGTGCACATACAGATGTCCGTGTGTGTGTGTATGTGCAGTGTGCGCATTGATAAACATGCACCTAGAGCACAGAGGTCAACCTTTGGTGAATTCTGTACTCATTCCCATCTCTTGTTTTGAGACAGGGTCTTTCATTAGCAAGGAACTTTGCCAAGTAGGCTAGAACTCTATCTGGCCAGGGAGGTTCCAAGGATCCATCTGTCTCTACCTCCCACCCCATCATTGCAAGAACTACAGATGCATGCCCTCATACTGAGCTTTTTACATGGATCTATGGGTCCCAAACACAGGTTGTCATACTCAGAGAGAAACACTTTACTAATTGAGTCATCCTTTCAGTCTAACTTCCATAAGATCTTTTCTAATCCTAGGCTGGGACTGTCTCTTAGATATTAACTGTTCCCCAAGTCAGCAGTATCATCTTAATGGTTTTAATTTGCCTTTCCCTAATGACTAATGCCTCTGAACACCTTTAGAGATGGTCTCCTATTCACATGTTTTCTTTGGTAAAATATTTGTTGATTATTTTACTTATTATTTAATTTGGTCACTTGCTTATTTTATTATTTTAAGAGTAGTTTTAAAATAATATATTTTATGGGCAAGTACTTTACCATATATGTGCTTTAAAAACATTTTCACCTAATTTGTGTCCTGTTTTCATCTGTCACTTCCCATACCAATAAATTTCAAAGAGCAGAGTTTTTTATTTCAATTGAATTCAATTTATCTTTAAATAGTCTTATAGGCTGTACTTCACATATACTTAAAAATAACTTTTCAATAACCCAAAGCAACAATTATTTTCTTCTAGCAATTTTACAGTTTTAGGTTTCATATATAGTTCTTTGACTCATTTATCTTTAATTTTTATATGAGTCAATTTTTATGTATTATTCAAGATATGTATTGAAATTTATTTTATTTTTGCATATGGATACCCAAGTGTTCTAGCACTATGTGTTAAAATTGTCCATCTAATTTTAAAAAATGGAGCTTATAATTCCAGTAGTCCATAGACTGTTTTAGCATAATCATTTCTAGTGCTTGTTAAAAAAGGTATTCTTTGGTCCGACACTGTCCCACCTAATTCATGTCTGATGAAAAGCATCCTCAGTGATTCTTATGAAAACTAAGCCTTAGGAACAATGGACATGAACTGCCCTTAGTCATTCATACTTCAAGTCAGCACCATCTCCATCCAAGCTCAGAAAAAGATGTAACTCAGTAAAAGTTTAGAGCAACTTTACCTGTTTGGGTAATAATTTTCCAAAAACTATGAGCAAAAGAAAGCTTTTTAAAATGTCAAATATTAACATATATCTCAATATATGAAAAACTTCTACACATAACTCTTAAATAGCCTAAAAATGGGATAGATAGACATTATGGATGAAAATACCTGATTTGACACCCAAAAGAAAAGTGTCCAGCTGACAATGTTAGCCATTATTTTAGAAATGTGAGCAAATACATTGATATTTCTGTTTCCCAAGGCTTAGGAATTATATGGTCAGATCTCTGCTTATTTTCTTATGAATATGCAAATTATAAATCTTAGATTCATGCGTAAAAATACTTTCAAAGGAAATATTTTGTTGTCTTTAAGCATGCTATTCTGGGGGTGAAGCCATGTATCCAATGCCTTGCCTCTGGTGCTTTATTAAGCACTTGGAGTAAAGGAAAGTTGAGACTATGTGGTTTCCAGTAGCGGCTACACACTTTTATCTTGGTAGCATGTGCTTACATTATTCTGTTTCACTTTTACTGAGACTCTGCGAGGCAAATAGTGTTTCCTCCATTTTACAGATGATAGAACAGAATCAAGAATGCACTTGCCCACATTTTCATTTTTTAAAACTGGACATTTTATTTAATTACATTTCAAATGTTATCCCCTTTTCTGGTTTCCCCTCTGCAAAATCCCCATCCCACCCCCACCCCCCTTACTTTGCTAAGACCATAACCTCAGTGGGCCTTGGCTCCTAGGCCTTTTTTTTTCTTTTTGTTGCTCAAAAGGATATTATTTTTTCCCTTATATGTTTTTCCCAGTAGAAATCAAGTAATTATTTTAATGTAAAGAATCTCTTTAGTTCAAACTGAAGAATTCAATACTTTGTCTGATTTTTACTGGCCATTTCAACACTACAGAAGCAAGAAATTGTTCAGTTCAGGGGAAAATTCACACACTTGTGGATTCCATCTTTTGTGCAGGATTAATAGGTGAGGTTGGATTTGATTTGCTCCATGACTAAACTTTAAAATTGGGATTTCAAATGGATATGAAGTCTCACTCTGATTCCACGTCCCCTAAAATGCTGCCTAATTGTTATGCAAGTCTTGGAAATGCACTTAAAGTGCATTTATCCATTAACATCAAACCGAGGTCTTCTTTGTGCACTTTTGCCAGACCTCTGTCTTTAAAGGTGAGTCCAGCAGCTGCAGAAAGCCCAAGCTCATTTCCTGCCCCTGGCAAGACTTTTTCAAGTTCATCTTTTTTCCTTTCTCACAAAATCTGATGAAAAATGAAATGTCAGGAAAACAAGCTCTTGGGCTAAAAAAAACTTGTGTTTGTCTCTGTGACAGATGTCACTTTGAAAGGTTTCAGGTCACCTGTCAGAAGCATGCTAGTGTGAACTGTGCTTCACATGGACAGAACCTCACACCAAGACTGGAGTTCTGCTCTTTCCAAATCTTTGAAAAAAAAAATGTAAACGGTTTAATGTTATTGCCTTCTCTCTTTTTAAACTCTGATTAAAGAGATAAAGGAGGTTGAAAAAGAGAGGGAGATAAGGAGGAGGGTGGAAAAGAGGGAGGGGGAAAGGGAGAGGGAGGGAGAAAGGCTTTTTACAAGGGAGAGCTTGACCTTTAGGTGACCCTGGCCTTGAACCAATCAGCATGCTTGTAATCCAAACACAGATGCCTGGAGCTAAACCAATCTCATACTTGTGAATAGGAATACAGTTTGCTGTCAAAATACTGTGAGCTTCACCACAGTGCAGCTTTAACCAATATCTTCCGTTAAAGGTTTAATGCTTGTGATTACTTGAGCAGAGTAATATTAAACACTATGATGTTTAATAGTGGTTCAGTTTCATAACAAATATTTCCATCAAAATCCCATGTACTTTGAGAAGTACTGGATTCTAATTCCAATTGGATATAACTGTCTGATACTTCATGCCAGAAACAGTGCAGATATTTAGTACAGTTTTTAGTAGTTTTTAATGACTAATAAATGGGATGAAACTATTCTCTCTCTGGATTAGTTATACAATGTTTAAGTTACTTATCACAGTGATTAAAATGACTAAATATTTTTCTTCACTTTTTACTGTATCATAATTAAGGTAATTAAGAACTAACAGAAAAAATACAGATTTAGTTTAATAGTTTTGCGAATAATGCTTTATTATGGCATATAGGGAAAAAAGGTAAGTCTACACTTTCAAAATCACTTTTGCCAAATTTACCATCTAAGCAAGAGTACAGACACAGCAGGGGAGATTAGCAAACTCGGTGACACAAATGTAGAGGCTTTGAATAGTACCATGGAGACACAGGTCTTTCCTTGCCTTTTTGTTAGTTTTATTTTGTGCTGAGACTGAATTTAAGGCTTTGTGTATGTGGACAAGTACTGTACAAGTGAGTGTATGTCCAGATAGTTCCAGATTTGCTTGACTTAAGGACAGTTTTTACACATCATTTATTTATTTTGTTCAGACATGCACACACAACTACACAAGTCTCTCTCTCTCTGTACATGTGGGTGTGCATATGTATGTGGTATGTTGTTTGAGTATGCACATGCATCATGGCATCCTTGTGCAGATTGGAGGACAACTTGTGGGATTTGGACTTCTCTTTCCACAAATTTCATCTTGGGAGTAGAATTCATGTTATCAGGCTTCATAGCAAGTGCTTTTATAAGCATAGGCATCCTGAGAGTCTCTGCTTGACTTTCAAATATGTAATGCTTTTCTTTATCTAAGGACGCCCCACCTTGACTTCAAATAAAAGTAAATTTCTTAAGATGTGGTTCTTGTGTCCATGTTTGGAACAAGGTGTGCACATAAGTGTGTGTATAAAATCTTAGGGGGGCGGATAAGAAGTGGAGACTTGGAGTGCATTTTGTTGAGTCGAAATAGAGATGGAAAGTTGATTCTCAGCAGAAATTTGTATAAACTTGTGACAGATTTTACCATCTAGAGCTGTGTTTTACAGCGTTGTTGCTGTAAAATTATAAAAAATGCTCTCTTTTATCCTGCACTAGGTCTGTCGCCATAGTGCCCCAAGATACCTGGTAGATATCTTCATCTCAGCATCTCAGTCAGCAGTCAGCGTGCCTAGCTACCACACGCTCTCTTAAATTAAAATCACCACATGAAAGAAACACAACACAATAACCTCTAATCCAGCTGATAATTTATAATTTGCTCATCTAGACATACAAAGCCCTGTACACATCCATCCTTTAAGAATATTTATAACAACCTGTAAATGTGCAGAGAGGAATCTTGACATCAGCCTCTGTGTTCTCTCTGCTGCTTCTCCTCTCCCTCCTCCAGTCTCCTCTCCTCTCTAAAACTTTTCTCCCACCCATCCTTCCTTCTTATCCAATGACAGGCCTCGTTCTATCTTGTGTCTGCCTTCACTTGCGTGATGATATCATCCTATACATTGTTTCTCTGACTTTAGTGCACACATAGGGCACTTAGTCATTCCCAATATACAGGGTCAGATTCAGCAGGTCTGGCATGGGGCCTGTCCATCTGTAGTTTTCGTAGACATCCTCCCTTGGCTTTGGTGCCACACAATGATGGTTAAAGTTTTAGTCAAATATTGCTTATCAGATTTCCATGACAGAGTTTTCTATGTCAAGCGTCTCATGTAATTTTGAAAGTTCTGAAAGATTAGTATTTTACTTAAAAAACTTTTTTGATCTTTATCTATATACTGGTGACTTGATCTCTTTTGAGTAACTCTCACATTATTATATTATATTATTATATTATTATGAACTGCCTGCATTATGAAGGTATGCATACAAAAGAAACCATTTTCTGTTGAGTGATTTCTGCCTTTAAGTTGTTGATTTCTCTCTAGACTTTCATGTTACTTGATGGTAACATTATTATATATAATGTAATATATACTAATAATATATATTTATATATAATTGCATAATACTCTACTAGGTTCTTTCATTAATATAGATGTATCTCTTCCATGTTATGCAACATCCATATTTTTATAACCAAATGTTTTAAGTTTTAATATAAATATATTCCTTGATCGGGGCTGCAGAGATGGTGCAGCAGTTAAGAGCACTGACTGCTCTTTCAGAAGACTAGGGTTTGATTTCTAGCACAACATGGTAGCTCATGACTATTTGTAGTTCCAGTCTTAGGAGATCCAACACCCTCTTCTGGCCTCTGAGGGCATTGGGTATGCATGTGGTCCACAGGAATAAATGCGGACAGAACACCAATACACACACACAAAATAAAACTACAAGTTAAACAATAATTTAAAAATGCATTATGAAGTACCAGGGTGTGGGGGGGGAGGGCAGTTGAATACAAAAGAATCCAGAAATATCAGCAGTGCATAGACCCAGATCACCACAAATATCCTGGAATCTGTTTAATCATGCCCAATTCCCCATCGAGTCGTGTTTACATCTCTAGATGTTAATTTCCTTTTCCTTTTTCTTTTTTTAAATTCTTGATTCAGTGGAAAGAAGAAGAAGCAGGTTCTTCCACAGAAATTACAGCTTGCTATGTGTTCTTACAGCTGATAGGTGGAGATCTGACAGTCACAGTGCTGTACAATCTTCTCATGCGCATCGTATGTTTCTAATGTGAACATTTTTGTGCCATAGCATGTAGCTGCTTCAGAAGGACACTAATATTAACCAAGATCACAGCAAACATGAGCTGCACCAAGATAGAACGGTGCTGTCTGGGATTTTCACTATGTGTTCTTTGTATGGTGGGTCTATGTTGTGGTTGTAATTTTTCTAATCCATCTTTTCATAATAGAGAATTCCATTACAAATCATTTCTATCTTTTATAAATATTTTTTATCTATTTCATGTCAAACCCTTAGTTTATTTTAGTGAGCATAAGGTATTATTTGTTAACTTTCCGCAAAGGCTGCAAGGCTGGTCCTTTCCTAGCTTCTTTTAGAAGAGGCAAATGGTGAAGTGGTTGATGCTGGCTGAGTTGTTAAGGACTTCCCATACTACTTTCACAAAGGGTTGTATTTTGTGTCGATGATGTCATCTGGTGAGTGGCCTACACCTGGAGAATTGATTAGAAGCAACGTTGCAGACTGTGACTTCTAGCCAACTGAGTGCTCACTGATATTACTGTTAATATCTTTATCGGAAAACTGCTTCAACCTTTTGGATAAATAGCAGAGGAAGAAAAGGAGTCAGAAGAAGGATATGCATCCATTTAGAAATGGACCTTTCTGATTGAAATTAATAATTTTGAGCCACACTAAAATTAATTACTCTGTGGTTGTAAGTAGGCAGTGGATTTATAGTAAATGACAGAGAATTTACAAATTTTCCTGACTACTCGATTAGAAAATGCTCAAGTGCAAGTGGCAGTCGAGCATGCATTATTTAAGTGGCTGGTGTCTGGTGACAATCTGGAGACTACAATTGTTGTGGATGCGTAAGGAAAATTCTCACTTTCTGAGAGAAATTCTTTCACCTTTGTGTGCCCACAGCATGGATCTTTCCTCGCGGCAGCTGTAGGAAACACAGGAACTCTGTGACCTGGAAAATGTGGGACAACTGACACAAGGTGACCCTGTAAGGCTGGGGTAGGCCCAATTAATTTAAAATTTTGCTTGGCCTTGTCTCTTCCAATTTTCTGAATCCTCTGGAAAAATGATTAATGCATACACTGCCAATGCGAAAATATTTTTGACCCTATTAAAGTCGACCAAGGATAAACCAAGTGTAGGCTGGCATTGTATCAAACTGGCTTTATTAAATTTGATTGGAGGTTTGTATGAGGAAGGGACAGACAAGGACATTATTTTGCACAGCCGCTCTCCTTTAAATGAAAATATCAAGTGGAATACAAAGTAGCGATATGCCTTGGACGAGAATCATTTTACATATAAGAAAATACTAGAAAGAACTTTATTTAAAGGGTAAACTATTTGCTAGGGGGAAAATGTGATTATTGCTATGCTGGTCATCCACTAATTAGGATGCTTTAATTTCTGGAAGTTGTACGGAAACCTGATATTTCCTCCTTTATTGATGAGCGTGTTTAATCCTGCTTCCCTTCTTTTATTTCTCATTGGAAATTATACAACTTGGAATTATTGTGGGCATTTTCAACGTTAGCAGAAGTTTATTTTAAAAGTGTTTCCCGGATGTACCTATCTTACAGTCATGCAATTAAAGTGACTACATTTTGTACTGGACATGTGGCTTTGAATAAAGATGTTATGATTTCAACACCAACCCACTGGGTCTTTAAAGTTATGATCTTTAAAAATATAGTACTTGTAAAGAAATTTTTAAAAATCCCCTTAATTCTCATGAAACAGAGTGAAAATATAGTGAGTGTGTATCTATGCATATGTATCATGTTTATTTAACTCATTAGTACCTGTATCTGTCTCTTTTTCTCTTCAATAAATTCACCCACCTGCAAGCAGTGGTTAAGACTTCTGCTTGTGCCCTGGATCCTGTCAAATGATAACGTCTTTTTTCCACTTCTCTTCCATAACATCAGCTTATCTCTTTCTATTGGATCATCCATTTCAAGAACTGAAAGCAACACATTCCTGCTTCCATGTTTCTTCCTACTTGCCTCTGATCTCAACTATGCTAATGTGTTATCTTAGCTAACTTCTTGTTAGCTTCTGACCCATTCTAAGGGATTTCTCTTGCTGCTAAAACCAGGTGTCTACCCCACCGAGAACCTGTAGAACATCCAGTCTGAAAACACTTCGATGTGCCATTTTTCTCCCCGTGGTGGCACAATTCCCTGCAGTTGGCTCATCCCTCCCTCCTGAAGGTCTCTTGACTTGGCTTCCAACACACTCTTACATTCTTTGTACATGACTCACTCTTGCCCTTCCCTCACCACTAACTCATGAGTCAGTTCGTAGTTCTCTTTTGTCTTCATATTGTCTTCCTATGTTGAATTGGGTCTTGTTCTTTTAGAGTTGCCTTTTGAAGTCCCCAACCTAAAATTTATCATCTATATGCTTCTCTACTTCTCATGTTAAGCACTCCTCCTAAAACATTAGGCTGAATTCACGACTACTTTATTTTAATTCACATATTTTAATTAAAAGTCCCTTAATTCTTAGCTATAATAGATGCCAGGAGTTATAATAGGTACCATAAACATGAAAGTATGTAGACTATAAATATTTCTCAGAACTAATCACAGCCACGATAAAATGACATTTCTAACTATGTGCTGGAAACAGAAGGAGAGAGAAGTTTCACTTTCTGGAATATCAAGGAAACTCCTAGAGGAAGTTATATTTTAGCTAAATCTTGGACAAATAGGAATTTATCAGAAGGAAGAAAATGGAAATACCCCCTAAAGACAAGGAGATGGGTATCATGGTAAGAGAATTCAAAACAGCTCAGTACTTTTACAAACAGTAAGAGAGGCCTGAATTTAGAGCAAAAGCTGAGGCTGTACTTGGGGGGTCTTTAGTGGAATTGTCATCTTTGATGGTCTGAGTTGCATTTGTGATTTATCCTGCTGTCTCTACTTAATCCATCACACTCTTATAAGCAAGAGACCCAATGTACTGAGGTCAAGGTAAGCATCAGCAACATTAGGTTGTAAGTATTGGAGGTGTACATCCTACCTCATTTCTAGTTACTGTATCATATTGCAGCTTTCTATCTATTTTTATCTTTTATTACTTGCTTACTGCATTTGATTTGGGAAAGTAATTTTTTGGAAAGATTGATGATAAAATTTGGAGGTGTTGTTGAAGTTGGTTCATTGAGTAAAAGCAGTTCCTATGCAAGTATGGTGGTCTTAGTTCAATCCCTGGATCCCACGGTGAAAGGAGAAATTTGACTCTAAAAATGTCCTCTGATAACCATACATGTACCTGGGGACTTGTACTCATACTTATGTCATACAGACAGACAGACAGACAGACACAGACACACACACACATACACACACACGAATGACAAATGAATTAAAAACTATTTGTAATAAACTACCTCTAGTTCTTTAACTTAAGTACAGTAGGGAAAGAATAATTCTGACTATTCATTAACTGTTGTATATTTACTATGGATAAGATGCCTATAAGTCCAATATGAGAAGAAAATCTTTATTGGTGGTGGATGATTATAAAAATATAGGTTATTTAATGGACCTCATTGAAAGTACAATTCTGAAAAACTCAGCATTGCATTAGGAAACATGACAATAATTTTATTGTAATTATACTCTAAGACCAAGAATATTGGTAATTATTAGCATGTGTTTTATGAGTTACATATATTTGAGAAGGATAAAAATGTCAAACCCACTTTATACACATGGCTTTGTGACCATTTCTTATCTTCTACAACAATCAAAGAAACTCTTTTGAAAGTAACTCGTGAAAGGTACTTTTGCTTCTACATATACTATAAAATATTTAATGTATTTAAATTTTGTAATGGAAAATTCAGTTGAGTCATACAAATTTTTTAAAAGACATTTTCATTTTTAAATTGTTTTTCTGCTTTCACTTCCTAATTCAAAACAAGAGAGATGAATTGCCTATGAAGTAGTGAGTTTACACACAACCTTTGACCTCATGGTGGATCAATAGTTTCAGGGACAAACCTTCACTGTGGAATGCTAGCAGGCACCATTGTCTTACTTGAATTATTTTATAGTTGAGACTGGATAGACTCTTGATAACTTCTCCAGTAAATTAGTCATTCTAGTGGACTGCCTAAAGCATTTTTGTGAAGGCAGTGGGACCAAGAACAAAGAGACATTAACAGTATAAATCAGATTTTGCCCTGTGACTTCACAAGTAAGTTAAGGGGGAAAAAAAGAATGATAGGAAAGTGTACAAGCCTAATTTTCTGAAGATAGAAGCAGTTTATAAAATGACTCTAAATACTCAATGATTTCTTATCTGCCAAGCACTAGCCCATTCAAGTGCTCATTATAATTTTCTATTAGTATTTGATAGCACAGAGCTAGGTGGGCAGCCATTAGCAAATAACTTGGCTCTACTGAAATGGAGACTCATTTGTCATTCGGAACTTATACTACTGGGCACCAGGATACTTTTCTAATACCTATTACTCTTACACTCTTTCAACCAAGTGTTAGAAAATATGTTGTTCTTAAAATTTTTAGAAATACAGAAATCAACGGTTCAAATGTGAGTAACTAAATAATCTATAAGAATTTTAAATAGAAAGATAAGCACTGATGGGCTTCTTGTCTTCCCACCATGTCTGCATTTCTTTTTGATATGACCTAAGATGTTGATAGAAGCTTATTGAGGATTTAAGGCACCAGAGGACCACAAATACCATCAATGGCTACCACCAACCACAAATGCATTAAATGCTCAAGTGGGCCCTGGAGAAGTCTGGTTCTTTTTCTGGTAACAAAAGCCATACTCTGGTGTAATGTCAGCCTTCTAGCTCACAGTTTTGTAGATCTAAGAAATTAGTGTCAGCATCTGCAAATGTCCAGGACTCTACACAGCATTCCAACCTGAGTATGTGGTCATATGTGTCATCTAGCATCTGTACCAAAAAAACCTTATTGTATTGGAGGAAGCAGTTTATAAAATGCACTTGGGAAGTCACATGTACAGAAAACGTGGCTTTCTTCATTTAGCAATAAGCAATGTCTCCCCATTTACTAGGCTAAAATGAAGATAAATATATATACTTTATTAAACTATATTCATTTTATATTTCTTAAAATTATTTCAAGGGCTTAATCCTAGTATTAAAAGCTTTTACCTGTTATTATGAAATAATTCTAAAAGTAGTTCTAAATTCTGGTATTAAAAACATACTGTTTTAAGGGTTATAGAAGCTGTATATGCTTATGAGTAAGACGGTATATTTTTGAAGTCATGAGGTGCTCTCAGGTAACCTCAAATACATGGGGCTTATCAATGTACTGCACAGCAGGAAATGGTTCTAACAGGTTGCCTTGACCATTGACTAGAACTTTTTTTACTTTTCACTATTTTTTGTTGTGGCCTACATAAAATAAAGTTGATCATTTATAATGATCATTAAAATCAGTAATGAAAGTTAAACATGACTAAATGTTTCTGTAATCAATTGAAGTTATTACATAATTTTCTTCATTTAACTTACATCTAGTAAAAATTTTAATAAACTACCAAATATTATATTGGACTTTCAAATAAATGAAATCCTATTTGATAATAATGTCTCAGTTTGTGGCTAAACTCATTTATTAATTGTTAAATTTACAAAGTATTGTGAGTTTGCAATGTTATTGTGTTGTTTTCAGTAATATTTACTATCAGAATTATGGTACCTGAAAAATGTTAGACAGAGACCTACATTTCTTATGGTCTTAGGGATTGTCTGTTTGGGCCAATATCTGATGATATTTTCTTCAAAATCAAATGGGTCCGGTGTCATTTTAGATATAAACTCTTAGGATTCCTTTCATAAAACTCATTTAGTTAAAAATTTCTACTACAGCTTAAAGCGATTTTGCAACAAGAACAAGAATAACAACAAGAGCAGCAGCAAGAACAGCAGCAACAACAACAACAACAACCATCATCAATATATGTATGCCCAGCATACAATGACACAGAGTGAACATTCCCATTGCAAAGCAGGAAGATGGAGGTATTGCAAGGAATGATTTGGCTAAAACAAGACTGAAACTCCATGTCTGACTTCAAGGACTGTGTAGATATTATGTCTTCCAAAGGGGTTGGGTAGCCCGATCACCTAACTCTGCTTCCTGCTGTCCACAGTGCCTTCTTGAACCATCTCCATTTCATACCAAAAACTTTCTTGGGCAGATGTTGCATGGCTCCAGCGTCTCCAACATCCTGAGGTCTCCGTGGCAACTGCTGCTTCACTCTCACAGGTTCATGCAGAGACCTCTGAGGTACTCCTTGCTACACATTTTCTGCTTTCAGGAGCTTTCTTAAAATTTGGAGCAGGATTCCATAATCATCTTAATCTTGCATCTCTTATGTCTGCAAAACTAGTACCACCTGTATGATGCTGCCAATTTCTGCTCACAACTCAAGGTACAGTCTGCTCCTTTTGAGCCATACTTGAATCTGCTTTTATGCGCAGCTCATTAGAAAATAATTCCCTGGGCATTTGCTTTCAACATGGAACTTCTTCGTCTTCATTCTAACAGTAGCGTCTCTCCTTTCAAATGGAGTTTTCTTCTTATAATTAGGACCTTCAATGGGTGAGACTTGTCCTCAGGGTAGCCATGCTCTTGTCTGCAACCTTCAACATGCTTACCTACATACAGCCCCTTTCCAATTCTACATTTTGTTCATAGCTCTGCTCTTTCTCTCATTTTATCTATGTATACGAGCAGGGAATAGTAGTCAGGCCACAGATACCTTGGAGTTTATTTAACAAAAGAAATTAGCTCATTATTTTTTAACTTAGGCCTTTGTAAGTTCTCAAGATATTTACAGTACAGCCAGATTCTGTCTAACAATACACAGCCTGAATGGTCTTTAACCCAATTCTCAAAAGAGTCTTTGTTTTTCTCTGAAAATAAATGAGCCCGGCTTCCACTTTCTGTATTTCTCCTAACATTATGATCTTTTAAGCACCCCACAAAATGACCTAGTATACTCTGCTTCAGAATATCATGGGGACATTTCTAGACAGAAACTCAAATCTTTTCATACTGCTGCACATTTATACCCAAGGCTTTCAGGCACCTTTGTTATGATTATAATGGGATTATATTATCACCTCACTAATGGTACCTGGAATATTCTGGAATGTACTTATCCAATGATTATGGACAAAAACAATTTAAGAAAGAAGGAAAATTATTTATATATGGTTCAAAGGAACGCAATGAGATTCACCATGATGAGGAAGGCATGGGGCAGAATCAGGAATTCAGCTGATCACATTGCTAAAGTCGGGAAGTCAAGTGCTTAAAAATTACATCAGGTATAAAAACTTCAAGGCCAGCCCTCCATGCCATGACCCACTTCCTCCATCAAGGTGCCGCACTGCTTAACATTTCCACATCCTTTCCAGATATCCCCTTCAGCTGGAGAACTACCATTCAAACACATGAGACTGTGGGGGGCATTTCTATGTCAGACTAGATAGAGTCCAGTGGAACAAAAGTTAACTTTGTTGACTGTGCCATACTTTTCCCTTTGCAATTGAATAAAATATGTCTGAGTCGACAAGTCTAAGTTCAATAAATGTCTTTACACTTGTTTAAAACTATTATCCTTATATATTATAGACTAAGTTATTTAGTCTTATATATTATAGACTATGTCAGTTAGGTGCAGTATGTAGCAATTTGTCTGGAAGGGTATTGTTTTATTTCATTCTCTTTAGCACTAGGTAGATTCAACGATTTTATTTTAACTACAATAAAATGTATTTTATTTTAAACTACAAAAATCTTTTTTACTCATTTTCATAATTATTTTCTATCTTACATTTGTCTTCTTTATAAATTCAGAGAATATCAAATTAATATTTTTGTTCTCTATGGAATGTAGATATTTTTGTATGATGTTATTGCTATGTAGTCCTTTTTATGATTTTTTTAGAAATATCTTTCCTTTTCAGCAATAATTCACTGCTTGTCAATGTTCTCCTTCCATTAACTTTACATTTCTGCTTAAAACAATTATGACAATAATCCTTACAATTTCTGAGATCAGTGTTTGTTCCTAATTCTGTATATAAGATATTTTTTTATATAAGATACTTTCTGAAGATCTCTATTTGAATAAGACATACATATTTCAAATAATAACTCCTTTATTTGCTATGAATTACAAATTCGAATTTTAAAAATCTTAAATGTCTTTATCATAGATATCTGATAATGATTGCTCTTCTCCTCATCCTCGTATTTCTGTTAAAAATCTGTATCCTGTCTGGAGTGAAAGTTGTGGAAGCTGCTAGGTAGACTATATAAGCACTATCTTTTATTAGGAACATGGAATCTCATTCAACTTGGTCTTTGCTAGTGATCTGGGCCAAATTTTTTCATTCGAGGTATTTGATTATATTCTTTCCCCTTTTGCCAACTCCTTCCTGATTCTCTCTACCCATCCAGCTTTATTTTCTTTTTTTTCTCTCAAAAAACAAACAAAATTAAACAAATAATCAAAAGATACAAATAAATAAGCAACAACATCAACAACAACAACAACATCGAAGTCCAGATGAAAGTAGCAAAAAAAGCACAACGACAAGCACAGAGAAAAACGTAGAGTCAGCTTTGACTTGTCCAATACACCTTGGTGCAGGACCTGCTCTGGAGTGTGGTGGATGTACCCAGTTACACTTTCTTAGAGAAAATGGATTTTCCCTTTTCCAACAGGTGTTAATCAGAAAGAACTTCTTTTAAGGGTGGGACTTTGTCTCTACTTCCCCTTTGCAGTGCTGGGATTTTGTGATTTGAACCTGTGCAGATCTTGTGTGTGCTGTGACAGTCTCTGTGCATTCATTCATGTATCAGTCCTGCTGTGTTTAGAAATATTGTTTCCTTGGAGTCACTTACCACCTCTGGCTCTTTTTATAAATTTCTACCTCTTCTTCCCAAATCCCTGAACCTTGAAGAAGGGACTTGATAAAGACGTTTCATTTAGAGATGAATGCTCCAAACTCTCCCACCCTCTGCATGTTGTCCAGCCATGGGTCTTTCTGTTATTACCATGTGCGGCAAGAGGAAGCTACTCTAATGAGAGATGAGCAATGCTCTGATGTGTAGGTGTAACAATATGTCATTAGAAGTCATTTTATTGGTATATATGCCTTTAGCAGAATAATAGTGATAGTCTTTCCTTTAGGCCGATATTTTATCTATTCTCAGATTTTTGGCCACTTTCACAATATGGGGTATGGATTCCATCTTATGAACTAGGGCTTAAACAAACAAATGAACAAACAACCAACAAACGAAAAAGTTGGTTACTCCTATAATATTTGTGCTACTATGGCACCAGAATCTTGAAGATAGGTCACTAATGTAGACTGCAGAGTTTGTAGCTGGGTGATAGTGATTATTACTTTATCTGCTAGAAGCATATAGATAGTATTTTCCAGCAACATGAGTGATAGTCAGTAAGGGTGAAGCTTCTAGTTGGACCCCAGCTTGATTTCTCCATGTTTGATGACATCAGTTAGTTGTGTCTTCAGTGAGTAAGCCTGACCATGTTGTGGAGGTTAACCTATATCCTTGACAATAGCCTGTGTGATGTTGGGAGCTGTCTGTGGTTCCTTTTTGCCACAGACTTGACAAGATGTAGCCATTTCATGCCTTAGGAATTTTACTTGGAGGCATAAGATGTTTAGTTGAAGCATTGTTTCCCTATTATATAGGGACATCATTTATTTATTTTCATTTATGTGTATGTTTATATACACAATTTCAAATTTTCTTAATGACAATTTGGCAGAAGATGGTTGAATACTTATCTCTTTATTCATTTTGGTATGATATATTTGAAGTATATGAAGAAAAATCCATCTTCGCATGGATGTGTAGTTATGAAATAGAAGGGTATTTCAATATCTTTTTACATTTCCTTATTTAATGTTATTTTAGTTACTGGAACTGAAGCCAGGGTCTGACATGTAAGTGCTATGTCAGACCACCGAGCTATATCCCTAGCCCCAAATATTCTTCTGTTAAAAGTGGTAATTTGCTGAAGTACAGTTTCCATGAAGAATCTTTTATAACATTCATAGTCTTCCCTCCAGTAGCATGTCTTATGATCTGAATTAATTTTATACTCATGCATGATTTTGTAACATCACCACCCTTTGGTCTTTTGGAATGATTTGTTTACTATAATTTCCAGTGCTCTAAATATGACCACAGTTCATCAAGTACCAATGCTTGCCTCACAAGAATTTTCAAGTGTTGGAAAGGTATTAAATTTACAGCAGTAACAATATTTTGCAATAGTTTGTGACTATAGTGTAAGCAAGACTTCTGACCAGTATGGAGGCACTGAAAGACTTTCAAGTTGTAAATGTTTGCTATTCTGTCAATACTTGTAGTCCATAGGAAGAACAAACCATGAGCAAAGCTAACTGTAGAAGTCTGAAGAACGTGTGCATGCTTGGCCATCGATGGTTTTTACAACTTCCAATGAGCATTCAGAAACTAGGGCAATAAGTTCGAAAGCATTGGGAGTTATTTAAATGGGAAGAGAACTAAACTGTCGTCATAATTTACTTATAAAATCCTCTAATGAAGGCGAGGTTAGTGGAGACAGAGGTAATGAAATGAAGTCAAAGCATCATCCAGTTTGATGTCAGTTATCATTAGTATTGCAAATAGGACCTCAAATGACTTGGGCAGTGAGCAGACAAGTAAGCTAAGATGAATCACGTGATTCAGCAGCTTTAATTGAAGAAATTAAGTTCATCCCTCCTATTTCTACCAAGTAAATTCTGGTATTAAACCTGAGGTTACCTCAGAGACAGGTGGGATGAAAGATGCACAAACTTCCTTTATGATGAAACAAACTGGCAAATGCGATTTCCTGTGGGCAGATAGAAATAGAATCAGATCAGGTGAAAACCCCGAGGCTTGTGAATGTTCAAAATGGGCTGCCTGTTATGGACCTGCAGACAAAATCATACAGAAACATAGAAAAAGAGGCGGGGCTTAGGAAGCAGGCAAAGTCCTCGAGATGGAGGTGGAGTAAGGAGGGGAACGGAGGAGGCTGCTTCACCATGAAAGCGACTGCTCCAGGGCCAGGTGCAGGCAGAGCAGTGAGTTCACTGATGGGCATGCGAGGAAGCCACTGCAGGTAACTTGAGTTTTCTCTGTGAGGTTTTGTAGGGACAATATAGTAGGAAAACCATTTTAGAAGTAATAATGAAAATTGGAGAGGGAACACACATCATTCCAAAAATAAATAAAAAGAAGTAACAGAAAAATTATTATAATAAATCCTCAAAGCAAGTGCATATTTGTTTAAAATGATCTTTAGTAAGAATATGCAATTTTTGAACGTCTCCATATACTCACATTACTTTACTATGAATAATAATGAAAATAATGAAGAGAAGGAAGGATGAAAGAAAAACATGAGAAGAAGAGAATGAAATAATATGTTGCGTCTATTTTGTTTACAGAGAAAATGCTAAAAGAAAGGTGGGGGATGGCCGGCCTTAAATCCTGATGCTGCCTGTCTTTGGGTAGATATGATCCTTGCCAGCTCTGTACTGGGAACAAGGCTGCCTATGTTCCTGTAGAATACCCTGGACTCTGAAGAAGACTTAGGCTGGCTTTATCTACCAGTGCATTGCTATACAGAAGGGATGTCTCTTGACATCTCATTGTAACGGCTCCAGAGGAGTGCTCTCCTGGAAGCCTATCCACGTAGACAGGACATCAGGGAAGAGCTCCATTTCTTAGCTTCAAGTTTCTCACCATGTGATGGAGCTGTCCTCTGAAGCTCATTTTCCTTTTACCATTTTTAAAAGCTTATATATTTAGAAACAAAAGCACATATATTTGTTTCATAAACCTGTACTACTAAATAAAACTTCCTATTTTCAAACAATTGTGACAGGTAATATTAATTTTCATGTTGCTTATCCATTCTACAGGCTTGCTCTTAATTTCTCTGTGCTATACGTCAAAAGTGAATCTTTGGGTTATTAGGTTATATTTTGATGGAGAATTGAACCATTGTGTTAGTTTCCTTTCTCAACATCATTATCAACTTATTAAATACAGTTTCACTCCCTCTTTTTTCTCATTCTGTGCTTTTTCACTGGTCAAGAGATAAACCACACATCTATTAAGCGTAAACCAGTGTTCCAATGAGATATATATATATATATATATATATGTATATATATTGTATATATGGAATAAAACACATGTATATGCATTATATACAATATATGTAACATATTATACATATTGTCATCATATTCTATGGAGAAAAACCACAGCACAGGACAGAATACAGCTGCAATACGGTTTCTTTTAGAGGTTTTGTTACAAAGAAAGGAAGACCAAAAAAGAAAAGAAAAAAGAATCAAGATTTACATTGTGTTTTCTTTAGATGGAAAATGCATAAAAGAAGACTTGTCGTTGGTAGAGAGGTGGAGTTGATGACATTTGAGAGAAGACTGGGAACAGGATTGTGTCATGTAACTAGGAGATGTCTCATGAGGCAATGAGGCTGAGGTAGCAGCACAGTAAAGCTCTACAGAATGGATGTTCTCGGAATACTCAGGGGAAGGCATGGCAGTGTGATTAGAGTTGAGATCATGGGGAAGACATCATAAAGAGTAACATCAAGAAGGTGGTTGGTCCTGTAGCTTAGCTTTATAGAGTGAGGTAGGCAGCCACTGGTTGTGTAGATTCTGTCTACGATCTGATTTATACTTTTAGAAGACCACAGAATTGACTAGAGCACGGCTGTTAGGTCAAAAACAGGGATGTGAGACTTGAAGCTATACAACTTTTCAGTCAGACAATGAGCACTTTCATCAGAATGAGAGCTGAGGAACTGATAGATTAATTTCTGGGTTTACTTTCCAAATTCAGCAGATAGAGGTTTGTTAATAGACCAACTGTGAGAAGTGAAAATGGGAGGCAGAGATGGTCACAAGGTCTTTGCGTAAGCCATTCTCAAGGATGGTGCACATTGTGGAAGATCTTTGTAATACGATGGGCAACTGATGGGATGTGACGGTTGGGTTAACAAGCACATATGAAATATGAAGTGCACCTTAGGGTGTGTCCCTGAGGACACTGTCAGATGAGTTTTGTTTTTTTTCCTATTATGTTTTTTCACATATCCTGATAATAGTTCACCCTCTCTCTACTCCTCTCAGTTCCTCATCCCCTTCCCTCCCATAGGGATACAGCTCATTTGTCTCTTTCATTAGAAAAGCAACAAACTTCTATACAAGATAAAATACAATAAATAATAAAGTAAAACAATAACTAACACATCAGAAATTGGACAAAAAACAAAAAACACAACAGAAAAAAGAGAGACCAAGAAAAGGCAGAGGAACAGAGTCCCACTTGTTCTCATACTCAAGAGTCTCACAGAAACACTATAATGGAAGCCACAGAATGATAACATAAAATGTAAAAATAATAAAAAGAAAAAAGGAAAAAGCCCTGTCAGACATTATTAGACAACAAATCACCTCTGAGTTAATTGTCTGTTGGCCATCTACTACTGTTTATGTAGTCAACCCTTAAGAGTAGGTGGTTTCCCTGGTTAAACTCTTGAAGAAAAATAAATTTCATTTGCAAGTGATTATAAATTGAAGATAGCTTCTGGTTAGGATTGGAGCATGTGTCCACCTCTACATTCAGGTCTAAAATCCCATCTGGTGAAGACCAGATGTGCATTCTTCCTCAGTCTCTGTGAGTTTGTATTTGAACAGATTATTTTGATTTAGAGGGCTTTGTTTTGTGTTTGTGATGCCCTCTGTCACTTTTGTACATTTTACACCTCCTCTTCCATGGAATACTTTCAGTTGTGATGAGAAGGTTTTCGAGGAGACATCCCAATTAAGACTGAGGCTATACTTTTGGTTGTGAGCCCAGAGTTTAATGACTGAACCATCTTTCCAGCCCATATACATACAGCTACCAAAATCCAGACAGTATTGCTGATGCCAAGAAGTGCATTCTGAGAGGAGACTGATATAGCTGTTTCCTGAGAAGCTCTGCCAGAGTGTACAGATACAGAGGTGGGAGTTTGCAGTCCACCACTGAACTAAGAACGAGAGCAGGGTCCCCAGTGGAGGAGTAGGAGAAAGGATTGAAGGAGCTAAATGTGTTTCCAACCCCATAAGAACAACAATACTAACCAACCAGAGCTCCTAGGGACTAAACTACTACTCAAAAAGTACATGTAGACAGATTGATGGCTCCAACTGCATATGTAGCAGTAATGGCCTTGTTGGGCACCAATGGGAGGAGAAGCCTTTGGTCCTGCCAAGGCTGAACACCCCCCCCCCAGTGTAGGGAAATGTCAAGGTGGGGAGGCGGGAAGGGATGGGTAGTTGGGTAGGGGAGCACCCTTATAGAAGAAGGGGGAGGAGAGATGAGATAGGGGGTTTATGGATGGGAAACCGGGAAAGGGGATAACATTTGAAATGTAATAAAATAATCCAATAAAAAAGGCGTTTAAAAATAAAAAATAAAGACCGAGGCCATAGTGAACTATGTTATTTACATCATTTCTTCCTCAGTCCATTGTGTATAGCAGGTCTACGGACTTTAGTGCCTTAATTTTGTATCCACCTACTTTGCTGAAAGTGTCTATTAGCTGTAGAAATTTTCAGGTGGGATTTTTAGGGTCACTTATATATAGTATTGTTCCATCTGCACATAAAGTTACTTTGCCTTTTCTCTTTTCAGTTAGAATGCCCTTGACCTCTTCTAGTTGTCTTATAATTCTACCTAAAATTTTAAATATTATATTAAATAAAAATGAAAAGAGTGAACAATCTTATCTTGTTCCCGATTTAAGTGGAATTGCTTTGAGTTTTTCTCCACTTAAGTTGATGTTGGCTATGAGCTTTCTTTAAACTACCTTTATTGTGTTGAGGTATATATACCTTGTATAAAGGAAACACTAATGTATAAATAAACTCTGGAATTCAAAATCTTTTCAGGACTTTTATTATGAAGAGGTGTTGAATTTTGTCAAATGCCTTTTCTGCATCTAATGAGATGATCATGTGGTTTTTGTCTTTCAGTTTGATTATGGTGGATTACATTTATTCATTTGCACATGTTGAACCATCCCTGTATCTCTTAGATGAAGCCTATTTGATTATGATGAGTCATCTCTGTCTTATATTCTTGGATTCAGCTTAGAAGTTTTTATTGAATATTTTTAACATCAATGTTCATTAAGAGAAATTGGTCTGTAAATCTCTTTCTTTATTGGTTGTTTTTCTACTTTGAGTATCATGGTAACTGTGGCCTCATAAAACAAACTAGACAATATTACTTCTATTTCTATTTTGTGGAATTATTTGAGGAGTATTAGCATTAACTCTTCTTTGAACGTCTAGTAGAATTCTGCATTAAAACTGTCTGGTCTTCTTGCTGGGAAGACTGCTTTTATTTCACTAGGATTTACTTGTCTGCTTAAATTGTGTTTCTGATCTTGTTTTAACTTTGGTAAGTGGTAAACTTTGAGAAAACTATTTCTTTTAGATTTTATTTATTTATTTATTTATTTATTTATTTATTGCATATTTGTAGAATACAGGTGTTTTTATAGTATGTCTTTATGATTCTCTGGACATTCTTGGTATCTTTTTTTATGGCCCCAATGGTGGTTTAATGCAAATGATCCCCAGTAGGCTCAAAGGGAGTGGCATTATTTGAAAAGATTAGGATCTGTGCCTAGTTAGAGTAAGTGTGGTCTTGCTGGAGAAAACGTGTCACTGAGGATGGGCTTTGAGGTTTTACAAGCTTAAGCCAGGCCAAGTGTCTCATTTTTTCTACTTGTTGTATGTTGAATCAGATGCAGAACTCCTAACTCCTTCTCCAGCACCACATCAGCCTCTGTGTCCATGCTTCCTACCTTGACAATAATGGACTGAATCTTGGGAATATAAGCCAGGCACCCAATTAAATGTTTTTTTTTTTTTCTTTATAAGAGTTGCTGTGGTCCTGGTATCTCTTCACAACAATGAGAAACTTAATGTGATAGTTTGTATATGCTTAGCCCAGGGAGTGGCAGTATTAGAAGTTGTGGTCCTGTTCAAGTAGGTGTGGCCTTTTGGAGTAGTCATGGCACTGAGGGGTATGGGCTTTAAGAACTTCATTCTAGCTGCCTGGAAGCCAGTATTCTGCTAGCAGCCTTCAAATGAAGATGTAGAACTCTTACTTTCCTCTGCACCTTGCCTGCCTGGATGCTACCATGCATCATGCCTTGATGATAATGGACTGAATCTGTGAACCTGTAAGCCAACCCAAATTAGATATTGTCCTTTCTAAGACTTGCCTTGGTCATGGTGTCTCTTTACAGCAGTAAAAGACACCTAAGACACCCTCAATTCATTTCTGAATTTGTTAATTAGGATATTTTCTCTCTACCTTTCAGTTAATTTAAATAACAGTTGGTCACCCTTATTGGTTTTCTCAAAGAATCAACCCCTTTTTTCATTGATTCTTTGTATTATTTTTGTTTGTTTGCTTGCTTGTTTCTATTTTACAGATTTCAGTCCTGAGTTCCGTTATATTATTTTTTTTACTAACTACTTCTCTTTTGTGCTATTTCTTTTTTTGTTGTTGTTCTAGAGCTTTCCAAGTGTTGTTAAATTGCTATTATGAGATCTCTCCAGACACTTAGTTCATAAACTTGCCTATTAGAACTGCCTTCATTATGCCCCATAAGTTTGGACATGCTATCTATTCATTTCTAGTTAATTATAGAAATTTGTGATTTTCTTTCTTAATTCCTATCTTGACTAATTTTTTCACTAAATAATGGCTTGCTCATTTTCCATGAGTTTGTAAGGTTTGTATTTTCTGGTGTTGACATCCAGATTTAATCTGTGGTGGTCAGATAGGATATAGAATGTTATTTCAATTTTCTTATATTTGTTGAGACTTGTTTGGTGTCTAAATATGTAGTCAACTTTTGAGAAAGTAATAGAAGGTGTTGATAAGAGGGCATATATATTTTTAAATATTTGTTAGATTCATTTGTTTTATAATATCAGTTAGCTGCAGCATTTGTTTTTGTCTGGATGACTTGTCTATTGGTGAGACTGAGGTATTAAAGTCTCCCAATATCAGTGTGTGAGGGTCAATATGTGATTTAAGTTGTTTCTTTTATAAACTTGGGTGCCTTTGTGTTTGTTGAATAGACATTAAGATTTACAATGTCCTCTTTCTAGATTTTCTTTAGATGAGTATAAAGTATCCTCTGTCTCTTCTGATTTTGAAGTCTACTTTGCTAGATATTTATATGTCTACACCATCTTTCTTCTTAGGTTCATTTACTTGAAATTTTTTTTCTATTTTTTTACCTCGAAGTGATACCTGTCATTTATGTCAAAGTGTGACCCTTGGAAGGCTGGAACCTGTTTTCCTATCTATTTTGTTAAACTATGTCTCTTTATTGGTAAATTGAGATCATAGATACAGAGAGATATCAATGACCAGTATTTTTCAATTCTTGTCATTTTCTTGTGGTAGTGATAGGTTGTGTGTGTGTGTGTGTGTGTGTGTGTGTGTGTGTGTGTGTGTGTGTGTGTGTGTGTGCTTCACATTTTAATATTTGCTGGTCTGGGATTATTGTGTTTTATTAACTTCTTTAGGTTAGAGTTTTCCTCCTAGTGCATTCTTTAGGACTAGATTTGTAAATAGATATTGTTTCAATTTGGTTTTACTATGGGATGCCTTATTTTTTTCTATATACTGTGATTGAAAGTTTTACTGTGTATGGTAGTTTGGGCTAGCATCTGTGGTCTTTTCTAATTTGTAGAACATCTGTCCAGGTACCTCTGAATTTTATAATTTCCATTAAGAAGACAGATCTTATTTTAATGGGTCTGCCTTTATTTGTAACATATTTTTCCCCTTTGTGTCCTTTCTTTCTGTATATTTCATGTTTGATTATTATGTACAAGAGAATTTTTTTCTGGTCTAACCTATTGGTGTTTGGTTTGCTTCTTTTGTCTCAATAGGAATCTCTTTATTTAGATTATGGAAATTTTCTTCTATAATTTTGTTGAAAATATTTTCTGTGCCCTTGATTTGGGTTTCTGCTCCTTCATTCCTTTCATTTTTAGATCCATTTGGCATCTCAGATTTTCCTGGATGCTTTGTACCAGGATTCTTTAGGTACAACATTTTCTTTGACTGAGCGATTTCTTTTATTTAGTCTTCAATTCCTGAGATTCTCTCTTCCATCTTTTTTATTTTAATGATGAGGTTTGCCTCTGTGTTTTCTTCCTAAATTTTGAGTTTCTACATTTTTTATTTCCAGTATTCCATCAGTTTAGTTTTCTTTATTGATTCTATTTTGACCTTCTTGTCTTTGACTGTTTTATTAATTTCCTTCCAAGGTTTCTTTGTGTTTTCATAGGTTTTTTTTTAAAAGGAATTAGTTACTTTCTGTTAGGTCTCAAAGCAAGTAGGGACAAATGACTAAGGTGCCTATTTAACATATCAAAGTAGACACTGACTGCTGGGCACTGAGGGAGCTGCTGAAAGAGTCCTGTCTCCTCAGCACTTCTCACCTCTGCCCACAGTAAAACTTTCTGGCCTCTGAACTTTGCTTCCCTTCCCTCAGCTTGTTTTTTCCTTTTTTCTTTTATCTATAAAATCGGAGCCATTCTAGCTAAGAGTTTTCTTGATCCTCCTCTTGATTCTCAGTTCTTCTCATTTTCCATTTGCCCTCTCTCCTCTTCCCTTTCTCTCTTCCTCTCTTGTTGTTACTCCTTTTTCTCTTCTCAGGGCCTAGTTCACTCTGGGGGCCATGTTCAATCTGAAGCCTTCCAAATGCCTCTGATTGTGCTTTTGTGAATCCTAAATGTACAAGAAGAAAGGCCACTGACCAACATCATCATGGCAATATTAATTAAAACAAGCAATTAATTAAAGCAAGTTAATTAAAGAATATCTTCAGGATATTCTTCTGGGATCCTGGTGTGTGTTACCATGGCGGGTACTGGGTAAAAGGTATTTCTAGGAATTGGGAGTTGACACGTTGGAATGGCAATGGGCTTTGGGTGGGATAGAGCTGGTTCATAGGAGGGAGGAAAGCTTGGTGTTCGACTAGGGTCTACTTCATCACTTGTAAGTGGGGCCAAAGTTGGTGATGAGAATGAGGGAATTAGATATGAAGAGAAGAAAGGACAGTAAAGATCTAAAACCAGCCAATCTGCTTTCTCTGGTAGACTTGAGAGAATGCCTACTGGTATTGGGGCTGTGATAAAGCAGTGAGTTGTAGAAGGAAAGTTTGGAGATGAAGATCTGTGTTATCCAGTACAGAGAAAGGGTGATGGAGAGAGGCAGCAGCAGGTGGCACACTACAGACCTGTATACCAGATTTAGAAGAATGGAGGGGAAGGGGAAGATTCATAGTTAAGTGTTAGCTCCACCCCTACAGTTACCTGGCAATAGCCAGGTATACCTGACACTATAAAGGGGATACTTGTCCTCTCCTCTTGCTCTTGCTTCCTCTTGCTTTCTCTTGTCTCTTTGTCACTTCTCTCCCCATTCCCCTTTCCCCCTTCTCTCCATGTGCTTATGACCAATCTCTATATATCTCCTTCTTTACTCTACTCTCTCTTTCTCTGCCTTACTACCCTCTTAACTCCCCTCCCCTCAATAAACTCTATTTTACACTACACAATCTTGTGGCTGGTCTCTCAGGGGGAAGGGATGTCTCATCATGGGCCCACTGAGGCACCCTTGTACCCAGACTTCATAGAACACCCCACCTCTACCCCCAATCCTTTAATTAACACAACAATTAGGCTACCTGCTTTCCTGGGTGCAGTGGCCAGCATATTCTCAGGGAGTGCCTGATGGCCGGATAAATTTAAATGGGATGGAAGACTCATCTTGAATGGGTAACATCTTCCCTTGGGCTGGGTTCTAGAAATGAAATAAAACAGTGAAAGGAGGCTTATAGACTGGAAGCAGCTAACTTATTTCTCTTTCCAGTCTTTGCAAGATGGTGGGTGAAACAAAACAGAGGAGCCTGATTCCAAGGAGAAGAAACCAGCGGCCACATAGGCTGGCAGCGATGCTGCTGCCTCCGGTACCCCAGCCCCTGGTGCCCGGGCCATGTGGGTGCAGCCATAAAGGGTAACCCTAAGGTTAAAAAGCCCAGTGAGGGGAGCCCAATTGCAGCTGAAACCCTGTCCTGGCTAGAGGAATTAGCGGGTACTCCTGATCTGTTATGTAATCCAGAAAGGCCTTGTACAAAAGCTGCTGAGACCAAGGTTGAAAAGAAAAAGGAGAAGGTCCTCGCTACTGTCAGAAAAAAAAAGTTGGTAGAGACAAAAATGGTGGTTCCCAGGTGGTGAAGCTTCGAAAAATGCCTAGGTGTTTTCCTATGGAAGATGTGCCTCTGAAGCTGCTGAGCTATGGCAAAAAACCCTTCAGCATCACTCCCCAGACTGTCTTGATCATCCTCACTGGGCGCCACAGGGGCAAGAGAGTGGTTTTCCTGAAGTAGCTGGGCAGTGGCTTGCTACTTGTGACTGGACCTCTTGCCCTCAACAGAGTTCCTCTGTGCAGAATGCACCCGAGTGTTGTCATCACCACCTTTACAAAAGTTGATATCTGCAAGGTTAAAATCCCCAAACACCTGACTGATGCTTCTTTCAAGAAGCAGTGTAGGACCCAATCAGCCCTACGTACAGGAGGTCCCACTCATGAAAACTCGGAGATGGAGATCGATGCAATAAGCAAGAGGTTTAATAATCCAGTACACTGGGGTGACCCTGTAATCGGGACTGTTTCAGGGTATAGGCTTTAGGTTACAGCATCAGTTGGTTATTTCTCATTGGTGGGGATTATTACTTTTTGAATTTATTGGTGGCTGCCTATTGTCCTTTGAATTCATTGGAGGCCCTTGGTGGAGAAATATCTTTGATATGCAGAGAGGGTGGTGAAGGACCCCTGCTAAGGGCGGTTAGCTCATTTCCAGAAATCCGGTGTTTTCCTAAATTCCACTTGGTGTTTGCTTAAGGCAGCCTTTATCTTTAAATTTGAATCTTACAGCAGCTGCACAAGCCCAGGCACCAAGAAGGCAAGATCTTCTACATGGAGAAGGAGAAATAGGAGATAACAGAGCAGCGAAAGGCTGATGGGAGAATTGTGGACTAACAGATTTTGTCAAAGATTAAAACTGTTCCTCAGCTTCCAGAGCTACCTGCAATCTCAGTTCTTCCTGACAACTGGGACATATCCTCACAAACCGGTGTTCTAAATGGCGAACAACCTAAATGAGCAGCTACGTAAAGTAAAAGGAAAGCAGGCTGAGCACCAGGATCCCTTCACCTTCTCTGCTTCTGGACTGTGGACACATTCCAAAGTGTCAGACCCCAATACCTAGATACATTTTACCCAGAGTGGTCAGAGGTAACACACATCAGGATCTAAGAAGAGTCTCCTGTCTGGTAGCACACAGCTGCTGCACTCTCCTAAGAACCGTAGAAGGCAACGGAAACCAAGGAAGAAGACACCCACCTAAGAAAAAACAAGACCAGTTATCAACTCCTAGAATTAGAATCCTTCCAAACTTAGAGAAACCAGTAAGCCATCTTTAGATCTTTACTGTCCTTCCTTCTCTTCATATCCAATTCCCTCACCCTCATCTCCAGCATGGTAGCAGTCTGTCTGTTGTGGTCTCTACTCACTCTCCAGACGCTGGCGCTCTCTCCACCATGTCTTCTCTGTCACAGCTGAGTGTCCTCTAAAAGTGCAAGCCAAAATTAAGGTATTTGGTAATAGCAATGACAAAGTAACTAATTCAAGAAAGAATAAAAATTCAATTTTATTTATTCATTGTATGTGGACACATAAATACATACATACAGAGATAGAGACAGACAGATAGGCAGAAAGAAGGACACGCGACCGTGTATAATTGGAGGCTAGTATACAATATTTGTGAATTGGTTCTCCCCCCCTTCTACCTTTATCTTGGTTCTACTGAGCTATGCTATTGACTTAAAATTTTATTTTGGTACATTAGATTTATTATGCTTTTAGTCACTAAAAGGTGTCATGCAGACATCCAAATATTTGATTATGAGGTGAAATCACAAGAACGGAGACATGCCTATGGGAGTCTTCACCATGTGGATGCCTTTGCAGTCATAGAAATTGATGAGGTCATACCAAATTTGAGTGTATGTAAAGAAAAGAAGTCAGAAGATGCCATGCCGAGGTTCACCAACATTTGTAACTTGAGAAGATTGAGACAAATAAAGAAGCTGAGTGAGGAGCAGACAATGAAGTAGAAGGGTGAGCTCACTGAATACAAAAGAAACAAAGAAAGGAAGACCATCTGTGTTCAAGCTCTGGCTGTGGGGGTAGATGAAGATTGTGCATTGGTTCAGTGTCACTAATGGCATTGACGAGGGAAGGGTCAGTGAAGAGCAGGAGTGATGACTCAATGGGAACAAGTTCATGAACATAGGAGAAGACATGAAGGACAATTTCTGCTAAAGGGAGCAGAGAAATGGGCTATTAGCTTCCTGGGCTGTTGTCAGGGGTTAGGGTTAATAAAGATTAGAATATTCTAGCATGCATTTATATCTTACACTGCTCCTCTATAAAAGTGGGATTTATTATGAAAAGTAAAGAGAAGACAGTTGGCCAATATCTTAGGGCAAAGATGGAGAAGCTGGGACTTCAGTAGATGACAGTTCTCCCACACACATTGGAACAAGTTGTGAACCGTGAGAGGGTGTGGCTGTGTAATGTTCTGATTTCCTCTTATCTATCGAAGGAGTAGATAATTTGTAAACTTTAATAATTTTATCTGGGTTCATAGGTTTTGTCTCAAAGACTTTTTTTTTTAGTGCAAACCCCAATTATGAAAGACAATTAATGAAGATTGTTTTGACTATTAGGCATCATTCTGACCATATATTGAGTTTTGTCTGTTTCAGAAGTTAGGCTTAGAAACAGATTCCTGACAGATGAAATTTTACCACCCACTGATTTCTCCGGTTAGTCCTAGTCTCTGCTGCAATACTGCCATGGAGTGGGTTCTGTTGAGCTTTATGTAGGTACAGTCTCTCAGTCCCACTTGCCCCTAGGTGATTATCTTGCCATTCATAGGTGTTAACTGACATACATGGAACACTGGTTAACCGTCTTTGTTCTTTGGGTTTATAAATATGAAACTAGGAAAACTTTTTCATATTTATCAGGTGGAATTTTAATTCAAAGGAGGTAGCTGTTCAAACAACATCATCGTCATCATCACTATTTTGAGAGAGGGTATCACTGTGACATTGCAGCTGGTTTTGAACTTGCTATATACACCAGGCTGACCTCATACTCACAGTTATCTATCTGCCTTTTCTTGATTAAAGGCATGTGCCCTGGCACTTGGTTTCTGAGAAAGTTTTATAAGATCCAAGAAGTTTCTCTTACCAACCCAACTGGGACACACTGTTGCATCCTTGTATCTTCTTTTTCTCTGCCTTTTATCCCTCTTATATCTAAGGTCTACTCTGGAGGTATTCTTTTATGGTGAACTCTTCGTCACAGGTCCTGCCTCGGAGAACCCAGGAAAGGTGAGCATAGCCCACTCTGTACCCTGTCACTTCAAAAAGGGAATAAAGATTTAGTTTAGCAAGTAATCTTTTTGGATGAAACAAACTACGGGGCACTTATCTTTGCTAGCTTTGTATTAGAGATTGCAATTTTTCTCCCCTAGTGTAGATTCTCAAAATATATATATATATATATATATATATATATATATATATATATATATGACTTAGTTTTTAGCTATTATTTATGAGCTTAGATCTTGGGGGACTTTAGACTTGACAAACATGTTTATTCTGATGTAAAATGTATAGCAAAAGAAGCAAAGCAATAAAGGCTGGATGGAGATAAATGCCAAGGCATGTACTGATTGGTGTGTCCATTGTTAGCATTTTGGTTTACAAATCATAACTCTTAGCTCTATTAGCAAGTGAAGCAAGAACCTTCATCTTTTAACATTCCTCTCCTTCGGAATCCTGATTTTACTCCATTGTTTTTCAGAGTGCTACATGATTTTCTGAGATAGTTTAAGTCATTGACAATAGAAGATGTTTTTAATGTCATCTAAATACATTTAAGTATTTTCTGGTATCATGTTCTCCTTTACCTCTTTTTTTTTTTTCCTCTAAATTTTAACTTAAGTCTCTTGGGACCAACTGTAAACAATTGTGCTATCAGCTTTAATAAGATGGACTAACTTGCTTAAAGAATTCCAAAACTCAAATATGTGGTCTATATTTAACTGGCAAAATGTAGTGTTTATTTCATGACATCTGTAGTATCTCCCTGTGTTCTTTGTGTCTCTTTGTGTTAAGCCGGTTTACAGGAAGAAGGAACGTAACGGGAAGTGACATAACAGGAGTACGGCAGTGTCATGTATAATTTACAGACAGCGCTCCTGTTGGAAGCAGACACCTGCAATTAATTCACATCCTGGGAATTTAGCAGGAGGCTGATGAACAAACATATAAATGCCCATAGACCAGTGGATTAAGGGTCTGATTTATTGGCCCTAATCCATTTCAGGTTATGGGAGGATGTTATCTCCAAAGATCTCACAGCCCTACATGACCTGTGTATGTGTTCATGTGTATGAAGTTGTCACTCGATACTGTCTAAATTTGGTTAGCCTCATTGAAAGCCTAACAAGCAAGAGTTTAAGAGAAGCAATTTTACCTTCTGGTCTCCATCTGTGCCCAGAGCTGGGGCTTTCCCACAGCCCTCCGACACAAAACCTGCCAGCAGAGAGCTCGTCTGCCAGGAGCACACTCCCTCCTAAGCCCGCAGGTGAGACCCCATTTTCTCCCCATTAACTATCCAAGGAGAGACACACTGGGAGCACACTGGTGCTGGAACTGCAGGGCAGCCTAAAACAGGACCTTTCTGGTCTCCATCTGAGTGCAGATCATGGGCTATCCCACAGCTCTCAGACCCAGAGCTGGTTTGCCAGGAGCGCTCTCACTCCAAAGATCACAGGCTCACAGGCTTACAGGCCCACAGGAAGGACAAGCTCCAGTCAGAGACAGCAAGACCAAATAACACCAGAGACAACCTGATGGCGAGAGGCAAGCACAAGAACCTAAGCAACAGAAACCAAGACTACTCGGCATCATCAGAACCCACTTCTCTCACTACAGCAAATACTGGATATCCCAACACACAAGAAAAGCAAGATTTGGATTTAAAATTATATCTCGTGATGATGTTAGAATGTAGGGTTCTGGAGCCTGGGGCTCTCCCACCGAGATCTCTCGCCAGGCTAGGTATGTGGGTTCCAGCAATGGGGAGAGAACTTAGGGAGGGGGAACTGCTTCGGCCACCCCTGTTGCCCGTCCTTCTCCTTTCTGCTGCTGCCGCTTGGGTTGTTTGGGTGGGCAGAACCAGCAGAAGACTGAGTAGCTGGCAAGGGGAGCAGGCAAGCTACTTGCAGCGATTTTGGGAATGCGGATCTCTTCCCCAAGCAGCAGTGTTAGACAGAAGCTCTCAGATGATGGAATCGGTCCTGCACACCTTTAATTCCGAACACGAAACTTAAATACAGTTTTTTGAATGGGTCAGTGACCGACAGCAGGTACTTCCTATTGGTTTGGCCTGAGAGCTTTGGAAGACCAAACTGCTCCTGGTTTCCAAGGGACTAAACTACCAAACAATGAATACATATGAAGAGACATATGACTCCAGCCATATATGTAGCAGAGGATGGTGTTGTCCAGCATCAATAGGAGGAAAAGCCCTTGGTCCTGTGAAGGCTTGTTTCCCCAATGTAGGGTAATACCAAGGTGCTGAGGTTTGAGTTGGTAGGTAGGAATGGGTGCATTCTATAGAAACAGGGGTGTGGGAGAGGTGGGAAAGGGGATAACATTTGAAATATAAATACATAATATATTCAAGAAAATTGAAATTTATAAAAGATAATGAACAAAGGAAAAAAGAGAAGCATGTTTGTGTTCTAAACTTTAGTAACTTAGTTATTTACATTGTTTAAATCTCAATGCAAAAAACTTAATCCAAATTTACTTCTGCCATCTTTATCTGGATATGTGGCAACCAACAGATTGCGACCATCAGATAGAGGAATAATATCCAATATATATAAAGAACTCAAGAAGTTAGACTCCAGAGACTCAAATAACCCTATTAAAAATGGGGCATAGAGCTAAACAAAGAATTCTCTACTGAAGTTATCAAAATGTTCAACATCTTTAGTCATCAGGGAAATGCAAATCAAAACAACCTTGAGATTCTACCTCACAACTGTCCGAATAGCTAAGATAAAAAAACTCAGGTGATAAACTGACAATGGTGAGGATGTGAAGAGAGAAGAACACTCCTCCATTGTTGGCAGGATTGCAAGCTGGTACAACCACTCTGGAAATCAGTCTAGAGATTACTCAGAAAATTGGATATAGTACTACCTGAGGACCGAGCTATACTACTCCTATGCATATACCCAAATGATGCTCCAAACAGACAATAAGGACACATGCTCCGCTATGTTCATAACAGCCTTATTTGTAATAGCCAGAAGCTGGAAGTAACCCAATTGAGGAATGAATACAGAAAATGTTGTACATTTATACAACAGAGTACTACTCAGTTATTAAAAACAATGACTTCATGAAATTCATAGGCAAATGGATGGAATTAGAAAATATAGTCCTGAGTGAGGTAAACCAGTCACAAAAGAACACACATAGTATGCACTCACTAATAAGTGGATATTAGCCCAAATGCTCAGAATATCCAAGATACAATCCACAGACCACATGAAGCTCAAGAAGAAGAAAGACAAGTGTGGATGCTTCAGTCCTTCTTAGAAGGGGGGAACAAAAATCTTCACAGGATGAAATATGGAGAAAAAATTTGGAGTAGAGTCTGTAGGAAAGGCCATTCTGAGCCCGCCCCACCCGGGGATCCATCCCATATACAGTCAACAAACCCAAACAATATTGCGGATACCAAGAAGTGCATGCCGACAGGAGCCTGTTATAGCTGTCTCTTAAGAGGCACTGCCAGAATCTGACAAATACAGATGAGGATGCTCACAGCCAACTATTGGACTGAGCACAGGGTCCCCAGTGGAGGAGTAGAGAAAGGACTGAGGTGCTGAAGAGGTTTGCAACCCCATTGGAAGAACAACAGTATCAACCAACCAGACCTCCCTCCAACCCATAGCTCCATGGGTCTAAACCACCAATCAAAAAGTACACATGGATGGACCCATGGCTCCAGCCACATATGTGGTAGAGCTTGGCCTTATTGGGCATCAATGGGAGGGGAGGCCCTTGGTCTTGTGAATGCTCCATGCCCCAAGTGTAAGGGAATGTCAGGGTAGGGAGGCAGGAGGGAGTGGGTTGGTGGGTCAGGGAGCACCCTCATAGAATCAGAGGGAGGGGCAATGGGATATGGGGTTTGGAAGGGGAAACTGTAAAAGGGGATAACATTTGAAATGCAAATAAAACATACTCAATAAAAGAAAAGAAGAAAAAATATATTTTCCCTAAAATATCTGTATCTCATTGTTACTATGGCACCATTCACAAAACCAAGATGTGGAATAACAAAGGCCCTTTTATTGAATAAACCGAAGAAAAACATAGTTTATAAGCAACATGGATGTAGATAGAGGCTATTGTGTTAAGTAAATAAGCTACACAGGCAAAATTACCTGCTCATTTGTAGAATACAAAAAAACCTGATTTCATAGAACAAACAGGTAGAGTAGTAGTCATCAGAGGCTTAAAGTCAGAAAAAAATAAGAAGATGGAGGATTTAGTTCTGGTTTTCTATAGCAAAATAGTGTGATTATTGTGTTGACAACCTATGATATATTTCAAACAACAGGAAATCCTTGAATATGTAATTTATCGGACACAGAAGTGACTGACTCTTGAGGAAATGGAAGTACCTATTACCTTGATCATATTATTAGAGTTGTGATAATCTGTAATGCATTGTTATTATAATATACACTAAAAAGAAAAGATTATTTTAATGATTATGATATATATGAAATACACACACCTACAAGCATGTAAACATAAACCATCACTGGAATTCAATTATTTTCAATCTTGCAAAAGACAAAAATCACACTTTATTTATCTATTCTAAAACAATTTCCTGAACATTCATTTTTATTCCTGAAATCTATTATGTGTGTACAACATGATTACTTTGCCATTTGTCCATTGTCACACAATTCAGCATATTTGGTTGCATTTACATATAAAATAAAATTCTAGTTAGTATATATTATTCTGGATTTGTATTAGTTCCACGGTCTGGAGTCCAAGAAAGGAAATCAGCTGATAGCAGAAACAGTTGTAAAACCTGTGACAGTTCAGTTGCTCGGGACCCAGTGCTCCTTCCTGTCATGAGCATCCACAGAATGACTGACCCACTTACACCTCTCTATCTACATTAGACATTACTAAGTCTTTGCTCAGCTTAAGTAACTTCTAAATATCCTATTTATGAAATTACTAGTAAAGTATGCGATATTTTCACTTTCATTCTTATTAATTTCCTTTCAAATATTTATTCTTTATTGAGATACCAGTTTTAAAAACCATGTCATCTGAACTCTCTATATTAAGTAACTACCCCTTTTAAAGATGCAAACCCCTTCAGCACCTCAGTCCTATAGTATAAATTAATTTCTTTGAGCAGAAACTTAAGATGATATGACTCATCTAGGTATCAATTTCTCAACATGTCATGGATTGCCACAAGACTGGTAATAAAGTTTTTGGACAATTTTGTAAAATTTTGTTATTGGAATGGTTTCACACATTATCCTTGCTTAAGTTGTGTTACATAGAACCATCATAGAAATTAGAGTGACTATAGTATTTTAAAATTCTCTTTCCAAAACAATAAAGTGATTCAAGTATCTGGTTTCAGTGTTACCTTATTACTTTGTCTTTTGGAAAAAGTCAACAAAATTTAAAATATTTTCTAAATCTAGAAGTTATAGTTACTGTATAGTTTTCACTTATTGCAGGGGAAATATTTTTGAACTCTACTTTCTCAAAATACTCACAATTTGACTTGTTTCACATTATAGTTATAGTCATAGTTTCTTATAAGAGAGAATGACAATATATTTTACCTAAAATATTTTTATTTTTGATAAATATTTTAAGTTGCTGGTTCTATAAAAGGTCAATCCATCCCCCCCACTGCCACTTGGTGTCAGGATGTTGTAACATGGGTTATAACAGTAGAGAAAAGTAAATGGCTGATAGTTCAATGTGATTGCATAATAGATGTGCGCCCTGGGTAAAGGGCTGTGAGGCTCACCACGGATGTTCACAGCACAGGTTTTCAGGAGCAACATCACAGATTACCTTGGGGGTCTGAAAAACAAAACAAATGCAGGGAATCTCTACAAAGGCTTTTTTCCTCTTTTTTGCTATGAAATGAAAATATTTCATCATGATGTCCTGCCAAGATTTGTCCTCAATAAATTCTATGTCCTTCTCTTTACTTTCCAAAATTCTACAAAGTGCTTTGCTATTGATTTTGAAACATATATTTTCTCAAATAATTCTTCCTCAAAGATGGCTTGTTTGATGTGTGTGTTCTTACCCATTTGTCATTTCTCAGTGTCCTCCCTTTCTGTTGCTGTCCTGGTAAGCAAGAGCTCTGTACTGCCTGACTACTCTCACTAGTTTTCAGTGATGTCAAGATTACAGGTCTACCCTATCCATTTGACTACCTGCACATCTTTCTTTCTTTTTTTCTTCATTTTCCTGTATTAGATGCTAATCAAAGAGACTCACAGTGGAGTTTTTCTAATAGTTACACATTGTGATGCTGTATTAAACTGCCATTGCTCTGACACTAAACTAACAAACAACAACATGCTAATTTTTGTGTGGATGCAATAGCACACAATTGCATGATGCTGTTTCATCCCCTCTCTTCTGGAGACCTGCATAATGACCCCCTTTATTCTGATGGGTTTCTAATAATGGTGTGCATGTGGCCTTGGAACAACAGTAGAATGCTAATTTATTCCCCAGTGCTACCTAGAGGCCCTGACTTGGGTCCAGCAATGGTGACACCCTAATTTAAATACTGGGGAGAACCAGGCTGATCAGGTGGCTCTGAGCTAGCACAATAGGCAGAGAGGGGAAGCCCACTCCCTGATCAGGGCAGATCAGGAGGATTCCATGTATAATTGGCCTCTGGGGAGTGTACAAGTCACTCTTGTAACCCCCTTCCGACCTCCTTAATGCCTTGCCAGCTGGAAGGAAAAGTCTCTTCTTGTCTTGCCACAATGGAAGTGGAGACTGAGAGAAGAATTGGAGAAATTAAAACAGAGGAAAGAGACAGCTCCATAAGCAAGGAGGTGGGTAGCGATATTGTACATCTAGGAGTCTGGTAGTGTGTCATAAACAAACCGGCTGCAATGGGCAGTAGACAATTATATCCTGTTACCTCATTTAAAATTCTGACTAATTACACAGATCAAGAGGAAATTAGCACAGGAACCACATTCCTTGCCAAGACTACATCAAAATGCTCTGAAAGAAAACATGAAATCAATCTTCCATGGCTTTAAAGAACACATAGTTCCCGAAGCTTAAATATCTGTACGAAGACCTACAAAGTTTAGTAAGAATTACAGTGTGTTCAGATCGCAGAGATTAGATTTGTAAATCAGTCCCCTCCTTTAAAAAAAGAAAAAGAAAAGAAAACACTCAAAATCCTAGGACAAGAAAAGGAAAATACCCCATATCAAAGAACTCGATATTTGTCACCTTTGTGATCTGAGCTCTGAATTTGACATCTTTGCCTTACCCTGAGGTTGTTTACATCTCTAACCACATTTTATTTGCTTTATGTCAAATAATGTTTTGCTGAAGTGAGAAAGTACTGACTTCAACAAAACTGTCGCCTGAAATCTCTCTCAGGATGCCCTTTTGTTTTCCTTGTTTCAGGACTTCTTGAATTCTTGAAGTTCTGTGTGAGGTGCAGGCTGGGGAAAAGTGGGGACGTCTCTATCTCCTAATCTTTGATCCTTCATAGCCTTTTCTGAACACAGGATTATTGAAAATCAAATCATTCTCTTCTGATGCACAATTTTGAAAAAAAAATTACCACTACTGAAATAAATAGTTCTCAAAGAAATTTAAAGTTAATTAGCAAGCATTCCCCTGAAAACTAAAATCTTTAAGAAATGCACCAAACCTTAGTTTAAAAAAATATGCTGGACCTGGGAACGTAACTCAGTGGCTGTGATTGTGCAAGGCCAGGGATTGACTCTCTGTGCTGCAAACAATCACAACAGGAAGCAAGGAGATGTGGACATCTGATTCGGTGGAAAGCGTGGGTAATTCCAACCAGCACTGTGACTCTGGCAGTAACTTCCTCAATCTGGGCTGATTGGTCTACAATGGTGGCAGTCACAGACAATGTCTCCAAGCACAAGGTGGAGCTTCTGGGCTCCTGCTCTCAAGGACAGGATATCTCTTTATTTTAAATTTGCTTGAGCAAAAGAATTATGGTCCTCATGGCATTTGTTTAAAGCATTCAGGTGCTGCAAGGCTTACAGCTCATCACTTCACCTACTGAAGGGCATCTTTCTTGTTTTCAAGTTTTGGAAATTATGAATAAATCTGCTGTAAACATATGTGAGAAGGTTTTCCTCAAGACATATGTTTTTAACTCCTTTGGTAAATGCCATATCGCTATATCATATGGTAAGAATATGCTTAGTTTTGTAAGAAGTCTCCAAATTATCTTTTCAAGTGGCTATACTAATGTATATATATATATATATATATATATATATATACTAAAGTGTTTGTGTACACTATGATAATGGAGTGTACACTTGAATTATGTTGTTTCTGTGTGTACTTGTGTGTGGGAATATGCACAAGAGTTCAGGGACACAAAGGAACCATGTGTGAGGTCCTCTTGGCGCAGGGGTAGCAGGTAATTGTGGGCCCTTGATATGGGTGCTGGTGACTGAACTGCAGTCCTCTGCAAGAGCAGGAATTATCTTGAACCATTGAGTTGTCTTGTGGTCCTAGATCTCACACTATCTATACTAGAGATTGTAGTTTTAAGCTACAAATCCAGTTTTCTGAAGGGCAGAAGAAAATGTGATTTGCATGTTTACTAGAGTTGTACATTTCTGTTTTGAAGTATATTGTATTGATTAATTGTAGCTTCACATTCCCTGGGTTTAAATTCTACATGAGACTTTACCAACCTTAACTAAGTAATTTTCCTTTCTCATATATAAAACAGAAATAAAATTCTTGACATTTCTTAAAAGCAGGCACTGTATGGATATTTAGAACAGAGGCAGTGGTTTGAGCTTTACTGTATGGACAGATAAAGGCTTACCGTTTTAATTGGATGTTTTTTTATTTATATTTCACATGTTATCCCTTTTCCAAGTTTCCTGTACATAAACCTACTATCCCAACACCCTGGGTTGGATTTGTGAAAAGATAGCATGTAAATATGGTTTTGTCATGGAATACTTCGGTTTCCCCTTCTATGTTAATTTAGAGTTTTGCTGGATATAGTAGCCTGGGTTGGCATTTGTGTTCTCTTAGTGTCTATCTGACATCTCTCCAGGATCTTCTGGCTTTCATGGTCTCTGGGGAGAAGTCTGGTGTAATTCTGATAGGTCTGCTTATATATCATAGTAGGTCTCCTACTTCTTCTATGAGGGTGTTACTCCACCCATCCACACAATCCTTCCTGTCTCCCTACCCTAATATTCCCTTATATGGGGCGGGGGTGTACAGCACTGATAGGACCAAGGGCTTTTCTTCCCATTGGTGCCCAACAAGGCCATGCTCTGCTACATATGCAGCTAGAGCCATGTGTAACTCTATGGATGGTGGTTTAGTCCCTGGGGGCTGTGGCTGGTATGGGGTTGGAAACCAATTCAGTTCCTTCAATCCTTTCTCGAAGTCCTCCAATGGGACCCCATTCTCAGTTCAAAGGTTGGCTGTGAGCATTTGCCTCTTTATTTGTAGGGCTCTAGCATAGCCTTACAGGAGACAGCTGTATCAGGTTCCTGTCAGCATGCACTTTTTGGCATCAGCAACATTGTCTGGGTTTGGAGGTTGCCTGTATAGGGTCTGGATTCCCAGGTGGGGCAGGCTCAGAATGGCCATTCCTTCAGTCTCTGCTCCAAACTTTGTCTCCATATCTCCTCCTATGAATAATTTTTGTTCCCCCTTCTAAGAAGGACTGAAGCATCCACACTTTGGTGGTCCTACTTATTGAGCTTAGTGTAGTCTATGGATTGTATTAATGTGAGCTTTTGGCCTAATATCCACTTATCAGTGAATGCATACCATGTGTGTTTTTTGTGATTGGGTTACCTTATTCAGGATGATATTTTCTACTTTCATCCATTTCCCTAAGAATTTCATGAGGTTATTGCTTTTAAAGCTGAGTATTACTCCATTGTGTAATTGTACCACATTTTCTGTATCTGTTCCTCTCTTCAAAGACATCTGGATTCTTTCCAGCTTCTGGCTATTATAAATAAGGTTGCTATGAACGTAGTGGAGCATGTGTCCTTCTAATGTGTTGGAGCATCTTTTGGGTATATGCCCAGGAGTGTTATAGCTGGGTCCTCAGGTAATAATATGTCCAATTTTCTGAGGAACATACAGACTGATTTCCAGAGTGGTTATACCAGCTTGCTATCCCACCATCAATGAAGGAGTGTTTCTCTTTCTCTATATCCTCACTGTATCTGTTGTCACCTGAGTTTTTAATCTAAGCCATTCTGACAGGCGTGAAGTGGAATCTCAGGGTTGTTTTGATTTGTATTTCCTTGATGACTAACAATGTTGAATATTTCTCTAGGTACTTCTTAGCCATTCGATATTTCTCAGATGAGAGTTCTTTGTTTAGCTCCGTAGCCCATTTTTTTTTTTTTAAAATAGGGTATTTGATTCTCTGGAGTGTAACTTCTTGAGTTCTTTTAGATATTAGCCCTCTATTGGATTTAGGCTTGTTAAAGATCTTTTCCCAATTTGTTGGTTGCCATTTTGTCCTATTGACACTGTCCTTTGCCTTACAGAAGCTTTTCAATTTTATGAGATCCTATTTGTTAATTCATGATCTTAGAGCATAAGCCATTGGTGTTTTTTTCAGGGAATTTTCCCCAGTGCCCATGTGTTCAAGGCTCTTCCCCCACTTTTTCTTCTATTAGTGTGAGTGTGAGTCTAGTTTTATGTCCAGGTCCACTTAGATTGGATCTTTGTACAGAGTGGTTAGATGGATCAATTTTCATTCTTCTACATGCTGACCTCCAGTTGAACCAACACCATGTGTTGAAAATGCTATCTTTTTTGTTTGTGTGGCTATCTTCTTTAGGGTTAGTTGAAATTAGATTACTTTCCTGCTTTTACCTCCTTGTTTTGGAGTTTTCTATTATCCTGGTAGGGCTGGATTTGTGGAAAGGGATCATGTAAATATGGTTTTGTCATGAAATACTTCGGTTTCTCCATCTATGTTAATTTAGAGTTTTGCTGGATATAGTAGCCTGGGTTGGCATTTGTGTTCTCTTAGGGTCTGAACGACATCTGCCCAGGGTCTTCTGACTTTCATAGTCTCTGATGAGAAGTCTGGTGTAATTCTGATACGCCTGTCTATATATGTTACTTGGCCTTTTTCTTTTACTGCTTTCAATATTCTTCTTTGTTTTGTTCATTTAGTGTTTTGACTATTATGTTACAGGAGGAATTCCTTTTCAGGTCCAACTATTTGGAGTTTTGTAGGCTTCTTGTATGTTTATGAGCATCTGTTTCTTTAGGTTATGGACATTTTCTTCTATAAATTTGTTGAAGATATTTACTAGCCCTTTAATCTGGGAATCTTTGCTCTCTTCTATACTTATTATCCTAGGTTTAATCTTCTCATTGTGTCCTGGATTTCCTGGATGTTTTGGGCTAGGAGCTTTTTGCATTTTCCATTTTCTTTGATGGCTGTGTCAATGTTTTCTGTGGCATCTTCTGTCCCTGAGATTCTCTCTTTAATCTCTTTGTGTTCTGTTGGCGATGCTTGCATCTATGACTCCTGATCTCTTTCCTAGGTCTTCTATCTCTGGGGTTGTCTCCCTTTGTGCTTTCTTTATTGTTTCTATTTCCATTTTTAGATCCTGAGTGGTATCATTCAATTCCTTCACCTGTTTGGTTGTGTTTTCCTGTAATTCTTTAAGGGATTTTTGTATTTTCTCTTTAATGTTTACCTGTTTTCTCCTGTGTTTTTTAATGGAGTTATTTATGTCCTTCTAAAAGTCCTCTATTATCATCATGAGATGTGATTTTTAAATCCAAATCTTGCTTTTCTGTACTGTTAGGATATCCAGCATTTGGTTTGGTGGGAGAACTGGGCTTCGATGATGCCAAGTAGTCTTGGTTTCTGTTCCTTAGGTACCTGTGTTGGTCTCTTGCCATCAGGTTGTCTTTGGTGTTAGCTGGTCTTGCTGTCTCTGACAGTGGCTTGACCCTCCTGTAAGCCTATGTGTCAGCACTCCTGAGAGACTGGCTTTCTCCCAGTGGTTCTGGGTATAGAGAGCTTTGTCACAGGGTCATCTCTGGGCACAAGTGGAAACTGGAAGTTTCCTGTCCCAAACTGCTCTTTGTTTTCTGTGTTCTTAGGGCTCTAGGAGGGTCCCTCTGAGCAGAAGTGTGGTCTTACCTCTGGTTTCAGGTGTGCCAGAACTCTTGGAGATTGGCTTTCAGTTCCTGGTGCAGGCAGAAACTGGAGGGGTCCTGTCCCATACTGTTCTTAGCTTTCTGTGTCCAGAGGGCTCCGGGCGATTTCCTCTTGGACCAGGAATGTGATCAGAAGTGGTGGTCTCCCCTGTGCTTTGTCCACACTTCTATGCTTATCTTTTTAATCTCAGTTTTTCAAGTAAAAACCTGCATTATGAGGCTAAGGTGAAAGAGGTGTTCCTTCTTTTCTTCTTTCTGACATGGAGTCTTACTATACAGTATAGTGTCCTAAACGAACTGTAATTCAGCATTGACTTGAGTTTCAACTCTCTTCTTTAAATTTTATTCTGGCCAAGTAGGTTCTGAGGATAGTACTCAAATGGTACACTTTTTTTCTGAAAACTCTGTTCCCTTTGAGTCATCTTTCCTCTTGCAAGCCTAAGACAATATATTCTTATTTGAAATTAAGGATGATTCTTTAAGGTGGGGTACCTGGAGTAGGTAACAGCGATTGGAATATAAAAATAAATGAATGAATAAATAAATAACAAGTAAATAAGCAAATAAAAACCTGCTTCTATATAAAAGTGCTCAGCAAAATTAAATGTAGTAATGGAATCAAAAAGTAAAAAGGATATTATTGATAAAAGTAATAATCTTGAGGCTTTAGTGGTTGAGTGGTATGATTCATGTATTGTTATTTTAGTTGTTAGTTTCTATTTTCTGTTATAACAAATGACTCTTCCAGCAGGCATGATCATAAGGAAATGTGAGTATCTATTTGTCTCTACTATTTGGTTTATAGTAAGCATTAAAAAGATGTTAGCTATAATTGAAGAATGCCTACAGTTTTTTGAAATCCCATCTAGATTTCTTTTTTTATTACATTTTTACAAGATAAATATAACTAACCAAAATATTGGAAGATTTATTGAGAGTAAGAATTTAATAATTATATATAAAAATAAGGTTATATTTCCAGTCTCAAATTTACTGTCTTCTAGGTCACCTGCCATGGTAGTCTAAAATTAGGGGGCTGGACTACTTGGGATCTGAGGTACTTTTCAGTTTTATGCTTGAACAGTTCTAGTAGAGAACTAGAAAGGCAGCCTACCATGAAGTGCTCAATTGTGCACTGAACATGACTACACCTTTTACAACCAGCTCTTCTTTCTTTCAACAAGAATACTTTAAGCAATGTTTCTTCTTTTTCCTTTCAAACAAACAAACAAACAAACAAACAACAAGCAAACATGTTTCTCCTCCTGGACTAGTCTGATGCATAGGAAAAATGAGAGCATTTCAGAGGAGAAGATTCCCCAGTGTTTGAGCATATCCATTTCAGAGTCACTGCCAGGATTATGGCGTTGCATGTGTCAGTGAGTAAGTAAGATGCAGTCCCTGTCCAGAAAGTTTAGGAGAGCAAGGAGGCTGCGAGCCACTTTGTAATTCCATCTAACAGAGCTGTCGCTATCCCTCCAGGTAACAGAGCACTATGTCACTTCTCAAAGTACATAGGATACTCTGGAGCCCTAATGTGCTAAACATGGGCAGGAAATCATCTTATTTCATCTGAGTTCTTCCTTAGGGCTTTCACACAGAGTCTTGATAGATTCTCCATTATATAATAGATGGTACTACCTTTTCTTTGATAGTAAGTACTACAGTGACTAGGTTTTCTTTTTCTTTTTGCAGTCTTTCTTTTATTTCATTGGATATTATTTTAAATTAAATTTCAAATGTTATTCCCTTTCCAAGTTTCTCTTCCAGAAACCCCCCATTCTATCCCCCTTCCCCCACTTCTATGAGGTTGTTCCTCCACCCACCCACCCACTCCCTACCACCTCCTTGCCCTGAGAAGCCCCTACACTGGGGTACTGAGGCTTGACAGGACCAAGGGCTTCTCTTCTTATTGATGCCTGACAAGGCCATCCTCTGCTATATATGTGGCTGGAGCTGTCTGTCCACCCCTGTGTATTCTAGTGATGATCGTTTTGTCCCTGGGAGCTCTGGTGGGTCTGGTTGGTTGATATTGTTGTTCTTCAAACTCCTTCAGCTCCTTCAGTCCTTTCTATATCTCCTCCACTGGGGATCCATCCCATATAGAGCCCTCAAATCTAAATAATATTGTGAAAATCAAGAAGTGCATGCTGACAGGAAGAAGACTGATATAGCTATCTCCTAATAGGTTCTGCCAGAACCTGACAAATATAGAGGTGGATGCTCACAGCCAACCACTGAGCTGTGTCACTGTGTGACAGCAGGAACATGAGACAAGAGTAGAATGGAAGCCAACCTTCTGTGCTTGAGGCCATCTTAAAGGAGAGGCAGGGAGGCCTCTATTTATCTTCTAAACTAATATTTTGCAAAGCTAATACCTTCTATCATTTAATCCACACTTCTGAATAGGAGTATATAAATGAAGAGAAATGGAATTTGATTACTGCTGTAGATGACCTTGTTATGTGGATTCATGAGGCATGTTCTATTAAGTGACTTTTAGGCAAAGTTATTTTTGTAAGGACATGTAGTGGTGCTGTGTATAGCTCTACAGGCAAAGGTTGGCTTGTAGTATATAGATACACTGTGGGACATTTTTAGGAATACAGAGGGAAAGCAAAGCCTGTAAATAAGGGATGTTTTAAATACCAGAACCGAAATAACTTGACTTAAGCTGAATGACAAGATTCTATAATTTTGTTGTTGTTGCTGCTGCTTTTGTTTTGTTTTCAATATTATCTTCATGTGTGTGTGTGTGTGTGTGTGTGTGTGTGTTTTGTTTTTAAATCTTTTTTTCTTTGTCTTCTGGCTATCTAGGTGGGAAGTGACAGGCTTTGTAACCTCTGGCTTAAAATGCCCGAGTTCCCAAAGTAGCCCTGCTTGATGCAGTAGAGTAGGCAAGGTAACATACATAGTTTGATATTCATTCATGGTTTTATTGAGCATAGGGAGAAAGAAAGAGGATATAATTTTTTATGTGGCAAATAGAGGTAGAAAGAAAATATTTTTTAGATGACTTTGTATTTTGTGTTTGCTTGTTTGCTTGTTCATTAAATGCCTGCCTCTCTAGGGCTTAGGTTCATAAAGCAGGTGGTGTTTGTTCCATCCACAGTACTTTAAGAATCTAACTCAGTGTCTATAACATCTTTGATGCTCAATGAAATCTCACTGAATGGAAAGTAACACAAATAACTTTTATCTTATTCATTGGTTTATGCATATGTGTTTGCATGTTTGGGGGCTGTGGTAGGGTCAGGAGAGGTACAAAGTCTGAGACAGAAAGAAAAAAGATACCAGCTAATACTGGTTATGATGTTTTTAGTGTCCTAGCAAATTTTCTCACAGAGTTTTCAAGCTAAAATAAATACATAACAGTTCAATTCAATGTGCTGGTCTATATAATTTAATAACTATTAGTAACTGATGAACATTAAGGCATACATATACATTGAATTTCTATTTTATTCTTGTCCAAATTGTATGCAAATGAGATATGTCAGCCTATTAGGCATTGCAAATCATTGAAACTTTGGATTCAGATTAGACACTACTAGCTCCTCCCCCTCTGTACTCTACCTTAATCTCCATGAAGCAAGTGTTCTTCGAAAATGCTGAAAACCCAGTTTCAGAAGAATGTACTATAATTAAAAGCAATTTTACACAGTCTACTGTTGAAACTATGAACAATTTCATGCTTGGAGTTTGCATAGCATTTAACATAAATAAAATGTATCTCCATTTCTAAAATTTAAAAATATCCTATGGCAAATTCATCATGACCATTTTGGAAATACTATGTAAAGCTTAGAAAATTCATGGTTGTATTTATTTTTATTTCAAAGACTGAAAATATTAGCTGGGAACGCAGGTATGGCAGTACAAACTTTCCAAATTAGTGTTTTTATTACTGTTATGAAACACCGTGACCAAAAGCAAGTTGCAGGGGGCAGGCAGAAAGATTTACCTGAATTATAGCTCCACATCAAAGTTCATCATTGAGAAAAGTCAGGACAGGAGCTCAAACAGGACAGGCCCCAAGAGGGAGGAGTTGATGCAGAGGTCATGGAGGGGTGCTGCCTACTGACTTGCTCATTATGGTTTACTCAGTCTGGCTTCTTATAGAGCTCAGAGATAGCACCATTCCAGTTGGCAGGGCCTTCGTCATCTATCATTAATAGGAAAATGCTCCACTGATGGAGCTTATGGAGGCATTTCCTCAATATTGACATTCTGTCCCTCAGGACGACTTTAGCCTGTGTCTTGTTGATAGAAATCTAGACATTGCACATATTTTAATCGTACTGTGGATTTCTTTTTAATTTTAGAAAATTGTCATTCAGTAAAATTTACCATTATAATGTGTTTTGAAAATACTTTAATTATATTTCTTCAAAAATGAATTATTTGATCAGCCCTAAGTAAGAAACTTATACCATCTGCTTTGAGGCTAAAGGAGCATTTTGGAAGAGGGAGCAGAAAGACTGTAAGAGTCAAGAGACCTGAGAGAAAGGTTGTGAAATGTTGCCTTATGGAGAGCATCTAACCACAGTGTCACTTCACAATTAGATATCACAGGCTCCCAGAAATGGCAGATGCCTGCACTCGCACAAAAATGAACAAGTCAATCATGAGGCACTGATGGAGGAGGACCTTGCAGCTTACTATTGAATTAGTTGCTACTGACTAGTTCAGGTAGAGTTGGAATCGGTGCCTTCAGTTGTTTTCCTACTGGTGACCACATTAGGATCCAATGGGTAATTCTGAACCAGTGGTCACACAGATGGCTTTGGCGAAGTTATAATTATTGGTCACAAAAGTGAACCTAAAGTCATGAATCCTGGAAAGGGATGAACTGGGAGAAAGGAAAGTTTTTATGAGAAAGTATGGAAAGGATGTAATCAGAATGCATTATGCACATGTGTAAGATTATTTTTTAAAAAGCAACCCAGCAACATCAAGCATATTCTCATCATCATTGGTACCCCCACTACCACCATCATCATCATCACCATCATCGTCATTGTCACCATCCTCCTACTCTTCATTATCATCATCGTCATCATTTCCTTACTTCCAAAGCTAAGACTCTGAATCAGCAAACGATATGTCTTTGCTTACTAGACAGTTCAGATAGAATGGAACATGATTGTCTGGCTGTGGGAGGGGTGATGTGCTGGTCATGCTCACCATCAGCATCAAAGGACATGCAGCATCTGCAATACATCACAGCCTGTGTCAACCTACAAATCATACTTTGGAACTTAGGAATTTACTTAAAAGACTCATAGTGAATTACTATGACAAATAGGTGTAGTCTAACATCTGCCTTCTCACTAAATGCTTTATTCTTGGCATTTATAAATGTTCATTACCAACATACATTCTTCAGTAAGTTTGAATTTTCAAAGATAATTTATAATCCCAATCATTTCTCTTCTGAATCCAGCTAGCCACCATCCTTTCTTAGTTGAAATGGGAGGTTTCAGAGGGTTAAGTGAGTTTCACCCACACAAAAAGTCAACATCCAGTATTTCTTTAAATGTGGACTCCTTGACAATCACAGCTCTCCATTTTCAAGGCCTGCAAATTTAAAGGATCTGGTAATAACAGGCCTGCTATCCTCTGAGATGATCTCCTGCCAAAGTGCCACTGCAGTCAAGCTTGAGTCCAACACTGGGTCAAAGTACCAGTGAACCATGACTGGCAGAAGACTAATTTGAGAGAACTATCTGCCTCAGCCTCCTCCTCTCTCTCCTAATGGTCAACTCAGCCACAAACTACTCAGCTTGTCTACTATTCTGTGAGTAGGAAAAGAGAAGAAAGGAATTAGACGATTTCTCCCTTTTCTCTGTGTACAGAACTTCCCTCTGTCACCAATCCATTGCTGAGCATGCTGAGAGTAAACCCTCCATGTATAACTTCAAAATAGACCTTCAGAGTGAAACTATCCTCCAGAATTAGGGTGCTATTAAGCATGATGCATAAGGTTTCCACAATACATTTATACATTGCATATCTAGCTCCATCCTTGCAAGTGCTAATGAATATCTCCACTGATTATCTGTAGTAAAGTGCTTCAGAGTTAACCATGTGAAAGGAACTTAGCACTTGTATTGCTAAGAACAGCCACATCAGCTAGAGTCCTGCATTGGTTGTTCATGTAGCAACACATATTCAAGGTTTATGGCAAATACGATCCTAATGACAGTGCATGAAGTACCCACTAAAAAACTCACAGAAAGATTCATTTACCACGAGTGCCCAGTTGTTTGTAATCTTAATTCTCTTCCTCTTCATTCTTATATTTTATTTAAATTACTACCTGAAATATGTGTGAAAGGACAGGAATGTATACTGGTGCAAAATGTCTCCAGGTATTTATTTGTAGTAGAATGCATTTTGAGAAGACAAGTAATTAAGTAAAGATATATTACCTGACATTATGAAATTATGGCAAGGCAAATATAGACCTCAGAGTTTCTAACTGTTGACTTGGAAGATTGATATACCCTACGAGTTTACTGGGAACCTTGTAGACTTGTTGCTATACATAAAACACGGTGTACAGATCATTACAGATTGACTTTCTATATGTATCTTAGGAAGGTCCTTCTCTGTCTTTCTCAGAAAGAAGCTTCAAGGTAAATGTGTCAGTTCCACTCACAGTATAGCAAGGAGCATTTGCTGTTCTCACTGTGACTACAGATTATCTGGCACCTCAATGAGGTCCTTCACTTCTCTCTTAAGGGAGATATATATGTGTGTGTAGTTATATCGTCATGGACAATGGTCAAAAGAAGCCTTAGTGGAAAGAAATATATATAAATTATAACACGAGGGGAAGCTTTTTTAAAAAAGGATGAGATTTACACACACACATATAAGAATTCAAGTTTAGAAAGTGGGGAGTAACTCTGAGTGTGGTGTGTGTGTGTGTGTGTGTGTGTGTGTGTGTGTGTGTGTGTGTGTGTGTGAAAGAGAGAGAGAGAGAGAGAGACAGAGACAGAGACAGAGACAGAGACAGAGACAGAGACAGAGACAGAGAGAGAAGTTGGAAGGTTTATTGGTTTCAGAGAACATGCTTACTTATATAAACTTTATCCTTTTGTTTTCTTGTACCTCTGAGGTCCCTCAGTGTGGGATTTCTCCAAGACAACAATCATCTGTGCAAAATTAATATGGTGGGTATGATTTTTCTTTCTCTTAATGCAGGTGTTTTGTAGTGAGTGGTCAATGAGTTACTCTAATCTCTTAGAAGACAGCTTACTCTGATTATATTTAAGCTCCCCCTTTCACTCCACACTTTCAGGCTCCCAGGTCATCTTCCCAGAAAGATACCTCATGCTCTTTTTCAATGTCTCTTCATGATCTCTCACACAGCCTCATTTACACTGCTAATTTCACTTTAGAGCTGGCATCCTTTTCAATGTCCCTGGGTGTGCTGTGCTAACATGTTAAAATATTAGTTTTTATTAATGTAAAAGGGACAAAGCTCTAATAATCACACCTCTTAATTTGCTATAGTTCCATAGGGGGACCACAATCCTAGAACCTGAGAATGAACAGCTCCTGGAAATGCAGATGTACTTGGAACTCTGCCGCAAATTTGTATTTTATACTGGCAGACAGAATTTTCTTTGCATTGCACTCAAGTTCAAATCCCTACTTTAGAAAATTATCTGATATCTCCAAATAATGAAAAGTATTTTCCTGATCATATGTGATGGATAATTTACTTTCAACAAGGATTGTTGTACATTTAGTCCAGAAAATGGAGGGATCTGTGGTTAGTATTGAGAAATGTCAGGCTTCTATGAGACCGCACATGAGGGAGATAGAGTATATCTATCTCCGGATATGCTTCAGGAAAGTTCTATGTTTCAAAAGGCTCACAACCCTACTCACTGTGTACATAAATGTATATGATACTTTAAATAAGCTACCTGATTTAGGAAGAATTCATATGAGTTTCACATACGCATGAAGGCATTAGCATAAGGCTAAAATATCAAGCCGTGTAAATGCAAGGAAGAGAACATTAGATGCGAAATCAAAACCAAGGATATTTTCTAAAATTGAACATTAAATTTAGTTCCTGTGCAGGTCACAAAGGCCAGAAAAGAAATTCTATGAGTCATGTAGTATTCATTTCCTAATAAAAGAATGTATGACCATTGGTAAGAAGAAAATGTTCCCGGAAATAAAATCAAACAAAAATCTAACTGTGGATTACTATAATAAAGTATCTTTAATAATGGTCTTCAGAGAAGATGCAGAATATTTATTAATTTGGCTATTTCTTATGCTGACTGGCAATGAAAAGCAAGAGAATAATAATGCTATATTATAATTATTTGACACGTTTTTATAGGAAATGAAGAAATAGTCATCATGACCATTGGAATCTGTTATTTTGTTCCAGCTGGAAGTGGCTAGATGGGCTGTTCAAGTGCCAAGAGTTCTTATATTGCTCCCTCTAGACAGCCCCGTTCATAGCCTGGCTGATAACTGTGTTAATACCAATGCTCTGCAAGGCCATGCACCCTAGTTTGTTTTCAGCAGTCTGGAAGACCCCTTATGTTTGCAACCTTTCTCTCTCTCTTTTTTCTTTGTTTTCTTTTTTTTCCCATCTTTATTAAATTGGGTATTTCTTATTTACATTTCAAATGTTATTTGCTTTCCCAATTTCCATGCCAATACGCCCTAACCCCTCCCCCTCCCATTCTATATGGGTGTTTTCCTCCCAAACCTTCCCCCATTATGGCCCTCCCCACAAGACTCCCATTCACTAGGGGTCCAGCCTTGGCAGGACCAAGGGCTTCCCCTTCCACTGATGTTCTTACTAGGATATTCATTGCTACCTAGGAGGTTGGAGCCCAGGGTCAGTTCATGTATAGTCTTTGGGTAGTGGCTTAGTCCCTGGAAGCTCTGGTTGGTTGGCATTGTTGTTCATATGGGGTCTCAAACCCCTTCAGCTCTTTCAGTCCTTTCTCTGATTCCTTCAATAGGGGTCCCGTTCTCAGTTCAGTGGTTTCCTGTGGGCATTCGACTATGTAATTGCCATATTCTGTCTGTGTTTCTCAGGAGAGATCTACGTCTAGTTCCTGTCAGCCTGCACTTCTTTGCTTCATCCATCTTATCGAGTTTGGTGGCTGTATATGTATGGGCCACATGTGGGGCAGGCTCTGAATGGGTGTTCCTTCAGCCTCTGTTCTAAACTTTGCTTCCCTATCCACTCCAAAGGGTATTCTTGTTCCCCTTTTAAAAAAGGAGTGAAGCATTCACATTTTGGTCATCCTTCTTGAGATTCATGTGTTCTGTGCATCTAGGGTAATTCAAGCATTTGGGCTAATATCCACTTATCAATGAGTGCATACCATGTGTGTTTTTCTGGGATTGGGTTACCTCACTCAGGATAATATTTTCCAGTTCCATCCATTTGCCTTTGAATTGCATAAAGTCACTGGTTTTGATAGCTGAGTAGTATTCCATTGTGTAGATGTATCACATTTTCTGTATCCATTACTCTGTTGAAGGGCATCTGGGTTCTTTCCAGCTTCTGGCTATTATAAATAAGGCTGCTATGAACATAGTGGAGCATGTGTCTTTGTTATAGGTTGGGGCATCTTTTGGGTATATGGCCAAGAGAGGTATAGTTGGGTTCTCAGGTAGTTCAATGTCCAATTTTCTGAGGAACCTCCAGACTGATTTCCAGAATGATTGTACCAGCCTGCAATCCCACCAACAATGGAGTGTTCCTCTTTCTCCACATCTTTACCAGCATCTGCTGTAACTGGGAGTTTTTGATCTTAGCCATTCTGACTAGTATGAGGTGAAATCTCAGGGTTGTTTTGATTTGCATTGCCCTTATGACTAAAGATGTTGAACATTTCTTTAAGTGTTTTTGAGCCATTCGGCATTCCTCAGCTGTGAATTCTTTGTTTAGCTCTGAACCACATTTTTAATAGGTTTTTTTGTCTCCCTACAGTCTAACTTAGTGAGTTCTTTTTATATTTTGGATATAAGCCCTGTATCAGTTGTACAATTGGTAAAGATCTCTTCCCAATTTGTTGGTTGCGGTTTTGTCCTAACAACCGTGTTCTTTGCCTTACAGAAGCTTTGTAGTTTTATGAGATCCCATTTGTAGATACTTGATCTTAGAGCATAAGCCATTGGTGTTTTGTTGGAAATTTTCTCCAGGGCCCATGTGTTCGAGATTTTTCCCCACTTTTTCTTCTATTAGATTGAGGGTACACAGTTTGATGTGGAAGTCCTTGATCCACTTGGACTTAAGCTTTGTACAGGGTGATAAGCATGGATCGATCTGCATTCTTCTACATGTTGACCTCCAGTTGAACCAGCACCATTTGCTGAAAATGCTATCTTTTTTCCATTGAATGGTTTTGGCTCCTTTGTTAAAAATCAAGTGACCATAGATTTGTGGGTTCATTTCTGGGTTTTCAATTCTATTCCACTGGTGTATTTGCCTGTCTATGTACCAATACCATACAATTTTTTATCACTATTGCTTTGTAATACTGCTTGAGTTCAGGGATAGTGATTCCCCCGGAAGTCCTTTTATTGTTGAGGATAGTTGTAGCTATCCTGAGTTTTTGTCATTCCAGATGAATTTGCAAATTGTTCTAACTCTCTGAAGAATTGGGTTGGAATTTTAATGGGGATTGCATTGAATCTGTAGGTCCCTTTTGGTAAAATGGCCATTTTTACAATATTAATCCTGCAAATCCCTGAGCATGGGAGATCTTTCCATCTTCTGAGATCTTCTTCAATTTCTTTCTTCAGAGGCTTGCAGTTCATATCATACAGATTTTTCACTTGCTTGGTTAAAGTCACACCGAGGTATTTTATATTATCTGGGACTATAAAGAAGGGTGTTGTTTCCCTAATTTCTTTCTCAGTTTGTTTCTCTTTTGTGTAGAGGAAGGCTACTGATTTATTTGAGTTAATTTTATACCCAGTCACTTTGCTCAAGGTGTTTATGAGGTTTAGAAGTTCTCTAGTGGAACTTTTTGGATCACTTAAATATACTATCATATCATCTGCAAATAGTGATATTTTGACTTCTTCCTTTCTAATCTCTACCCCTTTGATCTTTTTGTTGTCTGATTGCTCTGGCTAGGACTTCGAGAACTGTATTGAATAAGTATGGAGAGAGAGGGCAGCCTTGGCTTGTTCCTGATTTTAGTGGGATTGCTTCAAGTTTCTTCCCATTTAGTTTAATGTTAGCTACTGGTTTGCTGTGTATGGCTTTAATTATGTTTAGGTATGGGTCTTGAATTCCTGTTCTTTCCAGGACTTTTATCTTGAAGGGGTGTTGAATTTTATCAAATGCTTTCTCAGCTTCTAATGAAATGATCATATGGTTTTTATCTTTCAGTTTTATGTACTGGTTTAGGTTGATGACTTTCCACATATTAAACCATCCCTGCATACCTGGGATGAAGTCTACTCGATCATGATGGATGATTGTTTTGATATGTTCTTAGGTTTGGTTTGTACGAATTTTATTGAGTATTTTTGCGTCGATATTCATAAAGGAAATTGGTCTGAAGTTCTCTATCTTTGTTGGGTCTTTGTGTGATTTTGATACAAGAGTAATTGTGGCTTCCTAGAAGAAATTACATAGTTCTTCGTCTGTTTCAATTTTGTGGAATAGTTTGGATAGTATTGGTATGAGGTCTTCTATGAAGGTCTGATAGAATTCTGCACTGAACTCATCTGGACCTGGGCTCTTTTTGGTTGGGAGACTTTTAATGACGGCATCTATTTGTTTAGGATTTATGGGGTTGCTTAAATGTTTTACCTCTTCCTGATTTAAGTTCAGCACCTGGTATCTGTCTAGGAAATTGTCCATTTCCTGCAGATTTTCAAGTTTTGTTGAATATAGGCTTTTGTAGTAGGATCTGATGATTTTTTGAATTTCCTCTGATTCTGTAGTTATGTCTCCCTTTTCATTTCTGATTTTGTTAATTTGGACACACTCTCTGTGTTCTGTGTTCTCTGGTTAATCTGGCTAAGGGTTATCTATCTTCTTTTTTTTTTTTCTGGGCTGGGGACGGAACCCAGGGGCCTTGTGCTTGCTGGGCAAGCGCCCCTACCACTGAGCTAAATCCCCAACCCCTCTGAGCTAAATCCCCAACCCCTCTGAGCTAAATCCCCAACCCCATCTATCTTCTTGATTTTCTCAAAGAACCAGCTTTTGGTTCTGTTGTATAGTCCTTTTTGTTTCTACTTGGTTGATTTCAGCTCTGAGTTTGATTATTTCTTGATGTCTACTTCTCCTGGGTATATTTGCTTCTTTTTGTTCTAGAGCTTATAGGTGTGCTGTAAAGTTGCTGATATATGTTCTCTCCTGTTTCTTTCTGCAGGCACTCAGAGCTATGACTTTTCCTCTTAGCACAGCTTTCATTGTGCTCCATAAGTTTGGGTATGTTGTACATTCATTTTCATTAAATTCTAAGATGTCTTTAATTTCTTTCTTTATTTCTTCCTTGACCAGGTTATCATTGAGTACAGCATTGCTCAACTTCCATGTATATGTGGGCGTTCTTCCCTTACTGTTATTGAAGACCAGCTTTAGCCCATGGTGGTCTGATAGGACGCATGGGATTATTTCAATTTTTCTGTATCTGTTGAGGCCTGTTTTATGACCAATTATATGGTCAATTTTGGAGAAAGTACCATGAGGTGGTGAGAGGAATGTATATCCTTTTGCTTTAGGATAGAATGTTCTATAAATACCTGATAAGTCCATTTGGTTCATGACTTCTCTTAGTCCGTCTACGTCTCTGTTTAATTTCTGATTCCATGATCAGTCCATTGATGAGAGTGGGGGGTTGAAATCTCCTACTATTATTGTGTGAGGTACAATGTGTGCTTTGAGCTTTAGTAATGTTTCTTTTATGTATGTAGGTGCCCTTGTATTTGGGGCATAGATATTTAGGATGCAGAGTTCATCTTGGCGGATTTTTCCTTTGATGAATATGAAATGTCCTTCCTTATCTTTTTTGATGACTTTCATTTGAAAATTGATTTTATTCAACATTAGAATGGCTATTCCAGCTTGCTTCTTTGGACCATTTGCTTGTAAAGTTGTTTTCCAGCCTTTTACTCTGAGGTAGTATCCGTCTTTGCCTCTGAGGTGTGTTTCCTGTAGGCAGCATAATGCTGGGTCCTCATTGTGTATCCAGTTTGTCAGTCTGTGTCTCTTTTTTGGGGAATTGAGTCCATTGATGTTGAGAGATACTAAGGAATAGTGACTGTTGTTTCCTGTTATCTTCGTATTTGGAGGTGAGATTATGTTTGTGTGCTTGTCTTCTCTTTGTTTTGTTACAAAACCATTAGTTTCTTGCTTTTTCTAGGGTGTAGCTTGCCTTCTTGTATTGGGTTTTACCATTTATTATCCTTTGTAGGGCTGGATTTGTAGAAAGATATTGTGTATATTTGGTTTTGTCATGGATTATCTTGGTTTCTCCATCTACGTTAATTGAGAGTTTTGCTGAATACAATAACCTGGACTGGAATTTGTGTTCTCTTAGGGTCTGCATCTGTCCTGGATCTTCTGGCTTTCATAGTCTCTGGTGAGAAGTCTGGTGTAATTCTGATAGATCTGCCTTTATATGTTACTTGACCTTTTTCCCTTATTGCTTTAATATTCTTTCTTTGTTTTGTGCATTTGATTCTTTGACTATTATGTGATGGGAAGAGTTTCCTTTCTGGTTCAATCTATTTGGAGTTCTGTAGTCTTCTTGTGTGTTTATGGGCATCTCTTTCTTTAGGACAGGGAAGTTTTCTTCTATGGTTTTGTTGAAGATATTTACTGGTCCTTTGAGCTGGGAGTCTTCACTCTCTTCTATACATATTATCCTTAGGTTTGATCTTCTCATTGTGTCCTGGATTTCCTGTATGTTTTGGGCCAGTAGCTTTTTCCATTTTCCATTATTTTTCACAGTTTTTTTGATGATTTCTATGGAATCATCTGCTGCTGAGATTCTCTCTTCTATCTCTTGTATTCTGTTGGTGATGCTTGTATCTATGGCTCCTTGTCTCTTCCTTTGAAGATGGTTGTCCTCCCTTGTGTTTCCTTTATTGTTTCTATTTCCATTTTTATTTTCTTTATTGTTTCTATTTCTATTTCAATTCCTGTACCTGTTTGATTGTGTTTTCTTGTAATTCTTTCAGGGATTTTTGTTTTTCCTCTCTAAGTGCTTCTTCTTGTTTACTTGTGTTTTGCTGCATTTCTCTAAATGAGTTCTTTATGTCTTTCTTGAAGTCCTCCATCATCATGATAAGATGTATTTTTAAATCTATATCTTGCTTTTCTGGTGTGTTTGATTCTCAGTCTTTGCTTTGGTGGGAGAATTGGACTCCTATGATATGACATAGTCTTGCTTTCTGTTGCTTGGGTTCTTGAGCTTCCTTCTTGCCGTCAGGTTGTCTCTGGTGTTACCTTGTTTAGCTATTTCTAGAGTGGCTTGACCATCTGCTGTGTTTCAGGAATGCTGTAGACCTGTTTTCCTGTTTTCTTTCAACCAGATATGGGAACAGAGTGTTCTGCTTTCAGGCGTGTACTCGTTCCTGTCTACTGGTTTTCAGCTGTTACTGTGAGTGTGTGTCCTAAGTCCACCAGGCAGGTCCCTTAGAGCAGAAAAGTTTGTCTTACCTCTGGTCTCGTACCTGAAGTTGCTCCTCTGGGTTTTGTTTGAGCTCTCCATGAAGGCAGCAACCAGAAGGGCCTGCTCTTCCTCCAGAGTCCCTGTCACAGGGGGCCCAGATGGCACTAGGCATTTTCCTCTAGAGTCAGATGTGGGCAGAGAGTAGTCTCCTCTGGTTTCCCAGGCATGTCTGCCCCTCTGTACTTCTAGCTGTCCCTCCCATGGGATTCAGATGCAGGGAGCGGTTTGAATGGGTCCCTTCAGAATTGGGCACATTCTGGACCACAGGGCTCCTGCAGCTTGAGCGCCCCTACCTTCCTGTTCCCAGAAGCCCTGTACAGTTTCCTCTTGGGCCAGGGATGTGGGCAAAGGTGGGCAGGAGTGACAGTCTTTCCTACCCTGCAGTCTCAGGAGTGCCACATGTCTGGACCATGAGGTCTCTCTCCCACGGGGTTTGAGAGCAGGGAGCTGTGGGCCAGGATCAGTGAGGTTCGGGCGTCCACAACCTTTCTCTTTTTTCATGTCTGTAGTGGAACTGTGCACAGTAAGCATATAGAACTCATAATTGTCACCAGTGTCTTCACTAGTTGCTTTTATACATTCCCATTGTGGCATCATGTAACCTTTTAATCAGCTAATTTGGAAATAACTCAAAATTTAACAGGCATGACATTTTATTTCAGTAGTTTTCCTATTTCCCTATAAAAATGGCACCTCTTTATTCACAAAAATCTGTATTCCAGTCTTATTTCTTGCAGATATGTGTCCTATTTTCTTATCTAGTATTCTGGGAAGTCCAGAAGAGCAGTGCCATGCCCTTTTCCGGTGTTCTATTGCACTTCGCAAAATTCATACACATATTAAATATCTGTTGAACAAATGCATGAATTTGACACACTTATTAAATTTCTTTTTTAAATTTTTTAATGGTTATTTTATTTATTTAAATTTAAAATTTTATTCTTCTTGGTCTCCCCTCTGCAAATCCCATATGCCATCCTCCCTAGCCACTGGTTCTATGTGGGTTCTCCCCATATACCCACACTTCCACCTCACCACCCTGGCATTCCTCTACACTAGGGCATAGAGCCTTCACAGGATCAAGTGCTTCCCTTCCCATTGATGCCTGACATGGCCATCCTCTCCTACATATGCAGCTGGAACCATGAGTCTATGTGCACTCTTTGGTTGATGGTTTAGTCCCTGGGAGCTCTGGGGGTTGGGGAATCTGGTTGGTTGATATTGTTGTTCTTCCTATGGGGCTGCAAAACCTGTCAGCTCCTTAAGTCCCTGGCCTAACTCTTCTATTAGGGTCCCAATGCTCAGTCTGATGGTGGGTTGCTAGCATCTGCATTTGTACTGGTCAGGTTCTGGCAGAACCTCTCAGGTGACAGCTGTATCAGGCTCCTGTTAGGAAGCACTTCTTGGCATCAAAAATAGTGTCTGTGTTTGGTGGCTGAATATGGGATGGATCCCCAGTGAGGCAGTCTCTGGACAGCCTTTCCTTCAGTCTCTGTTCTACTCTCTGTCCCTGTATTTCCTTTAGACAAGAGCAATTCTGAGTTAAAATTTTTGAGATGGGTGGATGGTCCTATCCCTCAACAGGAGACTGTACCTAACCTCTGAATAAAATCTCTAGAGAGTCTCTCTCTCCTTTGATGGGTATTTCAGCTAATGTCAGCCCCAATGGGTCTTGAGAGCCTCTTGATTTCCTGGCATCTTGGACTTTCTATTTGCTACTCCCAGATCCCCATTCCCCCATTGATACACACCTTGGTTCAATTTCTTGACCCTCTGTACATGTCCCTTATCTCCTCCCACACCCGATCCTGTCTCCCTTTCCCATTCCCCTCCTCTCTTCCTCCCAAGTCCTTCCCACCCTCTACCTCCCATGATTATTTTGTTCTCCCTTTAAAGTAGGACTGAAGCATCCACACTTTGCTCTTCCTTCTTCTTGAGCTTCATGTGGTCTGTAAGTTGTATCATAGGTACTCTGAAAATTTTTTCCCTAATGTCCACTTATAAGTAAGAACATAGCATATATGTTTTTTTTTTTTTTTTTGTGATTGTGTTACCTCACTTAGGATGATATTTCCTAGTTTCATCGTACCTTTGTCTGTGAATTTCATGTGTTGGACTATTTTTGGACTGTTGACCTTTTTTTTTTTTGTTTTTTTTTTTGGAGCTGGGGACCAAACCCAGGGCCTTGCGCTTATAGGCAAGTGCTCTACCACTGAGCTAAATCCCCAACCCGAAGTCGAGTTTTTAATAGCTGAGTAGTACTCCATTGTGTAGATGTACCACATTTTCTGTATCCATTCCTCTGTTGAAATTCTGTGGGGTTCTTTTCAGCTTCTGGCTATTATAAATACGGTTGCTATGAACATAGTGGAACATGTGTCCTTGTTAAATGTTGGAGCATCTTTTGGGTATATATCCAGGAATGGTATAGCTGGGTCCTAAGACAGTAAGTGCTATGTCCAATTTTCTGAGTAACCACCAGACTGATTTCAAAAGTGGTTACACCAACTTGTAATTCCACCAGTAATGGAGGGATGTTCCTCTTTCTCCACAACCTTGCCAGCATTTTCTGTCAACTGTGTTTTTGATCTTAGCCACTCTGATTGGTGTAAGGAGAAACCTCAGAGTCATTTTGAATTACATTTTCCTGATGACTAAAGATGTTGAACATTTCTTTAGGTGTTTCTCAGGCATATGAGGATACAGTTGACAATTCTATTTTTAGTCCTGTACCCCAAATTTTAATAGGGTTATTTGTTTTTTTTTTTTTTAGTCTAACTTCTTGAGCTCTTTGTATATATTGTATTTCAGCCCTCTATTGGATGTAGAATTGGTAAAGATCTTTTCCCAATCTGTTGGTTGCCGTTTTGTCCTAATAACGGTGTCCTTTGCCTTATAGAAGTTTTGCAATTTTATGAGGTACCATTTGTTTTTAGTTGATCTTAAAGTCTGGTTTTCTGTTTAAGAAAAATTCCACTGTACCCATGTGTTCAAGGCTCTCTCCTAGTTTTTCTTCTAATAGATTCAGTGTATCTGGTTTTATGTGGAGCTCTTTGATCCACTTGAACTTGAGTTTTGTACAGTAAATAAGAAATAATCAATTTGTATCCATTTACAGACTGACAGACAGTTGAACCAGCAACATTTGCTGGATATGCTGTCGTTTTCCCCCACTGAATGGTTTTAGCTTCTTTGTCAAAGATCAAGTGACCATAGGTGGGTGGTTTATTTCTGAGTCTTCAATTCATTTCCATTGACTATCTGTCTGACTCTGTACCAATACCATCTGGTTTGTATCACTATTAGTCTGTAAAAGTACTTGAGGTCAGGGATGGAGATTTACCCAGAAGTTCTCTTAATGTTGAGAATAGTTTTTGCTATACTGGATTTTTTGTTATTTCAGATGAATTTGAGAATTGCTCTTTCTATCTCTGTGACAAATTGAGTTGGAATTTTGATGGAGATTACATTGCATCTATAGATTGCTTTAGGTAAGATGCCTGTTTTTACTATGCTAATCCTGCAGATCCTTGAGCATGGGAGATCTTTCTATCTTCTGAGGTCTTCTTTAATTTCTTCACAAACTTGAAGTTCTATTCTTATAGATCTTTCACTTGCTTGGTTCGAGTCACATCAAGATACATTTTGTTATTTGAGGCTATTGTGATGGGTACCATTTCCCTAATTTTTTTTTCTCAGCCTCTGATAAGGATAACTTTGAGTAAAAGAAGGATACTGATTGTTTGTTTTATATCCAGCTACTGTTCTGAAGTTGTTTATCAGCTGAAGGAGTTTTCTGGTAAAATTTTGGGGTCACTTAAATATATAATCATATCATCTCCCTACTAATAAAAGCCTACAACCAGATACTTTTAGGCCAGAATTCTATTAAACTTTCAAAGAAGACCTAATACCAATACTCTTCAAACTATTCTCTAAAATAGAAACAGAATGAACATTACCTAATTCATTCTATGACACCTTCAAAGAAGACCTAATACTAATAATCTTTAAACTATTCCCCAAAATAGAAACAGAACAAAGACTACCTAATTTGTTCTGTGATACCAGTGTTATATTATTACCTAAGACACAAGGAAGAGAACTTCGGACCAAATTCCCTCATAATTATTGATGCAAAAATACTCAATAAAATTTTTGCAAATTAAATTCAAGAACACATCAGAAAGATCATTCACTGTCATCAAATAGGCTCCACCCCATGGATGCAGAGATGGTTCGATATATGGAAATCCGTTAAGGTAATTATGGTGTTGTGATAGAATCGCAGCTTGTGTCCACACCAAGTCAATGTGATTCCATGTAAGAGAGGTTTATTGTGGGGAAGCAGTCAAAAGGGAGCCACAGAGACAGAGGAGGAAAAGAGAGAAAAGAAGGTGTGAATATCAATAAGGGTATGCCTTTTATTTAGGCTATAACATAACTGCTCACAGGTAAAGGTGGGAGGTAAAGCATTATGGACACTGGGAATGTATGATGATTGCCATGGCAACAGATGTGTGGGTCCCTGTCACCTATGGGTGACATCACCATCATCGCTGGGTTCAGAGGGGATCTGTGACCAACTGTAAAGCCAGTTCCTGGTACCAACACACTATATAAACAAACTCAAAGAGAAAAACCTCATGATCATTTCACTAGATACTGAGAAAGTATTTGACAAAATCCAAAACCCCTTCATCATAAATGTCTTGGAGAGATGAGGAACCCAAGGTCCATACCTAAACATAGTCAAAGCAATATGCAGCAAACCAGTAGCCAACACCAAACTAAATGCAGAGAAACTTGAAGAAATCCCAGTAAAATCAGGGACGAGACAAGGCTGCCTGCTCTCTCCCTACCTAGTCAATATAGTACTTGAATTCCTAGCCAGAGCAATTAGACAACAAAATGAGGCCAAAGGCATACAAATTGGAAAGGAAGAAGTCAAAAAACATCATTATTAATTTTCTTTAGTGGCTTTAAAATTAAGTGCAAATAGGTGATATACATTGTGAATTCTTAGCACTGTTGATTTTAATTAGCTTGAACACAGGAGGACCACCCTTTGTTATTTGGGTAGTTTCCATGTAAATTATAAATGTGTCGATTCTTGGAGATGAAACCTTAGCAAACATTGGTGTTACCAGATCTAATCCATGATGTACATCTTTTCTTCAGCATTAATTAGATACTTCATTTTAATCTAGAGTATCAACTTAAGATGCTGAAGATTCTCTCTTCTGATTTGGTATCCCAAAATTTGCTATAATAATATACTGCCCAAAGCAGTATGTTTCTGAGGGTAAAAAGATGTTTTCTCTATTTTTATATCAAAAGTAGATTATTTTCTTATACAATATATTCTGAATATAATTTACCATCCTTCTGCTTTTCAGTTCTTCCTCGCACCCACTTTTGCTTTTTGGATCCACAATCTTTCTCTCTCTCATTAGAAAAAAACAACCAATGTGACAAAATAAAATATAAGAAAGCAAAAGTTATCATATTGAATTTGGACATGGCAACCCAACAAGAGCATAAAGAGTCTCAAGATCAGGCACAAGAGTCAGAAACCCATTAGATCTCATAGTCAGGAATCTCATAAAAATATTAATCTAAAAGCTGTAGTATATATGCAGAGAATCTCATGTAGATCCTGGGTTTCTTGCTTTATTCTCTGTGAACTCGTGTTAATTCAGAGGGTTTTGCTCTCCTGGTGTCCTTTATCACTTCTGGTCCTTAAAATCTTTCCACCTCCTCTCTCATGGGATTCTTTGAGCTCAGAGGCCAGGGATTTGGATCAAACTTTCAATTTAAACTGTCTTCCTGATTAATGTATGGCTGTGGGTCCTTGCATCTGTTCATATCTTCTGCTGGAAGCATCTTTGGTGATGACTGAATAAAGCCCTGATTTATAAGTATAGTAGAATATTAGGAGAGATCATTTAGACCAATAGTGGTTTGCTTTATCCTAGGTCTCCTGTTCTTAGTTATTAAAACTGTGTCAGATATTATTTTCTTTTCATGGAATGGACCTTAGGTTAAATCTGTCATTGGTTGGCTATTCCAACAAGATCTGTGACACCACTGCCCTAGCTTTGTAGACAGAAATGAACATGGACACTTTCAGTAATTATATAAGGGCTGAAGGAATTTCTGAAAATTGTCCTGAGTCAGATATCTTTTCATTTTCTGGATGATTATTTGGTAGCATTAAAATCAGGCTTTCAGTTCCATCAGTGGCCACAGAACGAGGTAGATATAATATTGAAGTCATTTTACAATTTGACAAATTGCTGTTTTAAAGTGTAAGTAGATCCTTATCTACTTATCTACTTACTTTTCCTGTACCCTTCATCCCACATAAGAATGCAATATCAGTTTGTAAACGTACAAGAGAATAAAAGAAAAATGGTTACTCAATTTCTTCTAGAATTCAGAATCTCAAAACAAACTTAGAAAGGAGCTTCATCAAGCGATAAAGCACCAACGGCATGTTCAGAGGAAAAATCGCCTTTCCAGTAGATGTCCAGTAAATTATAAGATTCAACATTTAGGAAGCGTCTACCAGAAATAAACTCATTTTTTTTGTGGTGTACTCTTTAACACAGTTTTCTTTATTGGAAATGATGTTTGATCTCAGAAAACATAGGAGTAGACATAATGACTGATATGAAATGAAGTAATAGTTTTAACCCTTGAAAAGGGTGATTCTAGCTCTCTAAGTGATCAGTCAATGCTTACAATATGAAGCATCTGGATTTATCATAGTAATATTCTTGTCTTCTGGAGCTCATGTAGTTTTCATTATGTGTTTGCTCATGTTCTTGTCATCATGCCTTATAATCAGAATTCTAGATAGATCTTACTCCATAAATCTTAATAACTGAAGATGGAGAACAGAGAGTATTGGTTGGCTAAAGGAGAACAAATGTCTACAATGACGGCTTTTTTCCCCTAATGAAGGGCCAACATATGTCTGATATAATCAGCAGGATTTCTGATCATTAAAGGTGTAGAAGAAAAAGACTCCTCTCTGGCTTCATAAATCACCCAAGGGTTTGCATTCTGTTACTCTGCATGCTACAGTTTGGAATGAAAAGTTTCTTCTGTAAGAGCTGCCTTTCTTAATCAAACAAAACTAATCCATAAGAGAAGTGGGGATGACAATATATTTTCATCTTTAAATTTGTTGTGAATTTTAAAAAAAAAGATTATCATGGATTTCTAATTACCTTATTAGTGTTATATGGCCAGTATTTGCTCCTTGAAAAATTAGGAAGACAATGCTGGAGTAATCTTATTAAACAATATTCTTTCCTTCCTCCAGATTCATGTACCTTTTTAATAGAGCTCTTTTTGTTAAACACATTTGTGAAACATTTATATCCATTGACTTTCTTTTTAAAAATTTTTTTATTTATATTTTTATTGGATTTTTTTTATTTACATTTCAAAAGTTATTCCCTTTCCCAGTTTCTGGGCCATAAGACCTTGATCCGATTACCCTCCCCTTCTTCTATAAGGGTATTCACCCTCTCAAACTACCCTCTCTTCTGTGACCCCCAACATTCTCATATACTGTGGGGTGCAGCCTTGGCAGTACCAAGGGCTTCTCCTTCCACTGGAGCCCAACAAAGCTGTCCTCTGCTACATATAAAGCTGGAGCCATGGGTCTGTCTTTGGGTAATTGTTTAGACACTAGGAGCTCTGGTCGGTTGGTCTTGTTATTCTTATGGGGTTGTAAGCCCCTTGAGCTCCTTCAATCCTTTCTCTAATTCCTCAAATGAGGATCCCCTTCTCAGTTCAATGGTTTTCTACTTGCATATGCCTCTGTTTATGTCACACTCTGGCTGAGCCTCTCAGGAGACAGCTATATCAAAGTCCTATCAGTATGTATTTCTTAGCTTCAGCAATATTATCAAGTTTTGATGGCTGGATATATATGGGTGTATACCCATGTGGGGCAGGATTTGAATGACCATTCCTTCAATCTTTGCTCCAAACTTTGTCTCCATATGCCCTGCTATGAATATTTTTTGCTCCCCCTTTTAAGAAGGACTGAACTATCCACACTTTGGTCATCCTTCTTCTTGAGCTTCATGTGGTCTGTGGATTGTATCTTGAGTAATTCTAGCTTTCGGACTAATATCCACTTATCAGTGATTGCATATCATGTATGTTTTTCTGTGATTGGGTTACCCTACTCAGAATGATATTTTCTAGTTTCGGCCATTTGCCTATGAATTTCATGAAATCATTGGGTTTGATAACTGAGTAGTATTTTATTGTGTAGATGTACCACATTTTCTGTATCGAATCCTCTGTTGAAGGGCATCTGGGTTCTTTCCAGCTTCTGGATATTATAAATAAGGCTGCTTTGAACTTAGTAGAGCATGTGTCTTTGTTGTATGTTGGAGCATCTTTTGGGTATATGCCCAGGAATGGTATAGCCGGGTCCTTAGGTAGTGCTAGAATTATCTGGAGAGATTGATTTCCCGAGTGGTTGTGCCAGTTTGCAATGCCACCAACAACGGAGGAGGGTTCCACATCCTTGCCAACATCTATTTTCACCTGAGTTTTTAATCTTAGCCATTCTGACTGGTGGGAAGTGGAATCTCAGGGTTGTTTTGATTTGCGTTTCCCTGATGAGTAAGGATGTTGAACATTTCTTTAGGTACTTCTCAGCCATTTGATATTTCTCAGCTGAGAATTCTTTGTTTAGCTCTGTACCCCATTTTTAATAGGGTTATTTGGCTCTCCAGAGTCTAACTTCTTGAGTTCTTTGTATATTTTGGATATTAGCCATTGGTCAGATGTAGGATTGTTAAAAGATCTTTTCCCAATCTGTTGATTGCTGTTTGTCCTAATGACAATATACTTTGCCTTACATAAGCTTTTCAGTTTTATGAAGTCTCATTTCTTGATTCTTGATCATAAGCCATTGTTGTTTTGTTCAGGAAATTTTCCCCAGTGCCCTACATTAGCAGCTTGACAGCAAACCTAAGAGCTATAGAACAAAAAGAAGCAAATATACCCAAGAAGACTAGAAGGAAGTATATAATCAAACTCATGACTGAACCCAACCAATTTGAAACAAAAAGGACTATACAAAGAATCAACAAAACCAGGAACCAATTCTTTGTGAAAATCAACAAGATAGAAAAACCCTTAGCCAGATTAACTAGAGAGCACAGAGACAGTATCCAAATTAACAAAATCAGAAACGAAAAGGGAGGCATAACCTAATCTGCAGAAATTCAAAAAATCATCAGATCCTACTACAACAGCCTATATTCAACAAAACTTGAAAATCTTGAGGAAATGGACAATTTTTCTGGACAAATACCTGGTACCAAAGTTAAGTCAGGAACAGATAAACCATCTAAACAACCCCATAACTTCTAAAGATTAGAAGCAGTCATTAAAAGTATTCCAACCAAAAAAAGCCTAAGACCAGATGGGTTTAGTGCAGATTTCTACCAGACCTTCATAGAAGACCTCATACCAATGCTGTTCATACTATTCCATAAAATAGAAACAGAAAGAGCACTACCCAATTCCTTCTATGAAGCCAGAATTACTCACATACCTAAACCACACAAAGACCCAACAAAGAAAGTGAACTTCAGACTAATTTCCCTTATGAATATCGATGCAAAAAATGCTCAATAAAATTCTCGCGAACTGAATCCAAGAACACATCAAAACCATCATCCATCATGATCAAGTAGGTTTCATCCCAGGGATGCAGGGATTGTTCAATACGTGGAAATCCATCAATGCAATCCACTATGTAAACAAACTCATAGGAAAAAACAAACCATGTGATCATTTCATTAGATGCTGAGAAAGCATTTGATAAAATTCAAAATATCTTCATGATAAAAGTCCTGGGAAGATCAGTAATTCAAGGCCCATGCCTAAACATAGTAAAAGCAATATACAGCAAGCCAGTAGCCAACATTCAACTAAATGGAGAGAAACTTGAAAAAATTCCACTAAAATCAGGGACTGACAAGACTGCCTACTCTCTTCCTCCTTATTTAATATAGTGCTTGAAGTCCTAGCCAGAACAATCAGACAATGAAAGGAGGTCAAAGGAATACAAATTGGAAAGCAGTTAAAAATCACTATTTGCAAATGATATGATAGTGTACTTATATTATCCCAAAAGTTCCACCAGAGAAGTACTAAGCCTGTTAAACAACTTCAGCAAAGTGGCTGGGTAGAAAATTAACTCAAACAAATCAGTATCCTTCCTCTACTAAAAGAGTAAACAGGCTGAAAAAGAAATTAGGGAAATGATACCCTTCACAATAGTCACAAATAACATAAAATACCTTGGTGTGACTCTAACCAAGCAAGTGAAAGATATGTATGACAAGAACTTCAAGTCTCTGAGGAAAGAAATTGAGAAAGATCTTAGAAGATGGAAAGACCTCCCATGCTCATGGATTGACTGGATTAATATTGTAAAAATGTCCTTCTTGCCCAGAGCAATCCACAGATTCAATCCCCATTAAAATTCTAACTCAATTCTTCATGGAATTAGAAAGAGAAATTTGCAAATTCATTAGGCATAACAAAAATCCAGGATAGCAAAAACTATCCTCAACAATAAAAGAACTTCTGGGGGAATCACCATCCCTGATCTCAAGCAATATTACAGAGCAATAGTGATAAAAATTATAGGGTATTGGTACAGAGACAGTCATGTAGATGAATGGAATAGAATTGAAGACCTAGAAATGAATTCACACATCTATGGTCACTTGATCTTTGACAAAGGAGCTAAAGCCATCCAGTGGGAAAAAAAGAGAGCATTTTCAACAAATGGTGCTGATTCATTAACTTTCTGACAGTTATTAGTATTGTGTGTCCCTTCCTTCCTTCCTTCCTTCCTTCCTTCCTTCCTTCCTTCCTTTCTTCCATCCTTCCTTCTTTCTATTCCAGGACTTCATAAAGTATAAAAGTGCTGTACAGGTCAGTAGAAACAGTCCTAAGTATATTTAAACACTTAAAAATAGGATATTTCCATGGAATAAATGGGTGTCCTGCGATTTTTAAAAGATTATTAGTATATGGGATTATTGTAGAGATAGTACCTCGCTTCCCCATTTTTGGAAGCTTTCATACTGCCTTCTGGTACTGTTGGTCTGGTGTGAGACCTCTGGCTTCTGCTACACTATTAATACTGGACCCTTGCTGTGACCCTTCTCTGATATGCTGTTGTTTCCCTGTGTCATGGAGATCCTGCTCTACTTCAAAGGGAGGAGACCAGCCTTTATATCTGCAGGACCAGTCCCTTCATTCACTTTGTCAGTTTATAGATGAGGTAGATATTTGGGTGGGCCAACTCAAAGCCCTTGCTCTGAGCCTGAGTGGTAGCTGAGATGGTTAGCCAACCAGCTATCCTGAGTTCATAATACTATAGTGAGCTCTCCAGGGCTGCCATGGCTAGCTCATCCAGTGTTTCAGCTGCTAGGGGCAGGGGCAGCTCTCCTGCTTTCATGCCCTCAGGGTGGCTCCCTAAAACCTATACCATGAAAGCCAGCTTTACTGCGCTGCTTAATTGAGGTGAGTTCTGCTTTTACCTCCTGAATTTTGAAGCCAATGAGGGCTTGACCAACTCTTTTGCTCTCACGATCCTAGGTCCAGCTATCCTTCTTGCACAGGTGACAAGAAGTGAAAAAGGGAGGGGATCTCTCTTACATTCATATCACATCATAGCAGATGCGAGGCCAAGCTAATTCTCCCATGCTCATGCCCTGCTGGGACAGTTTACCCTAGCTGGGAAAGCCACCTCTACTGTGTTGCCCAGGTGAGGTGCAGTCTCCTCCCTTTGAAGTAGAGCAAAATAGAGTTGAACATAAGGAATAGCTAAAAAATATATGGTGATATTATGGTCATAAACAATCTTTGAGAAAATAGAGTTCGCAGTTTGTGTGAATATGTTCTATGGTCATCAAAACTCATGTTGAGGTTGGTCACCAAAATAACAACATTGAGAAGTGGTGATTGAACTCTTCTGTAATGATTCCTGTTTGGAGTTATGTATGATTCACTTTCAGAAATGGCTTATTTCACTTACTGAGTGACATAGCTCCTGGAGTTCAACTTCCCTGTCCTTTCTTCACATGCACACCTTCTCTCCTTTTACTGTCATGTTAGTCATGGAGCATTATGAGGTTCTCAGCAGGGTGGAGCAGATGTGACCTCCCAAACTTCCAGTCTCTAAAACTATGAACTAAATACATTGTAAAAACAACATAGCCTTGGGTGTTCTGTGACAGCATTAGAAAAATAGAGCAAGACGCAACTCTACAGTGTGTAATGTATCTTAAAGCTACATTATATTTGTTCCTGATTTTTTGTTAAACAAATAATTAATTATTTTAAATTCTATCCATTTGAAGTTATATTTATCTAATCTGAATTTATTTTATTATACAGACTAGTTGTTGAAAAAGTCATCATTTCATGGGTATGGCACTCAGGGTATTTGTTCCATCATTTCAGCTATTTGTTGTAGGAGACAAGACCACAGTTTTGCTTTACTTATTTTTCATATGGACATGTGATAGCTTGTCCAGCAGCATAGACTGTGTTCATGGGAGCTGTGATTAAGCAATAGACTTCCTGTTCCCACTCTGCTACATCTGCAGTAATCAGTCCACATGCCCCGGGTTCCTAACCAATATCATCAGTTTGCAATTGCCTTGAAGGCAGTCATGCCAAGCCACTATTTTCTAGAATAAGAGCCTCATGTTGGCATGCATTGCTCATGAAATATTTGTGGAATGCTGGAGAATCTATGTAGATTCTTTTATTTGTAGGAATTATAAAAGCAACTGATGAGCTGGTGAAATGGTTCAGAAAGCATTTGCCTCACAAGCATGGTGACCTGAGTTCAATTTCTAGACTCCCACAGTGAAAGGAAAAAACAGAAAACTGACTCTCCAGATTTAATATTGATCTGTCTTATGAATGCATGGTATGCATGTGCACATGCAAATATATATACATAAATACATATACACATACACACATCACTAATAACAATAAAAATAATTATCAAATACATCCCAATAATAAAATTAAGTGAAAAATTAAAATCAATTTACTATGAAAACCTGCATTCCTAAAGGTTTTAAGAGAACACTTGGTTCATGTTTGAATTTCAAGTTATATCACAAAAATGTTGCAGAGTTATAGAGAAAACCATAATAGAATTTGAGAATTTTAAAATAAGCACAAAACTAATCAGGTAGGCGACAAGAATAAAATATAGTTTGGAAATCCTAGGTTGAACAAGTGACATGCTTCCTTTCTTGTTGAATTTAGCTGAGGGAGTGATTGGATGAATGCAGGTATACTTAGAGGTTTTATTTATTTATTTATTTATTTATTTATTTATTTATTTATTTATTTATTTATTTTACCTTATGCCACTGGAAGGAGAGTAGTACAGAACAGTATTTTACTGGGACAGGAGGATCATGGATCTTGGACAGACAGACAGACTCATACTGAGAACTTTTCTTGGGTATCCAAAAAAAAAAAAATGCTTCCAGTGGGATTTCTGATGGCTGACACAGAAGGACACTCACGTCACATTCGTCAGTTAAGTTCCTAAATGTTGCTGAGACACTAGCAGAAGTATCTGCTACTACAGAAGTGTTCTCTTATGATTTCTTTTGCCAGTGGACTTTCGGAAGCATCATGTTAGATATGATCAGAGTTTCATGAATAGTGCAGATGATGGGAGTTGAAGGGAAGAGAACACATATTGGATACTCTCTGTAGTCTATAAGAGACCATTCAACTCCTCTAGATTACAAGGAAGGAAATTTGTCTATCCTTTGATACGGTTGCTTTGACATCATCCCTGGAAATTCTCTAGTGATCAGAATTTACCACAGATGTGCTGTACCTCTTCTGCTCATGTTCCGTCTGCAAATGCACTTGGCCATCCTTCCTACAGTACTGGGTTTCCATCTTTGAACTTTTTGCTTCTACATTATTTTAAGTTGCTCTGGTAACACCAAGGAGTTCTAATAAATATTTACTTAATAGATTAATATGATTATGCATTTTACCCTATACGTAACATCTAAAATTTGGGATTCTATTATAACTATAGTAATAATAACAAAAAATAAGGTTCAAAAAATTTCTGGAAGTTTTATTCTGTGCAGCAGTATTTTGTTATTAGCAATTTTACATTGTATCAGTAGAACATTTTAAAGAATTTCCCATTAGGCCAAGAGAGCTATTTACTTTGATAAAATAAAAACAAACTTTAAAATGGACTAGTGACTTATGTGAGAATGCAAATATATTTTATGGAAAGCTTTTAATTTTTGAGATCTCATATATACATTAAAATAATACAGGGTCAAGTAAATCTGAAGTATTTGTCTCAAGAGATTTTCAAAATGTTCTTATGTCTGAATTATAACTTTCTCATATAAGTCAAAAATACTTTATTCATTGAACCCCTAAATTTATTTTGAGAGTTTAATAGTGTATTACACTTTGTGGGGTGTCATGTTCTTTTTTTTATTTGTCACTACTTCTTCAACTATTTATTTTTCTTGGATATTTGTATTTACATTTCAAATGTTATCCCCTTTCCCACCTCTCCCATATTCCCTCCCCCTGCTTCTAAGTGGACGCGCCCACTCCCATACACCCACTCCAAGCTCAGTGCCCTGGCATTCCCTTATACTGGGGAAATGAACCTTCACAGGACCAAGGGCTTTTCTTCCTATTGATGCTGGACAATGCCATCCTTTACTACACATGTGGCTGGAGCCATGGCTCCCTTCATCTCTACTCATTGGTTGGTAGTTTAGTCTCTGGGAGCTCTGGTGGCATCTGGTTGGTTGATATTGTTAATAACCCCTTCAGCTCCTTCAGTCTTTTCTCTAACTCCTCCATAAGGGTTCATCCAGTGGAGAAGAATATCATTTTCTCTGGCTCAATTGGTGGTCAGTATATAGAAGAATGGAAATCAATTCATTCTTATTGCCCTGTACAAAGTTCAAATGGATCAAGGACCTCCACATAAAACCAGATACACCCAACCAAATAGAAGAAAAAATAGGGAAGAGCCTTGAACATGTGGGCACTGGGTAAAATTTCCTTAACAGAACCCCAGTGGCTTATGCTCTAAGATCAAGAATTGGCAAATGAGACTTCATAAAATTGCAAAGCTTCTGTAAGACAAAGGACACTATCATTAGGGAGAAATGGAAACCAACAGATTGGGAAAAGATCTTTATTAATCCTACATCCAATAGAGGGATAATATCCAATATATACAAAGAACTCAAGAAGTCAGACTACAGAGAATCAAATAACCCTATTAAAAATGGGGTGCAGAGTCAAACAAAAATTCTCAACTGAGGAATATTGACTGGCTCAGCTGCACCTAAAGAAATGTTCAAAATTCTTAGTCATCAGGGAAATGCATGTCAAAACAACACTGAGATTCCACCTCACCCCAGTCAGAATGGCAAAAAAAAAAAAAAAAAAAAAATCTCAGGTGACAACAGATGCTGCCAAGAATGTGGAGAATGAGGAACACTCCTTCATTGTTGGTAGGATTGCAAGATGGTACAATCACTCTGGAAATTAGACTGGAGGTTACTCAGAAAATTGGATATAGTACTACCTGAGGACCCAGCTATACCACTCCTGGGAATATAACCAAAAGATACTCCAACATAAAATAAGGACACATGCTTCACTATGTTCATAGAAGCCCTTTTTTATAATAGTCAGAAGCTGGAAAGAACCAGATGTCCTTCAATAGAGGAATGGGTACAGAAAATATGGTATATTTACACAGTGGAATACTACTCCACTATTAAAAACAATGACTTCATGAAATTCATCGACCAATGGATGGAACTAGAAAATATCATCCTAAGTGAGGTAACGCAATCACAAAAGACCACACATGATAAGCACTTACTCATACGTGGGTATTAGCCTAAAAGCTTGGATTACCTAAGATATATTCCATAGACCACATGAAGCTCAAGAAGAGCTCAAGAGACCAAAATGTGAATGCTTCAGTCCTTCTTAGAAAAGAGAACAAAAATATTCATAGAGACAAAGTTTAGAGCAGAGACTGAAGGAATGGCCATACAGAGACTGCCCCACTTAGGGATCCAACACTAATACTTACAGCCACCAAACCCAGACAATATTGCTCTTGCCAAAAAGTGCATGCTGACAGGAGTGTGACATAACTGTCTCCTGAGAAGTTCTTTCATAGTGTGACAAATACAGAGGGACATGCTCGCAGCCAACCATTGAACTGAGGACGGGGTCTCCATTGGAGGAATTAGAGAAAGGATTGAAGGAGCTGAATGGGTTCTGAACCCCATAATAACAACAATACCAACCAGAGCTCCCAGGGACTAAGCCAACATCCAAAGAGTACACATGGACAGGCCCATTGCTCCAACTGCATATGTAGCAGATGATGACTTTGTTGGGCAGCAATGGGTGGAGACCATCTTTGTCCTACCAAGACTAGAACCTCTACAACCTTAGTCTAGGGGGAATGTCTGGGTGCAGAAACACCCTTACTGAAGCAGGGGGTGGGGGATGGGATGGGGGTTTATGAATGGGAAAGCAGGAAAAGGCATAACATTTGAAATGTGCATAAAAATATCCAATAAAAAAAGAAGAAAAATAGAAGTTGCTAGCTGAAGTAGTGACTATTACAGAAAAACTATGCAAATAAGACAATACTTCAAAACTCCATGGAAATAAAAATATGTCTGAATCCATTATATTTATATCTGGAGGGAAACATGTTTCAGGAAGTTTGGATATGACATAGCTAGTATGCTGAAGATTAAGGCAGTGAAGAAAAATATGGTTGTGTTCAGGAGATTTGCCTCTGGTGTTTGAAGGTCTACATTATGCAAAACACATTTGAATAATTCTGTGTGGTTTACATTATAGGTAGATTAGTAGCAAAAAAGGAAATTCATTTTTAAAATTAATTAATTAATTAATTATTTTTTACACTCCAGATTTTATTTACCTCCTGGTCTATGCCCCTGACAGTTTCACATCCCATACCTCCTCCCTGCCCACTCCCCTTTTTTCCAAAAGGATGTTCCCACCCTACCCACCCTACTAGACCTCTAAAATTTCTGGGGCCTCCCATCTGTTGAGGGGTAGGTGCATCTTCTCTGATTGAACCCAGACCCAGGAGTCCTCAGCTATATATGTGTTGGAGGCCTCATCTCAGCTGGTGTATGCTGTCTGGTTGGTGGTTCAGTGTCAGAGATCTCAGAGGTTCAGGTTAATTGATACTGCTGGTCTTCCCACAGGGTTTTCCTCCTCCTTACGTTTCTCCAACTTTTCCTAAATTCAACCAGAGGGTTCAACAGCTTCTGTTCATTTATTGGATTCACATATCTGTTTCTGACTCTTTCAACTGCTTGTTGGGTCTTTTGGTGGGCAGTCATGATAGGTCCCTTTTCATGAATGCCCCCTATAGCCTCAGTGATAGTGTCAGGTCTTGGGTCCTCCCCTTGAGCTGGATCCCACTTTGGTCTGTTGCTGGACTTTCCTTTCCTCAGGCTCTTTTCCATTTCCATCCCCTCATTTCTTTCAGACAAGAAGAATTATGGGTCAGAGCTTTGGGTGTGGGGTAGCAACCCCATCCTTCTCTTGATGCTTGTCTTTCTGCTGGAGGCGGGTTCAATAAATTCCCTTTCCCCACTTTAAGGCCTTTCATCTAGGGTCTCCCCTTTGATTCCTGAGAGTTTCTCACTTCCAAGATCTCTGGTACATTCTAGAGGGTCTTCCCAACCTCCTTCCTCTCGAGGTCACCTGTTTCCATTTTTTCTGTTCATTCTCAGGGCTTCAATCCTTTTCCCCCCATCTAATACCAGATCATGTTCCTCTCCCTCCATCCACTTTCCCTCCCATTCCCTTTCTCCCTCTCCCCTTGTTGTTGTTTTCTTCTCCCTCCAAAGTGGGACTGGGGTGTCTTCACTTGGGTGCTTCAGCTTGTTGAATTTTTTAATTCTGTGGACTGTTTCTTGGGTATTCTGTATTTTTTTTTTTGGCTCATATCCACTTATTAGAGAGAACATACTGTGCATGTCTTTTTGGGTCTGAGTTACCTCACTCATGATGATCTTTTCTAATTCCATCCATTTGCCTGCAAAATTCAGGATGTCTTAATTTTTAATAGCTAAGTAGTATTCCATTGTGTACATGAACTACATTTTCTGCATCCATTCTTCTGTAGTGGGACATCTGACTTGTTTCCAGTTTCTGGCTATTATAAATAAGGCCGGAACCCCGCTGATCCCGACCCACAGCTCCCTGCTCCCAGACCCCTTAGGAGAGAGAGGTCACCACCCTGACAGGTGGGCACTCCTGAAACTGCAGATCAGGAGAGACCACCAATACTGCCCACCCCTGCCCACAACCCTGGCCCAAGAGGAAACTGTATAGGGCCTCTGGGAACAGGAAGATAGGGGCACTCAAGCAGCAGGTCCCCTGTGGTCCAGACACTGCCTTGATCTGAAGGGACCCGGTCAACAGCTCCCTGCACCCAAATCCCTGGGAGGGAGAGCTAAACCTTCAGAGGGGCAGACACACCTGGGAAGCCAGAAGAAACTACACTCTGCCCACATTTCTGACTCCAGAGGAAAACACTTAAAGCCATCTGGGACTCCTGTGCACAGGGGCCTGGAGAAAAGTCGGGGCAGGCCCTTCTGGTTACTGCCCTCACAGAGAGCTCAAACACAGCACCACAGGAGTGACTTCAGCCCTGGGACCAGAAATAAGACCAAATTTTCTGCTCCAAGTAACCTGCCTGGTGGACTCAGGACACAGGTCCACAGGAACAGTTGAAGACGAATAAACAGGAAAGACTACAAGCCTGAAAGCAGAACACTCTGTTCACATACCTGGCGGAAAGAAAACAGGAAAACAGGTCTACAGCACTCCGACCACACAGGCCTATAGGATGGTCTAGCCACTGTTGGAAATAGCAGAACAAGGTAACACCAGAGACAACCTGATGGAGAGAGGCAAGCTCAGGAAACCAAGCAACAGAAAGCAAGACTACATCGCATCATCGGAGCCCAATTCTCCCACCAAAGCAAACACAGAATATCCAAACACACCAGAAAAGCAAGATCTTGATTTTAAATCACATTTGTTCATGATGATGGAGGACTTCAAAGAAAGACACAAAGACTCCCTTAGGAAAACACATGGAAACATAAATAAACAAGTAGAAGCCTATAGAAAGGAATCACAAAAATCCCTAAAAGAATTATATGAAAACACAATCAAACAGGTGAAGGAATTAAAAATGGAAATAGAAGCAATAAAGAAAGCACAAAGGGAGACAACCCTGGATATAGAAAACCAAAGGAAGAGACAAGGAGCCGTAGTTACAAGAACACCAACAGAATACAAGAGATAAAAGAGAGAATCTCAGTAGCAGAAGATTCTACAGAAATCATCGACACAACTGTCAAAGATAATGTAAAATGGAAAAAGCTACTGGTGCAAAACATACAGGAAATCCGGGACTCAATGAGAAGATCAAACCTAAGGATGATAGGTATAGAAGGGGGTGAAGATTCCCAGCTCAAAGGACCAGGAAATATCTTCAAAAAATCGTAGAAGAAAATTTCCCTAACCTAAACAAAGATATGCCCATAAACATACAGGAAGCCTACAGAACTCCAAATAGATTGGACCAGAAAAGAAACTCTTCCTGTCACATAATAGTGAAAACACCAAATGCACAAAACAAAGAAAGAATATTAAAAGCAGCAAGGGAAAAAGATCAAGTAACATATAAAGGCAGAACTATCAGAATTACACTAGACTTCTCATCAGAGACTATGAAAGCCAGAAGATCCTGGACAGATGTCATACAGACCCTAAGAGAACACAAATGCCAGCCTAGGTTACTGTATCCAGCAAAACTCTCAATTAACATACATGGAGAAACCAAGATATTCCATGACAAAACCAAATTTATACAATATCTTTCTACAAATCCAGTGCTACAAAGGATAATAAGTGGTAAAGCCCAACATAAGGAGGCAAGCTACATGCTAGAAAAAGCAAGAAACTAATCTTCTTGGCAACAAAACAAAGAGAAGAAAAGCACACAAACATAATCTCACATCCAAATACAAATATAACAGGAAGCAGCAATCACTATTCCTTAATATCTTTCAACATCAATGGACTCAATTCCCCAATAAAAAGACATAGTCTAACAAACTGGATACACAATGAGGGCTCTGCATTCTGTTGCCTACAGAAACATACCTCAGAGACAAAGACAGACAATACCTCAGAGTGAAAGGCTGGAGAACTACTTTTCAAGCAAATAGTATGAAGAAGCAAGCTGGAGTAGGCATTCTAATATCAAATAAAGTCGATTTTCAACCAAAAGTCATCAGAAAAGATAAGGAAGGACATTTCATATTCATCAAAGGAAAAATCCTCCAAGATGAACTCTCAATCCTAAATATCTATGCTCCAAATACAAGGGCACCTACATACATAAAAGAAACCTTACTAAAGCTCAAAGCGCACATTGCATCTCACACAATAATAGTAGGAGATTTCAACACCCAACTCTCATCAATTGACAGATCATGGAAATAGAAATTAAGCAGGGACAGAAATTAAACAGACAGACTAAGAGAAGTCATGAACCAAATGGACTTAATAGATATTTATAGAACATTCTATCCTAAAACAAAAGGATATACCTTCTTCTAACCACCTCACGGTACTTTCTCCAAAACTGACCATATAATCAGTCATAAAACAGGCCTCAACAGATACAGAAAGATAGAAATAATCCCATGCATCCTATCAGACCACCATTGGCTAAGGCTGGTCTTCAATAACAATAAGGGAAGAACAATCACATATACATGGAAGTTGAACAATGCTCTACTCAATGATAACCTAGTCAAGGAAGAAATAAAGAAAGAAATTAAAGCCTTCTTAGAATTTAAGGAAAACAAAGGTCCAACATACTCAAACTTATGGGACACAATGAAAGCTGCGCTAGCTAAAACTATCCTCAAGAATAAAAGGTCTTCCGGGGAAATCACTATCCCTGAACTCAAGCAGTAATACAGAGCAATAGTGATAAAAACTGCATGGTATTTTTACAGAGACAGACAGATAGACCAGTGGAATAGAATTGAAGACCCATAAATGAACCCACACACCTATGGTCACTTGATTTTTGATAAAGGAGCCAAAACCAAACAATGAAAAAAACGATAGCATTTTCAGCAAATGGTGCTGGTTCAACTGGAGGTCAGCATGTAGAAGAATGCAGATCGATCCATGCTTATCACCCTGTACAAAGCTTAAGTCCAAGTGGATCAAGGACCTCCACATCAAACCAGATACATTCAAACTAATAGAAGAAAAAGTGGGGAAGAATCTCGAACACATGGGGACTGAAGAAAATTTCCTGAACAAAATAACAATGGCTTATGCTCTAAGATCAAGAATTGACAAATGGGATCTCATAAAACTGCAAAGCTTCTGTAAGGCAAAGGACACTGTTATTAGGACAAAACAGCAACCAATAGATTGGGAAAAGATCTTTACCAATCCTACAACAGATAGAGGGCTTATATCCAAAAGAACTCAAGAAGTTAGACTGCAGGGAGACAAATATCCCTATTTAAAAATGGGGTTTAGAGCTAAACAAAGAATTCACAGCTGAGGAATGCCAAATGGCTGAGAAAAACTTAAAGAAATGTTCAACATCTTTAGTCATAAGGGAAATGCAAATCAAAACAATCCTGAGATTTCACCTCACACCAGTGTGAATGGCTAAGATCAAAAACTCAGGTGAAAGCAGATGTTGACGAGGATGTGGAGAAAGTAGAACACTCCTCCATTGTTGGTGGGATTGCAGACTGATACAACCATTCTGGAACTCAGTCTGGAGGTTCCTCAGAAAATTGGGCATTGATCTACCTGAGAACCTAGCTATATCTCTTGGGCATATACCCAAAAGATGCCCCAACATATAATAAAGACACATGTTCCACTATGTTCATAGCAGCCTTATTTATAATAGCCAGAAGCTGGAAAGAACCCAGATGCCCTTCAACAGAGGAATGGATATAGAAAATGTGGTACAATGGAATACAATGGAATATTATTCAGCTATCAAAAACAATGTCTTTATGAAATTCATAGGCAAATGGATGGAATTGGAAAATATCATCCTGAGTGAGGTATCCCAATCACAGAAAAGCACACTTGGTAGGCCCTCATTGATAAGTGGATATTAGCCCAAATGCTCGAATTACTCTTGATCCACAGAACACATGAAACTCAAGAAGGATGACCATAATGCCAAAGCTTCACTCCTTCTTTAAAAGGGGAACAAGAATACCCTTGGGAGGAAGTAGGGAGGCAAGGTTTAGAACAGAGGCAGAAGCAACACACATTCAGAGCCTGCCCTACATGTGGCCCATACATATACAACCACCAAACTAGATAAGATGGATGAAGCAAAGAAGTGCAGGCTGACAAGAACCGGATGTAGATCTCTCCTGAGAGACACAGCCAGAATATGGCAAATACATAGGCGAATGCCAGCAGCACACTTCTGAACTGAGAACGGCACCCCCGTTGAAGGAATCAGAGAAAGGACTGAAAGAGCTTGAAGGGGCTTGAGACCCCATATTAACAACAATGCCAAGCAACCAGAGCTTCCAGGTACTAAGCCACTACCCAAAGACTATACATGGACTGACCCTGGGCTCCAATCTCATAGGTAGCAATGAATAGCCTAGTAAGGGCACCAGTGGAAGGGGAAGCCCTTTTTCTTGCCAAGATTGAACCCCCAGTGAATGTGATTGTTGGGGGGGAGGGCAGTAATGGGGGGAGGATGGGGAGGGGAACACCGATACAGAAGGGGAGGGTGAGGGTTTAGGGGGATGTTGGCCAAGAAACTAGGAAAGGGAATAACAATGGAAATGTAAATAAGCAACACCCAAGTTAATAAAGATGAAAAAAAATAAGGTCATAATGAACATAGTGGAACATGTGCCCCTGTGCCATGGTAGGCCATCTCTTCGGTATATTCCTCAGAGTGCTGTAGGTAGAAATAATTAACGTACAAAAATATCAATATTCATAGTGGGTAACCTAAGTAATAATGAGTTGTCTATGACTACAGAAATTGAATTTCAAATGCGCTACTTAGGGCTTGAAGTTGGAGATTATAACTTATTTTTTTTTCTTTTTCCTGATTTTTCTTTTGGTAATTCTATGTCCCTATGTATATAGTTCATGCCTCATCCTCATGGGTGCTAGGATAACAGGCATGAGCCACTACCCTTGGCTTCCATAGATAATAATAATAATCTTTATTCAAATGTTTACTATAGTCTTTTTTTAGTTGGGGTTGGAGAATCCATATGCCTTAATGATGAAGGCCATAAGCTAACTACTGAGGGTCAGGTACTAATCGTATCCTTCTACTAATCCTATCCTGGGATTGAGGAACACTTATGGTTTGCAGACAAGTTCCTTTGGCTTTTGAGTCATGTCACTGACACCTATAAATTAAAGTTTAATGCTGAACTTCTGATGCAATGATTCTGCTCTTTAAGTGGTCCCATTCTGTCTCATTAGGCTGTAAGACTCCACATATCCATTCTTTACTTTTTAGACTCCCTTTCCTAGCTTCCTTTCCAGAAGCTTTTCGAGTAAAATATCTGACTCTATAATGTCAATCCTGCTGTTCAGCAGGGACAGTTTCTTCATTATGATAAACTTTCTATTCAAGGATAAACCTGGGGTCACAGATTGTTCTAGCTTTTTCTGTTGCTATTATAAAATACTCCGACCAAAAGCAACTAGTGGAGGAAAGACCTATTTGCTTACACTGTCCGGTCACAGTCTATTACTGAGGGAAGTCAGAGCAATAACTCAAATCAGAACCCATTGGGGGGGGTCAGTGCTTGTTGGTTCCCAGGTTCATGCTTAGAAAGCTTTCTTGTATAGCCGAGGACCACTTGCCTAGTGCTGTAGCACCCACAGTGGTCTGGAGACTCCTATGCCAATTAGGAACCAAGACAATTTCTCCACAGGCATACTCACAGGGTTGTCTAATCTAGGCAGCTTTTCAGTTGAGGTTGACTCTTCCAAGGGGACTTTAGACTATGTGAAGTTGACAAGAAAAACTAAACACCACACAGATTCATGGTTTTCCTTGTTGTCTTCATGTTAAATGGAAGCACAGTCTTTTAAGTGGTATTCTCATTGCTTCAGTTTATTTTCTAAGTGTGTAAGGATGGAACAAGTGTTTGCCTTGATATAGCGACTACCCTTCCTCCCCTGCCCTCAGTCAAACAGCTTTAAATTTTGGTGAGGTGTGCAAACATACTGTGATGAACGACATTAATAAATAAGTATTACATTGGCTCTGCTTGAGAGGTCCCTCTTCATCTTTATCTTTTTGTTTAAATCCTGTGGGGTCTCCAAATGCTCTTTATGGAGATCAAGAAGATTAAGCAAAATTAGCTCTCAGCCACATAATGGGTTTTCCTCTCCTGGCACGTGTCTCCCCCTCTCTGCACGAGGTGACCCCCCTGATATCAACAGGAGCTTCACAGATGGAGGGAAAAATTATGTTCTGGGAGAGCAGGGTACACATGGGGTTTCTGATTTGTCTTTTATTTCTAGCAGTGTGTGTAATGTGAATTGGAAACCAAACTGAAAAAGATAAGTAAATTGGCTGGTGCTTAAGAATACCTTCAAGTCCATCTGCGTCTCGGGGCAAGCTGACCTGCTCAGTTCCAGAATGAGGATATTGTCCTGGTATTGAGGACACCTAAACCACAGCTGCATAAACAGATGACACCTTAAAGAGGGTACTGGCAGGGAGAACATCGCTTTGCCCATGTTAAGCAGTGAAATTCAGGCTGTTTATAAAGTTTTCCAAAGACAGACAGAGAAAGAGAGAGAGAGAGAGAGAGAGAGAGAGAGAGAGAGAGAGACTGGCTCACTCATGGGCAGAGTCAGCAGCTGCCTGCATGGAATAATTTGAGGATCAGTGAGAGGCCCCCGTGTTTAAAAATCCATCTTCCTCATCCATCTGCAGTGGTGCCTGAAATTTCCACTATTACTGTCATTTCTTAAAAGCTTTTAAGAGGACATATGCCCTATTATCTTGAGGGAGGTAACATTAATTAACTATATAATATATTAGAATGGATGAGTTTTCTTGTTAAGAACCCATTATGACCATTGACATCCAGTAAAGATCAGGTCTCAGTAGAAATAGAAGCAAGGGCAGGTAAGATTTAATGAAGAAGGAGATGGCGAGTCACTGTGTGTGTGTGTGTGTGTGTGTGTGTGTGTGTGTGTGTGTGTGTGGAGAGGCTCTATGTATGGGCTCTTGCTCAGGTCCTATTGGCAATGGGTGCTCTAATTTATAGGCTATCAGCAAAAAGAATACCCTGGTTGGTTTTTTCCCCAACAATATTGTTATCCTGGCCCTAGCCTCCTTAAGAAGTTCATCGTCTTGATTATCAAAATTGAAGTAATTTAAATAGTCAGTGATCTCATGTGCAGGCACAGAATGCTCCTTTAGCATGATACCAGGAAAATGGAGAAACCGTTGTCATGATGTTGATGGCAACCTTTCATTAATTTGCATTTTAAATGGATCTACAATATCCTTTGTCTAAATAATAACACTGGTGCAGAAAATTATGCAAAAATATTTAACCCAACAATAATGTGAAGCAATTTCTAAGATTTAATCATAATCATAACATTTTAGAGTTTCAGTTATGGTCCAAGATACCTTGCTTCAATTCCTTTATGTTAGGAGTGACAAAACGGGGCTCACAGTCATAAAATGCCTTTATTTTTCCTTAATTTATTAAAAAATATTTATAGCATAGTGTGTCGGTCACTACAGAGATGCAATGGAAGGCAAAACAGACATGTTCTGCATAGCTCTTTATCATTATAGGAAAACTTGCTGGTTAACCAGATGATCACATAAATACGTGTAAAATAAAAGTTGTGATAATTATTATCAGAACTGATTCAGACTACAATAGGAATTGTATTACTTTTTTGTGAAGATAATGTTTGAATGAATATGTAAATTGAGCTAGGACTTGTCAAACAGAAATGAAAGGTGAAATGGACCTAGATAACAGGTAAAGCATGAAGACAATGCATATTGCATGAAGACCATGGCATGGTCAAGGAGTTAGCAATGGCCTGTATAAACAGGAAGCTTACCACAGTTGGGAGGAGATGGAGAGGTAGTAGAGGCTCCTCATAGAGTTCTCTTCTAGATTTTGGAGCTTTGTCCTAGGAATAATAATAGTGAAGGAACCACTGAACAATATGGGGATTAGTTGACAAAATCAGTGAACCAGCTGAGAACATCAGAGGAAGTTTTCTGAAAGGCTAGAAAACTACCATTTGTAGATTCCTTGATTAATGTTGGCCTGTGCTGTTTTCACTCACAGGTCCTAGGTGTTTTGTGAAGTCTTCCTTGTCCATTGATGCCACATTTGTGGATGTACGTCCAAATAGTTCTGATCCCTTTTGTCAGTATTGGTTTGATTGTAAGTGCCAAGGACAACTTGTAATTTAGACTTGACTACTATGACATTCAGATTCTTTTGAGACTGAACCAAGTGGCTCAGAAATGGTCATGTGATACCATCATAGCAAATTGCATAGCTCAGGACTTTCGCTCTAGTTTCTAATACAGAAACTTGGGATGGTTAGGGGATGTATGGTATTCTATTTGACCACGTAGCAGGCAATACCCTCTCTATTAGGAGAAATGAAAAGAAGAGATACTGAAACAGTGAAAGGATGAGGAAAGATCTGAGTATGGCATTAAGGACAGAAGAGAAAGGGAAGATTATGGAGAAGGTGATTGTCATAGAAAGAAAACTGAGGAGAAAGAGCTGGTGCAGTCAGAGCAAGTGGTCAAATGGACATGTTTAAGAATTTCAGTCAGTTTCTTCATGAAACAAGAGCTCTAGGCAAAGTTACTGTAACATTTTTTATTGGATATTTTAAATTTATATTTCAAATATTATCCTCTTTTCCCATTTCCTGGCCATAAACCCCCATCCCATCCCCCCTATCCCTGCTTCTATGAGGGTGTTCCCCCACCCACCTACTCACTTACCCATTCCTCCCTCCCTGCCCTGAGATTCCCCTACAATGGGGGATCGAGCCTTGGCAGGACCAGAGGCTTCTTTTCCCGTTGATGCCCAACAAGGCCCTCTTCTACTACATATGCGGCTAGAGTCATGGGTCTGTCCATGTGTTCTCTAGATGGTGGTTTAGTCCCTGGAAACTCTGGTTGACTGGTATTGTTCTTATTGGGTTGGAAACCTATTCAGCTCCTTCAATTCTTTCTCTAACTCCTCCATTGTGGGCCCCATTCTCAGTTCAATGGTTTGCTGCAAGCATCCACCTCTGTATTTGTTAAACTCTGGCACAGCATCTCAGGAGACAGCTATGTCAGGCTCCTGTCAGCATGCACTTCTTGGCATCAACACTATTGTCTGGGTTTGGTGGCTGTATATGGGCTGGATTCCCAGGTGGGGCAGTCTCTGGATGACCTTTCCTGCAGTCTGTGCTCCAAACTTTGTCTCTGTCTTTCCTCCTATGAATATTTTTGTTCTCCCTTCTAAGAAGGACTTAAAGCATCTGAACTTAGTCATCCTTCTTGAGTTTCATGCGGTCTGTGGACTGTATCTTGGGTAATCCAAGCTTTTGGACTAATACCACTTATTAGTGAATGCATACCATATATGCTTTTTTTGTGATTGGGTTACCTAGTCAGGATGATATTTTCTAGTTCCATCCACTTGCCTATAAATTTCATGAAGTCATTATAATTTAATAGCTGAATAGTACTCCGTTGTGTAAATGTACCACATTTTCTGTATCCATTCCTCTGTTGAGGGGCATCTGGGTTCTTTCCAGCTTCTGGCTATTATAAATAAGGGTACTATGGACATAGTGGAATATTTGTCCTTGTTATATGTTGGAGTATATACCAGGAGTGGTATAACTGGGTCCTCAGGTAAGTACTATGTCTAATTTTCTGAGGAACCTCCAGACTGTAACTTTTTATTTTACGTCTATCTTACCTTGTGGTGTTTACTTACTATGCTGTTATAGAATAGTGATAATAGTGATATAATTGTATATGTGAAAAGTTATAACTCAGATAAATTGATTTTTCTCTACTGATGCCAGATGCCTTCACAAAGTGAAAAAAATGACCCCTTTTCTTTCAAAAACTATTTATTACTAATGCAAGACCCACATATTTCATTTCTCTATGTCTTCTGTTGATCCACACAAAAATATCAGTGGTAGGATCTCTTTTTGTAGACATAAAAGTCAACAATGTATCAAAAAGATATCACCAACATGATATTTAAAAATATGAGCAAACAAGTATTTAACATCACAGACAATATATATACACTGATATACATATATATTTGGTATCATTTATTTCTCATAATATTAATACTTCTAAACTATTATTTGGCAAAGTGCTAACACCCCAAAGATGATTTTAAGCTATGGATTTAAAATCATGTATAAGGCCAGAGAGTAGCTATTGTGAAACTTGTTTGCATAAAGTTCTTAAGAATTCAAGAACTCACAACCTCTTTTAAAAGATTTCTGTGCTTTGAGATCCTTGAAATTAATCAACTAATGGCCTTTTGAAACCAATCCTCCCCCATTTACCATTAACTGTCCACAGTGCACCTACATTTTCCTGCCTGGTTTTGGTGAGACCTCTGGAATTGATGGTACGTATGAAAGGGTCGATCTTCTGTTATTCTATGACTGTGAAATGACTTGGAAAGCATATTGCCCCTCCCAATTGTTCAGTATCATGATTTGAAGCCATGATGTACTTTGGAACTTGTATGATTCAAGCCTTTCACAATGGTAGTAGGAGGTGGCAACAAATAGAGTCAGAGAAGTTAATAAGGCAACAGCTCTACATTCTCAAGTGTCCTTTAAGGCCTTGTGTGTTTCTTCATGCTTCGAGCTCAACTGCTTATGCAGTCCTGATGTTGATATGCCTAGATGAGGACTGGTGGAATATAAACATTTCCAGTCAAAAACTTTCTCGTTTTCAAGTATAACACAATGATTACACTTGGGGCAGATGTGTGAGTCTTCAAATAAGTTATTTATTCACATAAAATATGAAAATGTGATCTAACTAATGATTAGGTATCCTGCTAGGTAGTTGATAGTGAAGAATAAGGTAGCCTGGAAACAGGGATAGACTAGACTGGCTTATAAAGACATGGATGGTGTTGAGTTCAAGAAGTATGCACTTTTTTTTTGAGGTACGCACTTTTAAGAGCTCATGCTGCACTTGTATGATTCTCAAGGTATACGTCTGCTTAAGCTTTTACTCTCAATGTGTGCTACCTTCATACAAGTCACAGGTCATGGTTACAAAGAAGTCTAATGAAGATAGAATTAAACTTATTAGAATGTGAATTGCAACTCTTCTATGTTTCTCCCTTCTAGGTCACAGAAATAATAACATGTTTAAGAATAAAGGATTCTGGTTATTTATCAGCAAGGGTTGTGTATCATTGAGGGTCTCTAGACTTGTAAACAAGACTGACATTCAATAATGATGTATAGGAAGAATATTGGGTACTTTCTATGTAGAAACAGAAGTTTCAAAAACCATGTTGCAAAAAATATTAAAAAAGTTAAGGGGATATATAGAAGAAAGACCAACAAGAATAACATGCATCAAATGACAAAATGAAATCTGGAATTTTGCATAATAAAATTCATTCAATAAAAAATAAATAGAAAAATTCTCATTGGCAAACTCTGACACAACATTCTCCTGTGGCTGTGGAACGTGGAACAATGTGATCTACATTTCTACTAAAGAACAATAAGGCAACTAAGTTCTCATAATCAATTATGGGTTCATTTCCCAAAATGGTGTGGGTAGATGTTAAAAAGTTAGAAAGCAAATACTCACTGTAGACCTTCAGAGGGTAAATTAGGGTCTTGCCAAAATGTTTTGGCATATCTGGTACACTAAGAGAGATAGAAACATCTTCATACTTTCAGTAACATGCATGATTCAACTTCTTCACACACACACACACACACACACACACACACACACACACACACACACACAAATCTGTGTAAATCATTTAGAACAATATCAGTCCTAATTGACACTTGTGATTTTTATTAAAAAAGTATAACATTGATACTATTGGACAGCAATATTAGTCTTCACATTATTTATTTATTCAGTTGAAACATGAGCACGTTTGCTCTGACTGATTACTAAGAGACCTGTTAGGTAGCAGATGGTGAAGAAAGAAGGCGTTTCCATCTGTGTGCTTCTTACCATCAAAAAGGTGTGGAGTTGGTGGAGAACCACAGAAACCATGCTGCAGCCAGATGCAGTGTCCATGCTCCTCACAGAGGTTGAACCTCATAGGGCAATTAGAAGAGAAGAGACTGGAGGGAAAATGGATAAGCAGTCATTGTGGATTGCTCAAGAGTAGGAATGTATGGAAACACTTCGTACCAAGAGTTCATAAATGTAGTATGTGCAAAGAGAAAAAGAGGCCTCTTTCGCAAACATAGCATGCAGAAGTGCTGCCCATGCATGAGTCACAATCACTGGAGTCAGAACTTTTTTCCAATTATTACATTTCCATGCCGAGCAAGTCAGTATTCTCTCATAAGCACTGTTTAGAAGATCAATTATGTGCTTAAAACCTTTTCATTTTCCTCAGTGCTGTCAAATCTATTCTTATTTAGTTCCCAAGACTATTTTTAAAGTAAGTAATATTTTCCTATCCAAATGGTGGCTCCCTTTACCATTGTATAAGAAAGATTATTGATCCTTTATCCTGAATATTCTGTTTTAAATGTATAATTGCTTGGGTTCCAGAGAGGTTTCGGGGTTTGTTCATGATCATCTACCTTTGGTATGTCTACAGGTAATTGCCTAAGAGCATAAATAATTTAAAGAAGGTAAAACTATCCAGTTAGGTAGGCTGCATTGAGCATTCAAAGCATGCAAAATCCCAGTTTTGGGCTCTCTCCCTGTGGAATAAGCAATACAAGTAGAGAAAGACAAAATCTGTACTCTCTTACCATGTGTGCTTTAGACACATTTTGAATGATAATAATCTCTCATTTCTGTTACTGGTTATTGGTTGGCAGTTCATCCAAGAAATGGAAAAACTCAGGCTATTGAGAGTCCAGATCTGATCCAAGTCCTGCCTTTGTCACTTCCTATGGGTAAATATGGCCAATTGAACCAACATTTGTAGACTTCTTTTTCTCTCTCTCATCTAATGAAGATCATAGTATCGTGTCTGATACACTATAAATATTTGATATTAATTAATAAAAAATACAAGGATTAGATAAAAGTGGAATATTGTTTTTGTTTCAATATTATGGTTCTCCAGAGAAATAGGACCAGAAGAAGCAGCTCTGTTTTAAGTAAGTGATTTATATGATTAGGGAACTAGCAAGACTGCATGTGTGGACAGCATATCTGTGGACTTTTGTTCTGTGTGGTCCTTTAGCTGATTGGGTAAGGCTCAACTACATATTGAAGATTATTCTGCTTTACTCAGAGTCTCACTATTGAAATTAACTAGATAATTTATTTTGATATGGATAAAATAATTTCATTATAAAGAAATTAATAAATTAAGTTAATGAAAAATACCCTACAGAAAATTTTACAGACTAAGTGTATGGCCCAGTACCTCAGTACCTTGCCTCAGTACTAGGCAAGTTGTTCCATAAAGTTCACTGTTCTATTTCCTCAGCTTCTTGGCTGTATTTTAAAGATGGTGTTGATATCATGTCTTCTACTAGCAGGCCCATCATTTCAGACACAGAGCTTAGGCTGCCTGTTATTTTGACAGACATAGATGTAGATGTTAGTAATGAAGCAGTAACACCCTGTGGTGGGCTTGTTTTATCTGTGTTTCTTCACAAACTTGTTCCAGTTATGAATGTCCATGGTCTCGCATACATTCCCTTCTTCCAAACCAATATCTGTTACATTGCTTCCACACTAATTATGGAGTCACCTCTGTAGCCATCAAGACTCACAGTTAACTCATTCACATTTCTCTGGAGCAGTGACCTTCCCCTCAGTGGCAAGTACTGACCTTTAGTGATTATTAATACTATTCAGATTCAGGCCATGGAATCTAGATTTGTTTTGGAATGAGCCCAGTGGGAAGCCATCAGCTGGTTTAGATATTTCGATTGGACTTTAGTGGTTAAGACAGGTCTCAGGAAACTGTAATTTTAGGCTACCACTATTCTGTCAGAGGCGGCTGAGAAACCTGAGGAGCACAACCAATCTACTGTCTGACAGGCTGTAGCACAGGGGACACTCTACCATGAAGACTTGGGTTGTTGAAAGTGGTGTAATTTGCTTTGTGCTGGTACATGTTATTAAGCTGTTGTTTAATGTTCTTGTCCAAGGACATTGTCTCTCGTGTTTTTATCATCCAGGGAAATGTGTGGCAGCCGAAATGATCACATTCCTGGTGATTTTCTTTGGAAATCGTAAACTTTTGTCGAGTTTACTCTCTCTTCTATTAGGGGTGGATAATGAGAATTCGTGAGGATTATTAAGCACTCCTAGCTTTCAGTAGGAACTTATTTAGCACAGATGTTTCTATAATTGCAGTACACTGGGAAAATTCACAGTGTTCAATGGCCCAAAACTCATTATTACTTATTACTTCTACCTGTGTATTGTGGAGCCAGTAAGCTGGGCTGAAATGTTTCATTTAGCAGGGGCAATAGCCGAGGCTCCCAGGCACTTTAGGAAGACTACTGAGAAGAAGAAATTGTGTTATGTTCTGCCTAAACTCTTACTATTCCCTTATTAATTGGTACATCAACATTCTTCTATTTTAAGGGTCCAGGTCACACCACCGTGTTAATTTTTTCCAGTCAAATCTCCAGTTTATGCCTAAGAGAGAAAAAAACCCAAGCAAACAAACAAACACCCCTAAAACAACACCGTGGAGTTTTAAGAGAGCTTAGAGACAAACAATATAACTAACCACTCTTCATTGGAGTAATAGTATGGAGCATGTACAATTACACTTCTTTCCTCCCATTTCTTAATAAAACACAGTTATATTATTTTAGCAATATGCTTAGATTTTTATTAAAAACTTGACAATATTTAAGGACAGGAGGTCAAAATATTTTAAAAACACTTATAAAGGACCACTCTCTAGAACATAACACTTTTCATATTATTTAAAAATTGTATTGGCTATTTTATTTATTTACGTTTCAAATGTTATCCCCTTCCCAGTTTCCCCTGCACAAACTCCCTATCCCTTCTCTGATCCCCTCTACTCTTTTCTGTTTTCTTAAACCAAATCTATAAAGCTTTATCCCCACTATGTTCAGTGTTTCTGTAAACAGCAGAGAAACCATGTGGAGGCAGCTTACAAATGTCCTAAGAGCAGATGTAACAGACTTATTTCAGAAGTTAGCCAAGGTATTCTTGTTCTGAAGATGACCAAAGATTGCTCACAACGTTCCTGGCTTTACATTAAGCACCCACAGATATATTTTCCAAGAATCTTAGTCTTGAGAAAGTTCAAGTTGATTGTTTAGGCTTATTATAGGTTTTTTTCTTTCTTTTAAAAAAAAGTATTGAAGCTTGTATCTCAGAAGTTAAAGGGTTTCTAGGCACATTAAAAACAAAAAGGTAATTTTACCTTCTATGTCCCAGGAAGCCCAGAGAGCCCAAACTTCACACTAATATTACAAAAGAAATGAGAAAATAAACATGAATTTAATGGCATTTTTCATTCATAATGAAAAAGAGGTCTAACATAAGTTATCAAGTTTGGGGTTATATATGAAATATGTAACATCTGTTACGAGATGTAGCAAGCCTGCAGCAACATGCTGTTTTTGCATTTTTATTCATAGTAAAAACGAGTTCAGGTCTTTTTTTTGAGCAATGGCAAAACAAAGATATCAAAACAATCCACTAGATTTGGATAATTTAAACTTTATCTTTATAGTATAATCTTATATTTTAACTCAAAACTCAATTCTGATTCACCCTTCATTCCATCCTTTTATTGGATGCTGTGTGTGTGTGTGTGTGTGTGTGTGTGTGTGAGCATGACACATACATATATGTATACATACATACACATATATATTTATATCAATAAAAAGAGTCTATATGTTTGAGAGAAGGCAAGGTGTGTACATGAGAAGTTTTAAAGGGAGTAAAGGGAAGGAGGAATGATAGAATTATAATATAATCTCAAAGATGATTGAAAAGGCAGTAATAAAAACCAGTATGCAGAAAATCACACAGATTTGCAGCTACATTTCAAACTTTCCCATAGAACTTAAGTTTGTCATATATAAGTTACCAAAGGCATGTTCAATTCTTCAAGAGCTCAGCTAATTTCTTCATGTGGACTTATTTTTAACTGTCTCAAGGCATCTCAAGGTTAAGGTATTTATGAAAATTACCTCATTAGTATTCAAACCTTTTGGTTTTCAAGCTTTTTACTGAGATCTAAAATGTTTAATCTACTTGATCATGAAAACAAACTATTAGGAATCAAGAAATAGCCTCTGTGTTGGTTGTAGTGTCTGGCTTTAGATGAAACTTGGGAGCATAGAGATCTAAAATAAATGTAAAAACTAATTAAAAGTTTATACCAAGGTTATTTGAACATCCACTTAATGTCATTTTGACTCACTGCTGGGGAAATCCAACTTTTAAAAAAGAAGTGCAGAGGAATTCTGACCTTAAATTTTGTTTGCATAGTTCATTTCTCATTCATTTGCAGTGATATTTTTGAAGCTCTAAATCAAATTCTTCTTAGAGATGGAAACTAAGTGACAGAGATACAGCTAAGACTGGTGACACTTGTACATGATACACCAGCCTCAGATGGAGTCATCAGCAGTTCTTTACTGTCGGATGCTGAAACTCTTGCCCATTCCTTCCCTGGAATTCACCTGGCAAAGAGCCAAAATAATAACTTCTCTGCCAATTAAGGTGTTCTACCTGGGGCCAGTCAGAGCTTAGTTTGGGGACAAGGTCACTTGCTGGGATGGAGTTGTAGATCCCCAATTACTGGTAGTTCCACTAGCTCTTCTAACTTGCCAAATAATGAGGAGACTTTGAAGGCTAAATCCAGCAGTCGCTCCTAGCGGGGTTAATGCAGAGTGAATGACAACGATACTGAGGAGTGCGAGTCTGACAATGTCTGTCAAGCTCAGTTCATAAGGATGGCGAAGTTCACCGCTACTCAGTGGTACTTAGAAAAGGTATTGGTCTTGCTCTTATCAGTGAGAAAAGACTACAACCTCCACTTTGGCAGAAGTTCGTTAACTCTTTCATGAAATTCACATGATCTGGGTGTGAATTTGTTAATGACAGAGGATGAATGAATCCTGGCAAGGCAGCCAGGATTAGAACCATGATATTTGTACTCTGTTTCTCCTGTCTTCACTTTCTAGTAAGTGCCTCATCCCCCAATGATTCTAAACTCCCACTTTACTGATGAATTGCAGCATTTATAAAACATTACATTTAGTACTCCTTATTAACATAACCGAGAGAATAATAACAAAATAATTCTACCACAGGAAAGCCAGAAAGGCTTCCTGCAGTGGTAGTTTTTTTAAATTCTGTTCTTATTAGTCAGTTAGTCTTTAGCACTCAGCAAAGAGCTCTGTAAAATGTTTCGCTCATTGGCCATCTGAAATTTGTAGGAAGCTCATTGGTAGCCTGAAATCTGCTGTCTCCAAATCTACATCTTTCATGTTTCAAGTTTCTTATGTGGAGTTAGAGGATACAAAAGACATATAAGTAACAGTTTTTACATTTTTAATTTTGATAAGTGGGACAAAGTCCCAGGGCTTGTTCATAATATACTTTGTGTTAGCAGAGAATGACTTTTCTTTTCTGACTTGCTCCGACCTGATAGAAACTGGGCCTTTCTCCTGCACTCTGTAGGACAGTTCTTTCTTCCTAAGTGTCAGGTGTGCCTTGTGGCTCAGCCATTGTCATTCTTTTACTGAAAGCTTCTTGCTGTCCCTCTCATGGCATCAAATGTCCCATATACCAGTTACCTTGAGTATTAATTTGCTATTGGTGCCCATACAGGTAACACAGAAGTTTAAGTTGGAGAGAATTGTGTTATATTGAACATGTGAACCAGATTTTGTTGTATGGAGTTGGTGGCTCTTCATGGAATGTGATAGTATACAAAGCTTGGATCAGCCAGCCTTTCTAAACTTTCCCCACTACCCCACATCTACCCCATGTCAGTTACCACAAAATCACATGAGGCACACATACCTGGGCTACCCTGTTCAGAGTCTCATAGCATACAGTTTTTGAGGTGGCTAGTCTGGAGAATCAAAACTATTAAGATAAGTGGGATATGGTGATATATGGCCGTCTCAATCATATCTCATTTGTCATAGAACTCTCCAAATAATTTTCATATTTGTTACAGCTAAAATTATAGGAAAATCACAAATAATTAGAAAAGTACAGAAGACATTTCTAGCAAGCCATCTATAAGAAGCCAGGAATTGGACTGATTTCTTTTGAGTGGTGTGGCACCAGAGTGGGTAGTCAGTGACTAAAGGTAAGAGCTCCCCATGGACTATTGCAGGCAGAGTATCTGGCAAATACTACCTTACTTACTTCTCACAGCAATCTCAGGAGTGCTACAATTCTTAGTCACATGCCATAGACAGGAAAGCGTACCCTCATTAGTGTTGTAGGTGACGCACAACTCTCTCAGTAGTAAGACAAAACCAGCATTTCTGTTCTAGTTGTTGCTGTAGTGTGTCTATCCATTTTATTAGCTCACAGTTGAGTTCAGGTCATTTTATGACACTTTAGTTATAGTCTGGCTTTCTCACCTGATCAGTTAAATGGTATATTTTCTCAAGCTGAACATGGCTGGACCTTGAATTTCCATAGTTCCAGCTCTTCTTTAATATAAAGCAATCTTTTCAATGACATTATGGTATCAACTCTCTCTGTGATGGGTTAATCTACCAGAATTATTTTATGACGATAATGTAGGAATGAAAGATATGTATTATTGAACAATTTATGAAGAATTAGAGTAAATATGTGGGTCTGTAGCCCAGTGCCTGCCTAGTGTGCTCAAAGCCCTGGATTTTATTCCCAGTATTTGGGGAAACATTTTTTAGTGAATTTATTCCAATGTAGAAAGCATTTAGTAAGTTTAATCTTCCCTGTAAATTGTAGAAATTTCTTTCTTCTACGTTAGTACCAGTAAGAAAGTAGAGAAACATTTAGATTAGTAGGGGTTAGGAAGAGTGATATGTGCTTAGGGAATTGGGACATTCAAAAACATTCTTGCATAACTATTTATGAATAGAGTTATGTTATGAGATGTTTTACTTCTTTCTATTAAACTTAGTTAACATACTATGTAAAATAATTATAATTATTTTAATGCTTAGCCAATTTTCTCCTGATATTTAAAAAATAGGAACATAGTTAAAATAGTGCCCATGAAAATCAGTAAAAGGAATATATAATTTATTCTAAATAAACATGCAATAAATCATATTTGAAATCCCAATAGTCTCTTCAATTTAATACTCATTGTTACACTTGTTTCTTTAATGGAATTTCCTGCTTAGTCTTGAGTTACCTGGGAAGGGAGAACCTCAGGTGAGAAGTTGTCTCCATATTACTGGCCTATAGGTAAGTCTTCAAGATTTTTGTTTGATTAGTGACTGATACATAGGACTCAGACTTCTGTGGGTGGTGCCCCCCGAGTAGGTTTCTGGGTTCTACAAGAAAAAGCAAGCTAAGTAAACCATGAGGAGCAAGTCAGTAAGCAGCATTCTTCCATGATCTCTGCCTCAATTTCTGCTTATTCAATGTTCCTGCTTGCGTCTTGCACTGACATTCCTTAATAATGGACTGGGGTGGGGATGTATAAGCCAAATAATTTTTTCCTTACACAAGTGGCTTTTGGTCATGGTGCTTCTCACAGCAATATAAAGTAACCTGATATATGAAGAATGTAAGGAAAGAACAAAATTCATTTTCCTTTTGGGAAGTCAGTGGTGGAGATCATTCAGAGGTTTGCTAATTGGTCTGCCATATCTATTACCAGGCCCCTTTAAAGAGTAGACTTTTCTTATTGGAATGGGTAATGTTTCATTATATAAAGGAAACATTGACTTTTCATTCAAAAGAAAAAGAATTATGGTCAGTAGATAGTTTCCCTTCCTATTTCCATTTGAAGAATTTGCCTGTAGCATGAATAATTTCATAAACTGTAAGAGTTAATTCTTAAATAGTGTTAAGTAAGCATAACACATGTTCATGTAATAATAATAATAATAATAATAATAATAATAATAATAATAATAACATTCTTGTCCACATAGTGGCCTAGAAAAGCTGTCATCAAATAAGAAGGGCAAGAAAGTACATCACATATAAACACATTTAAAATATAGACTCAATTTTGAGCCTTGTTTTTTAATATTTTGGTAATTTTTTCCTGTGCAAAGTTTAAGTACCTTCAGAGGGAGGACTATTCAATATCATCTATCTTAGGAATTATGTGATATGAGAAGTATTTTAGTTCTTCTAAGCCTATATGAACAATATCCCCCTGGCGATCCATCCCATATACAGTCAGGAAACCCAGACAATATTGTTGATGCCAAGAAGTGCATGCTGCCAGGAGACTGATATAGCTGCCTCCTGAGAGGCTCTGGCAGAGCATGACAAATGCAGAGGTGGATCTTGCAGCCAACCATTGGACTGAGCACAGGGTCCTCAGTGAAGGAGTTAGAGAACGAATTAAAGAAGCTGAAAGGATTTGCAACCCCATAGGAAGAACAACAATATCAAGCAATCAGATACTCCAGAGCTCCCAGGGACTAAACCACCAACAAAAGAGTATACATGGAGCGACCCATAGTCTAACTGCATTTGTAGCAGAAGATAGCCTTGTAGTGTATCAGTGGGAAGAGAGGCCCTTGGTCCTGTGAAGGATGGATGCCCTGGTATAATGGAATGCCAGGACAGGGGGCAGGGAGGGAGTGTGTAAGTGGGAGGGCAAGCACCCTCATAGAAGCAGGGGCAGAATGGGTGGGGGTTGGGATAGTGGGTTGCAGGAAGGAAAACCCTGTGGAAGGGGATAACATTTGAAAAGTAAATAAAGAGAATATCCAATAAAAGAAAAAAATATCTTTAAAACACACACACACACACACACACACACACGCACGCACACACACACACACACACACACACACAGTAGGTTCACTTGTCATCTTCCAGTAATATGTTTTTACCCACAAAGCTAACCTCTTTGAATAAGTATATGATATTTCAGAAATCTTAGAATATTCATGTTGAAAAGAAGTCCAGATTTTTTTGGAAGTACAATGTCAATATTTACATGGCTTAACGAGGCATAATAACGATAAAATAATGTTCTGTTTAGGAAATGAGGCAGTTTGAAATTGAAAGGAATTTTAACTATGCATAGAAAAGATAAACATATTTTTATTAACCATATATATATGCTTTTAAATGTGGTTTTTAAAGATTTTATGGGTTGGTGTTGTTTTGTATTGTTGGAAAAACATCCATACTTGTATTTGACTGTCACAACTGATCAAACTACTATTTCTGTAGCTTTAATAAAATTAAACTAATCTCGATTTTTACCTTAGAATAGAAAAAAAGAATGTGACCTTGTTGGCTAAGACCAACTATGCTAAAAAGTATCTAAAGTGAAACTTGCAGTAATAAGTACCAAAATTTAGGATATGCTTAGGTTTAGGGTTCAGTCTTAGACTTAAAAGGTCAAATTTAATCCAAAGCTACTTAAACAAATCCCCATGAAAGTTCGAAATTTTTCCCTTAATGGGTTGGTTATTTCAGCGAGGAACTTACAACCATAGAACTACAGAAAGTAATTCGAACATGAGAAGTCAGAAAGAAAACTGTATAATACATAGTATATATTAATGCATATCTTAAAATATGCTATCAACAGTGAAAGCAAATGTATTTAAAATACGAATTGTGACTTAGGTCCCTAGCCTGCATCCTTTATTAAAGTACAATTTAATGTTACTTGCTGAAAATAACACATATGCTATTTACTTCAAAATATTACTTCATTAATAAGTTTAAGTGTAATTTAAAATGATTATAATATTTCAACAATGTTCATACAGGTGCTATTTTTAATAACAGATTTCAAAACTACCAAATTAGACAAAAATATTTACCAGATAGGTCCAATATTGTATACAGAGCGTAAAGTTATATAACAGTTATATTTAATGTGTCAAGGGGCATCTTCTGATGTGAAAGCATTCTTGGCAAAATACTAAGTATGAAACATAGGTATTTAATAAAACAAAGAGTTAGTCATAGATTTATTTTTAATAAAGTCTACATTAATACAAATAAACTTCTTTATAGTAAAATGACCCTTTAGTTTCTAAATCTGAATACAAGCCTTACATTCTGGACAATTTAAACCCAAAGTCAAATTTCTTCACTTAAATTTTTGTGATATTTAGAAAATGTTTTTTTAAAAAATGCTGTTGTAATTTTTTTCATAGAAATGTCTCCCTAGCTTACAGAGACATGCCCTGAACAAAGGCTGACTCTCCAAACACAATATTAATTTGTTTTGGCTTTGTTTATTTTAAAGCAGACAGCTGAATAACTAACAAGTAATTGTTTACTGGATGATATGTTAGTTAACATTAACACATGATCTAGAGTGAGGCTGAAATTTTTACTTGCAACATTTTCATATTGGTATAAGAATTCTTAGCATGGCTAGTTTAAGTTCTTGCCATGGGAGTCATGGTTGGAGAAGAGATATACCCACCTGTCTATGGGAGACTGGTACTAGCTAGCTCAAGCAGTTCTCTGGAACCATCAGATCCTTATATAGATGGGTCGATTTCCTGAAAGAATGAGACCAATAAGGTCCAAAATCACTTTAGTTTCAAGATTAAACCAGAAGACAGTATAAGAAATGGAAACCTCCCTATGTCAAGGAAGAATGACAATGTAGAGAGAATAGTAGACTGTTGACCAAAAAAATAACTCCAGTACTTGATGAGCAAAGGTAACATGTTTCTCAGTGCTTCTTTTTACCATTTCAGTGAATTGTATATTATCTTTAATCGATGAGTAGATGATATTGTGATTGATTAACATAAGGTTCAAAACAGAAAGCAATATTTTGCTGAGTATACACAAACATAATAACCTTTATACCATATTTAATACTTTATAACTTTCTTGGAAGAGTAAAATAAAATCAGTCATTTGGGGGTAGATAACTTTTATAGATTGGAACACATTTTCTTATATGTGCTGTCTAATAATCCCAGCACAATGCAAGGTGGGGGCAAGCTATTTACTCTGCATACCCTTCCTTTAGTAAGCTTTGGGTTCAAGATTCTGGGAAAGGGACAGAAATGTTCAGTGCAAACCATGAATAAGACATGACTTTCATAAGTAAGGGAAGCTATAAAGGAGACTGATTTTATAAGCTCAATGAACAGAAATGATGAACAGATTTTAGAGGAGAGTCCTAGAAATAGCATTTTGGTCACAGGAATTCAAGAGAGAATTTGTTGGGCAGTCATCAAAAGGTTAACCTTTGGGGCAATTTACATTTCATAATCCATTGGGCTATGAAATCATACATTTTCTATGGTGCATTTTTTAAATATCAGTGACATTGGAGGAAGTCTTTATAATAAATCTACTTATTCAGTGTACCTTATTTAATAAGAATGATTATTCCTCTTGACCTTATTGTATTAAAAAGTTCAAGGCCTTCACCCCTAAACCCTGACTAAAGGAAAAATAAAACTGTTCAGTGTCCTCTTTGTTTCTTGTAGGTTATTTAATCTAAATTCTTTGTTCACCTATAATTTAGGTCAATGCCTGCAATTGTTTCCAAGCTTTTCTGATTTCTTTACATTTTCTTGGATGCTCCCATTTTTGCACATTTTTTCCTCAGTAAGTTTTACTCCTGCCCTTGCAGAAAGGATAGTATTTTCTCATCTCTTCTCATATGGGTTTATGTAAGTTGACATTTGCTGTGTCTCCTCTCTCACTCTTTGCTATTTGAAAGTGCTTGCCCACTGTCTCCCTGGGGACTTGGATTCCAGACTGAGGGCTGGTGTTGCTTTCAGGGTGAAACCTCCCAACCTCTTCAAAGAACAGATGGATTTGACCCCAGAGCCCTTATTCATAACAACTAGTCACAAGGTGGCCTTCATACATGACCTCTAGAATATGCCTGGCATCAATCTTAAACTCCATAGATGATGCTCAAGGACAAATGACACATTTTCTAATTAGGAATGAATGCCTGCAGTAATGTTATTAAATATTAAGAGCTATGGGTATATCTACTGGGTGCTTTTCTATCCTAAAGCATCTCTTAGCCATAGTTTTTGTCATTTAAAAAACATCTATGGTGCAGTTTTTGTTTTGTTTTGAGAAATTTAGACATTTCTTTAAAATACTTGGCTAGTTTGTCTTTTAGTACTTGAAACACCTGGAAAAGATAAATATGGAATCACTAAAATGGCAAAGAAAGTCTATTTTAGAGGAGAACAGCTTGGTGATATTTTTTAACCTTCCAAGTCTGAGTTCAGTATCTCTGTTTGATAATGAAGAGAATATCGAAATGTGGTAACACTGGGAAAAGAACAGGGAGCATACGTGATCTCTCTCTCTAGGAAGCGTAGGTATCTGAATCACAGACAAGTCTTTATTTGAAATATATATTAACTTGGAAATATGCTCAATGAATATTCATTTAATTATATTGAATTTTTATAATTCCATGTTTTGTGACAATGAAAAGTATGAAATAAAAGACATCAGAACCAAGGTCAAGTCCCATCTGAATATTTTATTTGTGTGATACCAGACAATAGAAGTTATAAATTTATTTTTCTGCTTGCTTTAAAAGGTAGCATTAAAAATATCAATGCATTTCAATATATATTATGTTACATAGGCAGCATTTGGTTACATTTTCAAACAAAATTTATGTGGATTTTGCCTATATTGAACTTAGTGTAAAAAGATTACTACCATATCTAAAGAAAACATATTAGTCACTACCTGTGCAATGAGAGAAAGTATTGTATAAAATCTTGGTCTTAATAGTTACTGGAAATCATGTGGCTTGGAACGTCTGCTACACATTTTTATGGGAGTTCACAGATGAATTTTCTGAACTGCTTCAGTGGGTTCATGTGTTTTGTTACTTTCAGAGTTCATTATCTTATTACTGTGTATTAGTAACATCCACAACACTCTAAGAGTTTCCCTTTGGTTGAGCCTTAAGTATTTGAACAATATTGCAATATCCTAGTATATTTAATTTACATTAGATAATCTTTACATACCTTATGTAGATTCTCCCCCTGCAGCTTGCTATGCCATTTTCCCAGTTACCTCCTATGACTCTTTATGCTGCTGCAAAAGGTGATTTAATCATTGAGTATTCATTACTTCTAATTGATGATTATTCCACCAAATGCTACTCTCACGGAGATTACTGAGCCATTTTTCTTCACCATTATGCATAGATTTATCACATTTTGAGTCTATTATCTTCCTAGAAGTATGCCAATGAAGAGCTGTGCTTTCTCAGGATCCTTGGAAACTGTGGCGAGGAATTAAGTCCTATCAAGGAGCAGTAATTGTTTAGAAGCTGCAGACTATACCACAAAACATATCCTAAATACTGTTAAGACAGCTTGTGCCAGAAAAGATTCCCTAAGGAGTTCCTATCTTTTGGGACAGAAAATTTTATTTCCACAAGAAAAATAGAGGTAGGCTGACCACCTACCAGGATTACACTTCATTCCATTCTAAATACCCATTCTATTTCATTTAGGTGATTTTAGATATGAAAGGAAATTTTTCCTTCCTGATTTCTTCATCTATGTGAATATGAACATTATATGTTCTGGATCTAACTTTACTTTCTAATAGTGCAACATAATCTTATTTAAATGGTGTACTAAAGAGCGTCGTGTGGTTTGAGAACAGTTTAACAATCATTACATTGGACTGAATATAATCAGTATTTGCTACTGTTAGTTTTAGTGTGTTGCTTAGAGATCATAATCGTTTGCCATAGCATGTAAAGAATCAAATGCAAATGGCTATTCACATTCCCCCTTTTCCTTCCTCTCTGACCACCATATCGTCTGTCATGCTAATATTTTTGTTTCTCCAAAAGGAAGATACACTTGCCTTAAAATATGACTCGAGCACTTCCAGGCTTATTATTCAGAGCGTAAGTTTCAACACTGTGGCTGCTTATGTGCCTTTTCTAGATAAATGATGACAGCAATATTTGTCCCACAATAGTTAGGGGTCTCAACATTTCCATTCTAAACATCTATTTTCAAGGTTTACAACCTGCTTATAAAAATGTGCTCCCAGCTGAAACTTAGCATGCAGAATCCTAGCCCAGGAGTCATCTTTACTCTCTTATATATTAATCTGGAAGAAATCGTGTGACTTTGATTTAAAGAACTAGTGTTCACAGTAATAGAAGTTCAGGACATAAGGGTGTGAAGAAAGATCTGAGTACAAACAAGTCCCCTCATCTGTAATAATGTGATAGATTTATCTGAAATTCAGTCAACATCTCCTGTCTACTTTTCATTCACTCCACGAAGAAATAAATCTAGTTTTATTGCTTTTATTATTTGTTTCAATAGCCTCATTTGTGGAACTTATTTAGCAGCCATGCCATTTTGATCTATGGTACTATGCACAGGTGGCCTACAGGTACAACTCTGCTATTCTAGGGTAATGGAAGATTTGAGCCAAGTCGTAGTGATTTCGTGCCAGTTTGCTGCTGCTGTGACTGTTGATTTAGCAGTATTAAAACATAAGGGCGATCTAGAAGATTGGCATTACTTTGTACTGATTGTAATTACAGAGACATTGAAAGCTTAAAAAAAATGAAACAATTATGCTTTACTGTTCCAAATTGCTTCCAAAAATGTTAACTTGCATACTCATGTTTTATCCTAAGTATCAGCACATTCTGTGGTTAATATTATCAAATATATAAACTTTTTCTTTAGAAATATATTACTACCAAACGAGTTGAGTTGGCAATGAACTACTTTGCAGATATCTAATAATATGATGGCCAAAAGGCCATTTAATTTTAAAATCTAGATAGATGATGTTAGATTTTTTTATTTATCAAATACGATTTAAGCATGTTGGTTAATATTAATATTATCTAATTGGAAGTTTATTTTTATTGTGTTTGCTATAATTCTAAACATTATTTTCTAAGAATATTAACTGTTTTTTGGATGTTTTTGTCTATAATAACCATTATTATAGTCATTGTTTGATGAAAAGGTGAAATCCTTTCAATTATTGGTTTGGAGTGCAGCATCATCAAAAAAAAGAAAGCATTATCTTCAGGTCTTATTTACATTTTAATATTTAACAGTTATTTCTAGAGTAATGCAATATTACAGGAAAAAACAAACAAAAACAACTATCCTTTATAAAACCTCTGCTTTGAAGACTAAATACACACTTCTATATCAAAACAGGCATAAACTAATGTGAAACCTGTAGAAAATTTTATCCTGTGAATTTGCCTCAGGTCTCCATCTGTGATCTGATATCATGAGTGGGCATTGGGGAACTTACTACCCATAAAAATTGGATAATATGTTTTTTTAACAGTACTTGCTAAAAAAAAATACACAGAACAGCATCTTTTCCAAGTCTTCATGATTATATGCCCTTCTGTATCCATTACCCTCTCCAATGGCACCCTTTTCCATTTGCCTCCTCTGATCATGGGAATTGGCAGGGTGGAAAGATGAAAAGTGACAAGCTTCGTAGGGCCAGGAAGGCATAAGTGAGGCACCGAGAAGGAGAATGTGTGAGCGCATATGTATCCTTCAGGATTCTCAGTTATTCTTTACCATCTGTCCATAGTGTGAATTCTTTAATAACTACTTCAGAATGTGTAACATTTACTTGGAAATTCACAGATGTATTAAATTACAGATATACATTAAATCAAATATAATCAAATTTACTTTCATATTCAATGTATTATATATATGTATATATGTAAATAAATACAAGTATGTATACACACATACACACATTCATTCATCAAACATTCATTGAGTGTCTTGCCTATATCCAGAATTGCAAGGAAGCCAAGAAGATTTGTACAAAGTTAGCTGGCTTTCAGAGAAGGTGGGGAGAAAGCTTGAACAAATAATTTTAATGTGATACTTAGAATGTTTTGTTTTGTGATGGAGTTCTAGAGGTGTTGGGCATGAAGGGAGAACAGGTTTCAGAATGCCTCAAAGACATGCAGAGCTTTGGAAAATTAGTGAGATTTTATGGTAACATTTTAAAAACAAATATCAGTTCAGTATGGTCATGTGCTTTGATTTGAAGGACCGTGAGGAGCAGCTAGGCAAGGCACATAAGAATTGCTTTGTGAACTGTTTTGTGAGTGCACTATTTACATGAAAGTGCTTGTCCTTCATCCTGTAGCAGATGGGGAGACAATGAAATCTTTTAGGTAGCATCATCATGTAATGTAGGTTTTAAAAGTCTAGTGACAGTGAAGAGGTTGCAAGGGTTAAGGACAATGGGGAAACAAATGTTAAGACCTTTTGTTATTATGGAGACATAGTAAATGGGAATCAGAATTAACTTGGTGCAAAACAGTTGGAATAAAGGATGGCTTGAGAAAGAGATAAAACAACAAGATGCTAATTTTGCATGTTAGGCTAAAAGGAGAAGATACTGTGTACTTCTCAAATGCTTAGTAGTTAACATGCTTGACAGTGCTATGGTTGTAATAAGTCAGAGATTTTGGTTTGTAGATAATAAATTCATCTTGTGATAACTGAAAATAGTCCAGAGAAGATCAAATAAGAGATTTAAGGACTAGATTAAAAACCTAAGAGAAAGCTTAAAGATAAATTCATTTAATGATCTTTTTATTTATTTTTAGTATTGGAGATAGAGCAATAAACACGTTCCAATCCTTGTAAGGGGAAGACAAGCATCCAAATACCATTCAATGCTGTAAATCTCAGAAGAGTGTTGGTATATGATGAAAAATGATAACAGAAAAATTGATAACACTTCTTTCAAGGCTTATAGGAGAAACTTCAGAGTTGACTCTTCAAGATTCACAAAATGAGTAGCATTCCTTAAAGTTAAAAAAGTCAATTCATTCGATCAACATTAGATGGAGTGAGGAGACAGAGAGGTAGTGCTGTGTACCTTATGAAGCACAGTGAGTCCAGCATAGGAGGATGGGACCTAAGGGAAACAAAGCTTTTATTACAAGGAAGTTGGACAGAGAACCAGAAAGAAGTATTGGTTAAAACCACAATTTTTGTCAGTTATTCTCCAGAATTAGTAATATCATTGAAATAAGAAATGAAAAGAATGACTATAATGAAAGAATTTACATGGAACAATAGGTAGAAAATATTCTTATAAGCTTCAGTTATTACTGGTTATGTTCATTTTTCTTAAAAATTATTTAGGTCTGGATAGTAAATGAATGAGCAAGAATGTTCCTTTCCTCATGCAGCCACCCATAGGGTCTGTGCTGCATTTAAACACTCCATCCATCCATCCATCCATTCATCCATCCATCCATCCATCCATCCATCCATCCATCCATCCATGCATCCAAGATTCCCATATCCTTCTTCAGGTCCTAACCTTATGCATCCCCATCTATGTCATCTCCTAAACCATTCAGATCAAACCCAGTCCCACATCTTGTGACACTGCCTAGTATAGCTCCCTCTGCCTGTACTACAGTCTTGAGGGTTCGGCCAGGACCCTCATTAACTAGCCTCCAACCCTCAAGACACTTTCATTCCATATCCAAGACTTTCACTGGTCCAGATAGAGCTCCTTAATCCAAGTTTGAACCAGTTAGCACACAATGTACAACAATCTAATCCACTCTGCCTTGACTTCATTTTACCCAAGCTTTCTAACTCAGTCCACCCATATAATCTCTCTGCTTCCACCTGCTCTGTCCATATCACACTTAGAACAAAAGAAGGCTATGTGCCCAGATCTCACTACAAAAATAGAAATGACACGAAAGGTTAAGCCAGTATCTTCTCTCGAAAACCTATCAGGCCTATGGAAATGTTTGTCAATGAGAATTACCTAGTAAAGCACCAGGATACAGACTTTAGAGATCAATCATAAAATTCATCAAAGAATATAATGAATTTAAAGAAAACACAGGGAAACAACTCAATGAAATGAAGGAGAACATCCTTAAAGAGAACGGATACCTGAATGATGCCAAAGAAAACAAAAACAGGAAAAGAGGAAGACAGTCTGCAATGTGAGAATGAAATTTGATGAAAACATTAAAGTGAATTAAAACTAAAATGAAGATGAAGATTCAAACTCAATAATTCAATGAGAAAACTCTGAGCAAAGTCTTATAAGTAGAATGAATAAGGCAGAAATAAAATATCAGTATGTGCCTTTTCAAGTAGAGGGTCCAGGCTCAATAATTAAGAAATATGAAAATAAAATAAATACAGGAAAGAAACATACAAGAAATGTGGACATTATGAAAAAATCAAACCTTCAAATCACAGGCATTGCAGAAAACAGCAACCCATCAAATTTTGGAGCCTAGTCAGAACAGATACAAATACAAACACTACTGGTCTAAAGGCTCAGGGAACATTCTGGAAAAGGATATGGAAAGATGGGAAGAGCCATAGAATGAAAGAATGTGCTGTGCGATTAGGTTCTCCTAAAAATGTCAAAAGCCATACCTTCAAAGTCTCAAAACTGACAGCCCAAACGTGAGCTGAACAAAGACAAAAGCAATGTGGAAAGATGATGAGCACCCCAGTTCCACACAAAACGACTATTGGGAGACTAATGAATGCTGAGGGTGTGCACATAGGCTGTTTACTTTGAAAACTTATTTTTAACTCTTTCCTTTTTTAAAGAGAGAAAATAGTACAATAGAACAATTAAAGGAATTAAGCCAAGAGAATATAAGATACTGATATATATATATATGTATATGTATTTATATATATAAAATTAGGTCAGAGATAATGAGAGAAATGAAGACCACAATGTGAATTAATAAAGGATTTGGAAATGAAGGTAAGAACCTCACTTACTGTAGTTATTAGCTCTTTAGCTCTTGTGCAGCTCTCTACTTTTATTAAGTATTGGATATTTAACTTTAAGAGAGAGCATTAGTACTTCTCTGTACGTTTTGTGTTTCGACATGAGCCAAATATTGCCAATATTTGCTTATATATGAAGCAAAATGTATAGTGGAAGGGAAGACATAATGCCTCAGTAGGGTAAAGACAATTTTCACTAAGACCGACAACATATGAGACACATATGAGAACTGACGCTCAGGAATTTAGGAACCATAAGCTCACTTTCACACACACACACACACACACACACACACACATACACACACACACACACACACACACACACACAGAGCATGTGACATACTTGCTCCTCCAGATACATAAATAAATGTAAAAATATAGTGAAGTATTTACGAGTAGTCTTAAAATCTTTATTCACATATTTAAAAGATATTAAACAAACACATTTGCCATGGTTGAGTATGGGGTGTTTGATACAGATCAATTTCCTCTAATGTGTTAAGCAGACTTAGCAATTCATTTTGTTGGAACACCTTTGAGAACCCATGCTAGATAATATGGATGATTGAAAACAAATTTCTAAGTGGAACAGGGTAGAGTTAATGTGCAAATGCAACTTTTGAAGTGGTTGACATGAGAGAGCAGTAGAATTGCTCTGACTTGTTTTAATGTCTATATGAATGTTTTATACAATGGTCTTTTTACTGTTTTTCAAGTGATAAGCAATTATACTTGATGAAAAGGCAATCATCACACAAAGAAACTGAGTATTTGGGAAGTGATCAAAGTCTTACCATAGACTCTTGTTTCTCTCTACCATATTAATCTCCTGAAAAAAATTGTGGAACTTTTGTGGACTCAAAAATTTTAAATTTGAATAACTAGAAATGGAGAATTGAGATGTTTTTCTAAATATAAGATTATTTTTTATTCTGAGAAGAAATGATGTAATTATACTTTTGTGAATTAAATATTAATTTTGCTATGGCACTCTACTTCCAATTTCTGAAGCTTTAATTCCAGAAGGCTCATTTATTCTCTAAGAGAGAAAATGACAAAATGAACAAATCTGCATTTATAGGCTCCAGCAACTGGGGATCCTGATTAAATGCTTGTAGTCACAAATGTTTTCTTTTGGGTCTTAGACACATAGAGTCACTCTCTGTGTCTAACTTTTCCCTGCTTTTTAAAAATTAAATGAGGAGCCACAGGCAGCTTTTAAAATTGACTTTCTTCCCAGGCCTAATGACTTACAGGTGGCATTTTTTCTTTTTTTCTCCCTGCAATGACAACATTTTCCCATGTCTACCAATGGGTAATGCCACTGTGAACATCATAGTAAACGGACCATATGAAAAGAACTAAGAAAAATGCTCTGCATTTTCTCCATTATATTTAAAATATGGGAGTAGTTTTATTTATTATTTAAGCTGTTTTGTATTAAGGTTTTTGTACTTAAGGCTCAAATTGTTTGATACTCTTGCTGTTATAAACTGCCCAATAGTTTCTGATGCATATATTTTACAGTAGACATACTTAGCTTAATTTCTTCATTCCTACACCTTTGGCTTAATGAAAAGGCAATATTGAACCCTAGTTACTCTTAGCAGATTTTACAAGATATGATGTGGCTTTTAAGTATCTGTTAAAATTATGAAGGGATGGAGATAGAGAAAAACACAGAAGAAAGAGAATGAAGGGCCAATTAACATTAAGGATGTCCGAAAAGGCCATAAAGAATTAGCTACTTGCCTTTAAAAAGGCTACAGTATATGGAAGTCAACGCATAAATACACATACATAATATGAATAAAATTCTTTCATCTTTTGTGATAGTACTTTCCCAACAAACCAAAAGCCACCTATCAAAACTTTCAATACCCAATGTCGCCAAACCTAACATTAGAATTTCTAGATGTTCCAAAAATTATTTTGGTTCTTACATGAACATTTATGGTCTGCTTTGATTTTTGTCTCAATATCATTTGTTCAATAAATCATTCTTGCTCAAAAAAAGACAAAAAAAACCCAATATCAGGCAAGAGAAGCTGGCTAAGATCAAAAACTCAAGTGACAGTTGATGCTGGCAAGGACGTGGAGAAACAGGAACAGTGGTCCATTGTTGGTGAAATTGCAAGATGGTCCAATCCCTCCGGAAATTGTTTGATACTCTTTTGCTGTTATAAACTGCCCAATAGTTTCTGATGCATACTGGGATTATTTTACAGTAGTCTGGCAGTTCCTTAGAAAATTAGACATAATACTACCTGAGGACCCATCTATACCACTACTAGGCATATACCCGAAAGATGCTCCAACATATAACAAGGACACATGTTCTACTATGTTCATAGCAGCCTTATTTATAATATCCAGAAACTGGAAAGAACTCAAATGTCCTTCATCGGGGGAATGGATACAGAAAATGTGATACATTTACACAATGGAGTACTACTAGGCTATTTAAAACAATGACTACATGAAATTCTTAGGCAAATTGATGGAACTAGAAAATTTCATCCTGAGTGATGTAACATAGTCACAAAAGAACATACATGGTATGCACTCACTGAATATTAGCCCAAAGGCTTGGAATACCTAAGAAAAAAATTCACAGATTATATTAAGCTCAAGAAGAAAGAAGACCAAAATGAGGATGCTTCAATCCTTCTTAGAAGGGAGAACAAAATATTCACAGGAGGAAATACACGGAAAAAGAGTGGAGCAGGGACTGAAGAAAAGGTCAGCCAGAGACTGCTCCACTAGGGGATCCATCCCATATGCAGCCACCAAACCCAGTCATTAATGCTGATGCCAAGAAGTGCTTGCTGACAGGAGCCAGATATGGGTGTCTCCTGAGAGTATGACAGAGTCATACTGATACTGATGAGGATGCTTGCAGCTAACCATTAGACTGAACAAGGGCACCCCAATAGAGGAGTTAGGGAAAAGACTATGCAACACCATAGGAAGAACAACTATATTAACCAACCAGATCTTACCAGAGCTCCCAGGGACTAAACCACCAAACAATGAGTCCACATGGAGGGACCCATGACTCCAGTCACATATATAGCAGAGGATGTCTTTGTCCAGCATCAATAGGAGGAAAAGCCCTTGGTCCTGTGTAGTCTAATGCCAGGGTGTTGAGGTTGGAGTGGGTGGGTGGAGTGGAAGCATCCAAGCTGAACAACAGAGGTTAAGGGGGTGGGAGCATCCTTATAGAAGCAGAGGGAGGCGGTGAGGGTATGAGAGATGGGGGAAAGGAGTTAACAGTTGAAATGTAAATTCATAAAATATCCAAGAAAAATACAATAAAAGATCAGGGAAAGGAGAACACCCACATATGAGTACAGGTGCTCACAGAGGCCAGAAGAGGGTATCAGATGTACTGGAGTTGCAGTTACAGGCAGCTGTAAGTCACATGACTGGGTGCTGGGAACTATACTTGGATTCTCTGCGGTATACTCTTAACCATTGTGACATCTCTCCATCCTAAATTATTGTTTTAATAAACTACACGAAGTTCAAGAAAACACAGAGAAACAAATCAGCACTTTATCACAGACATTTAACAGAGTGATTAAAGACATTAAAAAAAAAGATGTTTGTCAAAGCCGCACAAGAGACTTGTGAAACGTTCTAGGATATCACAGTTGTCCATGGATGTTTTCCAGAGGTGGAAGTGGTCCCTGTTGCTGAAGCCACTGTGCAGATCAGATGTAGTGCCCAGAAGCCTCTGAACTGAAACTTATTAAAAAGCATTCCCTCTGAGGACTAGCTTTCATACACTGAGAGGAGTCATATAAGCTTACACAGGAGGGAAGCAAAGAACAGTCCTTTCCAGCTGTGACACTGTGTCACAACAGTGACTAGCATAATACAACACCCTCAGGGTGCAGCAATGGCAGTCCATACAGACAGTAAACAAACAGATCTCTAATTGGACTTAGGACCCTCTCAGCAAGAGAACAAATATAACTGGTATTGAAATCTACCTAACTACCCAGGGTTAGTGAAGTTCTATACCTTGGAGGAGACCAATAACTTCCACTTTATTAACCCAGCATAATCCCTAATTATATTCTAATTATTTGTTCTCATATCCACAGATAAGTACAGTCCTAACCAGTCATCTAAAAGTCTAGTTCTTGCAGTGGATGAAGACCATTACAGAAAACCACAGCCAATCAAAACCAAGAGTAATGGGATACAGTCCTAGTGGATACATCTACAAGACTATTCTTCAGACCAAGGTTTAATGGATCATTACAGAAGTAGAACAGAAAGATTATAAGAGTCAGAGAATCGGAGAGTTTGCTTTGACGTTTTGTCTCCTATAAAGGCAAAACTTCATGAAGCTTTTGTGGTACCAAAAGCAGCTATAGAAGCTTCCAAAGAAGAAAAGCAACCAGCAATTCTTCCCAGCTACCATGTCTATGTACCTCAGCAATGACCAGCATAGTACGATAAAGCATAAAATCAACCAACATGGTGCCTAAACATAAGCTGGAACTAGGGCAGCCACAATAGAAATGCTAATGTGGACAGAGGAGAGAAATTTCAGGAGTGTCAACTCTACACAACAAACTACACACAACTAAGGACTTCTGAGAGTGGGAAAACAGTCCCCCAGGGAGGATCATATAAATTGATTATCTAATACCAAATGGTCAGCCCTGAGAACATTCACACAAGGTACATTATACAGATGGAGGAGGTTGAATTTATGTATTTCATAATTGGTGTGATTTTACATTTTATATACATGACTAAGAAGTCAGAATTTGAAAGAGAGCAAGAGGGGTCATATATGAGGATTTAGGGAAGGGGAGGAAATGATGCAATTATATTATAATCTAAAAATATAGTAAAGACCCCCAAAATATATTATACATAGTATCATTACTAACAGGGGAGGAGACAGGTAGATGAAAAGATAATTTAAACTTCACTTAAGTCTACAAAGCAAAAGGAACATTCTCTCCCTAACCCTCTCCTGCCACGTAATTTCTCTCCCATGTGTACTTTTGCCTATTTTAGTAAGTCAGGCTGCAGTTTTCTCCATATGTTCATATGTCACAGGTGCCGACAATACCATGAGCTGTCTGTTACATGCTATACAACACTCCAGTGTGTGTGTGTGTGTGTGTGTGTGTGTGTGTGTGTGTGTGTGTGTGTGTGTGTGTGATGCCAGTGGAGGGCAGAAGAGGGGTCAGATTTGCTGGAGCTGAGATTCAAGAGATGAGTCACCTGCTGTAGGAACTGCACTCGGGATTTCATGAAAGTAGTTCGTGCTTTTCTCTTCTGAGCCGTCTCCCAGCCCTCATTCTTTGCATGGAGACAATGATTATCTTTACATATGAAAATCTTTTAAAGAGAGAATGGAGGACTGATGAGTAAGATCCAATAGTCAAAGTCTCTTTACATACTTAAGGGTATGTTATGAAAGTTGGTCTGTCATAATTAGTTTTAGAATTTTAAACTCACAGACTAGTATATTATCTGTTTTTAATGATTATATATTATTTCTAAGTATCTGAATTGTATGTTTTACAGAAAAAACTATCACCATTGAGTAATCTTTTATTGAATTTTATTTGTTAAGACTCTTCATACCACAGATTTAATTTCTTTTTTAAAACATTTGTCTATGTCAATGAGAATTGCTAACGTTAAATTAACAGCTGATTTCTCCATAATGGATGTCAAGAAATAAACTAATATATTTACTTTTCTTCTTTTTAACTGCATGCTTTTTTCATACCATATATTCCAATAAGAATTCCTCTTCCACAGCTCCTTTCAGATTCTCTCCACTACCTTATCCACCCAACTCCTTGGCTTTGTTCTCTATCTCCTTAGAAAACAAGGCAAACAATAATTGGAATAAATAATAAAACATACTTCTAACAAAACACTAATAAAAGCACAGGAGGCACACGCAATAAAAACACAAAGAGAATACACTATACCAGAAAAAAGAAAAAGCCCAAAGAAAGGAATATGAGACAAAACGTCTACAAGCATAGCTTTGAGTTCTCTTTGCATTGACCATCAATTGCTGGTCCTCAGGCCCATCCTTGCTGTAGTTAACATACTCAGCTACACTCTACTAAAGAAAACCAATTTTTCATTTGTAAGTATATATCTTTGTGGTCAGTGGCAGGAGTCTGTGTCAACTTCACCTTCTCTGTGCAGTGATTCTCTCTGGTTTGAACTTTGGCAGGCTTCACAACCTCTCAGAGTTCACAGGGGCAGCAGTCCTATATAATTTTCTAAAAAACACTGTTTTCTGGAGTCATCTATCTATTGTGGCTCTTAAGGTATTTTTGTCTTATCTTATATGTAGTTCCCTGACCCCTGAAGAAATGGGTTTGAGGACATCCCATTTACGACTGAGTGTTCTAAAATCTCTAACTCTCCACATGTTGTTCACCAGGGATTCTCTCTGCTAGTTCCCATCTATTGCACGAGGAAAGAAATTTTTTCTGGTAATGGCTGAGTGAGACACTGATCTATGGATATAGCAGAATGTTCCTAGGAGTTATTTTATTGTTATGGTCTACCCGTGGCCTGTCTAGTCTCAGATTCTTGGCCAACTGAGCAGTGTCAGGCTGAGTTTCATCTTGTAGAGTGGGCTTTTGATCCAAGCAGAGAGTGAGTGGTTACTTCCATAACATTGTGTCATTTGCACCAGCATATCATACAGTCAAGTCATTCTTGTAGATGGAAGGGATTGTAGCTAGATTTACTGCTACCTTTCTTCTCTGGCACTGTGAAGAATACCTTCCAGTACCACAAACACTAGACAATAGGAATAAAGGAAAGGCTCCGGTGAGGCACTAGCTTGACTTCTTCATGTTCAATGAAATGTATAAGTCTTGCCTTCAATCATAGGACCTTACCCTTTAGGAGCGCAACCAAAAACTGAGATGTGTGAGGATTTCCAGAAGGTTCCTTGGCCACCATCTCATGAGATTTAACTGATTCCTGTCAATGGAGATGTTCCTTGCTGGTGAGAGCTGTCTAAATTTCTAACTCCTTCTATATCTTCAGTAACAGTAGTTTGTTTCTATATGACTCCTCAAATGACTCTTAGTTTTCCCTTCCTATGTTCCCTTCCTTACTCCTCTGGTTTCCTCCTCCCCACTTAATCTTCCCCTTATTGTTTCCCTCTGTTTCTACATAACCATATATTTCATTTCCATGGGATATTTCCCCTCAAACCCTAGTCACTTACTTGATATCTAATATCTATGGTTATGCATATTGTAGCATGTCTATTTTAAGCTTAAATGATAATATTCATAATAAGAAAACAGAATATTTGTCTTTTGGTTTCTAGATTATCTCGTCAAGATGATTTCTGTTTAGAAAAACATCTAGAAAGATGCATCAACCTATGAATTTTATAATTTCACTTTTTAAACAGCTGAATAATATTCCACTATGTACTACAATTTTATTAGATATTCATCAGTTGATGGTCATCTAGGCTATTTACCATTCCTAGATATTATGAATATGGCAGGGATGAAAATGACTAAGCAAGTGTGTCTGTAGCCAGATTCAGAGTTCTTTGAGTATATACTTCAGAGTAGTACAGCTGACTCTTGAGGTAGTTGTATTCCCAGCTTTCTGTGGAACTGCCATATTGATTATCATTGTGGTTGTTCCATTTTGCCGTATGTGCTTTCTGTTTTGAGAACTCTCTGTTTAAATCTTATCCCATTTTTAAGTAAGTTATTTGTTTTCTTGATGTCCAGGGGGGTTTTGCTTTTTTGTTTGTTTTATATCTTAGCTCTTTATCAGATGTATAGCTTGTAAAACTCTTTCCCAGTGCCTGTGCTGTGAGTATCCTGTCCAGTAAGTCTTTTCCTTTGCCAATAAGTTCAAGACCATCCACCATTTTCTCTTCTATCATATTCAGGGTATTGGATCTTATGTTGAGGTCCTCTATCCTTTTGGAGTCTATTTATGCAGGGTGATATGTATAGATCTATTTGGATTCTTCTAAGCAGAATATCCAGTTTGACCTGCACCATTTGTTGAGGATACTGTATTTTTTCCAGTGTATATATATATATATATTTTGTCAAAAATTAGGTGTCCATTAGTGAACTCACATGCTACAGAGAGAAAAACAGATTATGCTATATGATGTAACTGCCATTTCCATGTGTATTATTTCTCAAGGGTAATCAAGAAGATATTTGGAAATAGCAATTATGAAAATTATAATATTATGAAAATAAGCATATTCATGGATTTATTCTCTCACTAATCTTTGTATGCACTTCTATTGATGCATATTAAGAACAAAACAGGGAAGAACAAATAATATCTATATATGTAATGTTATTATTAGCTCTCAAAAAGTAGTACCATAGATTTATGGTAATTTTTCATGGACAAAAATATCCCTTTTATGATACAGAAGATATGTTTTTGATATTCTTTTTGTTTGATCTTACAAAATATTTGTATTGGTCGTAAGAGTTAGTACTTTGTTTCATGACTGTGCACATATATATGCAAACATTTCCACACTCATGAGATTCCCTGAGTGTATTTATTCAGTAATGATGAAAAGATAGATTAATCTTATTTACTTTTTCTCTTTTTCATTGCTTATTTTATTTATTTATATTTCAAAAGTTATCCCCCTTCCCAGATTCCCCTACATAAGCCCCCTATCCTGTCCTCCTTCCCCCCTGCCTCTTTGAAGGTGCTCCCGCACCTACCTACCCACTCCTGCCTCAGCTGCCTAGCATTCCCCTATTCTGCATAATCAAGCCTCCACAGGACAAAGGGGCTCCTCTCCCAGTGATACCAGATAAGACCATTCTCTGCTATATATCTACCTGGAGCCATGGGTATACTTGCCCTAACTTCCCTATTGGGGTCCTCATGCTCAGACCAATGTTTGGGTGTGTATATCTGCATCTGTATTGGTCCAGGTCTGTCAGAGCCTCTCAGGGGACAGCTATACTGGGCTCCCATCAGTAAGCACTTCTTGGCATCAGCAATAGTGTCTGGGTTTGGTATCAGCAGATGGGATGAATCCCTAGGTGTGGCAGTCTCTGGATGGCCTTTCCTTCAAGTTCTGCCTCTACTCTTTGACCCAGCATTTCCTTTTGATAGGAGGAATTCTGGATTAATAATTTTGAGGTGGGTGGCCATTTCTTAACTGGGGGTCATGCCTATTCACTGGATATAGTCTCTACAGGTTCTACCTCCCCTCATTGGGCATTTTGGCTAATGTCCTGCTGGTTGGGTCCTGGGAAAGTCTTGCGTCATCTGGGACTTTCTAGTGGCTACTGCCAGTTCCCCTCCCCCACTGCAACATATCTACTTTCAAATTTCTTACCTCTGTAATTATCCCCCATCTCTTCCCATATTTGAACTTCCCTCCTTTCATCCCTTCCTTCTCTCTACCTACCAGATCCCTTTCTCCCTCTACTTCCCAGAGATTATTCTCTTTACTCTACAGAGTAGTACTGTAGCTTCCACACTTTGATGTGACCTTCTTTCTTCTTGAGTTTCATATGGTCTGTGAGTTGTATCATGGGTATTCCAAGCTTCTTTTTGGCTGATATCTACTTACCAGTGAGTACATACCATGTGTGTTCTTTGGTGACTAGGTTACCTCACTCAGGATAGTTTCAAGTTCCATCCAGTTACCTGGGAAATTCATGAAATCATTGTTTTCAATAGCTGAGTAATAATTCATTGTGTAAATGTACCAACATTTCTGTATCCATTCCTCTGTTGAGAGACATCTAGATTCTTTCCAGCTTCTAGCTAATATAAATAAGGCTGCTATGAATATGTGTCCTTGGTATATGTTGGAATATCTTTGGAGTTTATGCCCAGCAGTGGTATAGCTGGGTCTTCAGAAAAAAACTGTTTCCAATTTTCTGAGGGACCTCCAGACTGATTTCCAGAGTAGTTGTACCAGCTTGCAATCCCACCAACAATGGAGCAGTGTTCCTATTTCTTCATATCCTTGCCAGCATCTTCTGTCACCTGAGTTTTTGATCTTAGCAATTATGACTGGGGTGAGGTGGAATCTCAAGGTTGTTTTGATTTGCATTTCCCTGATGACTAAGGATATTGAAAATTTCTTTAAGTGCTTCTCAGACATTTGAGGTTCTTCAGTTGAGAATTCTCTGTTTAGCTCTGTACCCCATTTTTAATAGGGTTATTTGGTTCTTTGTATATTTTGGATATTAGCCCTCTATTAGATATAGGTTTGGTAAAGATCTTTCCCAATCTGTTGATTGCCATTTTATCTTATTGACATTGTCCTTTGCCTTACAGAAGCTTTTCAACTTTATGAGGTCCTATTTGTCAATTCTTGAACTTAGAGCATAAGCCATTGGTATTCAATTTTGCACTGGGTCAATTTGGTTGAAGATTTTTTTCCCACTTTGGCTTCTATTAGATTCATTGTTATCTTGTTTTATGAGGTCCTTGGTCCACTTGAAGTTGAACTTTGTACAAGGTGATAAGTATGGATCAATTTGCACTCTTCTACATGCTGATCTCCAGCACCATTTGTTGAAAATGCTGTTTTTTTTTGTTTGTTTGTTTGTTTGTTTGTTTTGGACTGGATGGCTTTGGATTCTTTGTCAAAGATCAAGTGACCATAGGTGTTTGGGTTCATTTCTAGGTCTTCAATTCTATTCCTTTGATCTGCCTGTCTGTCTCTGTACCATTACCATACAGTTTTGTATCATGATTGTTCTGTAATACAGCCTGAGGTCAGGGATGGTGATTCCCCCAGAAGTTCTTTGATTATTGAGAATAATTTTCCCTATCCTGGGGTTTTTGCTTTTACAAATGAATTTGAAAATTGCTCTTTCTAACTCTATGAGTTGGAATTTAGATGAGGATTGCATTGAATCTGTAGATTGCTTTTGGCAACATGTCCATTTTTAGTATATTAATGCTGCCAATCCATAAGCGTGGGAGATCTTTCCATCTCCTGAGATCTTCAATTTCTTTCTTCAGAGACTTGACATTCTTGTCCTACAGATTCTTCACTTGCTTAGTTAGAGTCACACCAACGTATTTTACATTATTTATGACTAATGTGAAGGGTACCATTTCCCTAATTTCTTTCCCACCCTGTTTATCCTTTGAGCAGGGGAAAGCTATTGATTATTTTTTTTTTTTGGATTAACTTTATATCCAGCCACTTCATTGAAGTTTTTCTTCAGGTTTAGGAGTTCTCTGGAGGATTTTTGTTGGTCACTTAAGGATACTATCATATCATCTGCAAATAGTGATATTTTGATTTCTTCTTTTCTAATTTGTATCCCTTTGACCTCCTTTTGCTTTCTAATTGCTCTGGTTAGGACTTCGATTGCTATACTAAATAGGTAGGGAGAGACTGGGTAACCTTGTCTAGTCCATGAGTTGCTCTCCATTTGATGTTGGCTACTGGTTTGCCATGTTGTTTTTCCTATATTTAGGTCTAGGCCTTGAATGCCTGATCTTTCTAAGACTTTTACCATGGAAGAGTGTTGAATTTTGTAAAATGCTTCCTCAGCCTCTAATGGGATGATCATGTGGTTTTTACTTTGAGTTTTTTTATATAATGGATTACATTGATAGATATCCATATATTGAACCATCTCTGCATCTGCAGGATGAAGCCTACTTGTGCATGATAGATGATCATTTTGATATGTTCTTGGATTTAGTTTGATAGAATTTTATTGAGTAGTTCTGCATTGGTATTCATAAAAGATATTGGTCTGAAGTTTGCTTTCTTTGTTGGGTCTTTGTGTAGTTTAGGTATAAGCATAATTGTTGTTTCATAGAATGAATTAGGTAGTATTCCTTCTGTTTATATTTGGGGAATAGTTTGAAGAATATTAGCGTTAGGTTTTTCCTTCATGGTCTGATAGCATTTTGCACTTAACTTATCTGGCTCTTGGCTTTTTTTGGTTGGGAGAAATTTAATGACTACTTCTAATTCTTTAGAGGTTATGGAACTCTTTAGATGGTTTATCTTATCCTGATTTAACTTTGGTACTTGGTATCTCTCTAAAAAATTTCCTCCAGATTTTCAGGTTTGTTAGGGAATCCAGTGATTGGTGTGATGGAACTGGGTTCTGATGTCAAGAAACATTGGTTTCTGTTGCTTATGTTCTTGAGCTTATCTTTTGACATCTGGTTATCTCTAGTGCTAACTGGAGTCTGTCCCTCCTGTGATCCTGGTTGTGTTGGAACTCCCTGGAGTTCAACTATCTCTGTTATCCTGTTATTCTGAGACCCTGTGATTCTGAGATTTTGGGTGTCGGAATTTCTTGGAGTCAAGCTGTCTCTGGGTATTTTAGGGTGGGTGGGGAGCCGGAGCCCTAGGTCTGAACTGGAAATAGGCACAAACTGGAAGGAACCCCTGCCTCTGCTTGGTCTGGGGTTTGTGTTTCACTGGTTCCTGTGGGGGTCCTAGTTATGTTGGGTGTTGGAAAAGGTGTTGTGGTCTCAACTGTGATCTGAATGTGTCAGAGCTCCAGTGCTTTTGGGTATTTCTGACCTCCTGGGAGTCGAGCTTCCTCTGTGATCTGGTGATCCTATGATCCCGGGCTTGTCAGAGCACCTGTTATCCTAGGTGTTTCAGTGCACTGTGGTGTGAGTTTCCTCTGGATGTTGTAGGAGTGGAGAGCCAGAATCCCAGGTCTGCTTTTGGTGCAGGTTCAAATCAGAAAGAACCCATGCCACTGGTTGGCGGAGAGTTCCTGTGTCCCTGGATCCCAGGGTTGTCAGTTACTCTGGGTGGTAGGGCAGACGTGGCCTCACCTGTGTTCCTGGGCATGTTAGAGCACCCGGGGGTAGAACTTCCTTGGAATGTTGTAGTAGTTGGTGTGTTGCCTGCCCCAGGTCTGCTCCAGTTGCAGGTTCAAACAGGATGGACGACCAATTTTATTTTAATCTAAATTTTTCTCTTTATCGGAAGGAAGATAGGGAAAAATTCCCTTTAAGCTGTAAAATATACACTTAATTTTTTTCTAATGTCGAATTTTACCTAAGGAATTTATATTGTATAAATTAGGTATATAATTTGAAAAATCAACTTATCACTTAGGGATTTGATTTGATGAAGAAAATTTGTCACTGACCCTACAGGAAAATTCCCCAAACTTTTTGTAGGATACCAATCTAGACCTCTTTTGTACAATAGTTGGAAGGGCTAGTTTAAATCAAGTTTCAGACCAGATGGGAGTTTCTTAGAATAAGAGGGAAAAATCTTATTTTAAATATTCTGTCTTACCAGAGAGCTTTAAATTTTGGATTCCATTATGTAGTGTGACCCACAGACAAAGTTTTATCTATGAAAGTACTACTCTTCAGTATCTGTCCACTTGGAGAGTAATCTAAAGTTAGGTATCTGCTTTATTAGAGCTTATTCGTAGTGTGTATGTTTGTGTGTGTTTGTGTTTGTGTGCTTGTGTGTGTTTGTTTCCGTGTGTGTGTGTGTGTGTGTGTGTGTGTGTGTGTGTGTGTGTGTGTGTTTTCCACAGTGTAGAGGAATGGAGTAATAGAGGGCTTGTACTGTTCAATATTTCTTCTCTTATTACTGATTTATTTTCTAGTTTATAGAGATCATTTCATTTTAACACGTTCCCAATATATGAGCCTAATAGGACAATTTAAAAGATTATCTTACAAGACTACATATGCTGAACAGCATTATAAATTGTAGCCCCCAATTTCTGCCTACTCTGAACTCAATTTTGAAACAATCTGTATGAACCTTACTCAATTTAAAGCAAAGATACATGTTGTGCTGCTGTAGTTTGCAAGGGCAATGTTAAACTTCAAGGCACATGGAATATATATAGATAGAAATATCAACCTTTATTCTATGTTTTCTCAGTGGCCTCCAGAAGATTTAACTACTATTGTAAGCAGCACCTCTACCCCCTTTTTGCTTGGATTTTACATGTTATTTTCTGTCAGCTATTGTAAGAGCTTCTAAGAAGAATTAGTTTCACGACTCAGTAAATGGATGCTTTACTGCTCTGCATTATTGTTTACACTAAGCTTTGTAAGCACTTAAGCCACAACAGATAATTGTCAAAATGATGAAGCAGTAAAAGCCCACACAGCCAGAAGTTACAGTGCGGATGTGTAAGGACAAATAGTAAGACACAGTTTTTTAGCGGGCCAGGAAGTGCAATCCTTTATGACAACGTATCATAAATACCAAATAGAAAAAAATTCCAGGAAGAATTATTTTAGGACCCAAGTACCCTGTAATCACTGCTTATCTTTGCTTTCCTAGGTGTCTTTAACTGTCTCACTCTATGTTATTTATTTTGTTTAGGTCATGTCCTGATGTAAATGCTGCTGGAAAAGTATCTATGAGAGGCACTTGATCATCAGATCTTCATGAAAGAAAACTTTGTCTCTTGTAGCTATCCTGATAATTTAAAAGCGAACACAAGTAAAGGCAATGCTGATAATTTATACTAGAGTAAGCTTTTATTATACAAATACCAATTTCATCCTCCCACTTAGGAATTTGAGTTTTATCAGCTTTCCATCTTAGAGTGAGTGTTGGGTATGAAAACTATCTACATACCCACTTTTAGCCTCAGAATGTCTGGCTGGGTCTCTGTTTTCTTTAACTAGGACATCAGTGGGAACTATGTTCTGTCGATTGTGATGTATCTGAGTGCAAACAGAACCCTGTTAGCTATTATGTACCTATTAGCTCTGATTACCTTGTGATAGTTCTTCAGTGGTTGGTTTCTCTCACTTTGACAGATCTAGTACTTTGTTTAACCTTTAAGCCAGTAGGGCAATAACACTGCTGACAGAAGGAGAGAAATAATTAAGGAAAACTTAGCCAGGACAGTTAAAAACCTCTAACAAGGCAGATATTTCTGTTCAATTTAAAAACTTGTCAAGACATGCATACAATTCACCATAATTGCTATGGCAAATGTTTAAATTTTTTTTGCTAGATTCAAATTAATTTTAGCAATGTAGCTTAATCAAATTACCAAGTGCCTTCCTTTAAAAATATCTATAATTTACACTCTCAGGAAGTAAGTTTTAATATTGTGATACTTCTAAGAAAAGTGATATCTGAGAGTACTTGCTACTTTCTGGAAGAATCATAAAAGAAATATAATTTTAAAGCATTGTCTAAAAATCTGTCAGCAGTCTGAGTTTTACAATTTCTGTATTGACTGATACATGTTTTTGGAGAAAAAAAACTCAAGTCAAAAAATGTTTACATCTATATTGCTACCTATTCAAAATATTAAAACATGGCCAGTGGTAATTATAAAAAAAAACAAACAAACAAAAAACAAAACAAACACAAAAAAAACACAGAAAAAAAACCCCAAGACATCCAAAGCTTATTGGCTTCTATTTAGAAGTACTCCTGTGAGCAAAGTTAGAAAACAATTGGCCAAGGCAGCTCGGGCAGTGCCTCTTGTTCTGGCATTCTTCAGCAGGAACCCTGCCCAGAGGTCGAGCCTGCTGCCATGGTTAGTTCACAGTTCATGCATGTTAGCTACTACTGTGAAAGGACATTTTTCTCTGGGTCCTCCTTCCACTAATCTATATTCACCAAGAGCAGGAGGAAAAAATGCTTCACTGTTGCATGAAGATATTTAATTAAAATCGGAAGACCTCTAATTGAGAAATTGCAAATAGTCTCTTCAGATCATTAATAATTTGGCAATTTATAAGGCATTAAAATATAATGTGTTCATTATTTTCCATAAATCTATTAAGAGCATTACACAATTCCTCTTGTTTAATGATTTTCCTCCCCTTTTCTCAAAAATCCCTACCCCTATCTCTCTTTCCCTTTCTCTCTCTCTCATTCTACTTATAACTGACAAGTCTAATTTCCCATTGTTCTGCACATCATTTACCTTGAGTCTTAGGTTCTATGTTATGAAGTTTATGGTAATTGATTACAATCCTTTTCCTACTCCACAGTTGTGCAAATATTTCTTTTTTTAAATTGGTTATTTTATTTATTGACATTTTAAATGATGTCCCCCTCTTCCCACAGTGTTACTTCTAATAGATGAAAAAACTAAATGATATCAAAATGATATTTCAGCTGTGTAAATATGTATCATATTACTTATAACATTAAACACTGTCAACACCACTGACATATTTTAGCACATGAATTGCACAGCATAAGTGTAGATTAGGCAAGACACCCTTTTTATGGTTATAAAGAAGGTAAATGCTCTTCTACAGATTAAAGGGGTAAAATGACGTATCCATCTAATCAACCATTAGGTTGCATTGCCATCAGTGCTGAAGTGATTATGTCTATATAGGACAGCTCGGGGCAAAAAGGAGCTTCACGAAGTAAAAGAGAAAAGGGAATGCTTGTGGGTAGGAGGTTGGGGAACATATCTCAGACGCATGAAGCCTAGAAATGAGAGAATCTGAGTTATGTATAGAGGATAACAGGGCTGCCCAGCATAGGCCAAGATGTAGAAAGGAGATGGTGAGAAGGCTCCTAATTGAACATGAATGCTTTGAATTGTAAAATTAAAGGTCTACTTCCACAGTTGTGAGATTAGTTAGAAATTACTAGAGGTCACTAAGAGGTAGGCACCAGTTTAATATTAATACAGATTTTTTTTTTTGATTAAAGAAGTGGTATACATCAGGAATGAGGCTGGAATGAGGTACTGAATTTCTGGGTATTATAAAGTTATTGTCTGCATAGATTAGATCACACCCCAGCTTTCGAAAGAAGGTGAGATACCTGTTTGGTCTTAATTGATGCATATAAATTAGATGTGAATGGAAGAGGTTATCAATAAAGAAAATAGTCTAAATAAATAAATAAATAAATAAATAAATAAATAAATAAATAAATAGTTAGGTAAAAGAGACTGTGCTTTGAAGACTTTTTTTTTTGTTTTTTGATTCTTTTTAAGTTCAGGTCCCACTTGTGGCCCTGGTGGATCAGGATCTCACAGGAATATACCTGCTTCTGTCTCTCAAATGCTAGCAATAAAGGCAGGAGTCAAAATGACTGGTAAAATTCCAAAAGCGAGCAAGCGAGCAAGCAAGCAAGCAAGTGAGCAAGCGAGCAAGCAAGCAAGCAAGCGAGCAAGCAAGCAAACAAGAAAGCAAGCGAGCGAGCAAGCGAGCAAGCAAGTGAGCAAGCGAGCGAGCAAGCAAGCAAGCAAGCGAGCAAGCAAACAAGCAAGCGAGCAAGCAAGCAAAAACCAATCAACCAAACAAATAGCATTGGATAGGAATTTAAAACATGAAGTTTTACACAGAAAGAAATGAGACCAAGAGGTTCTTTTGATGCCTCCTAAAGGAGTTTCAATTTTACCCCTAAAGATACATGTTACAGGAGGTTGGAGAGCTTTGTGCAGGGTAACAACTTATGATCAAGTTTCTATTTTACAATCATTTTCTACCTGAATATGGAGAATGAATCAGAAGTCAGCAAGGCAGAAAGAAGGTATTAAAGAAAATGGTGGTATGGAAACTGTTCATTCCTTTTCCTGTGGGAAAATGAGAGAGAGAGAGAGAGAGAGAGAGAGAGAGAGAGAGAGAGAGAGAGAGAGAGAGAGAGAGAGAGAGAGACTGTCTATTGACAGGGAAAAGGTTGAAGTACTTGGCACAAGAGATTAAGAATAAAGGACAACAAACCAAAATAACAAAAGAGAAATGTTGTGAATTTAATAAACAAAAACCCATGCAATTCAGTTTAATGTGGGGGCATGTGGTGATATTTTGATTTAGATGCTAGTTACAAAGCTACTTAGCTGTAAATACTTTATTAAAAAAAAGTAACTATTAACACAAAAGCTAACAGAATTTCTAAGGTTCTTCAGGGCAATCTGAAGAAAGCCAGGGTGAATATGATAATGGCTGTCACAAAAGAAAAGATCTCTTTATTTCTTCTTGAATTTTTCAATGAAAATATAATGATATTCTCCCCTTACTTCTTCACATATTCACAGCCTCGCTTTCTATAAGCACACACACACACACACACACACACACACACACACACACACACACACACACCCCCAACACCCCCCCACACATAAAATACAACTTGATGAGTTCCTTCAGAGTTGCTGGTATGTATATGATTTCAGGGCTGACAAATTATTATTGGATTTTTCTCTGTCTCCCTGTCTCCCTGTCTCCCTGTCATGGGTGAAACTTTCTTAACATTATAAGGGACACACTATATGACAGTCTTACAAGTGCTCTGACTCTAACATCCTTTCTCTTCTCTCTTCCATGATGTTTCCTGATAATCTGGTGCGTGGATCTTATCATATTTGGATTCCTTAGTTGGGCACCTCACCATCAGTGCTTCTCTACTTTGACCAGATGTGGTTTTCTGTAAAGGTTTCTATGTGCTGCAAAAATAAGCTTCTTGATCTAGGGCTGAGAACTGTGCTTATCTGTGGGTATAAGGATAAGTATCAAGGACACAGTTAAGAATTATGCTTGTCTAGTAAAGTGGTGGTAGTAAGTTCTCTAAAATTTATGGTCTCAAGTTAGCGTCTGGTAGTTACAGTGACAGAGCCATAAGAAAAAGTCCACAAGGCTACAGAAATTTGTATTACAGAAAACTGTCAAGTATGTTCAGTCATATTTTTTCTTAATTTGCAAAGTTACCTATGCCTAGTCAACTACCTATAGAAACTTACTGTAGAAAAACTTGCCATTGCAATTAATTACCATGGTATAATATACACAAAACATTCTTATTTCTTTATAAGGGGCATCTGTGCATGATCAACAGGCCTAGAACAGTGTAACATTGAAAACAGTTGCTCATTTGTACAAAGATACAATCAGCTTCAACCACAGTGCACCCACAGTTATCGAATATAATCACACTAATTTTTCAACAGATTTCATAGCCGCTGTTTTGAGTCAGCAAGGGTATGATATACATTGCAGGTGGCCAGCATTGCTTCATGGCAGAGGAAACACCTGTCTTATGTACAAAGAATTTAATTACACGTGTTCCAAGTATTCATGTTCATGTAAGAATTTGATTGCATGACAAGGAGACATTTTATAAACCATTTTCTCATGTATGTAAAGATTAATCACATACATCTTTCTCTCTGATAAATGGTATGAGTATATAATCTAATCAAATGATGTATTATTAAATTAGGCTTAAGTATAAATCTCAAGATATGTGTTTTATTAGTGGGATACTCTGCAGAGTAGACATTCTCAGAGATTGTCCTATAAAGAGAGTAGGCTGGGAGGAGCTAGTGTTATAATCAGTAAATTGAGGCTATAAAATTGTAAGAATATCTTAATTTGTGTGTTTTTCAACAGTATATACTGTTCATTTGCTAAATTATGAGCTTCAGGTAACTATGTCATGCCTAAATTCAGGAGTTTCTTTACTCCAAATGAAAGATGAAATAATTTCTTTTAATACAATGTTGACATCAAACTTCGTTTTCCTGTTGTATCTTGTCATAACAAAGTTTCTCAAACTTAGTTAGTAGCTTAAAGACAAACTCACACATGGAGCTAGAGAAATGAAAATAGTCTTGCTTCTAAGCCTGAGCACCCAGTACCCACAAAATAGAAGAAAACAGACTCTCACGAGCTATCCTGTGCTCTGTACTCACATGCCACACACAGGCAACACCCTCAATAAATGACAATTGTAAATATCTAAAAACATCAAGTATTTATTTACATTTAGCTGCTTTCAGAAGTATAGACAAGGAAACCACAGAAGAAGCTCCTTCTGGAGACTCCTTTTGTATGAGTTTTTCTGGAGAGATAAGACCCAATTTCTATTCACTCCACATAGCACATGAGCACCAGACTAATGAAATGATTTCATTCATTTCTATTGTGAATCTAAGAACTTGAGGCTATTCTGAGGAGTACAAGTTATTCAGAAGCAACAACACCACCAAGAAACCATCTCAACATGGGTGATACCTCACAGAAATGCCATCGCTAAAGTCTCCTGAGCAATCTGTAAGCAATTGTATCCTAGTCTCTTCTAGCATTTGCTTACTGCTTACATAATTTGAGAAGGGGCCTTGTAGGGTTTATGAGCTTCTGAGTGTTATAAAACTTCTTCCTCTTTCCAGAATAAAATATTTCAATTTGAAGGTAATAGCTACATCATAGCTCCAGAAGAGAATTCATTTCAGTTTCTGCCCACCTCTAGAGTCTGGCTTTTAGCATTCCTTGGCTCATAACATCAGCCCTCATTCAACAGGCAGTTCACTTTCTCCTTTCTCTGACCGCCCACCTGCCTAGAAGAACAATCACAACTATTTGATTCAACCAGACAACCTAGGACAATCTCCTGGTTTCAAGATATTATTCAAAGCTTAATCTCAATCAAAAATTCTACTTCCTTGTTGTGAGAAATATCCACAGCCTCCAGGGGTTGGATATGGACATCTTTAATTGTTATTATTCAGCTTATATTTTTAGATTAAAAAGCACTTGACTTCTAATACTCAGCGAGTCAGCATTTCTGCTTTCATAACATTTTCTCTTGTTAATATGGGTCCTGCTTTGAACCTCTCAATTTCAAGAATATTGATCTTCTTGTGACTTTTTACTGTTATCCTAAAGTTATGTTTAGTAATGTTATCCTAAAGCTGGCAACATCAGTGAGTGAAGACAGAAGTACCAGGTCCTGGAACTGAGTCTGATCTTTAAGGGAATTCTAGGAGAGCTGTGTAGGTCAGAATCCTGGCTCTCAAAACAAACATTGTGTTTTTCTCATAAAAGTTATCCTGAATGTGAGGTCAGAAATTTGGTAGCACTTAAAATCGATATGGTTTTAGGGAAAGGACTGTACTGGTATTATTTTGTTTTATACAAGATTTTTGTTTCATTCAGTTTTGCTTTAGCAGGCTGATTTTGCACCTACTGATTGTGAGGGTTGTTTTCTCTTAGATGTGATATCCCAACTACATTTTTAGCTCTATTTACTTTCTGTAATTTACAGAAGGGAGTGTGAGCTTTCCTTCTTGGTGCATGACTGATTGGCTGACCCATCCTTGAGTGGGCCTGAGTGGAATAGCTGTGTTTTCTGTAAAGAGATGCTTTCTGGCTTCAGTGCTGCCTTTGAAGCGAATGGTGGGTTCAAGAGGTCAGCATAGACAGGTCTAAGGTCAACTGTCGAAGCAATCTTGGCACCTCATGACTGTAGACTATTATTTATTTTTTTTAAAGATATTGTGACCGGGTGAAATGTCATAAGAAACCTCAGGAATTTATGGTCCACTAAATAGGAACTTTTGTCCTCTTGGAAGGTTTTTTTGGGGAAGCCTCTAGTCACTCTCTCCCATGGAGCTGGGGAAACAAATGATTGAGCATTCACTCGTGTGCTTTCTGGCCCTGTGGTTGTCCTAAACTTCCCTAGCAGTGTCTGTACAGTTTCTCTACTACACTGCTGAATAAGAGAGTGTGGGCCACACTGAACTAGAGAGGTTAGTTCGAACTGCCCAGCTGCTCTGCAAAGCTTGGTTGGTGAGAGAGAGAAATAGAGAGAGGGGGGAGGGGGGGAGGGGAGAGAGAGAGAGAGAGAGAGAGAGAGAGAGAGAGAGAGAGAGAGAGCTGCAACTGGTGGAAGAAGTTCCGAGAAGCAGGAGTAAAAATTGTTGTACCTAAAAATTCACTTTTGTGATTTAAAATTGGAAAATATATTATATATAATTTCCCCACGTTAATTGTTATATCTCACTTTCTTGGTTGGTAAAATGAGAGTATTAGTCATATGATATTACTTTATTATATGTTTTTGGAGTCTCTAGAAAGAAAGAGTAAGTGGGTTGAAAGAAGAAGGAATTAAAGGGTAGAAAAACAGAGTCAGGTAAAGTAGCAATAGGAAAGTTAGAACTAGGGAAATGGAGAGAACTGACAGAGAAAAGAAAGAAGACAAACACAAAATTAACGACAAAGTAGTGTGTTATATGCAACTCAACAACATATTTGAGCAAATCCCTTTTCTCATTTATAATTCCAGAAGGCTATTTTTGCTAAACCATACAAAGGAGATTTTATTCAATTTTATCTCTAGAAAAGGGTTAGTTCTTCATTGTGGGATTTGGGCCTTTATGTGGCACTTGTGCAGACTTTCTGGCCTCATATAAAAATACGCTGTTAATTTTTAATGATTTATCCATAAAGGTTAAACAAACTTTGTAGAACTTTGTTAAACTATATACCTTGGATAACACATTTTAATAGGGAATGAGGATTCAAACAATTAGGAGCATATCTTTATAATCCCACTTCTTTTATGGCTTAATTAATTTTGACGCCATCTGTTTTCAAAGAGATTAGCGTTTAGCTTTTTGGTATCTAGCTTACATATTTCATTTTATACCTTTTTCCTGACCAACTATTGTCTCCTTTGCTTGGCATCTTTCTTCCTGCTGGCCATTTCCCCATTTATTAGCAATAACCTTCAGAGAGAAGATAAGGAGAAGAAATAAAATATAAATCATTCCATTTTATTCAGTTTATAACTGCTGCAAAATCTGGAAAGGATAGAGTTTGAAAGCAAAGGCCAAGTAAAGTTTTAGAAAAGATAAGGCCTTTTCTTTCTTTGTGCATTAAAATTGGATCCGCGTAGCAATGAGGATATCTTAAAATATTTATGAGCCTTTTGTAGCAATTCTGGGTAGATTAAGAATGGTATAAAGTACAGAGGGTGAGAGAGTGAGCCTTGGAAAGAGGTAGGGCACCACTCTTTCAACAAAAAGACCAAAGTGAAACTCTAAGGGTAAAGACAGACATATTTAGAAAATTGAGGGGAAGACACCAAGGCGATTTGTTCTGTAGTCTCTATTTGCTTTGGAACAATGATAAATAACCATGATATCTAGGGAGTTGAAGGATGTGGCTTGAAGAATGAGAGTGGGTTGGATCAGCTGGTGTGAAGACTTTCAAAAGGAGTCAAGGTGAGGTACAGAAATTTTTGGGTAGTGTTGATACACTAGGAGTTTCTTAACTTGCAAGATTAATAGCACAAGCATGAGACTCTTTTCTGAATTCCTTCAGTAACATACAAACAGATAAAAATAGATGGAAAGACTAAGCTGTACCAAAGCATGCTTAGGAAGATTATTACAGAAGAGTGAAGAATAAACTAATCTAGAAAAACTGTATTTCTGTTATAACATGTTAATAATAACAAATTTGTAATAAACAGAATGTGTTAGATACTGAACTTAATTTAAAGATAAGTAACAATGCTGGGCACAAGAGACTTTTCAAAGGGTTAAGCCAGTAACTTAAGGTCTTCTCTGGTTTTGAAAATGTTTTTTCACTTTATTAGTAGTTTGTGATAGTGGTTTGACTTATGTATCAATGGTCTTCAGTTTAAGGTAGTTTGGCTTACGCTTTTTTCCCATTACTAAGACTTTTCATTAGGATCACCTTCACAGATTCTACACAGTTTTCATCACACTAGGTTTCCACACCAACCCAGAAATGCGTGTGGTTTAGCAGTAGATAGCCATGGAGTTAGAGCCTAGGATATGGTGAAGAGTGGAGGGATGTGTGTTACCAAGGGATGGTCTGTGGAATCCACAGGATATAAGGCGGGGGTGGGGTGGGGATGGCTGAAACTAGTGTTCTGTTGAAACATTAGGAATAAGACTAGGAAAGAGAAAAAGAAAGAAAAGAGTCTACAGACAGTACCTTTTGGGCATGTATGACCCATTATATCATGAGACTCAAAACACACACACACACACACACACACACACACACACACACACACACACAAGACCCTCCCTAATGCCATTGAGTTCATTTTGAGTTGGCTTACCTATATGTGTGGTTTGTACACACAGTGAGATTCTTTGGGGGGAAATGAAAAATTTCCTCTGAGAGTGGTGTGCTATTTGAAACAGCTTCTTGGTTAGGGATTGGAGATCATCTTCACTTCCCCCACTCAGTACTGGGGCAACATCTGGCTTGGACCAATGCAGACTCTGCATTTTGCTACTGTCTCTATATGTTCATATGAGTCAACCCTGTTGATATTAGAAGGTACTGGTTCCTTGGTGTCTTTTGTCCCCACTTGCTATTATAATATCCTCTTATGCAAAGGTCTTTGTGCTCCAAGGAGAGGAGACATCTAATTTATAACTGAGTATTTTGAAATTTCTCAGTCTCTACACGTTGTCCAGCTGTGGTTCTCTGTGTTAGTGTTCATCTACTGCAACAGGAAACTTTTCTGGTTCTGGCTGATTTAGTCACTGGTCTATGGGCATAGAATGTTCTTAGGAGTCATTTTACTGTGATGCCCCTTTCACAGAGCACTAGTATTTGGTTTTCTTCTAGACCACAGCCTATTCAGTCTCAGGTTCTTGGCCAACCAAACTGTCATGGGTTCCAGTTTGTAGAGTGTATTTAAAATCTGATCAGTTGCTGGTTACTCCCACAACATTTGTGCCACCATTATATGAGCATATCCTACAGGCAGCTAATTGTTGTAAATGGCAGGGTTGATGGCTGGATTGATGATTGCTTTTCTCTTCTTGTAGTAGGCTCAGTCATTACCTTCTACTATGCTGAACACTAGTCAGTAGAGGTGAAGGCCTTAAATAGGCACATGCTCGACTTCTACATGCTAAATGAGATGTGTAAGCATTGATTTAGTTATAGAGACTTAGCGTCAATTTGTGGAGAACAGTCAATAACCTTGGCAATATCCTGAGTTGTTTGACTCCTTTGGTGAACAACTCAATTAAATGTAAGTCATTCCTGGTACCAGAGGTTTCATTTACTCATGGAAGTTATTTAGTGGGAGCTTTGTCTTCTCACTCATTGATGATTCAATTTAGATTTTTTAACTTAATTATATATTGAGAAGCATCTACTGTAGTAAGTTTCAATAAGACTCTTCAGATGGCCCTCATTTTTGTTGTCTCCTCATTTTCTCTCCTTTATCTTACCCACTTCTGTCCCCATTTTGTTTAATCATTCTGTTCCAGTTTCCCTCCTCCAACAACTGTCTCTCCATAACTACTAGTCTCTGACTTTTGATCCTTTTCTCTGGGCCAATGAGAATGTGCTGGGATATTCTCTGCTATATAGTAAATCAACCAGACACATGGTCATGGGAGACAACAACTTATTCTACCATGTCTAATAGTTGGAAGGCTATGATGTTCAGTTGGTTCGTAGCAATGAATGTATTTTCAAACAGTATTTTCCATTTATGTTGGATTAATCAGTATATAATCTCACCATAAGCTAAGTAGTATGTTCTGAGAAGGTACAGATTAAAGGGTTTTTCATATAGCATTATTATTAAAATTATTATCAGTGATCTCCAAAAAGACATATGGCTTTGGAAATTAAATTTGCAGATATAGAAGTTTTAGATAACTTGTTGGTTTTTAGAATGCATTTTTAGTCAAGCAATAATATTAGTGGTAAATACTAAGAACAGAGTAGAGAACCTCATTCTCTAAGTCTATGAGGAAGCTAAGATTGGGTCATTGTAGGATATAGATCAGGAAGATCTGGACTAATGATTCTCAACATTCCTAATGATGACCCTTTAATGCAGCTCCTCATGTTGTGGTGACCATCAGCTATAAAATTATTTTTATTGCTATTTCATAACTGTCATTTTGTTGATGTTATGAATTGTGATGCAAATATTTTTAAAGAGAAGACTCTATGATCATGGTTATACTAGACTCCTGTCTATAAGTATAGCTTAATATCATTAACAGTGTCAAGGGTAGTCTCTTTCTCATGTCATGGGCCTCAAGCTGGACCAGTCATTGGTTAACCATTCACTCAACTTCTGCTCAATCTTTTCCTCTGCACATCTTGTAGGCAGGAAAATTTGTGTTGAAAGTTTTGTGGCTGGGTTGATATCCCATCCCTCCATGAGAAGTCTTGACTGGTTATAGGAGATGGCTGGTGCAGGCTCCAGATCCCCCATTGCTAGGAATCTTAGCTAGTGTCACCTTCATTTATTACTAGTAGTTTCCATTGCCCTAGGTTTATAGCTCATCACAGCATTTTATCCCCCATTTCAGCAGTTGTCCCTCCCAGTACTCTCTCTGTCTGACATTTCCCAGCTGATCCCTCCTATTCCTATCCATACTTCACTCCACCCCCCATTCTGTCCTAGCATAAGTGACATCAGAGAGATTTCACCCAGCAACTAATGGAAATGATGCAAAGCCCCACAACCAAATATTAGGCAGAGCTTGAGGAGTCCTGCTGAAGAGGGGGAAGAAGAATTGTAGGAGTCAAAGGAGTTGAAGATACTACAAGAAAACATACAAAATGAACAAACTTGGGCCCAGCGGGACCCACAGAGACAGAACTGCCAGCTAGAAACAACGTATGGGACTGATCTAGGCCCTCTACCCATATATAACAACTGCATAACTTGGTCTTCATGTGTTACTCCTAATGATGGGAGCAGGGGCTGTCTCTGACTTTATTGCCTGCCTTTGGGACCCGTTTTATTAACTGGACTGCCTCATCTAGCCTCAGTAGATTATGTGCCTAGACTTACTGCAATTTGAAATGCCATTTCCATGCAAGAGCTCCCCTTTCTTAAAGAGAAAAAGAGAAGGAATAAATAGTGTGGGGGTCGAATTGGGGAAAGAACTGGGATGAGAAGTGGGAGGAGAATCTGAGGTAAGGATGTAAAGTAAATAAATAAGTTAATTAATTAAATATGTTTTTGGAGAAAGAGGTATGCAACCCTTGGGTTAGGTCCTCTTATTTTCTTGAGTTAAAATTCTATAACTTCTACCTCATTCCTCTAACTGTCTTTGTGAATGAGATGGCTGGAGAGGTAGAGCTTCAAAAAACAACTGTCTTTGAAGGAGCTGCCAAAACACTGGTGGGCTGATCGAGAAGGAAGAGTGCCATCTACTGAAAAATCACTTCGCTCCTCATTAACTGATTCACATATAGGAATCATCATAGGTTCAAACTACCTTCTGGAAAAATAAGAAAGACTCAAGATGTCATAATGAACTAATTTTAAGATATAGTGATCCAAGGGGAAACCAGGGTCCAATGTTAATGACAACAGTACTAAGATCATTTACCCTTCTATAGGAAGAGTCCGGGGGAGGTTTCCAACAAAGAATCACTTTGAATCAGGTGTTTTTCAATATTAATTACCAAGGACGAATATTTAATAATAATTGTTTAGAGAAATAAAAAAGTTTAAAGTATCAAAATGGGCCAAAGAACACTGAGATAAAAGAGAAAGAACTTATTAGGTAGGGCAAGCAGGCCTTTCTTTTCCTGGATGTCAAGGCAATGGTACATGAATTTATAATATACAGTAGTCCAAGCAGATTGGTTAGATAGGGGTAACCACATGCATTTTGCAGGGAGTGTCTCTCACCCTGTTGCCACTTTTTTCAGTGTTCCATATGTTAGGTTGCAACTACGGATTTAGCCCTTTTGCCCAAAGGCATCTGAACCTGTGAAAAGCCTAGCTAGGGCACTGTCTATTGTTCATTGACAACTTGTCAATTTACTTCCAGGCAAAATAACTCATAAACATGATAAGTAAGGCAGATAAAACAAGAATTCTTTCACACTTTGCAACTTTACTGCAAAAATGGCTTATTTTCCATAAATGTGTGAAATCTCCCCTCTGAATTGTGACTGTGCACTGAACTTTAAAACTGTTTAGAAACAGCACAAGCATTTCACAATTCCAGTCTGTAATAAGATGAATGTTAAATATTAAACATGCATTAAAAGTGATAAAATAAAAGATTCTCAAAGGTTCACTAGCACCACTATATTTCTTGTTGATTCCCTGAGTTAATAAAAGTTAAGTTTAGCAATATTCCCCAAAGACAAATGTTTAAACACTGCCTTCTAAATTTGACATTGTGTATATTTATAGTAGCTATTATCTAAACCCTTATTTCACTTTAAAAAATAGATATAGTGAAATGGAATAGAACTAAATTCAAAAGCCAGTGTGTGGTGTGTTAGCATATGCTTATGCTGTACTGAAGTGGCTTTTATTTCTGATATTTATACACATTCCATTTCTAATGTACTGTTTAAATATTGAAAGCTAATTATGAATTCTTTTAGGTAAAATATTTTAAGTAGATAATAATTTAAAAATATATTAGTCTCTAAGGCAAAACAGTCTGTTTATGTGCAGTTATTTATAAAGTCATACTTTTTAATGAATCCATGTTCCCTGAACTCAATTCCCTGGTAGTGAATTTGATTTTAAGCATTCTGCTTACTGTATTAGAATCACAAAGTTACACACAGTGCCCTACTGATTTTCCCCAGGTGATTCTCAATCATACCAAACACTTTTTGGGATGAGTTAAAGAGATGAGAACAGATGGGATGTGATCCAACCATCTAAGACTAGATTCTGTAAACCCATCATGGCCTTCTTGGAGTCCTTTGCTCAAGTGACCAGAGGAAGCTTCCATCGTTTCCAACTTTATGGTTTTAGGGTCATTGGAACTCATCCCATATTTCTCCATATTCAGTTACTGTAGAATATTTATAAACAGGAACAATATGCGTCTGTTACATAACAAATGGCCTTTGGGAAATAAGTGAAAGAACACAAGAAAAGAGAGTTAAAAGATATTAAAGAAAAAATGGGGGGAGGCGAATCTGTGACAAACAAGAATGCTTCAAAATAGGCCATCTTTTTCTGTAGTATAAAGAGCTTGTAACTGAGAAGAGATCTGGCCTGAGTCATGTCACAGACACTAGCTATCTCTGACTCTTGGGAGTTTGTCTTTATCTTTGACCTCAAGTTTGATCAACTTGTGCCTTGGGAGAGAAGATGGTCTGTAATTAATGGGTGCCAGACCTGTTTCAGAATTTGCCTTTTGAATACAAGGTTGCTATAAGATGTTAAAGAAGGACAGAAATGCAGATACTCATCACCAGATCTCTAATTATATTTGTTGTGTGAATAGTATAATGGGGTACCATAAGAATTTTTTCTAAATCGAGCTATGCATATTTTCAGATGACACATATATTTGTTTTAAAACAGGAGTGGACACAAAACCTTCGCTGCGTGGTGTTTTGTAGGATGTCAGTTGTATTCCTGTGTAGTAAATTTACATTATTTTAAATGCATCTCTCTCTGACTTTCTGCTCCCTTATCATACAAGCTGAGACTTTTTATTTTTTAACTAACAATTTTTACATCAGATGTAATATTTTAATTTCTAAACATTGTTACTCTGGCTTCTTCATAAGCATTTGACCATACCAATTCTTGGCCATACGGAAGTTTTCTCTCTGCCTGTCACCCTTGGGAGCTAGCCATTGCTTGTTATCTTCCATTTGTGTTTTTATCTTTTTTAAATTCTTGTCTGTGTGAGTGATAGGGCGCTCTCCTCTGTTAACTCAAACCCATTTATTATGTGTGTTTTATTTTCTAGTCTGCCAAGATCATTTTGAATTTTATTCTTAAAACACACACACACACACACACACACACACACACACACATTCTGGACACTCTACTTAATTTGGCACTCTTAGAGAATTAGTAAGCCATCATCCATATTAGTATCAAAATTCTAAAATACTGTTACTCTACAAACCTTGCAAACAGAAAATGTGGTAACCTAGAAGTAAAATGTTTTGGACTAGAGTGTGTGCCTGCAACGGTTCCACAAGCAGTTTGTAAAATTTGTAAGAGAAGCAATGAGGTTAGAAAAAATAATGGGAGGCAAATAATAAGAGCTTTGTAAGACTCAGGAGCCCAAGAGAACAAAGAAGAAATGGGGAGGAAGAAAATAAAGATAGAAGCTAGTTGGATTTTTGGTGCTTTCAAGATTCAGAACCTGATGCTGAATATGCAAGTGTGGAATGTATTTGTTTAATTTGAAGCATGTAGTTTCATTCAAAAACCCATGAAAGAGGCTGCTGAGTGCTGGACGTCAATTAATATTCTTCCAAACGACTGGCAGGAAGCCACAGTGGACGTCTAGTCAGAGACAGTGTGTCACACTACTGTTGACTGTAAAATTAATTACCATTTCTAAACAAGAACTCTGTGGTACATATTCTTCTGGCATACTATACGGTCCTCCTGGCATTAAAGGTTACAAATAGTTATTTTTTAAAGTGCTCTTTAGAGAACTCACAAGTGAAAATATTAACAATCCCAATAATAACAACAAAAAGCACACTGCATGATGGGGCAAGTCAACGTTGTGAAAACAGGACTGAATATTAAGAAGTGTCACCTACCTAAAGTAAGTGTTAGACATTCACATGATGGCATCAGCTGCTGATCCAGTGCATCTGGAGCTGTCCTGTCACCAAGGCATTGCTAACCAAGTCAGAGGCACAGACAAAGCTGCTTCATCATTAATGTCAGTAAAAGGATCCGGAGGAAAAATAGAGTCTCTGGAGACCTTGTCTGGACTTCTTGGAGCCCGAACAACAGTTTTTTCCAACAACAGTCTTTTCCAACCTTGGAGCAGCTGCAACAAAGGGAAAAAGGAGAGCATTGACTCAAGTTGTCACTAAGTTCAAAGAGGTGAGAATAGTCATCTGTGATGAACCTTTATAGGCAGAGTTATTAATGGGGAGTTCTTTTTTATGGCTTTAAAAAAATATCACATTTATGAACAGTGTTAAATTATCCTGGGTTATTGTTTGGCACATGTTGACCAGTGAGATTTAAGCTGATAAAATTAAAATCTATCTTTGTTAAGAGGTTAAGGGAATACAGAATTTCTGACCCTGCATTGTAGCACAAAGATTTAAAATAGCACTATCAATCTAGAGAAATGCAGCTCTGGCTTTTACTTGAGTGCAGACTGGTTCAAGGATTATATTCAGTGAGAAGTTATTAATGTTTCACAGAAAACCTAAAGGACAAATCAGATGCTGTCCTACAGGGGTCTGTCTAGAGTGGTGATATTTAACATTTTATCAGTCAGTGACTTGGATGATAAAATATAGAACATGCTCATAAAGTTTCATGGAGGATCTCTAAGTTGAGAGAGATAACAAGAATACTGGAAGATCTACTTTTAATTCAAGATGACCTTGAAAAGTCACAGAGTGATTAACAACCAGGATTATGACCACTGTTTAGCCTAACAAGTGAGGTTTAAATAACTAGCATAATGAGTAGGCAAAGATGAAATGCACTAAATATGAATGACTTGAAATGAAAGTGCATTTACTCTGGGAAGAAATGCACACGATACTAGAATTTTATATGATATAGAGGATGATGAAGCATCTAGTGCATTATTACTTAATTTAAAAGACACATAAGAAATTGGAAACAATTCATTAAGGACAAAAATCAAGAGTTATAAAAAGAAAAGTGGGATTTCTGTGGTTCATGACAAATTGACATCAAATGTCATCCAATATACAATTAATTGCTGGTATCTCCTGTTTAAGGAAAGATAGATAATTTTCTTTAGTTTCTGACTCCACAGTTGCTAGTTTTTGATATTTCCTTATTTTCTCTTATTTAGAAGTTATGAATACAGTTCATGACATTGACATCTCACTCATTTTAATTTTGTTATAGAGTTCATCTTTAGCCATTTAAAGATCCTATACAGACTGGATAGTGTCAGCATAAATGAATGAAAAAAGTCACATTGCAGGTATGACATATTTGTTCATGAGACGTTTTCTAGGTAACATTCAATTTGGATAGTTTCTTTATATCAGAAGACTTGATTTCATATACTATTATTTTTAATTTATTAGCTTACATTCTTCTAACAGGTAACAGGTTTCTTAGAATTATCATTCAAATACACCAGCTACTTGAACTGTATTGATCCCTTGGCCTCTTTTCCTGTTTCTCTCCCTGCCCGCTAGTCTTTTTCATCCCTTCATACTTCTAACGCTATACCTTAGGTTTCTATCAGCTTTAGAACAGTGAGTAAAAATGAAAGAGCAAGGATCTGAATGCAGATAACAGGCAGTTGGACATGTTACGAAGAGCATGCCTTAAGAAGAGGAAACCGCTTAGGGTTCAGGTAATAACTAAGCTAAGAGCAGAAGAAGCAAAAACTTACAGATACTAAGGATTGAATTCAAACAGTCACAGAAAGACTTTTGACTTTCATTATTGCTTTTTAATTACTAATGTAAAGGATAATCTACAATCATGTGCCTTGCTACTAGCAATTGACTTCATGTTAAGACCACCTCACCAGCATTTGGAAGTCCTGCTGCCTATGTTCCAACGTCAAAAGATCCTGTGGTTCTGACTTAGGCGGTCTGGAGTATGTGCCTGGGAATCAGGATTGAAAAGCAGAGCTTGTCCCACAGTTAAGTGTCTTATTTGGCAGAGCCAGTAATGACATGTAGTTAGAATTCACATTTGTGTCTTCTCATAGTGGCCCTGTCTATAGCTCTATGGTTCTAGCTGTCTTTTGCTTAACTTTTGTCACTCTTTACTTTCTAGACTTTCAGCCAACTGCCAATTGACTGCTATTGTACATTGGTACCTCTGATTGATACTGCAGCTATCCTTCCCTGCTTTTGCTAAGCCCTCACACATTTGCACTGCCCTTCAAGGCTTCGGTTCTAGTTTGGTTTTTTGTTTTGTTTTGTTTCTGTGAAATCAGAGGATAGCATTAAAAGACAGGTCAACATAGAGCAAGTTGGGATATGAAACTGGCCAACTATATGCCATGTGGTCATATTTTAACCATCAATAGGAATAAGTTATGAGAAGAATCTCTGTGTAGAGCTAAAATAGAATGAATCACTTAATGGTATATAGACTGAGGTTCTTACTTCCTTAACATCAAACTTAAAACTCTGTCGTGTGTGTGTGTGTGTGTGTGTGTGTGTGTGTGTGTATGTGTGTTTCAGTGTACAAAGCTATGTTAAATAAATCCTAAAGTCAGTGTATATTGTTCCTATTATAGTATTTCACCAGCCACATTTTAAAAGTCATTTAAACCCAAACACTGTCTAAATCATTGTTGTGAACCAGTTAACTTGTAATGATAACTTCAGTTGAAATTCTAAAGCCTGGAGTTCAGGATAGAATGAAACTACAAACTGGTATTAATCAAAGTCTCTTCTTTGTGGCTGTTCCATGTGGCACAATCACTACTCTGTTAATATCTTTCTATAGAAAATTAATGAGAGATTGATGATATATTAGTAGTCTACAACTTGTTTAGTTCAAATATCAAGTTAGGTATTAATTCCTTGACATATGAATAATGCTTTATTGAGTACAATCTACATAGTAACTGTTCACTAAAATTCTACTGGAAAATGCTTTAATCTCTGTGTTTCTTCTAGACCACTTGCTTTTAATTATCTCAATCTAAATTTCCTGCTTCTTCAATGCTCTTGGCATCAGTCTCTTTATTTTAGTTTCTATTGCCTTTGAAAAAGAAGAAGGGTGACTGGTATCTCCAATAATTTAGCTAGTAATCTCCTACAACAGAGACTAGCTTCTGATAATCTTCAATGGACTTTGGAGAGTTTAATAAAATGGTTTACTCAGGCTCAATATCTTACCTGGTTGTCTTGCTGTAATTCAACATTGCATGGGAGAAGAATACAATATTTTAATAGATAAGATCAATAAAATCAATAAGACACAGATTCCAATACCTTCAACAATTATCACATCTATGTTGGAATATTTTTTAATTAAATAAATTAATTTCATTTAAAATTTTAATGTAGTATATGAGACTTTAAATCACTTAACAATATTTCATGGTGAAAATAGAAATTAAGTTGGTATGGAAGTTTCTGTGTATAGAAAAGACTGAAAGAACCCAGTTTCTTGAAGGGAGGAGCTGACAGTATCTTACTCTTAAATATGAAAAAACATTCTTCAATTTAGTTAGAGTGAAAGAAGACATATTTTTATGATTTCATAGGAGTAATTTCTGTATCCTTCGTCACGTGTTATTATTTTACTTTTTTTCTTTGTCACTCAGTGAACCACTATTTTCCTTTGATGGTACTTTCAACTTTGAAGGTAGGTGCCTAAAATTTATTTGAATTTAAAAACTCTCTTTTTGACTGTATTAAAAGAAGTATCTAGAACGGAATTCTTAATTAAATATAAGAAAAATCCCAAAGAACGAAGTAAGGTAATGTGAAGTTTCCATGTGTCCACTGTTTTCTTTTAAAATACAGAGCCATCTCCAAAGTTTTACCTGGGTTCCCTCATCAGGAGGCAGGCATGGGGGTGGGGCTCCTAGGAGAGCCAACTCTGAGGTTCATATCTGTTATTTTAATCTTGGCTTCTGATGAGGCTTTGGCACTCCCTGGAGATGTTTTACACCTATTATTAAAAAGATAGTACAAAATTGAATAATGGTGTCTACTTCCATAAAAAAGGAAAACCACTCAAGGGACTCGGCTCCCAAAGTGCATTCATAAATAAGGACCTAATGCACACCACTAATTTTCTAGTCTGATTTTTAAGACTAGAGTCATGTTTTCCAGTTAATAGTGACCTATTTTTGAGCAAAATTCTCATCCCTTTCTAAGCCCTTAAGGAAATAATTACTTTATGAGAGTGTCTCTATTTTCATCAAACTGAGTAACCTGTCAATTGTGCTCCTATATTAGCTGCATTGGTTGCTTTTTGTATCTCTACTCTCCCAATCCAGTGCTCCCTACCACAGATGTGGCTGATAAAAGTACCACAGAGATGAAAAATGTTTTCCCCCTTGGTCTATATTCCCTGTCCTGCACCTTCTCAGGTGTGGCTTCTTTCCTATTCTTCTAGCATAGTGGATCTTCTTTTTCCTCCCTCCCTGTGCCTTGCCCAGGAATTCTAAATGTCTCACTTCTATCTGCTCTTACTGGCCACTGGCTGCTAGCAACTTTATTTACTAATCTGAACCAACTCAGGGCAAGGTCCCTTGGTGTCTTACCTGTGGACATGCAGATTCTCATGCAAACAATTTTGGGGACCCAAATTAACAAAATACAAGTAGCATTAAGCCAAACCTAGTATTTCCAAGCAGCTAGGATGAGGGTCTTAAAGCCTATGCTCACAGTGATACACTTTCTCCAAGAAAGCCACACCTCCTAATAGTGTCACTCCCTGAACCAAACATATTCAAACCTTATGATAGGAATCTGGTTAGTTTTGTTGGGTTCTTTCTTTCAGAGTCTCAAAAGATTTGTGTGGTTGTGTTTACTAGGCTATGACCTCAACCAGTGATATATTGGCTTCTAAGTTCACAACGTTCCTGACTGTAAGCTATAGACCTCCAACTCTCAGTGGTTAGTGGTAGTGACCATTTCTCCCCTTTACAAATATCCTCCTTATAAAACAACTTGCAAAATGGAACTTTTCTTATTAAATCCAGAAAAGAAAATATAATCTTCCTTTTAAGCAAACATTACATATTTATAACATAACCACAAAATATGAATATATCTCAATAAAAACTTAGAAAGGATGAACTTAGAAGCAATGTAAATAAAACAGTATGTATAAAGTAAACAAATGGGCCAAAATTCAACAACCATACATAATCAGGTGAAAATCTTGTTACAGGTTTTTGAAAAATCAGGTCTTGTACACATAGCTTCTTAGAATAAATGAAAAAAAATGAATTAAGTCACAGAACTCTATACTTTCCTGACTCTAAGAGTTTCTTTGGGTTTCTATTAAACTACATGGTATTAGGCCTTATCCTTGGATGTTTTGACTAAGTATATTTGATCAGAGTTGGAGAGTTCCATGATTAAACAATATGTAGAAAAAAACTATTTAAGAGTCTTGATGAATCTTGATGTGCAATTGCTATATATCCAGAATTGAGAGCATTGGCGTGCAGATCAGACCTGTATGGAAGAATGTGAGCAGTGAAGCAATAATTATCCTCCGCACACGTTGGGAAGTACTAGGTAGTGGAAACGCAGTGCCTGGGGATTCTCCAACACAGGATTACAGCTGTTCACTTAGTTTGAAAATCATTTGAGGACAAAATTTTAGTATAGAAGATGAGAAAAGTTGAGAATAGTTTCTGACATCTTTCTTTACATATAGAGTAAATGAGATTTATTTGAAATTTAACATAAGGTAAGAAGATGCATGGTTCATGTGTTACACAAGGCAAATACGGGGCTAGATAGAAATCAGTGAGCCCTAAATGGGAAGCTTCCATTTGAAGTTCGGGAACAGGTCATGTGACGAGGAAAACAATCATGGATCCAGCTTATAAGAGTGGAAAGAATACATTTTGAATCTATCAAAGTGAACAGATTATTTTCTGCTTATGTTGAAAATTGAAGTTAAATAAGGACATGCAAGCAAAACCTGAATGTCATTCATTTAAGACCACATTGAAGAGTTTGCAGTACCTTAAGGGAGTCAACACTTTCTGAGATGATATATTTTTATGTAGAATTGGGATTATTACACACACACACACACACACACACACACACACACACACACACACACACACACCACATTGCCATGGCTTCTGCATCATGCATTTCTTACTTTATTTTGTATACTGCATTTGGCAAGTTAAAAAGGTTGAGCTGTGTTGATTAACCATCCAAATATTTAATCAATACAGCAATAACAAGATGCATTCTGGCTGTGAAAGACCTTGGAAAGGTCCCACTTGCCTAATTCTCCACCTCAAGAGGGACATAAATGAACTATTACATGGTCCCTGCATATCAATGTAGCAAGGCTTAGACAAACACAATCTTAATGGATAATTGTAGGTCACCTTGTCAAAATATGTTAAATGCCCCTTGAGTATGTTTTTTTCCCTTATTAAAAATGACAGTAAACTGCGACCTTGTTGGTATCAAACATACTTCCAAGAAGCAAATATTATTATTCAGTCTCTAAAATGGTTTATTGATTTATGGGTCAAAAATTAATTAGAATTAAATTATAAAATATACATTCTGTGTCGATAGAGGTGGTAATTGTATGGCAAAGTGCTAAACTAAAATGTCTACTTAGTTTAGGAACAATACTTTATGAACATTCATTCAGAACACACACAGAAGCAGCTTCCAAATGATTCATCAGCAAGGCCTGTGTCCCAGGACATCTGGGACATTGACAGCATGGAGTCAGGGAAAGTTCACTGAGTGACCAAGGTCCTTGGACTCTGGCCAAGAATATGCCATCTGTCAGGATGGTGGTATATGCAGGAAGCCTGAGGCTTGGACTCCTGCCTCCCCCAGATCTATTCATACGCGTAAACGCCCACACGGATCCTCCACTGTGTTTGGTGCTGACGAAGGACAGAGGCTTTCTTGTCATCTGGTGCCATGAGTCACAGTTGTGGCACTTGGGACTTAGATTCCAAGGGCTGCTCCGGCAGCATGACACACAGAATGCAATGGGTTAGATTGGCAGTCATATTTGAGGTTTTCTTTTCTATCTTACAAAAAAGGTTTCTTAAGAGGGTGGTAAAATGAAGATGGCCAAGAATGCAGATTAGAAAGGGAATTGCCAGATTTGACGATTTCTATCATTTGTTGCTACTAAGTCTAAGATAATGCTAGGTTGAAACTGAAAATGGGATAAAAATGTCATAATTGGCTAAGTTTTTTCTTCACTACAAAGTCATTTTTTCTTCTGAGAGAGAATGTAAAATTATTTAAAGCCATAGGTTGTGTGCTACAAGATGCACAAATACAAAAAGCATTATCCTATTTAATGGGTCACAGTAGGAAAATATGTTGCATAAGTATAATGTACACATTTAGAATATGTAATAAACAGTATTGTCTTCTTTAAAAATGAAAATAGCATAAATAACTGAAATGGGAGCCTCTTAACATGTCAGTGGTTTTATGAGGGGGAATAGCTTCACTTTGTATACACATCTTCAATTTACCTCTGGGCAGTCAGCTATAAAGTAACAATTTACACAGCATAATGAAAGGAAAAATGTCTCAATTTAAAAATGTACTATGTGGTAGGAATTTGTTCTATCAGAGCAAAGGGAGTTTCTATGGAAGGCATGCTACTGATCATATGTGGAATTTGAAGTACATGCGTACATGTACACATGCAGTTTGAGAATATAGGTATCAAATGAGATTTCATTTGATATTTTAATTCTATTTAATTTGAAGTACATCTTCCACATGCTTCTGGTTGCTTGTTGGAATACTTTGAGAAATAGAAACGAATACCACAGAATTGTCCTTATACACAGAACACTTCCTATGGCTTTTAAAGTGTTCTTTCCTTTATACCAGCTGCAAGTGGGCATCCAGAGTTTTATGAATACTTGGAATCAAATGGAAATTCCTTAGATTCTAGATAATAGCAAGGGGCTGCCATGTAGTAGGAGGCCATGAAACAAAGCAGTGGCAGAACCAAGGTGGATTTAAATCCAGACTATACAGGCAGGTTTCCATCATACTGCCACCTCCTTCAAAGATGGAACATTCATTCATTCCTTGTGCATTCCTTTCCTCAATGTCCTTACCATAAGATATATGCACATATATATACACATAAGTTGATGCCACAGGAAACTCATTATATTGTACACTAATCTAAAAATTAATTGAAAAATATGTCAATTTGCCTTCTACTAAAGCATTTCACTATTTCTGAAAATGTGAGCTTTTTACAGATGTCACTGTTGCTTGTGTTGCTGTTTGTCTTGACTTTGTAATGTTAGCTATGACTCTATTGAAGAATCTGTCATGCACCATCCTAAGTATCTTATACATAATAATTCATTTTGTCTTCAAATTAGGTTATATCTTCTTTTTCTCTAAAACTACTTCTTTATTTTATTTTTTAATTTTCTTCCATGTATGAGATATTAAAGCCCATATTTTCCATGAATTGCTTAAGGTGATGGATAGTCCTGGGATTCTAATAAAGAGACCTATCTATTGCTTTCACTACTCAGCTGAAGGAATTTCTTTTTCTCTGGCAGATGGAGTTTTTCCTGAGTCTGACTCTCATCCCCACAACATCATCATTCAAAGACAACAGGAAGGAAATAACACAAGTATCAACTGTTGTAGCTAGTTTTATAATTACCTGCCTCTGAGGAACATGTTGCCCCAGCTGCAAGTTACATTTTAACTGAAGAAGTGTAACATATTAGTCAGCTGATTCTTGGGGAACAATGTCAGGAATTCCGCTATTTTGCCACCTTGACCTATCTTTAAAGTCTATGCTTCCATGGAGCTTAACTAACATCTATCAAATTTATGTAACCTAATTCTTGTGACTAGATGCCTCCATAAGAAGGTCAACATGCTAAATATAAAATTGCAACAAATGATCTCATTTAACATTTTATTGGTAACAATATTTAACATTTAAAAAATAACCTTTTCATTCTTTGGAGGTTGTATACATTTATACAATGTCTATTGATCATATCCATCTACTCCTACCTCCTTCCAGCTTCCTCTAGAGTTCCTATGCCATCCCAATCTCAACTTCATGTATTTTTTACCTTTTAACTGTGATTAATAGCTCACCTAGTCCAGTTAGGGCTGCTGATAATGCTCATAACAGTTTGGCCTTTCTCTGGGTCTTGGGCAACTTACCTATTGACATGTCACCAGAGAACGGCTATTCTTTTCTCTCCACAGCTATCAACTGTCAACAGTTCATCCAATGTGGTGGGTCCTTGAAGGGTCCTCCCTCATTAATGCTGGAATTTAAAATGGCTTGATCTTATATAGGTCCTGTGCAGATAACTTTAATTGTTGTGAGCTGTTTGTACAGCCATTCTGTGACCAAAGTTCAGCATTTTATACTTCTCTTCTTTCATCATCAGGTTCTTCCATTCTTTCTGTCTCCTTTTCTGTGAGGGTCTCTGTGCCTTGGGTGATGAGAGGTTGACATAGATGGTCCACCCACACCAGAGCACTCAGAATTACTTATCTTGGCATTTGCTTAGTTAAAAGTTTCTGCATTGTTACCCACTGCAAAGAAAATCTTCTTTAACCAAATTGAGAGCAGCACAAATCTATGAGTAGGAACAATATTTAGAATGCAGTTTGTCCACATGACCATTCAGTAAAAGACCAATGATGGATTCCCTTTAGGGTCTATAATCTCTCCAGTCAGGGACTTTGGACCATGCTTACTTTACCTGTCATGAAAACCCTCCTGTGGGGTTGGGGATTTAGCTCAGTGGTAGAGCACTTGCCTAGCAAGCGCAAGGCCCTGAGTTCAGTCCCCAGCTCCGAAAAAAAAAAAAAAAAAGAAAAGAAGAAAAGAAAACCCTCCTGTGAAGCAGACCCCATACCCAATTAGAGAATGCTTCGTTTCCTCCATAAGCACCATGCCACTGTTGCATCAGTGGGTGCGTCTTACTATAGACCAGGATTTTAGAATGTAAGGTGTAGTGCTCAGCAAGACCCATGTGGATTTCCCAGCAGCAGTCTGCATTTGAATCTTAATTTTTTTCTCTTCCTACATAGTTGCGCTCTCTCTCTCTCTCTCTCTCTCTCTCTCTCTCTCTCTCTCTCTCTCTCTCTGTCTCTGTTTCTGCTTCTCCTTTGGTCTTTCTTACACACACACACACACACACACTCACACACACACACACGCATGCATATGTACACACATAAACACAATCACACACATACATATAAATCTGCATTCTGCTATAAAATATGAGATAGCTGTTTTTCTGGATGTGGCCATTTAAAATGGTAATCTATAGTTTTATTGGTTTTCCTCAAATGGCATAATTTCATTCTTATTTATGATTGAATAACAGCCAGTTATGTGTGTATGTGTACCACACTCCACTTGTTAATGATTGTTGTAGCCTAGTTAATTAGATCGAGTTAAAAATGATTAAATAGACATTTGAATAATCAGTCTTTTCTTTACAAATTGCAAAAAGTAATGAGAGTAATCACAGAAAATCAGTTTTAAAAAAAAGAAAACATTTTTATAGAGGTAACTTGGCATTAGTCATATTATCTTTAAGAATAGTATTGGTGTTTTCTCCTTTATAGAGTTGCAAGCCCTTGTGACTTATCATCTTCTTATCTGTGAATCTTTTCTCTTGAATCATTATGAGATGTCCTATTTTTGTAAAAGCTTAATTAATTTTGCTTTTCTCAGCTTAATTTGGTCATGAATCCACAATATAAACCTCTACTATGTTAATTCCCTGCAATTTCAATGTTAAGTCCTTTAGCCACTTTCAATTACAGGACGTTTGAAGGAGCTTCTTAATTCTCAACACATTTACATCTCAATCACAGCTCCTCCTAGTCCCCCCTTTACAAAACCCTTTCTCTCATCTCCCTACCCTCTTCTCCTCTGAGAAGGAAAAGGCCCCCCTGGGTACCAACCCATCCTGGCACATCAAGTCACTGAAGGACTGGGCATATCCTCTCCCACTGAGATCAGCCAAGGTAGCTCAATTACGGACACAGTATCCAGGGCAGGCAACAGAGTCAGGGATAGCCCTTGCTCCAGTTATTGGGTGACCCACAGAAAGAGCAAGCTGAACAACTGCCACATATGTGCAGTGTAGCCTAGGTCCAGGCATGTGTGCTCTTTGGTTGTTGCTCGTCCTTGTGGCCTCCAAGTGTCCAGGTTAGTTGATTCTATTGGTCTTCCTGTGGAGTTCCTATTCCATCCAGATCCCTCAATCTTTCCTGCTAATGTTCTACCAGACTTCCCCAGCTGTTAATATTTGCATGTGAGTCTCTGCATCTGTCTCTGCCAACTGCTGTGTGGAGCCTCTCAGAGGACAGTTATGCTAGGCTCCTGTCTGCATGCATAGTAGAATATCATTAATATTGTCAGAGATTGGTTCCTGCCCATTGGATGGATCTTAGTTTAGGCTGGTCTTTTATTGGCCATTACCTCAGTCTCTGCTCCATCTTTGTCCTTGAATTTCTTGTAGGCAGGACTACATTTAGATCAGAGGTTTCATGGGTGGGTTGGTGTTCTTATCCTTTCACTGGGATTTTGCCTGGCTATAGAATGTGGCCATTTCAAGCTCCATAACTGTCACTTCTTGGAGTCTCAGCTACAGTCATCCTTATAGACTCTCTGGAGACTACCCCATCCATAGTATCTGGCATATCCTAGAGATTCCCATCCCCACCAGCCACTGAGTTCCGTTTACTTTCCCAGCCCATTTTCCCCAGCCTTCCATACACCAGATCACTGTCCCTATCCCCGTTCCCTTCCATATTCCCTTTCCCACCTGTTTCCTCCCTTCATATACTTCTGATGTCTATTTATACCTTCTGAGTGATATTTAAACAACTTCCTTTGGGCCCTCCTTGATTTTAGCTTTTTTGGGGTCTGTGGATTGTAGCATGTGTATCCTGTACTTTATAATATGTATAATATCCACTAGTGTATTAATATCCACTAATAAGTGAATATGTACCATGCATGTCCTTGGGGTTTGGGTTGATTAAATATCATCTCACTCAAGACAATATGTTCTAGTTTCTTTCATTTGCCTGCTAATATCATGATGTTCTTTTTTAATATGTGAGTAGTATTCCATTGTATAAATGTGTGATATTTTCTGTATACATTCTTCAGTTGAGAAACATCTACGTTGTTTCTAATTTGTAGCTATTACAAATTAATCCCATAAAAAGAACAACAATATCAATCAATCAGACCTCCCAGAGCTCTCAGGGACTAAATCTCTGCATCCAGAGGCTGGCCTTATCTGGGAGGGGAGGTCCTTGGTCCTGTGGGAGCTTGATGCCCCAGCATAAGGGAATGCTAGCTGAGGCAGGAATGGGTGGGTGGGAGAGCACCCTCATAGAAGCAAGGAGATGGGGATGGGATAGGGAGTTTGCAGAGGGGAAACTGGGAAGAGGTATAACATTTGAAATCTAAATAAATCAAATAACCGATAAAAACAAAACAAAAGAAAATAAACAAACCAAAAAACACAGCAAACAGCAACAGCAACAACAAAACAACAACAACAAACAGCACAAAGAACACAAGTGTTCTTGTGGTATGGTAGAACATCTTTTGGGTAAATGCTAAAAAGTAATATATCTGGGTCTTGAGGTAGAATAATCCCCAATATTTTGAGAAACTGCCAGATCAATTTCCAAAGTGGTTGTATAAGTTCTCATTCCCATCAGCAACGGGGACGAGTTCTTCTTGCTTCACATCCTCTCCACGATGTGCTGTTGCTTTATTTTTTTGTTCATAGCCATTCTGATTGGTGTAAGGTAAAATCTCAGAGTCATTTTGATTTGCATTTCCCTGATGACTAAGGAGGTTGTGCATTTCTCTAAGTGCTCCTTGGCCATTAGAGATTCCTTTATTGCGAATTTTGTTTAGCTCTGTAACCCATTTTTTAACTGGGTTATTTGGTTTGTTGGTGTCTAATTTCTTCAGTTCTTTATGTATTTTGGTATTATTCCTCTGTTGGATGTAGGCTGTTGGATGTAGGCCTGGTGAAGATCTTTTCCCATTATGTAGGTTGTCATTTTTTTAATTGATGGTATTCCTTGAGTTACAGAAGCTTTACAGGTTCATGAAGTTCCATTTATTAATTGTTGATCTTTGTGCCCCAGCTATTTGTGTTCTGATCATGAAGTTGAACTCATGTACCATGACTGCATTCAAGGCTATCCCCTACTTTCTTTTCTTTTAGATTTGGTGTGCCCAGATTTTGTTGAAGTCTTTGATCCACTTGTTCAGCGTGATAAATACGGATCTGTTTGCAGAAATACAGTTAGGTTAGCACTATTTGTTGAAAATACTCTCTTTTTTCATTGTATTGTTTGTCGTCTTTGTCAAAAATCAAGTGTCCATAGGTGTGTAGGTTTATTTATGGATTTTTTATTTGATTCCATTGATCCACCTGCCTGTTTCTATACCAATCCATGCAGCTTTTATTATCAGTGCTCTGTAGTACAGCTTGAGGTCAGGCATGGCCATACCTCGAGAACTTCTTTTATTTTACAGGACTTCTTTGGCTACAATGGCTTTTTTGTTTTTCCATACAAAGTTGAGAATTGTTCTTTCAAGGTATGTAAAGAATTGTGTTAAATTTGGGTGAGGATTTGTATCTGTATTTAAACCTGTAGATGGCTTTTGGTAATATGTCCATTGGTGAGAGTAGGGTGTTGAAGTATCCCGCTATTAATATGTGGGTTTTGATGGTTTAAGCATTAGTGATGTTTCTTTTTCTTTTTTTATTGGATATTTTTAAATTTACATTTCAAATGTTTTCCCCTTTATTGGTTCCCTTCCATATCTCCCCAATACCATACCCCCTCAGCCATCTTCTAGGAGGGTGTTCCTCCACCCATCCACCTACCCCTTCCTGCCTCCCCACCCTGATATTACCCTACACTGGGGGAATCAAGTCTTGGAAGGACAAAGGCTTCTCCTTTCATTGGTGCCCAAAAAGGCCATCCACTGCTACATATGCAGTTTGAGAGCCATGGGTCTGTCCATGTGTACTCTTTATTTGGTGGTTTAGTCCCTGGGATTTCTAGTTGGATGATATTGTTGTTCCTATGGGTTTGGAAATCCCTTCAGCTCTTTCAATCCTTTAACTCCTCCAATAGGAACCACATTCTTAGTTCAGTGGTTGGCTGTGAGCCTCTGTATTTGTCATGCTTTGGAAGAACCTCTCAGGAGACAATTATATCAGACTTTGTCAGCATCATCCCTTGGCATCCTCAACAGCTTCTGGGTTTGGTGACTGCATGGGGGATGGATACACAGGTGGGGCAGCCTCTAGATGGTCTTTCCTTCAGTCTCTGCTCTGAACTTTGTCTCTATATTTCCTCCTTTGTCTATTTTTGTTCCCCCTTCTAAGAAGAACTGAAGCATCCTCACTTTGGTTGTCCTTCTTCTTGAGCTTCATGTGGTCTGTGGATTGTATCTGGGGTATTGCAAGCTTTTGGCCTAATATCCACTTATTAGTGAGTGCATACCATGTATGTTCTTTTGTGATTGGGTTACCTGACTCAAGATGGTATTTCTAGTTCCAACCATTTGCCTATGAATTTCATGAAATCATTGTTTCTAATAGGTGAGTGTAAAATGTATAAATGTACCACATGTTCTGTATCCACTGCTCTTTGAGGGACAACTGTGTTCTTTCCAGGTTCTGGCTATTATAAATAAGGCTGCTATGGTAGTGGATCATGTGTTCTTTTTATATGTTGAAGCATCTTTTGGTTGTATGCCCAGGACTAGTAGATCTGTGTCATCAGGAAGTAGTACATATAATTTTCTGAGGAAATGTCAGACTGATTTCTACAGTGATTTTACTAGTTTACAATCTCACTAACAATGGAGGAGTATTCCTCTTTCTCCCCATCCTTGCCAGCATCTGTTATTACCTGAGTTTTTGATATTAGCAATTCAGGCTGGAGTGAGGAGGAATCTCAGGGTTGTTTTGATTTGCATTTCCTTGATGATTAAGGATAGTAAACATTATTTTAGGTAATTCTTAGCCATTGGATAATCCTCAGCTGAGAATTCTGTGTTTAGCTCTGTAACCCATTTTTTAATAGGGTTATTTGATTCTCTGGAGTCTAACTTCTTGAGGTCTCCATATATATTTTATATTATTCCTCTATCAGATGTAGGAATAGCAAAGATCTTTTACCAAACTGCTAGTTGCCATTTTGTCGTAGTGACAGTGTCCTTTGCTTTACAGTTTTATGAGTTTTGTTTTGCAGTTTTATGAGATCTCATTTGTCGACTCTTGATCTTAGAGCATAAGCCATTGGTGCTCTGCTCAGGAAAATTTCCCCAGTGCACATGTGTTTGAGGCTCTTCCCCATTTTTTCTTCTATTAGTTTGAGTGTATCTGCTTTTATGTGGAGGTCCTTTCTTCCTTGACCAAGTTATCATTTAGTAGACCGTTATTCAGCTTCAATGTGTATGTGGGCTTTCTGTTGTTTTTGTTGTTATTGAAGAGCAGCCTTAGTCCATGATGATCTGATAGGACGCATGGGATTATTTCATTCTTCTTTTTCTGTGTCTGATTATCTGGTCAATTTTGGAGAAGGCACAATGAGGTGCAAGAAGTTATATTCTTTTGTTTTAGAATGAAATGTTTTATAGATATCTATTAAAACCATTTGGCTCATAACTTATGTTAGTTTCTCTGTGTCTATGTTTAGTTTCTGTTTACATGAACTGTCCATTGCTGAGAGTAAGTTATTGAAGCCTCACTCTATTATCATGTGAAATGCAGTGTGTGCTTTGAGCTTTAGTAAGGTTTCTTTTATGAATGTAGTTGCCCTTGCCTTTGGAGCATTCAGGATTAAGAGTTCACTGTGGTGGATTTTTCCTTTGATGAGTATTAAGTGTCCTTCCTTATATTTTTGATGACATTTGGTTTAAAATCAATTGTATTGGATATTAGAATGGTTACTCCAGCTTTTTTCTTGGGATCATTTGCTTGAAAAATTGTTTTCCAGACTTTTACTCAGGGGTAGAATCTATCTTTGTCACTGAGGTGTCCTGTATGGAGCAAAATGCTAGGTCCTTTTTATGTACCCAGTCTGTTAGTCTACGTCTTTTTATTTAGAAATTGAGTCATTGATGTTGAGAGATATTAGGGACCAATGATTGTTATTTTTTGTTATTTTTGTTGTTAGAGGGTATGTTTGTGTGACTATCTTCTTTTGGGTTAGTTGAAATTAGATTACTTTCTTGCTTTTTCTAGGATATAGATTCCCTCCTTGTTTTGGAGTTTTCTACTTACTATCTTTTTAGGGCTGGATTTGTGGAAAGATGTCATGTAAATTTGGTTTTGTCATGGAATATTTCGGTTTCTACATCTACGTTAATTTAGAGTTTTGCTGAATATAGTAGCCTGGGCTGACATTTGTGTTCTCTTAGGGTTCATATGACATCTACCTAGGATCTCCTGGATTTCATAGTCTCTAGTAAGAAGTATGATGTAATTTTGATAGGTCTGCATTTACGTGTTACTTGACAGTTCCCTTACTGCTTTAAATATTCTGTCTTTGTTTTATGTATTTGGTGTTTTGACCATTTTGTGACAGGAGTAATTTCTCTTCTTGTCCAATCTTCTTGGAGTTCTGTAGGCTTCTTGTATGTTTATGGGCATCTCTTTCTTTAGGTTAGGGAAATTTTCTTCTATAATTTTGTTGCAGGTATTTACTGGCCCTTTAAGTTGGAAATCTTCTCTCTTTTGTATATCTATTAACCTTAGGTTTGGTCTTCTCATTGTGTCCAGGATTTCCTGGATGTTTTGTGTTCAGAGCTTTTTTCATTTTGCATTTTCTTTGACAGTTGCATCAATGTTTTTTATGTTATCTTCTGCCCCTGACATTCTCTCTTCTACCTCTTGTATTCTGTTGGTGATGCTTGAGTCTATGACTCCTGATCTCTTTCCTGGGATTTCTATCTCCAGGGTTGTCTCCCTTTTTGATTTCTTTATTGTTTCTCTTTCCATTTTTTAGATCCTGGATGGTTTCATTCAATTCCTTCGCCTGTTTGGTCGTGTTTTCCTGTAACTCTTTAAGGGATTTTTGGGTTTCCTCTTTAAACTTTTCTTCTTGTTTACTTGTCCTGTATTTCTTTAAGGGAGTTATTTTTGTCCTTCTTAAAGTCCTCAATCATCATCATGGGATGTGATTTTAAATCCAAATCTTGCTTTTCCAGCATGTTTGGATATCTAGTATTTGTTGTGGTCAGAGAACTGGGTTCTGACGATGCCAAGTAGTCTTCCTTTCAGTTGTTTAGCTTCTTGTGGTTGCCTCCTTCCATCTTGTTATCTCTAATGTTAGTTGGTCTTGCTGTTTCTGATTGAAGCTTGTCCATCTTATGGGTCTGTGAGTCTGTGATCTTAAGAGTGAAAGTGCTCCTGGCAGATCAGCTGTCTGTAGGTAGGTTTTGGTCCAAATTATTGTGGGACAGCTCTAACTGTGGTTATGGATGGAGACTGGAAGGTTCTTCTCCTAGGCCGTCCTGAGGCTCCTGTGCCCAGTCCTCTCCTGATAGGTCTCTCCTTGGTCTTTCAGTGGAGAAAAGGTGGGAGTCCCACCTGTGGCCTTAGGAGTGAGAGTGCTCCTGGCAGACCAGCTTTCTGCCGGCAGGTTTTGGGTCCAAGGGCTTTGGGACAGTCCCAACTCTGGGCACTGCTGGCGTCCGGCAAGTATTTCTATTAAGTTATATAAGAGTAGCAACCTCAAAACAGTCAAAAATCTTTTCTGCTCTTGTGTTTAGATTTTAATAATTTAGTACCCAGACGCATGTGACATTGTGATTACAAGTTTTACTATATGATGATTTCTTTGTATTAATTAGCATGGAAAAGATAGTTTCACAGCAGACTTCCTGGTGTTCTGATTATTACAAATGTTTAACTTCCTCTGCAATGTATTCCTTGAGATACAGATGTAAGAACTGTGTTATAGATGTGCCTGCTTATCCAGTATCTGTTGATCTCTGCATTGTGTCAAGTTCTGATTTTCTGTGATATTCTCAGAGTGGTCACCCTTGAAACCATATACATACTACCAACACAAAGATCTTCAGCAGGTTCTACTGGTGTCTATTTATGCAAACATTATTCATATTTAACAAATATAACCAAAGATAAATAGGCAAACAATTTGTGGGGGCATGGGAAAGGTTCAAGCAGGGTAACTGGAACTGGTTGGGGAAAAGGTTCAGTGGTATAATTATATTTTAGTTTGAAAACATAAATTAGTATAGGCAGTTTAATTTAAAGTACTTGTCTTGATAATTCCCTCAAGAATCCAAAAAGTGTAAACTAACACAAGCTTTTATTTTTTTGATTTTTCTTGTCAAGGTTTCTTCTTCAACAAAAACTAATTTTTGATATCTTGTTTTACTCCTGAACAAAAACTTTCTGTGGAAACACTTTTTCATAAGTAATGCTTTTCTTTGTTTTTAAGAAAACTGAATGTCTTTATTCCTTTAGTCTAGCTTTGTCTTATTAGTAATCCCCTTTCTATGAGGCAAAGGAATACTTACTGCTTTATGCCAGTGAAATACAGGAGTGTTTCGTGTGTGAGTGTTTCGTTTTGAAGCAGATTGAATCAACAATAATGACACAAACTCAAAACTTTTGCCATTTGTACCATATAAGGTAAAACTTTACCTTGTCTAGAAGAGACCAGAAAGAATAAATTATGCAATTTTAAAATCACATATTGGACTTTCATCATATGTAAAGGGTATGAATTCATGTAGACTTAGTGAGCCAGTGGAAAAATATTAGAAAATGATATTTGATTTCTCGATTTCCCCATAATTAGCAAGCTTTCTGTGTGGTGGTAGCTAATATGAGAAATAAAGAATCTCAGATAGGCCTCTTGTTCAAAGAACACATTCTTTCACCCTGGACTTCTTGGAAACATTTTTATTTTTCCAATATTCCCTTTTCTCTAAAAATGAAAAAAAGGAAGTGGGAGTAAAACTTCCTAGCTAGCATTTATCTTATAGGTATTCAACAAGTGTATAACCACATATATCTCTTAAAGGTTTCAGAGACATCTCTAACTTGCATTCTCTTATATTCTCCTTCAACCTACAACAGTTGTAAGATGTCAGTTCCCCCAATAGATGAGTAAACTAAGTTCCTCTTCTAGACAAGACAGATAAGACTTCTGCTTAAAAATTGTTTACAATTTATTTATACACTTTACATCCTGATCACACTCTCCTTCCTGTCCCTCCTCTTTTCAACAGTTCTACCCTTACAGATTGCTCAGAGAACGGGAAGCCCCCTTTGGTACCTTCCTGCCCTAGTACATTCAGTTGCAGTAGGTCTAAGCACAGATGAAACCTTTTTATTCTGGTTATTGTTGCACTTTTTTTAAAATTAGGATTAGAGTTGTAGAAAATAAATGCTATGTTTTTAGTATATTAAGGAAAAAAAGATCATAGATTATGATTTCTTTTGCTAAGGCCATTTTCCCCTCCAGGAATGCATCTGTATACTCAGAACCTTCTTCCTTATGTTATGAGGTGGTGGAGTTTCAGAATGAAAAAGAGTATGATTCAGAGCCGTAATGATTAAAATTCATGTGCTTATTTAAAAAAAAAAAGACAGAGAGCAAATTACTAAATACCAGAACAGCAGTAACTTATACACTGACAAGTTATTTTTGAGTTTGCCAGAGGAAATCATCTGCTATCAACAAGGAGCAATTGCCTGAGCAAACTCATCTTCACGTCTTACAACTCTGTCACCTTGTGTAAAAAGAAAAACAGAAATACACCCTGTACCAATTCAGTTTTTCTAAAATGTTTTTTCTAAAGAGTGCTTCCTTCTCCTAGGCAACTAAAAAGAAAGAACACAATACAGTTCAGAACTCATCTAATCTCTTGTGCCTTATCACCTCAGAACACTGCATGAGTCCATGCCACAGAAGCCTGGGGATGAGATGAGAAAGAATCCATAGATCAGCACAGAAATTCTTATCTGTTGTTTAGTTATGACTGCCGCAGGTAAAGCAAGTTAGGAAGAAACTCTCCTGGAGATGGGTTGCTATTATTAACAGGGAAAGCAACTGATGTATAAATTCAAAATAGCCAATACAGAAAAAGAAAGATAGAAAAATGAGGGGTGTTCAGCAGGAGAAGTACAGAGGGGGGTTCGTTTATGAGAATCATTTCATGTTTTCATAGAGAAGAAGAGTAAAATTTTAATTAAAAAATCAAATACTTGCTGAGCAACTTACTATCCCAAGGGGCCTCTATTCTCCAATCTCCTCTTTGCCCACATCATCAGAACTATGGATCATGAATCATACAGGCAAGCTTCCTTTCCTCCACCCATCTTTCCTGCTCTCTTAGTCCTCTGGAGCACCCAGACTGTCCTGAGCATCCATCTGTCCTAGCCAGACCTCCATTCTTTTGCCACCTCTCCACCAACTTTCATTAATCAGACGTGCAGATTCTGAAACAGAGGAAGATAGAACAGCCTCACACTTCTGGAGAGAATCAGAGAGGGAGAAGGAGGAGGAGGAGGAGGAGGAGGAGGAGGAGGAGGAGGAGGAGGAGGAGGAGGAGGAGGAGGAGGAGGAGGAGAGAGAGAGAGAGAGAGAGAGAGAGAGAGAGAGAGAGAGAAAGCATGCACTAGCTTACTATGACTGAGTCACATAGAGTTATGATTTTTATGCGCAGGTGGCATCTAAAAAAGAAAATTTTTACTTACAATCTCTTCTTTATCAATGATTTTAAATAGGTAACAATTATCCCAAATGCTTTCCTCTTTTTCAGCTAAATCTTAACTTGATTATCTCCTTTTTGAACCTCAGGATAAATTTTCCTGATATAGCACATTACAAAAATCTAGATACAATTTATTAGGAATATTAATGTAATAAAAATTTAAAAATGATTAGGAATAATTGGATGTTGTCTCTCATGCTACAAAAATATCAGGAAACTTAAAAAAATAATAGCTGGGACTCCCAATATTGGGGATGTGAAACCTGAAGATGGTACCTTCTGTAGCCAGGCAGGAACTGCAGTGGAGCTGTAGAGACACCAACCCACGCACAAAACACTCAACACAGAAGTTTTTCAGTTTCCAAGAAAATCAGGAACTGGGGCTGGAGCAGAAACTGAGGGAATGACCAACCCAATTTGAGATCCATTCCATAGGGGCAAGCACTAATCCCTGACATTGTTAATGACATTCTGTTACACTTACAGACAGCAGACAGGAGCATGTTGTCCTCTGAGAGGCTCCTGCTCAGACGGATGCAGACGCCCACAGCCAAACAGTGGATGGAGCTTGGATCTTTTATGAAAGAATAGGAAGTCATGGCCCCAATGGGGATAGGAACCCCACTGGGAGCCAACAGAGTCAACTAACCTGGAACCTTGGGGGCTCTCAGAGTCTGAACCATGAACCAAAGAACATACACTGACTGAACCTAGGCCTCCCAACACATATGTAGAAGATATAGAGTGGGGTCTTGATATGGGTCCTAAACAATTGGAGTGGAGGCTATCCCAAAAGTTGTTCATGTGTTCTTCAAGCTGTGCTACCTTGTCTGACCTCAATGGGAGAGGAAACATCTAGCCTAGCAAAGACTTGAAGTGACAGGTTAGAAGTAAAATTAGGGAAATCCCCATCCTCTAAGAGGAGAAAGGGAGGGGGGCATTGGAGAAAGATTGTGGGAACAGGTGGCTGGGAAATGAGAGCAGAGAGCAGGATGTAAAGTGAATAAGTTAAAAAAACATTAATTAAATTAAGAAAGAAAGCTAGACAGCCTTCATGGCATCTAACCTGGTCACTGAAACTCATGTTGTATACCCCAAGTTGTCCTGAGGAATCTTTTGTCCCCAACAGAACTTCATTTCACCCACCACCTTTCTGCCTACATTTTTTGGACCTGCAACTCTTGAACATACAGACTTGAGGATACTGAACCATTCGGATCTGCTGACCTGAAACCATATAGCCCAAAGACACCCATCAGAGGCCTGCCACACTAGGGCTATTGAGGATTATCCTCCTCCTAATACCTACTACAATAGGAACATCTAGGTGTCAAAGCCACCCAGATCGCTAAAGACCCTAGAAAGAAAACAATCAACAAAAGGCAGGGCAATATGATACCTTCAGAGCATAGGTATTTTCCTACAAAAAGGCCTGGGTATTCTAACACAACTAAAACACAACAAAATGACCTTAAGTTCAGTCTTAGAAAGATGATATAGGCCTTTAAAGAGGAAATGAATAAATCCCTTAAAGAAATACAGAAATATACAATCCAACAAGTGAAGGAAATAAATAAAACTGTGCAAGACTTGACAATGGATGAGAGTCAAAACAAAACAAAACAAACAAACAAACAAACAAACAAAAATAAAACCCCAAAACTGAGGGAAACCTGGAGATGGAAAACTTAGAGAATAGAAGAGGAACAATAGATGCAAGCATTACCATCAGAATACAGGCAAAGGAAGACAGAAGAAATTGATATATCAGTCAAAGAAAATCTTAAAGCTAAAAAATTCTACACACCAAACATCCAGAAAATCTGGGATATCATGAAAAGACCTAACCTAGGAATAATAGGAATAAAAGAATATAAAGAGTCCCAGCTACATGGCATAGAAAATATTTTCAACAACTCATAGAATAAAACTTTCCCAACCTAAAGAAAAAGATGACTATAAACACACAAGAAATTTATAGAACACTAATTAGACTGTGCTTAAAGAGAAAAGTCTCTTATCACATGATAATCAAAATCTACATAACAAAGAAAGAGTATTAACTGTAGCAAGGAAAAAAAGGGTAGGTAACATACAAAAACAGATTTATACCTGATTTCTCAACAGAGCCTCTAAAAGCTAGAAGGGCCTGGACAAATATCTTGCAACCTCTTAAAAAACAAACAAACAAACAAACCCCGCACAGATGCCAAATTAGACTACTATACTCAGCAAAACTCCCAATCACCACAAATGGAGAAAACAAGATATTTCAGGACAAATCAAATTTTAAACAATATCTATCCACAAATCCAGCCCTACGAAATTGCTGGAAGGAAAACTCCAACCAAAGGACAGAAAATACTAGAAGGTTAACTCCAACCCAAGGTAGATAACTACATCCAAGAAAACATAGGAAATAAATAATTCCACATCACTAAACACACACACACACACACACACACACACACACACACAAACATAAACACACACACACACACACACACACTAACACAACCAACACCAAAATAATAGGAATTAGTAATCACTGGACAATAACGCCTCTCAACATTAATGGGCTCAATCTCCTTAAAAACACAGGCTAACACAATGATTATGAAAACAGGACCTATCTTTCTGCTGGATACAAGAAACACACCTCAGCAGAAAAGATAGACATTACCTCAGAATAAAGGGCTGGAAAATTTCCCCAAGCAAATGGACCCAATAATTTGAAAAAAAAAATGATCAAAAGAGGCAGGAAAATATGCTTCATACTCATTAAAGGAAAAAATGTTCCAAGATAATATTTCAATTCTAAACATCTATGCCCCAAACACAAGGGCACCCATATCTGTAAAGGAAATATTGCTAAGCTTATATTACATATCAAATTCCACATAATAATAGTGGGAGACTTTAACACCCTAGTCTAATTAAATAAACAGGTCATTCAGAAAAATATAGACTGAGAAATAACTAAATTAACAAACACTATGAATCACATAGACCTAACAGCCATCTACAGAATATTTCACCCAAACAAAAGAATGTACTTTCTTTCAACATCTTATGAATCCTTCCCCCAAACTGACCATAAAATTGGTCTCAAAACAAGCCTCAATAGATAAAAAAAATTGAAATAATGTTTTGTATCTTATCAGACCACCATGGATTAAAGCTGGATTTTAATAAGAACACAAACACAAGAAAACCCACACAGTCATGGAAATTGAACAGCTCTCTACTCACTGATCTCAGTGTCAGGGATGAAATAAAGAAAGAAATTAATGACTTTTTAGAATTCAATGAAAATTAAGGCAAATCTTACTCAAATTTATTGGGACACAATGAAAGCACCACTAAAAGGAAATTTCATAATAAGTGCTTCCATAAAGATATTAGAAAGTTCTACTACCAGTAGTTTAAAAATATTACTGAAATCTTTAGGGGAAAAAATGAAACAAGCACACCAAAAAAGAGTAGGAGTCAGAAAATAATCAAAACCAGGGCTGAAATCAATCAGTTAGAAACAAAGAAAACAATAAAAAAATTTAACAAAACCAAGAGCTAGTTCTTTGATAACATCAACAAGATAGAAAACTCTTAGCACAACTAACCGAAAGACAGAGACAGTATTCAAATAAACAAATTCAGAAAGGAAGATATAATACTGAAGAAATGCAAAGAATCATTAGATCTTACTTCAAAATCTTATACTACACAAAACTGGAAAACTTTAATTAAATGGACAATTTTCTAGACAGATACCACATACCGAAGTCAAATCAAAATCAGGTAAATTATTTAAACAGCCATGTAACTCCTAAAGAAACAGAGAATCTTTAGCTGTAGTACTAGGCCCCTCATTGGTCTGCATGGCTCACAATGCAGCTAAGGTACTGCACTACAGCTGAGTTGACTAGGAACCAAAGGGAATGGGCAAGAATTCCAGATGTCTTCCAGTTTGTGGTAGTTTTTCATTACTGTTTTAAAATATCTGATACATACACTCTAGGAAAGAAAAAAACTAATTTGTTTAGCTTGTGGTTTTACATGACATACCCAAAGGAAGGTCCTGCTGATATACTGGCTATTCTCAAGTTAGCAACCAAGATTCTCCATTTTCAAATGTGTGGCTGGGCCTTTTGAACATTGAGAGCATACATGTTTTGTTTGTTTGGCTGTTTGGCTGGAAGGGGTGGGAGCTGTGTAAGCTATTACTTCTTAACCTCCACTTAGCATTAATATTTCACTTTAGAAATTAACAAGCAGAAACCATTCTTTAAAAAATAAAATGGAACAAAATAGAGCACTTTGCTTATTGTTAATATGCATTGCTTCCACAGTTATAAAATCAAATCAATTTCACTTAAGCAATTACTTGTTCCAGGCTATATTTTCAAAGATGTCTGTATGGAAAACAGCTGTAGAAGTTAAGAGACAGTATTATGTGGAACAAAGACGTGCTATGCACTACCCATTAGAGATTTAAGTTGACAAAACTCAGGATTCTCTTCAGTAATTCAATCTACTTGATATCCATCTATCCTGAGGCCCTCTTTGTATTGCTTTTTGGAAATTCTGCCTTGAAAAGTACATGCACTGTAATTACCAGGGATGCTAAAACACCATGTTCCATTGCTAATGCCCTACTAGTTATTCATCTCTATCTAATCCAGCAACCTTGTGCATTTTACCAATATCCATAAAACTGCATGAAATAGGTAGCATTGAGAATTAAAAGACACAGTCAAACAACCAAACAGTAAAAGATGCACTCTTAAAATATCAAAGAAAGGAGCAGTCAAAACTGAAAAATCTGGTAAGTCATCAACACCACACTACTGTAAGTGGATGAGGGAATTCCTGTATTTTAGATAAGGTACCAGAGGAAATGACAACACAAGAAAAGTGATTTTTCCAATCATCAGGTACAGCCTTGTACAACTTCAAGAAGACAAGCAAAAAGCAAAGGATAGTGACATTAAAATAAGAGATGATTTTGACAGGAATAATAATGGTATTTGAAAACAAGACTCAACAGGGAATTACAGAAATCTGTCAGATGCAGTGACCAAACAATTTCAACCTCATATAAGTTTTTCCTAAACATCAAAATTTGATAATTGTGTACCTGTGTTGTGTGTGAAGTGTGTGTGTATGTGTATATGTGTGTGTGTATGTATGTGCGTGTGACTGTGCTTGTGTATTAGTTTTAGCGTGTATATGTGTATGAGTGTGTGTATATTAGTGTGTAAGTATGTGTAGGTTTGTGTGAGTGTATATGTGAGTGGGTGTGTGAAGTGTGTGTGTGTGTGTGTGTGTGTGTGGGCGCACGCACGTGTGTATGTGTGTGTGATATTAATAGCTAGCGCCATATAAGAACCCAAGTAAAAGCCAACTAACTCAAGCCTCAGAAAAGCATTACACTAAATCCTAAGGCTAACAGAACAAATTGCCATAGTTTTGGTAGCTTTTCACCATAAATATATTTCCTAAGAGTCCTGGGAGTAAGATGTTGAAGTAGAGGTGTACAAAGGATGGACCTCTTCTGTAAGGGTCTATGATCTGTTGAAGAATGACACCCCAGACTCAAATAGTATGTAAACACAAAGAGAGTTTTATTTTTCAGAAGTCCAGCATTCTGGGGTCTCCCCATTACCAAGATAGAAAACCAAATGAGCTCGAAAGCCTGATTTAAAGCACATTAGGCAATTAGACCTCTATGTTAATCTGTTGGTTCCATCTCTATGAACATCCATTACAGGGTGTGGGGGCTGGGAATTTGTTGTGGAGATACAAAACTGTTGCTGAGGAAGTAGCTGAGGAAGTCTGGAACCTGCTTCGGACTGGGACTGATTGACCTTGCCTCAGGCCAGGTGGCCTGGCAGTTTCTGAGGCCTTTACTTGCCTGGAATTGCCCAGTTCTTGAAATGGAGATGTAGGCCTAGTCTCCTTAACTGCCTATTTGAAGTCTGTCGTGGAATCAGCCTTGCCTTCTTACTCCTGAGTTCCTTAGCCTTCTCTCCTCAGTTCCCAATGCTCATTTTCTCACCATGTGATCTAATGCCCTTGTGTCCTAGCCTATTTTGTTTCTCTTGATTTTCTAATGACACTAATCCCCTGGGTTGCTCTCCAACTCTAAGGACCTCACTTAATTTTAATTACCTCTTTAAATACCAATCTTCTGGAGGTATCCCAATACCTCAGTTCAAGTTAGACTACAGAGACACACTAAGAACATGAGTATAACAAAAAGTATAGTAACAGAACACAGAGCCATGGGAGAGAGTACAAGACCTAGATACACAGCTGTAGACACAAATCAAAATGCAAAACAGACAAAGTAGTGAGCATAATTAGATTAAATTCTGTATTACTCGTTGGAAGAATTGAATGTACACTATTTGAAAAGGATATATCTATAGAAAGAGATATCATTTCTTTTGAAGTATAGCAGTAGTCATCATAGAAAACAATAAAGAAATTCAAAAGTTTCTGTTTGTGAGGCAATGATTTGGAATGGAGCAGATTAGTTTGCATTTTATTCTCTACTCTTTCTCCTGTAATTTTCATTATGATACACAGGTGTATAGCTCTATCATCCAAAAACATTTAAACTTTAAGAAATACTTATGAGCAGTGTTTACCTCTAGAAAATATAGCAGACAACATAAAAATACTAGGAGGTAAGGAAAACTCTCCTTGGAAGAAATCTGGATTTTTTTTTTTTTTTTTTTTGTAATGCTGAACTTACTTTTTATCAGTACAGGTGCAGAGAACAAGTCTTAAAAGGAATGTACTGGAGCCTGCAAATATTGAGTAAGAGGAGCAATAAAATTGAGACATGGCACATAAGTAAAGCTTGCCTTTCATATATTGCTGTAAATGTAGCTAAAAAAATGAAAGTATAGGGTGTTAATGATTTTCAGGAAAGAATAGATGAATGACTAAAAATATCTTGATTTAAAGTCTGGCAGAATGAAATGATAGTGTATTTTCTACTACATATTAGCATCATGACTTCTTGCACTGAGTAAACATTTTAGTAGGACCTAAAATAAAAAATATTATTTGTTCATCACTTTTTTTAAAAAGAACTGTGCAAAAAGCTATGTATGAGGTATTCATACATACATTTATTTGTTTCTATGCCTAAAACCCACGTAAGTCATAAACTCTTTGAAACATGCCCTGGGTTATCCACTATTCTACCAGTGTTTGTATGATATAGATCTGCTTTTCCTGTTGTCTTTCCATCCCATGTTACTAAAATTAATTTTATTAATTCAGGAAAAAGAACAGTATGACCCTTTAAGATTTTCCAAATGTCCATACACAGCTGTTTTTCAGACTAAATTTTAGGCTCAGTTAGTTGATAGATTAGCTTTGAATTCAAAAAATATTTCATGCAGAAAAATGACTATAATTTCCATCCAAATGTATTTTCTCCAGAATGTGCCAAATGTACTTTCTTGAAGATGTGCCTAATGAATTTATTTTGACACTGTTTCATATCGCAAAGAGTTGTAAATATATATTTTAATGAGGAGATACTGTAGAAAGACTTTTATGGTTATTTACCTGTGTTCCAATTCACCTAAAGTGATTTTCCTCCCCTCAGGCCTGCCTCAGGACAAAACAGTGTGAGGAGAGCTGCAACTGACCACATATTTCAGTTCTTATTTTTCTATTTATAAAACTAACATCATAAAGAAATGTTGCAAAATATTGAGGTTAAAGATTAACTACAATAAAATAAATTTTAAACATAATAGGACATTAAAATTGATTGCCACAGTACAAATCAAATCACCTAAGTTAAATATATTACATATTATACTCTTAATTTAGTTTAATAGCATCCAGGGCACTACTGTTAAGAAATTGCAAAAAAGCACAAAATGGAATATACGGAGATGAATAAAAAGAATATTATTAAGTAGACTTAAGATATTCTACTTGGTAAGTGAGGCTGTGAAACAGTCTTTTGTTAAAGAGGAATATTAATGACTATGTTAGTACTTGACTAGTATTTTATGATATTTGATGTGTTATTATGTGAAATGTTTTATACATCATCCTAGGATAGTTCAGAAATATCTTTATGCCTATCGTATACCTGGCTGCAGAAGTGTAGTCTGAAGACTTGATTATGCATTGAAATAATGTATATGGATAATGACAATACAAAGAAATTATGCAAGATTTTTATTTAATCATTTATTTTGTACCAACTCCGCGAAATAGGTAATTTTTGGCTCAACAGAAAACGTTACATGTCTTCATGCACACAGATCCTCTGTGTGACCCCATTCCATGGCTGTATTGGTAATTCTATGGCTTCTTATTACAGATATTATGAATTATCATGTCTTTAATTTTCTTTTCTATGTTCATGATTCTTGAACCCTATATCACTAATATGTTTACATAAAATTTTAAATTTATTATTTTAAACATATTGATATACAATGTAACTTGATCATAGTCATCCTCCACTCCTGCCCCCAAATTACTATGCCCAGACCTCTAACACATTTCTGAATATCATATTGTCTGTTAGTCCACATGTTTGTGTGTGTGTGTGTGTGTGTGTGTGTGTGTGTGTGTGTGTGTGTGTGTGTGTGTGTGTGTAAAACCAATGACATCTGATTAGTGCAAGCTAAAACACCTAAGGAAAACTACCCTTCCTTCCCTAACAGCCATCAACTGACATTAGATACACAGCTCGCCAGGGTTGCTTCTTTGATAATCTTCCTCTTCTTTTCATGCTGGAATTTTTTTCAACAAAAGCTTGTATTAATATTTTAATTTGTGCATTTTATTTTTATTGGATATTTTTTCTTTACATTTTGAATGTTATTGCCTTTCCTGGTTTCCTATCCATAAGTCCCCTATGCCATCCCCTGCCACCTTCTTCTGTGAAGGTGTTTCCTCTCCACAACTTCCCATTTCACATCCACACCCTGACATTTCCCAACAATGGGGTAACAAGCTTTGGCAGGACCAAGGGCTTCTCCTCCCATTGGTGCCTAACAAGGCCATCCTCTGCTACATATGCAGCTGGAGCCATGGGTCTGTCTGTGTGTACTCTTTGGGTAGTGGTTTAGTCCCTGGGAGCTCTGGTTGGCTGGTCTTGTTGTTCTTATGAGGTTACAAGCACCTTCAGCTCCTTCAATCCTTGTTCTAACTCCTCCAATGGGTACCCCGTTCTCAGTTCTCAGAATGGTTGGCTGCTACCATTAGCCTCTGTGTTTGTCATGCTTTGGCTTAACCTCTCCGGAGACAGTTATAACAGGCTCCTGTCAGCATGTATTTCTTGGCATCATCAGTATTGTTTAGGTTTGATGGTTGCATATATATGGGCTGGATCCCCAAGTCGGGCAGGCTGTAAATGGCTATTCCTTCACTCTCTCTCCAAACTTTGGCTCCATATTTCCTCCTATGAATATTTTTGTTCCCCCTTTTAAGAAGAACCAAAGTGTACACACTTTGGTCATTCCTTCTTCTTGAACTTCATGTTGTCTGTGGATTGTATCTTGGGTAATTCAAGATTTGGTGCTAATAACCACTTATGTGTGAGTGCATACCATATGTGTTCTTTTGTGATTGGGCTACCTGACTCAAGGTGTTATTTTCTAGTTCCATCCATTTGCCTAAGAATTTCATGAAGTCATTGATTTTTACAGCTGAGTAGTACTCCATTGTGTAGAGGTACCACATTTTTTGTATTCATTCCTCTGTTGAAGGGCATCTGAGTTCTTTCCTTCTTCTGGTTATTATAAATAAGGCTGCTATGAAGAGAGTGGAGCATGTATCTTTATTATATGTTAATGCATCATATAGGAACATGCCCAGGAAAGGTATTGCTGGGTCCTCAGGTAGTACAATGTCCAGTTTTCTGTGGAACCTCCAGACTGATTTCCAGAGTACTTGTACCAGTCTGCAATCCCACCAACAATGGAGGAGTGTTCCTCTTTCTCCACATCCTCGCCAGCATCTGTTGTTACCTGAGTTTTTGATCTTAGCCATTCTCACTGGTGTGAGGTGGAATCTCAGGTTTGTTTTGATTGCATTTCCCTGACAACTAAGGATTTGAACATTTCTTTAGGTACTTCTCAGTTATACAATTCTCAATACAATTCCTCAGCTGAGAAATATTTGGTTAGCCCTGTACCCTGTTTTTAATAGGGTTATTTGACTCTCTGAAGTCTAACTTTTTGAGTTCTTGACAGTGTCTTTTGCCTTACAGAAGCTTTGCAATTTTACGAGGTCCCATTTGTTGATTCTTGATCTTAGAGCATAAGCCATTGGTGCTCTGTTCAGGAAATTTTCCCCAGTGCCCATGTGTTCAAGGTTCTTCACCAATGTTTCTTCTATTAGTTTTAGCGTATCTGGTTTTCTGTGGAGGTCCTTGATCCACTTGGACTTAAGCTTTGTACAGGTCAAAAGAATGGATTGATTTGCATTCTTCTACATGTTAACCTCCAGTTGAACAAGCACCAATACTATCTTTTTTCCACTGAGTGGTTTTAGCTCCTTTGTCAAAGATCAAGTGACCATAGGTGTGTGGGTTCATTTCTGGGTCTTCAATTCTCTTGAATTGACCTACCTGCCTGTCTTTGTACCCAATGCCATGCTGTTTTTATTACCATTACTCTGTAATACAGCTTGAGGTCAGAGATGGTGAGTCCTCTAGAATTTCTTTTAAGGTTGAGGATAGTTTTTGTTGACCTGGAATTTTTGTTATTCCAAATGAATTTGCAAATTGCTCTTTTAAACTCTATGAAGAATTGATTTGGAATTGAGGATTGTGTTGAATCTGTTGATTTGCTTTTGGCAAAATGGCAATCTTTACTACATTAATCCTGCCAATGGATGGGAGCATGGGAGATCTTTCCAATTCCCAAGATCTTCTTCTATTTCTTTCTTCAGAGACTTGAAGTTCTTGTCATATTGAACCTTCACTTTCTTTGTTAGAGTCACTCCGAGGCATTTTATGTTATTTGTGACTATTGTGAAAGGTGTCATTTCCCTAATTTCTTTCTCAGCTTGTTTATCCTTTGAGCAGAGGAATGCTACTGCATTTGTTTGAGTTACTTTTATACCCAGCCATTTTGATGAAGTTGTTCATCAGGATTAGTAGTTCTCGGTTGAAACTTTTGGTGTCCCTTAAATAAACTATCATGTCCTCCGCCAATAGTGATATTTTGACTTCTTCCTTTTCAATGTGTATCCCTTTGACCTCCTTTTGTTGTCTGATTGATCTGGCTACTCCTTTGAGTACTTTATTGATTAGGCAGGGAGAGAGTGAGCAGCCTGTTCTAGTCCCTTATTTTAATGAGAATGCTTCAAGTTTCTCTCCATTTAGTTTGATGTTGGCTACTGGTTTGCTGTATATTACTTTTACAATGTTAAGTATGAGACTTGAATTCCTTATCTTTTGGAGACTTTTAACATGAAGGGGCGTTGAACTTTGTCAAATGCTTTCTCACCCTCCAATGAGATGATTATTTGTTTTTTTGTTTTTTTTTTTTGAGTTTGTTTAGATAGTGGGTTACATTGATGGATTTCCATATATTGAACATCCCTGGGATGAAGCCTACTTGATCACGATGAATGACCATTTTGAAGTGTTCTTGGATTTGTTTGCAAGAATTTTATTGAGTATTTTTGGCTCTACATTCATAAGGGAATTTGGTCTGAAATTCTCTTTGTTTGTTGGGTCTTACTTGCTAGATATTACTTGGGTTTTTTGCACGTGATCACAGCTTGTATGACTTCCTGTGTGCAACTGCCCTATCAAGAAGACAGTTTTGTAACCACTTCGCCCATAGTCTGGGCCTTAACTTCTTTCTCCCATCTCTTCCACATTCCATGAGCCTTTTTGATATGGGAAGGGAGAACACTATATTTTCAGTCATAATCATCAGGCCTTAGTTATACAACTTTATGCTTCTCTTTGTACACTGGAATTTAACTCTCTATTAACTCACCTGGTAATATACAAAATTGCTCTTATTAGTGCTTAGATGTATTTGTCTAACAAATCTCATTTTTGCCACAGGCTTTCTTATTTATACCCCTTTAGAATAATGATGGATCATGTTAAGTTTTTAATCCTTTTTGCATGTTAGAATATCATATCACAATGAAATTAATTTTATCTTCTATTATTATGATGCACTGAAAAATGAGTAAAACAACACTCTAATCAGATGCATTTATTTTTGAATGGGAGATCATTTTTTTCTGAGTTGAGTTGCTGGCAGAAAATAATATGCTGTTCTGGAATAAAGAGAGTTCTGATGTTTTCACTATGATACATCAGTGTAGTTACTTATTGGTCATTGTACTTAGATTTCATTTGTAAATTTTGTGTTGTTCTTTATAAATATGTACATACTGTGGTGAATAAAGTAAATTATATTATTATTTAATTTTTATTAATGAATATGTCAAAAACAAAATGATTAGGCCAATGTGATAAACACAGAAAATAGGAATTATACGTAGATGTCATGAACAGGGTAGGTCATGAGTGTTAGAAAATGTGATGCATTCCCAGACAGATTACACCAATGATAGGTCTCACGTGAGGGGTTTTATTGGTAGAGGTGGCCTCTGAGGCGGTAAGAGGTAAGAAGGAGGGGGTTGTTCGTTGGGTGCCACAGCAATGCATGCAGGAGCCATGCTGTCGCTTAGAGATGATGTGTCTTGTCAATGGGTCCAGGAGCTGACTATAAAGGGCTTCTGCTTGGACACAGATGCTCTTGATGTTAACAATGAACAGGTTTGTGACACATATTGACCTTCCTCTCCAAGGAATCTTATCACTTGTATTTCTTATATTCTTGGTCTGTCTGAATTGTATGACACACATTTCTGCTTCTAGGCATGTTTGAAATACTGGTAATCTCTCAGCCTTGTTGTCTCACAATGTATACTTTGCAGCCCTAGATCCCAGGAAACTCAGTTATTTCATTTAAATTATTTGAAGATAGTTGGCATTTAATTGTGTACAATATAATATAAAAATATCTTTTGACATACTTTATTTTGAATTTTTGAGTATGGCTTAATCTCCAACTATTTTGTTTCTATCAAGTAGATAGTAAATTTTCCAAGGGCTAGGCAAGATATTTGCTCAGCATTTAACATGATAGAAGAAGGGGGAGGAAAGGAAGAGGAAGAAAGAAAACAGTATATTTAATACACATTGGGTGATAAATTGGCATAATTCTTAAACCATATAATATAGAGCTTAAATTTAAAAGTAATTATCCTGAATATGGAATCAAAGTACTTATGGACCTAGGGATTGCTATATATATATATATATATATATATATATATATATATATATATATTGCATACTTTGATTACGTGAAGTCTATAAAACTCCAAGAAAGATTTTATCCTCATTATAAAAATACATTTTCTATGTAAAACTTCAATCAAAAATATGTTAAAATATCTAGTGGCAAACGTGATATCGTGTGCAGTGTATATAGTGGGACACCTTTGTTTAAATACTGCTTATCTGAAGAGCATACATACTTTAAGAAGATGTGAATTGAAGACTGTTCATTATTGCTCTTCTGCATACAATAGGAACCAACGTAATACATAGAGGAAGACACATCACTTTGCTCTAAATTACCATGTTGATGAATCCATAATGAAGAAATACTGAGGTTTTCTCAATGTATCAACCTGTAACACTTTATTTATATATAAAAACAGCTTATAAATACTAAAGTTTGTCTATGCAATTCTCATTACATCCAATGAACCCTAATGTGCAGAGTAAATGGTACACAGCAGTTCTTCTTACCATAAGGGCATTCCTGTGTCAGTGTGGGAAGCTTAGTTACTCTTTATCTTGCTTTCAAGGATTTCTTCAGATTTTTAGTTTTTTGATGTCATTAGTTTTTGTTGTCATTGTTTGATTTTAGTTTTTGAAATAAAACAAATTCCTAAAAGAACTTAAGATGAACTAAACATCTCAGTTGGTAAGTTACTTGGGTTCTATGCACAAGCACCTAAGTTTGATCCTTAGGATTTATGTAAAAACCCAGGCTTGGCAGTATTTGCTTATAGTCTTACCACTGGGATGCCAGAGGCAGGTGGATCCCTGGGGTTCGCTATCCAAGGAGCCCAGTCTATTTATTGGCGTGCTCCATGCCAGTGAGAGACTCTCTTTACAAAAGGATAGCTAACACCTTATTTAACCTTTAGTCTCCACGTGCAAACAGACAATCTCTCTCTCTCTGTCTCTCTCTGTCTCTCTCTGTCTCTCTCTGTCTCTCTCTGTCTCTGTCTCTCTCTCTGTCTCTGTCTCTCTCTCTGTCTGTCTCTGTCTCTCTGTCTCTCTGTCTCTCTGTCTCTGTCTCTCTCTCTCTCTGTGTCTCTCTCTCTCTCTCTCTCACACACACACACACACACACACACACACACACACACACACACACACAATTAAAATTAAAGGCCTTAAAAAAATCAGTGCAGAAGTTAGACTCCAGAGAATCAAATAACCCTATTTAAAATGGGGGACAGAGCTAAAAAAGGATTCTCAACTAAAGAATATCGAATGGCCGAAGCACCTAAAGAAATGTTCAACATCCTTAGTCATCAGGGAAATGCAAATCAAAACAACCCTGAGATTCCACCTCACACCAGTCAGAATAGCTAAGATAAAAAACTCAGGTGACAACAGATGCTAGCGAGGATGTGGAGAAAGAACATTCCTCCACTATTGGTGGAATTGCAAGCTGGTACAACCACTCTGGAAATCAGTGTGGATGTTCCTCAGAAAATTGAACATAGTACTACCTGAGGACCCAGCTGAAGCACTTCTGGGAATATACCCAAAAGATGCTCCAACACATAGCAAGGACACATGCTCCACTATGTTCATTGCAGCCTTATTTATAATAGCCAGAAGCTGAAAAGAACACAGATGTCCTTCAACAGAGGAATGGATACAGAAAATGTAGTAGAATTTACGATGGGTACTATTCAGCCACTAAAACAATGACTTCATAGAAATTTGTGAGCAAATGGTTGAAGTAAGAAAATATCATCCTAGGTCAGGTAACTAAATCACAAAGAACACAGATGGTATGCACTCACTGATAAGTAGATATTACACCAAAAGCTCAGAATATCCAAAATACAATCCACAGACCATATGAAGCTCAAGAATTTGGAAGACCAAATTTCTTAGAAGGGAGAACAAAATACTCATAGGAGGAAATATAGACATAAAGTGTTGAACGGAGACTGAGGGAAAGGTCATCCAGAGACAGCCTCACATGGATTCCATCCCATATACTGTCACCAAACCTAGACAATATTGTGGATGCCAAGAAGGTCATGTTGACAGGAGCCTGATATAGCTGTCTCCTGAGAGGCTCTGCCAGACCCTGAGAAATACAAAGTCTGATGCTCTCAACCAACCATTGAACTGAAAACAGGGTCACCAATGGAGGAGTTAGACAAAGACTGAAGGAGTTGAAGGGGTTTTCAACCCCATAGGAAGAACAATACAACCAACCAGATCCCCCAGAGACTAAACTACTTACCAAAGAGTACACATGGAGGGACCCATGGCTCCAACCACATATGTAGCAGAGGGGCCCATATGAAGCCTTATTGGGAATCAGTGAAAGGAGAGGCCCTTGTCCCCGTGAAGGCCCAATGCAACAGAATAGGGAAATGCCAGGGCAAGGAAATAGGGGGGGGGAGTGGGTGGGTGGGTGGGTGGAAGAACACTGTCATAGAGGCAGAGTGAGGGGGGAAGGGATAGGGAGATTATAGAGGGGAAATCAGGAAAGGGGATAACATTTGAAATGTAAGTAAAGAACATATCCAAAAAAGTTATCGGCTCCTTCGCTTTTCTGTTCTTTTCTGATCTGTGGAATCTGATTTTCATGCTCTCTACATGAGGAAGATCGTATAGTCCTTGGTAAACTTACAACTTCAACTTCCTCTTTCCTAATAAGAAACTGCACATCAAGTAGCTGGGATTCCTGGAATGCCTCTCCATGCAAATGAGGTATTGCCAGTTCTTTACATTCTAGTCAATGAAAACTGCTTTCCATTCTCCAAGGTTCATATATAGTTTTGTTCACCCTGAAAGTGTATATGCACAAGTTGTTCCACTGAAGATTGTCTAAGAGCGCTGTTGCTCTGATAAATGTGTACGAGAGCTGTAACACTAAAATCTTTGGAGGAGACCTTCTTCCCCCAGGGGCTCATTTCCAGCCAGACTAGGATCCTGTAGATCCACCTGTTCTGGACTCTGCTTCCTCCTTGCATCTTGGTGTGGAGACCTACCTGGACATCCTGAGAGACAGAATGGAGAATCAAGAGAAAGTAGAAAGCTGTAGAGGATACCATTACCAAGAAATAGCCATTCATTTATATATTTAGGTTGGGCTGGAGAGATGGCTCAGCGGTTAAGAACACTGACTGCTCCTCCAGAGGTCCTGAGTTCGTTCTCAGTAACCACATGGTGGCTTACAACCATCTGTAATGGGACCCGATGCCCTCTTCTGGTGTGTCCGAAGACCGCTACATTGTACTTATATTTAACTTTATGTAAATTTCCCCTTATTCAAGATGCTAATGACTGACATTTCTGTGAACAATGAACTGTAGATTTTTTTCTGCCACTAATTTCTAGTAGTGTTTGTGTGATTGCCTACTTTGCTTTATACGAGTCCCTAAAACTGTGTAGTTGGTGTCATATTTTGCTCATTCATGGTGCTTTCAATTTTATTATCAGCATTACTATGATGAATATAGCCTGAAGTTTTTCAATTTTAATTTTTCTTTTGATTTTTGTCTTATGTCAGTTTTGCGGGTTTGTTCTTTGTATGCCTCTTTCTACCTTATGCATGGCTACTGGTCAGCACTCACCTTCAGATGCAAGTCCCTCTACTGATGTCATGGTGTTGATGGCCACATTCATTTTCAAACTTTAGAATTTTAGCCACAATGTACTACTGTGTACATATGACAAGTTTCATATCTCATCACCGACGTAGGCTTTGAAACCTTTTATAATTTATTATAAAATAAAGTACAGGAACTCATTCACACTAAATATATAAGTGATATATTAATTTGAGTCGGTTTTTGCCATTTAAGTGGATTCGACATTTGCATTTTAAATTTATTATATTTAATTTTTAATTAATCATTTTATTTATTTCCATCCAAATGTTGCCCCCTCCACATTCCCCCTGGCAGAGTTCTTTCCCTCATCTTCCTCCCCTTTGACCATGAGAGGTGATGTGACGTTTACCTTTTTGACAGTTGGTTGTTTTCAGATTTCTTTGGCTGTTAGAATTCTGAAATAAGTAATGTGATTTTAAAGAGAACTGATAAAATTAATTTCTAATGTAGTCTGAGGCAAATAATCAATGCATAAATCTATAATTCATTTTCATATTTTATATTTTTGTATTTCAGTGAAGAAATAGTAAAACTTCCTAGAGGCAAAAAGATCTATTTAATACTGTTTTTCCTTAATTTTCTTTTGGGCAAATAGTACACAATCTTTATTGTTATAAATATAATCCTAAATAAAAATGTGTCTTAAGAAGTGTGTGTGTGTGTGTGTGTATGTGTGTGTGTGTGCATGCATGTATGCATGTATGTCTTTAATGCTAATCTAGCACAATACAATTCTATCCAATAGGCAAGCTTTTCATATTAGAATTATTGATTTAAAAATGCTGAGAAAAACATTAAAAATAAATAGAAAACCAAAATATAATAATACCAAATAACACATCTTTACAAAATTTCTGTGGAGAGTCTCTCTCACTGCTTCAGTGGATGATTCTGTCATGATCAGCAGAAAGCTTGAACCCGTGGCCACAAAAACCCTTATACACCAGAGAAACCTGCAGAAGGCACAGAGAGTAACAACCTGGGATAATAATCTCTGTTCAATAACTGTAGTTGTAAGGTGTGGTTCATGTAACTTCTGTAGCAGTAATAATCCATGTAATGAAAGGCGGCTGAGGTGTTGTATCATAGAGTCTATCTCTGTTCCAATCTAAGCAGGACTTTTTTTAAATAAAGAAATAAATGGAAATATTAATACTCTTTTGGACAAAGTGAATAAAGATCAAATATATAAAAAGTTTTATTTCTCTTATAGATATACAGTATAGGAAATATAGGTTGCCGAATATATTGTATGGAATTCCTGAGTAATAAATAAAAATTACAAATATAAGAATGTATGTCATATTCTATTAGGCTGGGAAGATTGAAACACTTGTGGTTCAAGCAGATGAACCTTAGTTTCCATCCCCAGATTGTAGGCAACGGGAAACACTGTAGCCCATGTACACAAGCCCAGTAATGCTATTGTGAGACTGGAGAATCCTTGGAAACTTGAACTAGTGAGGCTGGCACATGCAGACCCTGTCTTAAACAGGATGTCCGGTGAGGCTGTTTTCTGATCTCCAGGTGAACATGTGCATGCTATGATATGCAAGCACCCTCTCCACACACTCGCACATTTCACAAATAAGCAAATGCTCTTACAATCCAAATATTTTACAATTTAAAGGGGAGAATATTGTCCTCAACCCAAGATTTATGGATTATACTTAGTAAACATGGGACATCTTTACAATCATTAAAAATATGCCAATAGATACATTGCATTTTATTAAGGAAAATATGATATAGCTATTATTAATTTATTAAAATACATTATAATAAACATAGTGTCTTATTTTAGTTTGATAAGACTTTTCATCCAAAATGGGTGTGATCAAATCCCTGAAGAAGATGGATTGGCAGCCTGGTGGGAAATTAGGAATTAAAATAGCCCAGGAGAGACATCTCTGAAGGTATGAGCAGCACACTAGATATAAAAAGGAGGCAAAATTTAAAATAATTAGTTTTGCTCATGTTCACGTGCCTTAGGTCTTGAGAGCTTTTTCAGGGTGAATATATCAATTTCCTAGTAAAATTTAGATGACAAATCATTCTTCAGAGCTATCCTTAAAGGAAGTATATGATCATCCTAAAAGAGTGAAAAAGTAAACTTGTGAGAATAACTTCAAGTCAGTGAGAACAACTCCAAGTCAATAAAATATATGATCAGTCACATATAATTAGTATATATGCTGCAGCATGGCCGGTGTTGACTTTAGCTAATTACCTTTGAAATTGAGGCAGAGTAAAACCAATTATAAGATAGAGTTCATAATTGACTCCAGAGTCTCTGCTTTGTGGGGAGACTCTTCAGAGGAGAGTGTCTGGTAAGAAGAGTCAAGTGGTTCAATGCAGAGGAATGTTTGACAGGGGAGTTCTGGTGAACTAAAAAGGGCTCATTCGGAAGAGTTGCACACATTTACAAAGACATTAATACTCAGTGCCTCCTACTGTGGCATTCTCTATGCTGTACGGAATGACTAGGCAACTAGTAACAATGTAAATTCTAGGTCCCCGTGGAGATATTTTATTGGAGCAAGTGAATGTGTCCTGTTATTTGCAAGTTTCTTGATTTATTAAAAATCTCTTTTTTTCTTTTTACTTTTAATTTAACTTAATTTTTTGCTTCATGTTGGCCATGGGACCTACTCTCGAGAGTGGCTTGCGTAGGCAATAAGATTTAGTTGGAAAAACTGATTTTTCCTTTGCACGCAGTTTTCAATTGGACATAGCTTCTGGATTAAGGATGGGATTATGCATTCTTCTCTTCTCAGGGATCCCATTTGGCATAGCCCTGTACAGCCCCTGTGCATTGTGTGTTGTTCTTGTGTCTAGAAGGCCTTTTTCCTTGGTCATTTCAAACTCCACTGGCTCTTACAATATTTCCTCCCCTTCTGCAGAGTTCTCTGAGCCATGAGGATAGAAATTTTAAGGAGATATCTCACTTAAGACTGGGTGTTCCTTGGTCTCTCGCTCTCTGCACATTGTCCAACTGCCAGTCTGTCTTTGTTCAATCTTTTGTAGGAGGGATGTCGCCTGATAATGGAAGATTTTGACACTGAAATGATCACACCAAAATGAAACAATCAAAATTATTGATAGTATTATATTGAAATGGATTAATTTAGCATTGTCACATGTAGTTTTTAAAATGTTTTTTTAACTTTTATTTTCCTTTCTTTTCTAGTCTTATTATTGGTAGACAATTTTATGAATGTGTTTTTATCAAATCTAATCACTAGACCTTCTCCACGACTTTTTCTTCTCAACTTTTTATGTTCTCTCCCTCTCTCTCTCTCTCTCTCTCTCTCTCTCTCTCTCCCTCTCTCTCTCTCTCTCATCTCTCCCCCATGTTGTTTACATATACTGTTTGTATACTTGTATACTCATGGCTGTAGGAACACTTGCTAGAATATAAGTCCTACGTCCCTGAAGAAAACTGGTTCTCCTTCTACTGGAACCCAAGGGTTATTTCAACGAGCACCTCCCCTCGATACATGGAATTCAATGAAGAAAAAAATCTCTCTCTCCCCCATTAACCATTACCTGTGAATAAATACTCAAGGTTACATGATGTCACATGAGGCCCAGTCATTTGAAGATATTGTACAGGTAACCAAAGATGCAACTGCAGTGACATCCTGAACACAGCTGCCACAACAAATCAGATATCAACATAGCACACTGTTCTCTGTTCTCTACCTTTTAATTTTTCCCTAACCCTTCTTCTTTGTTGTTTGCTGAGTTTTGGAGGAGGTGTTATTGATGTCCCATTTATGAGTGAACATTCAACAGTCATTTATTCTCTTAAGCCTGCTATGAATCACCAGTGAAGACCTCTTTTATCAAAGCTGAGAATAGTCATATTCTATAGGCAAAAGACAACTATTAGAAGGGACTCTTGCAGGCACATTGTGTCCATTTAGCCAAATAGCAACAATGCTATACCCACTAAGGTCTGTGACCTCTACAGCCATGAGAGTTTTGACCACTTCTATAATCCAAGATCTGAATTTTCTCCCTGCGAAATGGAAATCAAATCCAATCAGAAAGCACTGATTAACCCCAGCATTGGTGCCCATATTGCACCACTGAGCTGATATCCTGTGGATGGTTGATGTTGTTGCACAAAAAATCTGCAGTTGGGTAAGACTGTTTATGACAGTACACCAGAAGTCAGAATAACCCTTTATACAGTTCACAATCTTCTTAATTCTGTGACCTCATGTTGTGGTCCAAACAAAATTATTTTCATTGCTATTTCATAAATAATTTTTGCTGTTATGAAACAGTGTAAATCTCTGTGTTTTCCAGTGGTCTTAGGAAACCCCTGTAAAAAAGTCAGTTACTCCCTAAGGGGCCCTGGACTATAGGTTGAGAACTATTGCTCTAATACCACTGGAGCTTTTCAGCAGAGAGAAAGTGACCAGCTCAGTCTTAGATTTACTTCTCTACATCCAGGTACTGGCACCTGACATCTTCAGCGTAACATTTTGTCAGCTAGTTCTGGAGTATATCCAAGAGCAGTATCAATTGCCAGCTTTGGAAGGGAGGAGAATGCCTTAGGGGCCTCCTTAGCTAACAGCTTGTAGGTAGATAGCCTAACGACACTGTGATCTTCATTTTTTAACAAATTATGATGCTTTGGAAAACCTTTTTCCATATAAAGGGTATTATTATTCAAACTGCTTACAATACTTTGTTCTGTTTGTAGGTGGTTTTTATTTTTGTTTTTGTTTTTTGTTTCGCCAAGTATCAGATTTGCTTTTGTTTTTTCTTGGTAGCTGACTCTGCTACTCATTTATTTTAGTCATAACTGTAATCATGAAGTGTCTTCTTACTGTGGTTTTAATATTCATTTATATATGATTTGCAAACATTTTCTTCAATTCAATAGTTTGTCTTTTCACTTAATTGATAAAATTCTCTGGAGTCCTTAGGATAAAATGAGAATAACAATGAACTTTTACCTCATAAGCTTCTTTAGGAGAATTAAGTAAGCACATTAAATGCTTAGAATAGCATATGATATGCAGCAGATGTGTGATAATATTGAGTATTAGTATTACAACCTCATTTAAAATTATGCTATTTCACTTAAAACATCTTAAAAACTTAAAGACTTTATATTGAAAAAAGAGATGACTAAGGGAACTCAAAGGCAGAGAGGAAATGAACTTAATTTTTATGGTTTCTTCTTCAGTGTTTAATTGTTTTCTCCCCAGGGATTATTGTAATGGGTTTAATTAAAATAAATTAATAAGAAATTTTGGATTCCTCTTTCTTTAAGATAAATCCAGTTTAGCAGTGGAAAGCTATTCTGAAAAATAGATTCTATTCTCAAAGAATAGATTTTTTATCATGATAAAAAGTTTTTTAATAATGAAATAAAATACTCATTTTATGTACCTTTGAGAAAACTATCAACTATGCTGAAAGAAATAAAGTGATTCACTTTAATCAATGCAACACGCTTTTTCCTTACTATTCCAAATTATGGAAATTTTTGCTTCTATTTATAAGATTCTCCTTGAGAATGCTGACACATCATAGAGGCACAGATTAAATTCATGTTTATAGATGCAAGCTCTATCATTTTCTGAATAAGGTAGAATAGTTTCATTTTTATCAAAAGCATTTCCTATGTAACTGTGATGTTCAGAGAGAAAAGATGGAGTGAACATGTGTGGTCATATAAAGTAAACAGAAGTCGCCATTCATTACTAATGTAAAAAGTTCAACAGGGGCATTAAATCTGTATTACAGAGCACCAATTTGTATTTTCTCATATTGATAATGAATACCAACATTGCCTCTGAAGTGAAACCAGGCATTCTCTCTTTAATCCCAACAGGGAATTTAAATCAATATTGCCCACATTATCCATCTATGTGCATATCTAGCTACAGACATGTACTGTATAAACATGTGCTTTTAGACTACTAAATATTACAATGCATTTCACGTTCATTTCAAATCTTTAACACAGTGATATACTTCTCTATTCTTCCAATCAATTTGTTCTATTAGTGTTCTTCAGCATTTAAAAATCTCTGCTCTAAGTCAATAATGTTGATTACTTTCCATAAGCACTGTAAAGACTATTCTAATACAGGTTATTTGCAATTTGACATCCTCATTTATATGCATTATTTTGCTAGGAAAATTAAATGAAACCCTTGGTTTAAAATCTGAAACACTTAGAAATAATGATCCTGTTTACTGATTGACTGAAGTTGTGGTTTTTAAGCACTACTTAATAGAGGAAACAAAAAGCAATATTCAAATAAAATGGAAGTGTCTGAGTTACTTTAGAAAGCATTCATAGTCATGAAATAATAGACTTTTATCTTATTTTCTTCTGTTTATGCCTCAGTGCAATTTAAGCAATATTACATAGCTCTACATTACCGACTGTTTGCGATGCATGGTTGTTCCCAATTTAAAAGTAATGAATTCTATCAGTAATTCAAAGATTGGTAGTGCATAATTCACATATATCAAGTATTTTGTCATGTATCTACTTAAATTATATTATTAAAATAGAATCCTAAATATTTTAATAATACCTCTAATAGTTTTAGAAGGGTTAGTTTTATTTACAATATAGTTAATGTTTTCAGGTTTAATACATTTGATACAAAAGGAAAAACTAACAGTATATTTCTGTTTTTGAACTACTTGAAGTACTGTAATGTTAAAGACATTTGCAGAGATAATAAAATATTGTTTCTCTCTTGAGTAATATCTTCTAAATACCTTGCAATAGAAAAAAAAGTGTTATGTGTCTTATGGGGTTTATGCTACTTTTAAATGGGACAAAGATCAGAAAAAAACTAAAATACCAGTAAAAGTACTAAAATGTTGAACACAAAATATGAAAGAAATTATTAATCAATCCTATGTGTAGAAATACCTATTTTGTTTGGATTTTATGTTTAGCTGATTTTAATAATCAGCTTTATTAATTTTAATTCTTTTATTTAACAAATAGTGCCAGTCTGTATGGAATGCAAAAACAGTGTTAGGAAGAACAAAAAAGTATATTAATCCTTAGAAAGGTGTGGTAATTAAGTAGCCTAAATGCACAGCAACCAATAGGGACTATGCTTACTCTCCTTAATTAGGCTGCTGGACCAACTAAAGGGAATTTGGAATGCCCCGTAAGTCAAGATAAGGTTGACGTCATGTTTACTTGTAAGAAAATAAAAGTACTGAAAAGTCTTTTTTCCTTGTGTATTAACTTCTTACTTATCTAATTAAGCATTCTATTGACATGGTGTATTAAAACTAAAAGTCAGAATTTAAAGTGTGTGCTGAGTAAGCACATATATATGTGTGTATATATAGCTACATTTTCTAATATGTGAATCAAGAAAATAGAGGCTTGCACTAAATAGTACTTTCCTAAAATAAATAATTTCAAAGTTTAATGGTAAAGTAAGACCACTATAAATCAGCATATAAGCATAATGATTTTTAAAATGGTCAAGAAATTAAAAGTATAACATAAGCAACTCAAACCAGTCAAAAGTTTAAAAGACTCAATTAAGAGATGCTTAGTTGATGATGGCAACACTATTTTACACTATTAATGGGAAACAATATAAGACAATAACAAGCTGCTGTACCTGTGGTTTTAAGTGGAGATGTCTGTATGCTTCTGTATTATGTTACGTACTTAAAGTTGATCAACACCCCAAGCATGATAAGAAGATTAAGTGCCTTAAACTCCTATCAGTGGATACTGAGCCAGGATGACAAGTGCTCTAATCAAGTGCTCATGTTTGTCTGTCACTGGCTCAATATTAGATACAATCAGTCACTATGTTTTGCTGTTCCCAGTATAGCCTTTTCAACCTTGATTGCTTATAAATCAATTTAAAAAACACTTGTTATGAGTTTATTTATCTGTGCTTAGGTGAGATTATAGCTTTGAAATATAAGGAGAAATCACAAGCTCAGAACATCCTATGAGGATTAAATTATTTCTCTCTTACCCAACAATTAGCAACACTCAAAGTAGGGATCAATTGTAATAGAGGAATTAGTAAGGGCAATAAACCAATCACTCTTGTGCTTTCACCCAACTCTGAAAGAAGCCTCTTGTTTTACAGAACCCTGCTAGTCAATCCAGAAGCCTGTAGGCTATAAATTGTCCACTACAGTTGTCACTACACACCTAACTAGAAGTTATGTACTAAATTAAAGACACAGGAAATGAAAGTACCTTGGTCTTTGTTTCATAAAACAGCTAAAATAAAGCTAGAAAAATATATCTAGCATTGAATATTTCAATGCATGCACTTAGCAGTTTGATAGAATATGGAAATAAATTTGGAGATATTTAATCTTTACCACTAAAATATGATATATAGGGGCAGAATGGGTAACTCAGTAGTTAATGTCACTTGCTCTTCCTGCAGAGGACCCCAGTTCTATTTCCAGCACTTACACAGCTGTTTACAACCCAACTCCAGTCCTGCAGAAATCCAGTGCTTTCTTCTAGGCTCTATGGGCATTGGATGACCATTGTGGACTTACATAAATGTAGATAGAATGCTCATACATATCAAAATAAGCAACACTCAAAATGCATATAAAATATAATATGAAAACTTCATAAAATGTTTTTGTCTTATTTCATAATCTTTTGATTTTTGGGAAACCTGTAAATACTCTTAGGATTATACCCTAAGATCTCCAGACTAATTACAGAGAATTGTGCACCTTCATATTTATTTCTTCCACAATCATAGCAAAGAATTAAGAACAACCTAGCTGTCCATCAATAGATAAATGGATAATGAAAAATGTAAGTATATATATAAAATCAAATACAATTCAGCTCTAAATTATTAAGTTTAAAAGGTTATAGGGAAATGGGTGGATTGTAGTTCACAATATTAAGAGAAGTCACACAATCTCAGAACAAAAGCATAAAGCATGTTTTCTATAATCTGCAATCTAGATGATAATGAATACACACACACACACACACATATATATATACATACATACATACATACATACATACATACATACATACATACATAAGCGGACATGAAGGGACACTATACTGAAGAAAAGATAGCACTAAAAGCTGAATATAGGGAATGAGGAAGGACAGTGCTGGTGATGGATGCAAATTATAAAAGAGGTCAATCTAAAGTTAAATGTTTTTCTAGTTCTCATTCAGTCAGGGATATTTTTAATTTTGGTAGCAGTTAGTGCATAAAAGATATTCAATCCTGAAATTCCAGAATGTAACCTGAAGTCAGGCTTTCATTCGGAATGAACATTCAAACTGGACAGAAGTTCATTGTCTTATATAGATTTGGGTACTAGTTAATTTTTTTCTGTAGCATTTTCATTTATTTGCAAGTTCTTTTTAATAATAAAGTTTATAAAATAGAATATATATTTAAAATGATTTAATATCATAGATTTTAAAAGTTATATTAGTATGAGCATAATGTATACATGTATATATGACAAAAATTAATTACTTTGATTAGTCAGGAAAAGGAACCATTTATAAAGGCATACAAGAAAAAAATTATTTATATTTTCCCTATATTTCAAGCAAAATTTGAGTACTTTGTAAGTTGTACAATATGTTCAAGGGCCTAATATTAAATTCCCAGGAATTTAAAAAGGAGAATATAAATACATTTTTCCTTGCAAAAATATTCAATTGACCAACAGTAATTCTAAATCCTATCTTGTATTGGAATTTCTACCTACTTTCAAAACTGGTAAAATATTCATTAGATGTGTTTGCCAAGGAAAGGAAGCCTTGAGGGAAACAACATATGGATTTTAATGTCAAACAAAAAGTTATAGAATTTTAGTAGAATGCATGTGGGATATTTTGTTACACATCATGTGGTGAAGAAGCTATAAAGGGATAACTCACTGCTTAACATAAAACATACCAAATGATGTGAATTCGTTGTACCTCATTTTGAAACATGTAATCTGCAGAAAAAATCATCATATATGCAACAAATATTAAATAAATAATTCACTTATATAAAATATGTGACACTTGAAAGTCATGGAAATTGATGAATGCTATTATATCTAATATATGTAAAAAATGAAATACTTTTCAGTATGATCAAAAAGGTGTCAATTTTATAGACACTAAAGAGCAGCTTATTTTTTCCCTTCCTTGAATGGCTCAGTCAGGCATGTTTCAAGCTAGCAAGAAAGTATAAAACATGGAGAAAATATAAACAGATTATAAACAGATTTTGACCTCTGGGGTCAAAGACTGGTTACCTGGCTGAAAATGCTTAGAATGTATATTACTCTTAGCCAAATATCTCCAAAAATTGAGTCAAAGCATATAAAACAAAAGCAACATAAATAGTGTGAAAACTGGAAATCATCAACAGATGCTGGCAAGGATATGGAGAAAGAGGAACACTCCTTCATTGTTGGTGGGATTGCAAGCTGGTACAACCACTCTGGAAATCAGTCTGGTGGTTCCTCTGAAAAATGGACATAGTACTACCTGAGGACCCAGCTATACACTTCCTAGGTATACACCCAAAAGATGCTCCAACATGTAACAAGCTCCATTATGTTCATAGCAGCCTTATTGATAATAGCCAGATGTCCTTCAACAGAGGAATAGGTACAGAAAATGTGGTACATACACAATGGGGTACTACCCAGTTGTTAAAAAAAATGACTTCATGAAATTCATAGGCAAATGGATGGAACTAGAAAATATCCTGGGTCAGGTGACCCAATAACAAAAATTTCACTCACTGATAATGAATATTGGCACAAAAGCTCGCATTACCCAAGAAACAATCCAGAGACCACATGGGGCTCAAGAAGGATGACCAAAGTACAGATGCTTCAGTCCTTCTTAGAAGGAGGACCAAAAATATTCATAGGAGGAGATATGGAGACAAATTCGGAGCAGAGACTTAAAGAACAGCCATTCAGAGCCTGCCCTCCCCGCCCCGCCCCTGGAATCCAGCCCAAATATATACAGCCAACAAATCCAGACAATATTGCTGAAGCCAAGAAGTGCATGCTGATATAGCTGTTTACTGAGAGGCTTTGTGAGAGCATGACAAATACAGAGATACATGTTAGGAGCCAACCATTAAACTGAGAATGCGGTACCTATCGGAGGAGTTACAACAAGGATTGAAGGAACTGAAGCAGTTTGCAACCCCAGCAGAACAACAATACAAATGAACCAACCAGAGATCACAGAGACTAAATCACTATCTAAAGAACACACATGGAGACCCAAATTCCATGGGGAAGAGTGCAGACATCCTGAGACCGCAGGACAGACCGCCAACTATGCACACCTCTGCCCACATTCCTGGTCCAAGCGAAAACTGCACAGTGCCTCTGGACACAGGGATATAGAAACAGACAATCGCTGGTACTGTTACCCACTGGTCTGGTCTGCACCCATGACTGAACTGAACCACCCAACAACTCCCTGCACTCAAATCCTGTGGGGAGAGAGCTGGACCCTCAGAAGTGTGGATACCTCATTGATAGTGGCTATTAGCCCAAATGTTTGAATTACCCTAGATGCCTAGAACAAATGAAACTCAAGACCGATGATCAAAATGTGAATGCTTCACTCCTTTAAAAGGGGAACAAGAATACCCTTGGCAGGGAAGAGAGAGGCAAAGATTAAAACAGAGACTGAAGGAACACCCATTCAGAGCCTGCCCCACATGTGGCCCATACATATACAGCCACCCAATTAGACAAGATGGATGAAGCAAAGAAGTGCAGGCCGACAGAAGCCGGATGTAGATCTCTCCTGAGAGACACAGCCAGAATACAACAAATACAGAGGTGAATGCCAGCAGCAAACCACTGAACTGAGAATGGGACCTCCGTTGAAGGAATCAGAGAAAGAACAGGAAGAGCACGAAGGGGCTCGAGACCCCTTATGAACAACAATGCCAAGCAACCAGAGCTTCCAGGGACTAAGCCACTACCTAAAGACTATACATGGACTGACCCTGGACTCTGACCTCATAGGAAGCAATGAATATCCTAGTAAGAGCACCAGTGGAAGGGGAAGCCCTGGTCCTGCTAAGACTGAACCCCCAGTGAACTAGATTGTTGGGGGAGGGCGGCAATGGGGAGGATGATGGGGAAGGAACACCCATAAAGAAGGGAGGGGGAGGGATTAGGGGATGTTTGCCCGAAACAGGGAAAGGAATAACACTTGAAATGTAAATAAGAAATACTCAAGTTAATAAAAAAAAATGCTTTTAAACATAATAAAACAGTTTAGTGATTAAAAAAAAAAGTGTGGATACTCCTGAGAAGTCAGAGGAGATTACCCTCTGCCCACAGTCCAGACCCGAGAGGGAATCACCTAATGCCAAGTGTGCCCCCTATATGCAAGGACCTCTGAGCAATCAGGGGCATGCCTAGAGCTGGAAGACATGCTCCAGGAGTGCTGACATACCTGAAATCAGAGCACCTGTTTTCAGAAAAGGCTGAAAGAAAACTGGAAAACAGTTCTAGAGGAGTGCTGACACAGAGGTCTACAGCAGGGTCAAGTCATTCTTAGAAACAGCAAGACATGCAAACACCAGAGACAAACCAATGGCTAGAGGCAAGCACAGGAACCTAAGCAACAGAAACCAAGACTATTTGGCATCATCAGAGCCCAGTTTGAATACTGGATATTCAAACACACCAGAAAAGCAAGATTTAGATTTAAAATCACATTTTTTGATAATAATGGAGGACTTTAAGAAAGACATAAAGAACTCCGTTAAAGAAATGCAGGAAAACACAAATAAACGAGTAGCCCTTAGAGGGGAAATACTAAAAACCCTGAAATAATTACAGGAAAACACAACCAAACAGGTGAACGAATTGAAAATGGAAATAGAAACAATAAAGATAGCACAAAGGGAGACTACACCGGATATATAAAACCTAAGGAAGAGACAAGGAACCATAGTTACAAGCATCATCAACCGAATACAAGATAGAAGAGAGAATCTCAGGGGCAGAAGATAACATAGAAAACATTGAAACATCTGTCAAAGATAATGTAAAAGGCAAAAATCTCCTATCCCAAAACATACAGGAAATGAGGACATAATGAGAAGATCAAACCAAGGATAATAGTTATAACTATAACTATAACTATAGTTAACTATAACTATAGAAAAAGCAAGACTCTAACTTAGGGCCAATAAATATATTCAACAAAATTATAAAAGAAAACTTCCCTAACCTAAAGAAAGAGATGCCTATAAACAAAAAGAAGCCTACAGAACTCCAAATAGATTGGACCAGAAGAGAAATTCCTCCTCCCATTAACACCAAATGAGTTAAAAAAAACCAAATGAAAGAAAAAAAGAAAGAAAGAATATTATTAAAAGCAGTAAGGGAAAAATCAAGTGACATATAAAGGCAGACCTATAAGAATTACACCAGACAACTCATCAGAGAATATGAAAGCCAGAAAATATTGGACAGATGTCATACAGATCCTAAGAGAACACAAATGCCAGTCCAAGTTACTGTATCCAGCAAAACTCTCAATAAACATAAATGTAAAAACCAAGATATTCCATGACAAAACCAAATTTACACATTATCTTTCTACAAATCCAGCCCTACAAAGGATAATAGATGGGAAACTCCAACACAAGGAGAGAAACTACACCATTCAGAAAGCAAGAATATAATTTCCTTTCAATGAAACCAAAAGAGAGACAAACAAACATAATTTCACCTCTAACAACAAAAATAACAGGAAACAACAATCACTATTCCTTAATATCTCTCAACATTAACGGACTCAATTCCCCAATAAAAAGACATAGACTAGCAGACTGGATATGTAAAGAGGACCCAGCATTTTGCTGCATGAAGGAAACACACCTCAGAGACAAAGACAGACACTACCTCAGAGCAAATGGCTGGAAAATAATTTTCCAAGCAAATGGCCAGAAGAAACAAGCTGGAGTTGCCATTCTAATATCAAATAAAATTGACTTTCAAACAAGAGTCATTAAAGATAAGGAAGGACACTTCATATTCATTGAAGGAAAAATCCACCAAGATGAACTCACAATCCTAAATATCTATGCTCCAAATGCAAGGGCACCTACATTCATAAAAGAAACCTTACTAAAGCTCAAAGCACACATTACACCTCACATAATAATAGGAGATTTCAACACCAGATTCTCATCACTGGACAGATCATGGAAATAGAAATTAAACAGAGACGTAGAGAAACTAACAGAAATTATGAACCAATTAGATTTATCAGATATTTATAGAACATTCCATCCTAAAATAAAAGGATATCCCTTCTTCTCAGCACCTCATGGAACCTTCTCCAAAACTGACCATATAATCGGTCACAAAACAGGCCTCAACAGATTCAGGAACATAGAAATAATCCCAAGCGTCCTTTCAGATCACCACGCACTAAGACTGGTCTTCAATAACAACATAATGACAGAAAGCCCACATATACATGGAAGTTGAACAATGCTCTACTCAATGACAACTTGGTCAAGGAAGGAATAAAGAAAGAAATTAAAGACTTCTTAGAATTTAATGAAAATGAAGATACAACATTCCCAAACTTATGGGACACAATGAAAGCGGTACTAAGAGGAAAACTCATAGCTCTGAGTACCTACAAGAAGAAACAGGAGAGAGCACACATATGTCAGCAGCTTGACAGCACACCTTAAAGTTCTAGAACAAAAAGAAATAAATAAACCCAAGAGGAGTAGAAGGCAGGAAATAATCAAACTCAGAGCTGAAATCAACCTATTAGAAATGAAAAGGACTATACAAAGAATCAACAAAAGCAGGAGCTGGTTCTTTTGAGAAAAATCAACAGGATAGATAAACCTTTAGCCAGACTAACTAGAGGTCACAGAGAGTGTATCCAAATTAAGAAAATCAGAAATGAAAAGGGAGACATAACAACAGAATCTGAAGAAAGTAAAAAAATAATCAGATCTTACTACAAAAGCCTATAATCAACAAAACTGGAAAATCTGGAGGAAATGGAAAATTGTCTAGACAGATACAAGGTACCAAAGTAAAATAAGGAACAAATAAATCATCTAAACAACCCCATGACTCCTAAAGTAATAGAAGCAGTTATTAAAAGTCTTCCAACCAAAAAGAGCCCAGATCCAGATGGATTCAGTGCAGAATTCTATCAGACCTTCATAGAAGACCTCATACCAATACTGTCTAAACTATTCCACAAAATTGAAACAGATGGAGCACTACCAAATTCCTTCTATGAAGCCACAATTACTCTTATAGCAAAACCACACAAAGGCCCAACAAAGAAAGAGAACTTCAGACCAATTTCCCTTATGAATATTGAAGGAAAAATACTCAATAAAATTCTGGCAAACTGAATCCAAGAACACATAAAACAATCATCCATCATGATCAAGTAGGCTTCATCCAAGGGATGCAGGGATTGTTTAATATACAGAAAACCATCAATGTAATCCACTATATAAACAAACTCAAAGATAAAAACCACATGGTCATTTCATTAGATGCTGAGAAAGCATTTGACACAATTCAACACCCCTTCATGATAAATGTCCTGGAAAGATCAGGAATTCAAGGCCCATATCTAAACATGATAAAAGCAATATACAGCAAACCAGTAGCTAACATCAAATTAAATGGAGAGAAACTTGAAGCAATCCCACTAAAAGCAGGGACTAGACAAGGCTTCCCACTCTCTCCCTACCTATTCCATATAGTGCTTGAAGTTCTAGCCAGAGCAGTCAAACAAATGGACATCAAAGGGATACAAATTGGAAAGGGCTAAGTCAAGATTTGCCAATGATATCATAGTATACATAAGAGACCCCAGAATAATCCAGAAGAGAACTAAAGCTGATAAACAGCTTCAGAAAAGTAGCTGGATATGAAATTAATGCAAAGAAATCAGTAGCCTTCCTTCACTCAAAAGATAAACGGTCTGAGAAAGAAATTAGGAAGATGACACCCTTCACAATAGTCCCAAATAACATAAAATATTTTGGTGTGTCTCTAACCAAGCAAGTGAAAGATCTGTATGACAAGAACTTCAAATCTCTGAAGAAAGAAATTGAGGAAGATCTCAGAAGATGGAAAGATCTTCCATGCTCATGAATTGGCAGGATTAATATAGCAAAGATGGCCATTTTGCCAAAAGCAATCTACAGATTCAATGCAATCCCCATTAAAGTTCCTACTAAATTCTTTATAAAGATAGAAAGAGCAATTTGCAAATTCATTTGGAATAACAAAAAAACCCAGGATATCGAAAACTATACTCAACAATAAAAGAACTTCTGGAGGAATCAACATTCCTGACTTCAAGCAGTATTACAGAGCAATAGTGATAAATACTGTATGGTATTGGTACAGAGACAGGCAGGTAGATCAGTGGAACAGAATTGAAGACCCAGAAATGAACCCACACACTTATAGCCACTTGATCTTTGACAAAGGAGCTAAAACCATCCAATGGAAGAAAGATAGCATTTTCAACAAATGGTGCTGGTTCAACTGGAGGTCAGCATGTAGAAGAATGCAAATCAATCTATTCTTATTGCCCCGTACAAAGCTTAAGTCCAAGTGAATCAAAGACCTCCACATCAAACCAGATACACTCAAACTAATAGAAGAAAAAGTGGGGAAGAGTCTCGAACACATGGACCCTGGGGAAAATTTCCTGAACAAAACACCAATGACTTATGCTCTAAGATCAGGAATAGACTAGTGGGACCTCATAAAACTGCAAAGCTTTTGTAAAGCAAAAGACACTGTCATTAGGACAAAACGGCAACCAACAGATTGGGAAAAGATCTTTTACCAATACCACATCTGATAGAGGGCTAATATCCAAAATATACAAAGAATAAGAAGTTAGACTCCAGAGAGCCAAATCACCCTATTAAAAATGGGGTACAGAGCTAAACAAAACATTCTCAGCTGAGGATTATCGAATGGCCAAAAAGCACCTAAAGAAATGTTCAACATCCTTAGTCATCAGGGAAATGCAAATCAAAACAACCCTGAGATTCCACCTCACACCAGTCAGAATGGCTAAGATAAAAAACTCAGGGGACAGCAGATGCTGGCAAGGATGTGGAGAAAGAGGAACACTCCTCCATTGTTGGTGGGATTGCAAGCTGGTACAACCATGCCCCTGCCCGCAGGGGCTTCGTAATTTATAGGAACCGAGGGGGATCCAAACCTGAGGAGGAATGGGAGAGAAAGAGGAGCGAGACCAAGCAGTGTCCTTGTCAGGTCCATTTATTGAGAGGAGTGTACAGCATTTAAAGCCCTGAAGCAGGAACTAAAGCTCGGGGTGGTGGGGGGAGAACTGGGAAGTGCCCAAGGACATAAGGCAAATCTCTAAACTGCAAGATAGTCTTCTTAGATAATGAGGCAATAGTCTTCCATGAACCTGTTCAAGCCCTTCTCAGGAATCTGCTCAGGGCAGGGGTCTAGCTTTGCCTAGTCCGGCAGTCCGGTCCCTGACACAACCACTCTGGAAACCATTCTGGAGGTTCCTCAGAAAACTGGACATTACACTACCCGAGGACCCAGCTACCTCTCTTGGGCATATACCCAAAAGATGCTCCAACATACAACAAGGACACATGCCCCACTATGTTCATAGCAGCCTTATTTATAATAGCCAGGAGCTGGAAAGAACCCAGATGCCCTTCAACAGAGGAATGGATTCAAAAAATGTGGTACATCTACACAATGGAGTACTACTCAGCTATCAAAAACAATGACTTCATGAAATTCCTAGGCAAATGGAATGAACTAGAAAATATCATCCTGAGTGAGGTTACTCAATCACAGAAAAACACACTTGGTATGCACTCATTTAAGTGGATTATTAGCCAAAAAGCTCAAGTTACCCAAGATGCAATCTACAGACCACAGGAAGCTCAAGAAGAAGGATGACCAGAATGCAGATGTTCCCACTCCTTCTTAAAAGGGAGATAAATATTCATAGGAGGGGATATGGAAGCAAAGTTTAGAGCAGCAACTCAAGGAATGGCCATTCAGAGCCTGACACACATGTGGCCCATATATATACAGCTATACAGTCACCAAAACTAGATAAGATGGATGAAGCTAAAAAATGCATGCTGAAAGGGACCGGATATAGATCTCTCCTGAGAGACACATCCAGAGCATGTCCAATACATAAGTCAATGATAGCAGCAAACCACCAAACTGAGAATAGGTCCTCCTTGGGGGGAATTAGAGGAAGTATTGAAAGAGTTGAAGGAGCTTGCAACCCACAAAAACAACAATGCTAACCAACCAGAGCTTCCAGGGACTAAACCACTACCAAAAGACCCAGGACTGACCCAGGGCTCCAACTGCATATGTAGCAGAGAATAGCCTTGTTGGGGCACCAGAGGAAGGGAAAGCCCTTGGTCTTGCCAAGGTTGGACCCCCAGTGCAGAGGAATATGGGGGAGGGCAATAAGGGGGATATATAGGGGGAATACCCATATGGGGGAGATGGAGGGGGAGGGGATGGGGGCTTATGGACAGGAAATCGGAAGGGAATAACCTTTGAAACGTAAAAAAAATATATATAATAAAAATTAAAAAAAAGAACATAGAAGAGATGACTACATGGCCTTGCACTAGGGAATGCTTTGTTAGGCAGAATGAAAGACAGACCATATATATACATATTACCTTAAATATATATGAATGAATATATAATATATATCATAGGAATATGTATAAATATATAATGAAAGACACACACACACACACATATATATATATTACCTTAAAAATTGGTTACCTTAAAATTAAAAATATAATTGCCACAAATGACCATCATGTAAAAACGTTTACAGATAACACAGCCTTGAAAAAGTTCAGTGTAAGTGTCATTCTTTCCAGGAAACTTCACTCACAACAATAAAAGCCTTCTGTCTCAAAAAAAAAAAACAAAACAAAAAACAAAAAAACAAAAACCAAACAAAACAATGTGCAAGCAAAGATATAACTTAAACTCATTTCTTTTTGACTTGTTAGAGTTATGTATTTTTTTGTTTTATGTGTATGAGTATTTTACCTGTACATATGTGTGTGCCTATTGTTCAAGGTGTCAGCAAGAGGGAACTAGACCTCTTGGAACTGGAGTTATGGACAGCGGTAAGCTGCTGTGTGAGTTCTGTGAATTGAACCCATGGTCTCTGTAATAATATTAAATACTTTCAGCCATTGGGAAAAAAAGAAATAAAAGGAACACTACCCCATTCATTCTATGAAGCCAATTATGCTGATATGTAAACCACACAAAAACCCAACAAAACCACAACTTCAGACCAATTTCTCTTATGAATATCGATGGAAAAATACTCAATAAAATTCTTGCAAACCAAATCCAAGAACATACCAAAATGATCAAATAGGCTTCATCTCAGGGATACAGGGATGGTTCAATATATGGAAATCCATCAATGTAATCTACTATATGAACAAACCCAAAGAGAAAAAACCACATGACCATCTCATTAGATGCTGAGAAAGCATTTGACAAAATTCAACACCCCTTCATGTTAAAAGTCTTGGAAAGGTTAGGAATTCAAGGCCCATACCTAAACATAATAAAAGCCATATACAGCAAACCAATAACATCAAACTAAATGGAGAGAAACTTGAAGCAATCCACTGAAATCATGGACTAAACAAGGCTCCCCACTCTCTACCTACTTATTCAATATATGTCTTAGTCAGCATTTCTATTCCTGCACAAACATCATGACCAAGAAGCAAGTAGGGGAGGAAAGGGTTTATTCAGCTTTCTTCCATGTTGTTCATCACCAAAGGAAGTCAGGACTAGAACTCACACAGGTCAGGAAGCAGGAGCTGATGCACAGGCCATGGAGGGATGTTTCTTACTGGCTTGCTTCCCCTGGCTTGCTCAGCTTGCTCTCTTATAGAACCCAAGACCACCAGCCCAGGGATGGCACCACCCATAATGGGCTGGGTCCTCCTGCCTTGATCACTAATTGAGAAAATGCCTTACAGCTGGATCTCATGGAGTTCCACAACCGAGGCTCTTTTTTTCTGTGGTAATTCCAAGTACAATTGTCCCCTTGTCTACTTGTCATACAAACACATCACTATTAATCCTCAACCCTTTAAGAGTCACCCAGTCTTTACATATCAAAAGTTCAAGCCATTTAAAATATCTAATATCTTTTAAAATTCAAAGTCCTTTTCAAATTCAAAGCCTCCTAACTGTGGACTCCTCTAAAAATACTTTCTTAATTCAAGAGGGAAAAGTATCAAGGCACCGTCACAATCAAAAGCGAAATCAAACTCTAACTGTCCAATGTCTGAGATCCACTCACCCTCTTCTCTGCTCCTCCAAGGGCTTGGGTCACTTCTCCAGCTCTGCCCTTTGTAGCACACAGCTTGTCTTCTAGGCTTCAGATGCCCGAACTCCACTGCTGCTGCTGTTCTTGGTGGTCATCCCATGGTACTTGCATATCCAAAATGCTGTTTTCTGCTGCAAATGGGCTTCACCAATAGCCTCTCACAGCTTTCTTCATGGTGCCAGGCCTCAATTCCTTTGCATAACCCCTTCAGTCCTGGGCCATCATTTGCACCTGAGGCTGCACCTTCACCAATGGTCTTCTATGGCCTCTCACAGTGCCCAGCCTCGGCTGCTCTTCTTGACCCCTTCATGCCTTCAAAACAAGTACCACCTGGGTGACTCTCATACATTACCAAGTCCAGCCACAGCACAAGGTACAACCTTGGCTATCTCTGGAACACAATCTCTTTGTGCTCTCAGAAACACTTTCCAGGAGATTTCACCTCAGTGATGCAGGTCTCTTCTTAATCACTGCTAATTTCTTAGCTCCAGCTGACCAGCATGAGTTGTCCCAGTAACGCAAAGGTTTTGCTTTAGCAGTTCTGGGATCTTGTTAATCACAGCTGATTCCTCAGCCCCAGCTAACCAGCACCACGGAATCTTCACAATCAAAATAGTAACAGCCCTGACAGGTATCTTAAATCTTCCCTCTGAAATTTCACAAGCCAGGCCTCCATCTTCTGTGCTGTTCTCAACATTATCTTCCAAGCTCCTACAGAAGCTCTTAACATCCCAATAGCTCTTCTAGCTCAAAGTTACAAAGTCCTTCCCCAGTCCTCCCCAAAACATGGTCAAGTTGTCACAGGAATAACCCACTATCCTGGTACCAGTTTGTTTTAGTCAGGGTTTCTATTCCTGCACAAACATCAGGACCAAGAAGCAAGTAGGGGAGGAAAGGGTTTATTCAGCTTACACTTCCATGTTGCTATTCATCACCAAAGGAAGTCAGGACTGGAACTCACACAGGTCAGGAAGCAAGAGCTGATGCAGAGGCCATGGAGGGATGTTACTTACTGGCTTGCTTCTCCTGGCTTGCTCAGTTTGCTTTCTTATAGAACCCAAGACCACCAGCCCAGGGATGGCACCACCCATAATGGGCTGGGTCCTTCCTTTGATCACTAGTTGAGAAAATGCCTTACAGCTGGTCTCATGGAGGCATTTCCACAGCTGAAGGTCCTTTTTCTGTGATAACTCCAGCTTGTGTCAAGTTGACACACAAAACAAGGCAGTACAATATACTACTTGAAATTCTACCAGAGCAATTAGACAACAAAAGGAGGTCAAAGGGATACAAATTGCAAAAGAAGAAGTAAAAATATCGCTATTTGCAGATGATATGATAATATACTTAAGTGACTCAAAAAATTCTACCAGAGAACTCATACAGCTGATAAACTTAAGCAAAGTAGCTAGATATAAATTAACTCAAACAAATCAGTAGTCTTCCTCTTTTCAAAGGATAAATGGGGTGAGAAAGAAATTAGGAAATGGCATCCATCACAAGTGTCACAAATAATATAAAATATCTTGGTGTGACTCTAACCAACCAAGTGAAAGATCTGCACGGCAAGAACTTCAAGTCTCTGAAGAAAGAAACTGATGAAGACCTCAGAAGATGGAAAGGTCTTCCATGCTCATGGATCAGCAGGATTAACATAGAAAAAATGGTCATCTTACTAAAAGCAATCTACAGATTCAATGCAATCCCCATCAAAATTCCAACTCTATTCTTCACAGAGATAGAAAGAGCCATTCTCAAATTCATTTGGAACAACAAAAAACCCAGGATAGCAAAAACTGTTCTTAACAATAAGACAACTTCTTGGAGAATCACCATTCCTGACCTCAAGCTCTACTACAGAGCAATAGTGATAAAACAAAAACATGGTATTGGTACAGAGACAGGCAGATAGATCAATAAAATTGAATTGAAGACCCAGAATTAAAACCACACATCTATGGTCACCTGTTCTTTGATAAAGTAGCCAAAATCATGCAGTGGGAAAAAGACAGCATCTTCATCAAATGATGCTGGCTTAAATGGTGGTTGGGATGTAGAAGAATGCAAATTGGTCCTTTCTTATCTCCTTGTACAAAGCTCAAGTCTAAGTGGATCAAGGACCTCCACATAAAACCAGATACACGGAATCTAATGGAAAAGAAAGTGGGAAAGACCCTCTAACACATTGGTACTGGGTAAAATTTTCTGAAGAGAACACCAAAACTCTAAGCTCAACTGTAGACAAATTGTGTCTCAATAAATTGCAAGGCTTCTGTAAGGCAAAGGACACTGTCATCAGGACAAAATGACAACCAACACAGTGGGAAAAGATCTTCACCAATCCTACATCTGATATAGGGCTAATATCTGATTTACACAAAGAACTCAAGAAGTTAGACTCCAGATAATCAAAGAACCCATTTTTAAAAATTGGTTACAGAGCTAAACAAAGAATTTTCAGCTGAGGAATTATGAATAGCACCTAAAGAAATGTTCAACATCCTTAGTCATCAGGGAAATACAAATCAAAATGATCCTGAGAGCTCACCTTACACTAGTCAGAATGGCTAAAATCAAAGACTCAGGAGACAGCAGATGCTGGTGGGGATGTGCAGAAAAAAGGAACACTCCTCCATTGCTAGTGGGATTGCAAGCTGGTGCAACCATTCTGTAAATGATTCTGGTGGTTCCTCAGGAAATTGGACATAGTACTACCTGAGGACTCAGCTATACCACTCCTTGGTATATACCCAAAAGATGTTCCAACATATAACAAGGACACATGCTCCACTATGTTCATAGCAGCCTTATTTATAATAGCCAGAAGCTGGAAAGAACCCAGACGCCCTTCAACAGAGGAATGGATACAGAAAATGTGGTACATCTACACAATGGAATACTAGTTATCTATTAAAAACTATGACTTCATGAAATTCACAGGCAAATGATATTCACCAATCCATTCATCCATCTCTATCTATCTATCTATCTATCTATCTATCTATCTATCTATCTATCTATCTATTAATCTATGCCTCACTGGGCTTCTGCTTGCTTGTTTCAATTTTCATTTTTGTGGGATTTTTCCCTTGGGGTTGTTGTTGTTGTTGTTGTTGTCGTCGTCGTTGTTGTTGTTTTCCAGCCAGAGGGATTAAAGGTGTGCACTGAGGGCAGATCTGTATTCTAGGCAGATCACAAAGACCTAGAAGGTCTTTGGATGTGATCCCTTGCCAGAACAGCCACTTTACTGGCTTAAAATTCCTCTACAATAACATATATACAGAGCGCATGGTGCAAACCCCTGTAGGCCCTACGCTTGCAGTGTTAGTCTCTGTGAGTTTCTATGAGCTTTCTCAGCTGATTCAGAAGGCCTTGTTTTCCTGGTGTCTTTCATGCCCTCTGGCTCCCACAGTCTTTCCATCTCCGTTTCTGAGGGGCTCCCTGAGCTCTTAGGGGAGATATTTGATGGAGACATCCCATTTAGAGCTCTGAGTGCCAAGGTCTGTCTGTCTGCTGCTCTCTCTCTCTCTCTCTCTCTCTCTCTCTCTCTCTCTCTCTCTCTGTGTGTGTGTGGTCATGTCTGGCTGTCGGTCTCTCTCTCTCTGTCTCTTTGTTTGTCTGTCTCTCCATCTGTCTGTCTCCCTCTCCCTCTCCCTCCCCCCTACCCATGTGTGTGTGTGTGTGTGTGTGTGTGTGTGTGTGTGTGTGTGGTGTCACGTCTGGCTATGGGTCTCTGTACTTATTCCCACCTTCTGCATGAGGAAGCTTCTATGATGATGGCTTAATAAGGCACCAATCCATGAGTGTAGAAGAATATTAGGAGTCATTTAATTGCTACTTAAAAAGAAAGACCAGTAGTATTTGCTTTTACCTTAGGTCTCTGAGCCATCGAGTCTGGTTCTTGGCCACCCAAGCAATGATGGGTATGGGTTCCATCTCATTGCAGTGGAGTGGACCTTAAGTCAAGTCAGACACTGGTTGGTTACTCCCTCAAAATTTGGGCCACCCTTGCCCTAGCATATTTTGCAGGAAGGAAAAATTGTAAATTAAAGGTTTTGTGGCTGGGTTGAAATTTACCATTCTCTTTTGGTTACCTGCAGAGTCCCTTTCTGTATACAAAGACACCAGAACATGTATATGTAGGCACCAGATCTACCACCCCACGTCCAATGAGTTGGTGTGGGTGTTGTCTTCAGCAAATGGGATCTTTCTGTCAATTTGTGGAGAGCAACCTATTGTCTTGGCAAGAGCCTGCATTGTTTGGTGATTTCCAAGGGACCCTTTGTCCAATAACTCAATTGCCCAATAACCCGGTCCCTACACTGCTTTGTTTGGTGGCAAGAGAAGAGACTCTGACTCCCTCATTATTTGGAGACTTCATTAGGATGGCCTTCTATGTTTTAGGAAATTTCCACTGCATTAGGTTTCTACACCACCCCTCAAATACCTCTCAAATCCAGCTGTCTCTCCATGCATTCCCTCTCCTAACCCCATCTCCTCTAAAATACTTAAAGAAATGTTAAACATCCTTAGTCGTCAGGGAAATACAAATCAAAACTACTTTGAGATTCCACCTTACATTTGTCTGAATGGTTAAGATCAATAACACAACTGAAAGTTCAGGCTGGTGAGCGTGTGGAGAAAGGGGAACACTCCTCCATTGGCGGAGGGAGTGCAAACATGTCCAGACACTGTGGAGGTTTCTCAGAAAGGTCAGAATCAATCTACCATTCTTGGATATATACTCAGAAGACACTCCATCCTACCACAGGACACTTGCTCAATCATGTTCATCGATGCTTTATTCATAACTGACAGAAACTGGAAACAACCTGGATGCTCTCCAACAGAGGGATAAAGAAAATGTGTGATATATTTGTACAATGGGCTATTACTCAGCTGTTAAAATAAATGACTTCATAAAAATTTTAAGTAAATGCATAAAACTAGAAGATAATCATCCTGAGTGAGGTAACCCAAACCCGGAAAGATAAACATGGTATGTATTTGCCTATATGTGGGTATTAGCTATTAAACAAATGACAAACAAGTCACAATCTATTGACCCAGAGAGGTTAGTTATAGAGGAGACACATGGATCTCCTTAGGAGGGAAAAACAAGAGATTTTATGGGTGGACTTGGGTGGGGGTGGAGAAGGAATATCCTTCTTTTCAATCATATTGTCACCGTCATTTCAAAATACAGAACAAAGACTAAAAGAGACAAACCAGAAACACTAAGCAAGGAATCAAGGACAGAAGTCAACCAGGACAGTGAACAACAGGAAAAGGGACTTCTCAAACAAAATAGAGGTCAGGGATCCACACTCAAGGGTGTCCTCTGACCTCTGCACATATACTGTAGCACACGTGTGCCCTCGCTCACACAGCACACACACACACACACACACACACACACACACACTCACACACACACCACACACACACACACAACACACACACCACACACACACACACACATACACACACACACACACTCACACATATCATACACAGGTGCATTAAAACATATCATACGCACAAAGTACCTGTGATCATTAAGGAAATGCAAATTGAGACCACAATGAGAAAACAGTAAGTTTCTCGCTGCAGTAAGAAGTATCAAAATGGGTAAAAATAGCAAGTGCTAACAAGTGTGTAGGAGACATCACTAACGAGAACAGCAGCCAATGAACCCATTATGGAAGACAGTGTAGGTTCTCCTCATAAAAATAAAATTAAACAGCCATATACGCCAGGAAGTTTGCTCCTGGGCATCTATGTAAAAGAAATGAAGTCAGTACGTCAAAGAGACACTCGCATCCTTACACTCTCAGCACTCCATGCTCAACACAGAACTATTCAAACAGGCTAGACACGGACACAACCAAACAGCCTAAGTGCCCACTCCCTGATGAACAAAGGAAACAGGGTGCACCTAGGAAATGAAATGTGGTTTGGTCACTGAGAAAAGAAACCTGTGGTTTGTAACAACATGGATGGTACTGGAGCCAACGTTTGCTGAGTGAAGTGGCCAGGCATAGACAAGAACCAAATGATCTCCAGCATCTGTGGAGTGTAAAGGAGCTCATCTCTCAGAAGCTGAGAGTGTAACTGAGAACGTGTTATTTCTAGGTGTGGTGTGGCTCCTTAGCGCACCCCTTAGTCCCTCTGGCCGGAATACACACACCCTTAGAACACACTTTTAACATCAGACAATAAAGGTAAAGTTAATTTGTAGAAGAAAGCACCCAGGAGTGGCAGACTACGGGATGAGTCAGAGAAAGATTTGACAGAACAGAGTATGTCCAATTCTCACAAGAAGAAGAGAGGGAAACCACTTCAGGGGGGAGTGTGGAGCAGAGAGGAGGCGGGTTTGACAGGACAGTTGTACAGAGGCAGGTTGGAGAGGGAGAGCAAGCTAGGCACAAGGGAAGACAGAACAAGCCAGAAAATGAGGAGGAGACAAAAGATCAGAACAGATTGCCAGAGTTAGTTTGAGGCCAAGCAGGAAAATTCAGTGAGAAGCAGAAAGAAGCCAGTTTGAATCGGTCAGCTTGGAGAGGAGCTTTGAACCGGAACAGCTGAGGTGAACCAGCTAGCCAGAGCTCAGAAAGAACTAGAAAGGGTGAATGGACTCTTGACAAAGCAACCCATGGTCAAAAAAATAGCAGAGTGCAGCTGAAGAGAATATTAAGGTTCAAATTATTAGTGGATATTTATTTCTTCTATTTGGTGTTAGCCTTGCTTGAAACTGCAACAAGCAGGTATGGACAACTTGGTATTCTCAGCAACAATATGGCCGCCAGATCAAAACATGGGAAGCCATCATCACTCAATAACCTGAGGAAGTGGTAGATACGTTGACTACTGCCCAGCCCTGGGGAAGCCTCACCAACCTGTTTGCCTTCTTCATGGTTCTCTGGAAGAAAGTGAAAAGACACAGTATTCATTCTGAACTGAGAATCCACTCTAAAGGCAGAGGCTTAAGACAAACTACTGGAGATGCTCAAGTTGAATGAGCTGATGGGTGTGTGTGTGTGTGTGTGTGAGTGTGTGTGTGTGTGTGTGTGTATGTGTGTGTGTGTGGTGTGGTGCGTGCACACAGTGTATAAGTCAGATGCCTTTTCCCAGGCCAGTCCACCGTGCTTCGTTTTTAAATTTTTAAGTTAGACTTACTGTGTGGGCAGGTAGATGAGCATGCATGACGCTACAAGTGTGTGGAGCGCAGAGGACAACTTACAAAACCCTGTTCTCGCCTCCCATCACGTGGGTTCCAAGGAATGAGTTCAGGTTTCAGGTTGGGAGCAATCACCCTGGGGGCTATTTCACCTTCTTTTATGAAACAAGATCTTTAATGGCACGAAGGGGTGAGTTCCAGTAAAATCACACCACGTAACTGGTCTCACATGGGAAGTTTATTAAAGGAAGGGGATAATGGGGCACAGAGGCTGCCTCTGGGTGGAGTAAGGGAAGAAGACGGGGGGGGGGCGCGGACAGGCCTAGCTTTTTATGCAACCAAGGTGACAATGGAAGTGTGTCGCCTGGACAGCTAGTGATGATATATGTTTTGTTGTCACCTCAGGGCTGATCATGAAGGTGCCTGATGGTCCCATTGTTGCCAGGTCCCTTGGGGCTGGCTGTGGAAATCCCTGATTGCCAACAGTCTTTAACTGGCCCTGAGCTCACCAAATGGTCAGAATGACTGGACGGTGAACTCTAGTGATCTGCCTGCCTCTGCATTTCAACTCTGAAATCAGAAATATTTGACAGCATGCCTTTTTTTTTTTTTTATGTGGGTTCTGGGTATCAAAATCTGAACCTCATGTTTATGTGGTAATTACTTTACTGACAGAGTTAGCTTCCCAGCCATAAAGTGTTAAGTGTATGTGTGTGTGTGTGTGTGTATGTGTTGATTGATTGATTGATTGATTGATTGATTTAGATGTATATGGATGTTTTGCTTGAAGGCATGCCTGTATATCACATTCATGCATTGCCTTCTGAGGTAAGAAGTAGGTGTTGACTCCCTTGGGACTATTCCAGATGATGGTGAGCCACCATGTGGTGCTGGGAATTGAATCTGACTCTTCATCAACTGCTTTTAGCCATATAGCCATCCCCTTGACCCCTAGAACTCACATTTTAATGGTGAGAAAAGTCATATAAATGAAAAATATTTTAACCTTGTGAAGGCATTGTAACCCCAGGCAGTTAACACTGTGAACACGTTGTCATTCGGGAGGTTAAAGAAAGAAGACCCTAATTTCAAGGCCAGCCTGGGTCTTGAGACTGCCTCAAAACAAACAACAAACAAACAAAAAATAATAGAAAACAACAATCATTGGTCCCTGATATCTCTCAATATCAATGGACTCAATTCCCTAATAAAAATACAGAAACTAACAGACAGGGTACTTAAACAGGACTCAGCATTTTGCTGCATACAAATTCACAAACTACATGAAGCCCAAGACCAAAGTGTGCATGCACCTTCTTAGAAGGGGTAACAAGAATTCTCACAGGAGGAAATATGGAGATGAAATGTGGAGCAGAGACTGAAGGAAACGTCATCCAGAGACGGCCCCGCCTGGGGATCCATCCCATATACAGACACCAAACCCAGGCAATATAGTGGATGCCAAGAAGTGCATGGTGACAGGAGCCTGATATTGGTGTCTGCTGAGAGGCTTTTCCAGAGCATGACAAATACAGAGGCAGATGCTCACAGCCAACCATTGAACTGAGAACAGGGTCCCCAGTGGCGGAGTTAGAGAGAGGATTGAAGTAGCTGAAGGGGTTTGCAACCCCATAGGAAGAACAACAACATCAATCAACCAGACCTCTGAGAGCTCCCAGCGACTAAACCACCATCCCAAGAGTACACAGGGATGGACCTATGGCTCCAGCCACATGTGTAGCAGAGGATGGCCTCGTCGGGCATCGATGGGAGGAGAGGCCCTTAGTCCTATGAAGGCTCGATGCCCCAGTGTAGAGGAATGCCCAGGCGGGGAGGTGGGAAGGGGTGGGTGGATGCGCAAGGGAGCACCCTCATAGAAGCAGGGGAGAGGAAATGGGATAGCAGTTTCTGGAGGGTTAACAGGGAAAGGCGATAACATTTAACATCTAATTTTTTTAATCCAATAAAAGGAAAAACAAACAAACAAACAAAAAGGCAAAACAAAACAGGATCTTTCCCCTGCAGTAAGAAGGAAGTCGGCAAGCCTCTCCTCTGTCTGATGACAGGCACTCGCACGCTCCAAGAAGTAACCTAAATGTTTAATGAGGCAGGAGACTTCATTCTTCAGTTGCTATGTGAGGCCGTTGACAATCAGAAAAGATCATCTCTGTTTGTTTTAAGCTGGGAATAGGTTGCTGAATATTTAATGCTTGCACAGCATTCTGCTCCGTGAGGGGCCAAGCAAGGGTCAGGTTAGGGCCGCCTGCTGTTCCTGGGAGGCATCAAGGTTAAATGGAGCCTTCAGCAGCGGTACCTGCAGCCCCGCGCGCGTGACGGCTATTAAGATGGGAAGCCGAGCACCCGCCCCGGAGGAGCGCACCCCGCCCCGGAGGAGCTTCACGGAGGAGAATCAGGAGCGAGCTCTCGTAACAAGTGAGGAGCTGGCCTCACTGTTACTGCTACTGTTGACAAAGGTGTTAGGAAAGAAGTCATCGATCGTGCTCATTACGACTGTGCCAGGGAAAGACGGTGCATCTAGTTGATGCCATGACTTATCTGTGGCAGCAAAAAATGCAAGCCCAAGAAAGGATTCCTTTGTGAACAATCTCCTCAGAGCCAGATTCACTCAACTGATTTAGAGTCGGTTTTGGTTAAACGGATGAGAGTCAACAGAGGCTCGGAAAGTAGCAGAGATAAAAAACCGTGAACTGTTGGGCGTCGAGATGCATCAGGGGTGACTTTGAGGCTTTGGGCCAAAGCATGTAAAATGTCACACAATGCCACTCACTAAGAATAAAAGGGCAAGAGAGAAGGGCAGTGAGAGACAAATAAAAACTGTTATTTCAGAGAATGTTAAACGTGAGGTGCCCGTTAAATAATCAAGTTTAGACGTACATTAGATGGATGTGTATTACGGAATGCTACTGCTCTTGTGGAGACTTTTTGGGTTGAAAAAAAAGACTTTTTGGGTTCGGTTAAATGACCTGTGGAATATAGTGTATGCTGAACCCTGATCTCTGAGCCACTTTGACACTCGGAGGCCAGGAAGCTGACAAGTCCACACGAAAGACACTGAGGAGAAATACCATCAGGTAGGAAGAACTGAGGGAGAGGCTTCAGGGCGGCTGTGGTGCATACAGTGACAGCCTATGGGAGCGGAGGTCGTGTCCAAAGGTCCTGGGGGTTGTATGGCATGAACGATGGTCACTGGATTGGCAACATGTTGGTCATTGGTGTCTCCAATCAATGTCTGTCTGTGAGGTGTAGCACAGACAAAAGTTTGTGAACAACTTGCGTCAAGAGAGAATTCTGAGGAGGGTAGGTAACACGAAGGACAGAAAAACATGTTGTCTAGCAAGCAAAGGGGTAATGACAGGGCTGGGAGAGAGAGAGTCAAGGGGTGGGCCATCTGTTTCCTTTGCATTTTAAATGAGAATTATTAATCTGTATGTATTCATACGGTGGTGGGGACAACCCAGGAGACGGGAAAAACAGCAATAAGAAATAGAGTGCCATGCTTGAGTAGGCAGAAGAGGGCGGAGCCTGTGTAGATAGCATCAGAACACGTATATCATTCATCGCCGATTCAGGAAGTGAGCAAATGCAGACCCACAGATGTACATTGATGGCAGAACCGGGGGTATGCCCAGATAACTTTCCAGATTATTTCTATTGAGCTTATTATCTACTTTAAGGTACTGAATTATATGATCCAGATCACTTTGGAAAACATCCAATGGAAAGTAGGTCTAACAACAGGAATTACCATAAAAAATTCCCAGGTGGATGGTTGTTCAGTGAACCCAAGAACTGAAGGATCTTGACTGTTTCTAAATCTTTATTTGAAATGGTCAGTGTTGGCTTTGCCATTCTTATTTGTCCCTACATGACTGCAAAATGTTTGCTGTAGGCAAAATAGTATCTCTCCCAGCAAGGATAGCACAGACAAATGTGTTACCTAGCATTCTTCAGAAGTAAAAACAGTAAGATATGGAGACATGCATATACAGATTGATTTGTGCGATCGTAGAGACTGAGAAATCCCATAACATACCATCTACCTGCTGGACCCCCAAGGAAGCTATCGAAGAAATTCAAGTCCAGAAACCCGATGAGGGAAACTGATGATCCAGACAAGCACCTGAAAGCCCTCAAACAGGAATGCCCAGTGCTGGGGCCAATGTCCAGTCCCAACAGTTAGTCAAGGGCAAGTGGTACCTCTCTCTGTGCGAGTCCTTAAAAGATTCACAGATGTTCGTCCATATTGGAGGGGGTCTATGTACTTTACGGAGGTCACTGATTCAAAAGCCATCTTACCCAGAAGTACCCTGACAGACACACTGGAAAAAAGACTCAACTGGACACTTGTGGCCACCAAACTGGTACATGATAACTGTCACAGTAAGAAGCCTCACTCCTCGTGTGTTTTTTCCCAGGGAGGAAATTCATACCACGAGACAAGAGTCACCTGTGGACGAGATTTTCACATGCTTACCTTTTAGATGGAGCCGGCTGCCAGTGTGGGCGTTTGGTATTTAAACACCTTCCTTGTAGAAAACTGCAATAAAAATGGGATGAAGACTGACCCAGGAGCCAAGCATCGAAATAGACTGCAGGCTGATTACAGACAATGAGAACGAGTGCGAATTTAAAATGATGCTGAGTGGAAATAAAACAAGTAAGTCCATTGTTTTAAAGTGGAGGTCAAGTAAGGAAGCAGACCTTCAAAGGATGTGACCGGTCCAAGCCAAATGATGAAGGCAGAAAGAAACTGCTCACACAGGCACGGATGCCTGATCTGACAGTGTCTCATAAAATATGCGTGTTTGATCTATGTCCTTAGTGATATGTTTTAACTCCTCTTTGTGTGTCTCCATGTATCCGTGTCAATATTACAGACGTGTTGGGGGCGGGGTTCCACAGCCCACAGGTAAAGGCTATAGTACAACTTCATGGAGTCGATTGGTAAATATTAGTTGGGGGTTTCTACCTCACCTTAGATCATTTACTTCCCAAATAAAAGACACAAAACCTTTATATTTAAAATAAGCCTTAAAGCATTAGAACTGAGCAGATATAACATGTCCCTCATGGCCATGCACTTTCTAGCTACCTACCCCATGGTGTCTTCTTCCTTCCTCATCTCTCCTCCGTCATGCTCTCTACCTCAGACCTCAAGCCCAGCAACCAAAGCCCCACCTTTCTCTCTTCTGCCTAACTACAAGCTGTAGGCATCTTTACTAACCGATCGCAGATAACTTGGGGCAAAGTTTATACAACAAAAGGTGGTATACATCTTGGAGCAACCAGGTCTTGGGATACAGTATTTAACGTTTGAATACACAGCAGCATCAGACCAACCCACTACACAATTCCCTCCTTCCATAGTCATGTGACTTCTGGAGGCTAAACTGGGATCATCAGGCTTGTCAGAAATCATGCTTCCCTGAGGAGCCATCTGCAGCCCTCACCACAGTTTTACAACGGTGTCAATCACGGTTACACATGAACACACACGTAACAGAGAACAACTTCCTCCCTGTCATTATAGGTACTTACGCTTACTCTTCAGGATAGCTCATCAAGTTGCAGTGCTGTGCAATTTTTCCCTCTTACCTTCCTTGAGTCACACAACACTTGACCCTCAGTAATGGGATCATCAGTGGCAGGCCCTGGAGAAAGTTCTACAGAGTCTGTATCACCTTGATATCAGCTTCACCAATCACCAAATTACCACCACATGGCTTGCTTCCCTCACTCCACATGGGAACTCTATGGCCATGAAAAAGACACAGATGCACACACACACACACACACACACACACACACACACACACACACACACACACTCCACCAGCTCCCCATAACTATTCTTCTGTTTTCTGTCCTTATTCATTTGAGTTTTCTACGGACCACATTAAACTAACATTACACATAATTTCTCTCTTCGTGCCTGGCGTACTTCATCGAGCAGAATGTCCTCGAGCTCTATCCAGGTGGCTTGCGCCAGGATTTCACCTGCTTATGATTGAAGCCTACTCAGCTGTGTGAACATCCCACTTTGTATTAGCCTGTGCTTCTGTTGGTAGATATTCGTACTCTTCACATTGTCAAAAGGATTCGTTCCCTCTCTTCCCAGTATTCAGCCTCACTCCTTATTCTTACGCTATCTCCCCTACAAGTATCTTTATTAGTTTTCCTGCCTGCAGACTACTCTAACTGTTGAGGTCTGGTTCCCCGGCATAGCTGCAGCCATCTTGTTCCATGACCACCAGCTACTTCATATTGCTGCTGTAACACGCCTGCCGGCCATTGACACAGAAAAGTAACCTGACTCAGAGCAGGGTCATGCTGACCACAGACCCTGTTACGTTCTTTGTGTTCTGAGGTTTGCTAATCTTAAGAAGTTGGACATCTGTAAGCTCCACTAGGGCCAGTCAGAATTAAGGTCAGTTAGAATCGTTCTGTCCAGCTGGCCAAAATAGCTTGAGTCAGAGCCAAGCACTGGGCAGCACTTCCTGCCCCTACACAGAAGCTCATGGTGGTTTTTTTTTTTTCTGGTTGTAGCCTCAGCCCCTGAATTCTGAGCTACAGACCCGATCGATCAGTCTTAGGGTGTGTGTTCAATAAACCATTCCCATCTGACTGAGATTGGTGTTTTTGTGGTCAGTAGGGTGATTCCTGGATACCAACACAAACCATCTTCATTCCCTCACTTGAAAAATTAAGTTAGAATATAAGGAAACGGTTTTTATCAGAGCATCTTTGTGTGTGTGTGTGTGTGTGTGTGTGTGTGTGTGTGTGTGTGTGTGTGTGTGTGAGTGTCTGTGTCTGTGTGTGTGTGTCTATGTGTGTGTCTATGTGTCTGTGAGTGTGTGTCTGTGTGTGGGTGTCTTTGTGTGTGTCTGTGTGTGGGTGTCTTTGTAGATGTGTCGGTGTGTGTGTTTGTGTGTGTGTGTGTGTGTGTGTGTGTGTGTGTCTATGTGTATGTCTGTGTCTGTGTGTGTCTGTGTCTGTGTGTCTGTGTCTGTGTGTCTGTGTCTGTGTGTGTGTGTCTGTGTGTGTGTTTGTGTGTGTGTGTGTCTGTGTGTGTGTGTGTCTGTGTGTGTGTGTTGGGGGGGTTACATCATTCTCATTTTCTCTCTGCTCCATGCCTCTTTCCTCTCCATATGATTCTTTTTCTTCCCCCACTAACCCCCACTTCTGGTTTGCTACTACGTGTATTTTGTAGCAGGACATTTGATCGCACTGTGAAACCTGAGATTGTGTTCATTACTGGAAAAACTTATTTCTCATCGTGGTGGGGCTCAGCCATCTCTCTCCAGCTCCAAACTTCCTAGTTCTTAGACCATATTTCACAGACATTTTGTCCTGTGGTGATTTCTGGATATGAAGATTTAGTAGATAAAATTCAGCCTATTTGCCTCGTTGTCCCAAAGATCATATTTTTCAGGACATTCATTTGAAGTCAAGGAATCGTTCAAGGTTTTTTTTTCTTTTCTTCATTTTGATCCCACAAAGCAATCGTGAGCTTTGGAAAAGAATCCCAGAAAAGCTGGTGAGTATTATAACTCTTTTTTTATTTTTCACTTTTTCCCTTTTATTGAAAAACAGCTCCTTTCCCCACATATAATACATTTTGCTTATGGTTTCTCCTCCCTCTACTCCTCTAGTTCCTCCCCAGGTCTCTTTCTTACCCCATTCACGCCCTTTCTGTCTCTCATTAGAAAAAGAAACAGGATTCTAAGGGATATTAATAAAGTTAAGTATAATATGATATAACAATGACAACAACGAAAAACCCTAATATGTGGTAATAGGAGAAAATAAAAAGACAGAAGTAAAAGATTCCAAGAAAATGCCCAAGAAATGGACGCAGAAACCCACCCACTTGTACACTCGTGTTCCTGTGAAAACACTAAACTAGAAGGCATAATATATACACAATTGGCCTGTAGAGGAGGGAGAGAGGGAGAGAGGGAGAGAGGGAGAGAGGGAGAAAGAGAGAGAGGGAGAGAGGGAGAGAGAGAGAGAGAGAGAGAGAGAGAGAGAGAGAGAGAGAGAGAGAAGAGAGAAGAGAGAGAGAGTAATAAAATTAAGATTAAGCAATGGCCTGAGGCAAGGAGCCTGGAAGACACTATTGAGTTCCTTTTCTGTTGGCCATCTCCTGCTGTGCATGTAACTCACTCTTAAGAGTAGTTTGTTTCTCCTGTGAGACTCCCTTCAAGAAAACTACATTTTTATTTGCAAGTGGTTAACGATCAGAGATGGTTTAGAGATTAGGAATGGGGGGCATGTGCCCACTTCTCCTTTCAACTTCTGGACCCCACCTGATGTAGAGGTACAAGGTCCTGTGCACGCTGCCCTAGTCTCTGTGAGTTCATATGTGTTCTGTCATGTTGACTAAGGAGGTCTTGCTTTCCTGGTGTCCTCTGTCCCCTCTGGCTCCTACACTCTCTCCTGCCTCCTCTTGCACAGGGTTCCCTGAGCCCTGAGGGGAGGAATTTAATGGAGACGTCCCTTTTCATGGCTGAGTGCTCTAAGGTCTCTTATTCTAAGCGCAGTGCCTGGTGTGCGTGTCTGTATTTGTTCTCATCTGCTGCAGGGAAAGCTTTTCTGGTGATAGTTCAGTGTGCAGAGCTTTTGGGGCTGCCTGGCAGGAATCTTACTTTGGGGCAGGACAGGGAAGTAGGCTCAGATTGGTCATCCTGATGAGCCCCTAGAAACAGTGATCACAGGACTTTGTTTATTGTCTTGCTTATTCCTTAACCTAAAAGTGACCTTATTACTTGCATGTAATTAAAATGGTATAAAAGCAGATTAGGAAAAAATAAAACCCCCTCACTCTCAGAAATGGCTGGGGTCATGCTACAAAGTTGTCTCATTGGCTTTTTCTTTTTAATCCTTGCTCTGCCCCTGGAGAAGCCATCGACTGAGCCAGCTTGGTCAGCTGAGCAAGGCACTGATCCGTAAGTAGAGCAGAATGTCACTGGGAGTCACTGTATTGTTACATTTTCTTTTGTTTTTGGAACAGTAGTATTTGGACTTACCCTAGATTCCTGGGCTATCTAGTCTCCAGTTCTTGGTGACCCATGCAGTATCAAGTATGGGTTCTGTCTCATGGAGTGGGCTTAAGTTAAATCAGAAATTGGTATTAGCACAAGAGTTGTGCTACCATTGCACTACCACAGTGGTGCTCGACCTTCCTAAGCCTACAGCACTTTAATACAGTTCCTATTGCTTCATAACTGTGATGTCGCTACTGTTACTAATTGTAATGTAAATCACTGTGTTTCCTGACAGCCGGTCTTAGATTACCCTTGTGAAAAGTGCTACATTGATTCTTTGTATTGTTGTTTCTATTTTACTTATTTCAGCACTGAGTTTGATGTTTCTTAACATCTACTCCTTTGGGAGTGATTTCTCTTCTTACTCTAGAGTTTTCAGGTTACTTGCTGTAAAGTTACTTGTATGGCGTTTCTCCAATTTTTGGATGTAGACATGTAGTGCTATGAACTTGTTTCTTAGAACCACCTTCATTGTGTCCCAAAATTTTGGATACATTGTGTATTCATTTACATTCAATTTGAGGAAGTCTTTAACTTCTTTTTAAATTTCTGTCCTAACTTATTTTTCACTCAGGAGTGAGTCATTCAGTTCCCATGAGTTTGTAAGCTTCCCGTTGTTTCTATTGTTGTTGATATCCAGCTTTAATCTGTGTTGGACTTGGTAAAATGCAGGGAGTTATTTCAGTTTTCTTGTATCTGCTGAGACATGTTTTGTGTTTAAGTATGTGGTCAGTTTTGGAGAACATTTCATGAGATGTCGAGATGGGATATTCTTTTGTGTTTGGGTGAAATGTTCTATATCTGTGAGGTCCACTTGATTCATAACATCAGTTAGTTCCAGCATTTCCCTGTTTGGTCTTTGTCTGGATGATCTGTCTATTAACAAGAGTGGGGTATTGCAATCTCTCACTATCAGTGTGTGAGGGTCATTATGTGATTGAAGCCATAGTAGTGTTTCTTTTAAGAACTTTACTTCCATTGCATTTGTTGCATACATGTTAGAATTACAATACCCTCTTGGTGGATTTTTCCTTTGAGGAGTATTTAATGTCTTTTCCTATCTTTTCTGATTCAGATTAGTTTTGGTTTGATGTCATTTTTCCCCAGATATTAAAATGGCTACACATAAGTTTGCTTCTTCCAGATGGAATACCTTTTTCCATCATTTTACACAGAGGTCATGTCTATGCTTGATGATGGTGTGTTTCTTGGATGCACCAGAAGGATGGATCTTCTTTATGCATCTGCAAAAGTTTGTGTGTGGGGGGTTTTTTTTAATTAGGGAATTGACACAATTGATGTTGAGAGATATCAATGAGCAATGTTTGTTGATTTCAGTTACTTTGTTGTTGTTAGGGGCTCAGGGGTTGTTCCCATCCTGTGAGTTGCTAGTCTGGAAGTACTAAATCTTTGTGGGGTTTTTTGAGTTATGGTTTAACGTCTTTAGATTGGAATATTCCTTCTAGTGCCTTCTATAAGGTTGGATTTGTAGATGCATATTGCTTAAATTTTATTTTGTCATAGAATGTCTTATTTTCACCATCTACTATGATTGAAAGTTTTGCTGGGTATAGTAGTCTGGGCCAGCATCTGTGGTCTCTTAGAATCTATAGAACATCTCTCTAGGTCCTTCTGGCTTTAGCGTCCCAATTGAGAAGTCAGGTGTTATTCTATTACTTGGTCTTTTTTCCCTCAGGATTTTAATATTTTCTTTGTTACATGTGTTTAGTGTTTTGATTATGTGCTGAAGGGACTTCTTTTTCTGGTCCAGTCTATTTTGTATCTGTATGTTTCTTGTACCTTGATAGGCACTCCTTCTTAAGGTTAGGGAAATTTTCTTCTATGACTCTGTAGGAAATATTTTTCTGGGCCTTTAACCTGGGTTACTCTTCCTTCCTCAATTCCTAATATTCTTAGGTTTGGTCTAATCATAGTTTTCTAGATTTTCTGGATGTGATGTGTTAGGAGTTTTTTAGCTTTAACATTCTTCTTCAACTGATATATCCATTTTTTTCTATTGAGTCTTCAATCTTTGAGGGGTTTTCTTTACTGAGTTTTTTCATTCTCAGGACTTAAACTGTTTTATTTATTTTATTCCACTGTTTCTTTGTGTTTTCATAATTTTATTTATGGGATTTATTTGCTTCTTCTTTAAGGACTTCTGGCATATTCATAATGTGTGTGTCAGCTATGTTGCAATACTCAGGGCCTACTGTGGTAGGGTTTCTGGGCTCTAATAAAGACATAATTTCTTGGCTATTATTAATTGTATTTTACACTGGCATCTAGGCATCTAGATTTGGGAAAATTGAAATTCTAGGTGCTGATATCTGGTCTTATCTTTGTTGGGTGGAGGATTCATTCCTTGTTTTCTGTTCCCCTCTCTGGTTCTCAGGAGAGCATAGGGACTGTGTGTTGCCTGGTAGAACATTCTGGAATCCTGCTAGGTGTGGCTACTGGAAGTTCTGGGTAAAATGTGTTTCTAGGTATTGGGAGTTGATACTTAGGAGTGAGAATTGGCTAGGAAGGGGGAAATAATTTTATGTGTTTTGGGGAAGGAAGGTTGAAGGGGAAAATGTATGATCTGATAGAGATGGTGTTGGGGAGAGAGGAGGCTGTAGCTAGTCTGCTACAAAGCTGTGGGTAAATCTAGTGTTATGGATGTGGAGGAGAGGAAGAAGAGGTGAGGATCTGCAGTTATCTTATTTACTTCCCTGGTGGGAGTAGCCTGAGGGTTGCCAGGGAATGCTTGGTGGAATTGGGCCCCGAGATGAAGTGATAAGTGGAGATGGTATCTCTTTCCCTTTATTTCAGTCTACATTTAGTCGAGGTTGGCTCATCTCCCCACCACCCCATTGTCCTGCCATTCCCTCTTATGTTCACATTCCCCTCATCTACTTTTTTTCAGTCCAAGGCTAGTCACCAGTTTGGCTCTGCCTTTGTCCTTTTTACTCAAGGACTTATTAGTAAACGCCATTTTATCAGTGCTCTTTAGTCCTAAAATGATTGGATATTAAGGAGTGATTGGTTTTCTGTTTGTGCATCACTGCATTCTGAGCTATGTATTTACCAGGTGATAGTAATTGTTGCTATATAGGTAGTACTGTACTCAAAAGGTGGTGTGAAGTGAGTCTCATGCCCTGAATAACATAACAGAGTAAAACGACACATTAGCCCCCCCAATAACTTAGTCTGTTTTGAACACTACAAACCTTTCCACTGGAAGAACAAAGATGCCTTAATTTTTAAATATTCAATCAATGACCTAACCTCTGATGTGAAATTCCCAATGCAAATATCCAAGGGGCATAAAAAATCAAGGCATCATGTCTCCTCCAAAAATTACCAACCCCACAATAATGGACCCCATTGAGAATGAATTACACAAAATACCAGACAAAAAAAAATCCAAAATTACAAAATAAATCAAAGAGGCTATATACAAAGAGAATACAAACAACTGAATGAAGTAAGGGGAGTCAGTACAAGATATAAAAGTAGAATTCCATAAAGAGATTTTTAAAAGGCAAACTGAAATACTAGGAATAAAAATATCAATGGGTCACATAAAAGTCCAGTGGAATGCTTCAGCAACAGAGTGGATCATGGGGTGCACAGACTATTAGGGTTTGCAAACAAGGTAAAGGAAATGTTCAATTCACTCAATCAATGAGGATAAATTAATAAATTGTTTGGATGAAATATGTGACACCTTTGGGATGCTATGAAAAAAATAAATCTCTCAATTGTGTAGATAGAAGAATTTCATACCAAATGACACAGAAAATATTTTCAGTAAAGTCACAGCAGAACATTTCATAATTCTATAGAAAGAAATGCCCATCCAGGTACAAGAAGCATTTAGAACAGAGACAAGACCAGAAAAGAAACTCCTGCATGTCTTATTGTAGTTAATGTGCGGAACAAATAAAGTATACTAAAAACAGCAAGACAGAAACAGCACGCACACAGGGGAGGCCTATCAGAGTAGAAGCAAATTTTTCAACAGAAACTTTAAAGGCCAGGATATTTAAAAGAAAATTAAGGTGACGGTGAGGTGGTTCATCAGGTTAAGGTGCTTGACATGAAACTTGGTGACCTGATTTCAAACACTGGTACCCACACAAACCAACACCACAAAGCTGTTCTCTGATGTCTGTATCTATGCCGTGGCATATAATAGCCCCACCCCCACCCGTAACACAAACATTTTTTTAAGCCATAGGTCTTGAAGTAATGTATTTTAAGTTCTGAAAGACCATATCAGACAAACCAGATTACTATACCCAACAAAACTATCTGTCATTATAGGAGAAAATAACATTTTCTATGATAGAATCAAGATAAAGAAATTTGTCACCACTAGGTCATCTCTGCAGAAACACCAGAAGAAAAATTTCAGATTAAAGAAAAGACAAACATATCCAAGAGGCTACAGGGTGTAATGCATGCTGGGACAGAAGTTATGCGGTGGACAACTAGGGAAGCACAGAGATGACAAAAATCAGCAAAGGAACAGTAACTTTCTAAAGGTTCTGTCTTTTTGTTGCCTCTTAGAAATATATGCCACCATCAATGTCAAATATTATCTTCCAGGAGATAGGAGAAAGATGGACAAAATATTCCAGTGGCTAGAGAGATTGCTCTGAAATGGAAACTGAAGGGTTCCTTGGAAAGTCAGTTGTGTCAGATGGTGTTTTGCTGAGGCAAACGTGTGAAGGAATGTTCTGAAGCAGACATAGGTAAAGGGATGTTTTGCTCAAGCAAGCACACAAAAGGACACTGATGAAGGATTCTTCACTAACAACACACAGGTATTGGTCCACCTTACACTGCATACTTGAGCTCTATTTGTTGATTCCTTAAAGAGAAACGTACCAAAAAACTTCTAGTGGTGTGCCAAGGCTTCTTGCCGCCTCTGTGGACTTGGGCCAATTGGCAGTGTTGTCAGCTGATACAAACTCATGAGGAGTTTTGCTAAGTCAGACTTACATGCTGAGGCAAGATATGTGGTGAGGCAAGATCATGGAGGACATGTGACATTTGGAGGAATTATAAACAGGACTGTACAGACTACGAAAGGGGCTTGCTTCTAGAGCTAGCTGTGCAAAGCTTCTTGGTCTCATATCTTCGCTGATCTTTGCTTTGTTGAGAGGGCCACAGCTGATAACTTTTCCTGGCATCCCTGTTGGCCCTTGTCCCTCCTGCTGACTAATGCTGAGGCTGAGGCCTAGCTGTCTCTGCTAGGTAGTGCCACTGCTACAGACTTGTGTTTGCTATCCGTGAAGTGAAGTGTCTGTGAGTGGATTAAGCTGCCTCTGCTAACCTGTGAACCGAACTGCCGATTTCTAGACAACACAGATGGGATCTGCTCCAAAGAACAATTTCTAAGCAGGTCCACTTCTCCTGTATCCTTTCTTTTCCACTACCTTAAGTGGGTGGTGGGCTGGAAGGGTTCTTAAAGCATTTAAAGACCATCATTCAAAATAGGGTTGAGAAACATTAAAGTTACATCGCTCCATGGTTAACAGCATGAGCTTCTCTCCCAGACAACTGAAATTTGATTCTTAACTCCCACATGGTAGCTTACAACTGTCTGTAACTCCAGTGCAGATGATCTAATGCCCTCTTTTCGATCTCTAGGGCACCATGTATGCCAGCTACTGGAACACAGACCTACGTGCAGGCAAAACATCTTCATATAATTAAACACATTCATATAATTAAACGTGAGAGAAAGGGGTATCTCAAGCAAGTGGAGTGGGAATGAAGAAACAGGCAGGTGTCACTTCCAACCAAAACTAGTCAGAAGGGAAAAGGAAGCTGGGCCGTGGTGGCGCAAACCTTTAGTCCCAGCAGTTGGGAGGCAGAGGAAGACAGATCTCTGAGTTCAAGGCCAGCCTGGGCTACAGAGTGAGTTCCAGGACAGCCAAGGCTACACAGAGAAAACATATCTGGTAAAAACATAGAAATATGGGGTAGGGAAACCTCATTCTAGTCAAAGAAAAAAAACAGAGAGTTGATTACACTTCTAAAAACACACTAACACTGGTATACTCAGTTTTATTAAAAAAAAAAAAAACCATTACATCTAAATTCACATATTGACCTTAATACAATGATGGGAGGTGACTTAGAATAGTCATAAAAGTGAAATTCATAGTGTAGGAGTCTCCATGAAAAAAAATCAGAGTGTATCAAATAAATTTCTTAATGATACATCTTTAGCAAGAACAAGTCAAAGTCAAGAATGGTAGAAGCAAAGAAGTAATAAAGAGCAGAATAGAATAGAATAGAGTAGAATAGAATAGAATAGAATAGAATAGAATAGAATAGAATAGAATAGAATAGAATAGGATTAAAAAGCAAAAACAAAGAATCAATGAAACAAAGAGTTGAATTTTAGAAAAGATAAACAACATTGTCAAACCTTTAACCAGACCAAAGTAAGGGACATTCAGAGTAATAAGTCAGAGATGCAAATGAAAAAGTATAATAAATATGAATGAAATTCAGAAAATTATTAGACTATCCCTTAAAAGCATATATTCCACTGAACTGGAAAATCCCAAAGATGTAAATGAATATTTCTATATGAATGACCTATCACAGCATGAAACCAACATGAAATTAGCAATGCAAGGAGGTCTACAACAAGCAAACAATAAAACAACAACAAAAAAACTCTCCCAAGTAAAAGTCCAGACCCACATTTATTTACAGCATAATTTTAACCAGACCTTCAAATAATAACATCAGTTCTTCTCAAACTATTATAATATAGAAGAGAAAGAAATGCTACCAAACTCTTCTTAGGAAGCTAGCATTACCCTGATACTAAAACATAAATAAAGAGAAAACAACAAAGAAAATTTAAACTAATTTCCTAGTCTCGATAAAATGCTTTTGAACTACATTCAAGATCCCCTGAAAACTATCACATATCATGATTAAGTTGTCTTCTTCATAGAGTTACAGGATGTTTCAACATAGGCAAATCAATATATCAATACAAATGCAAAATATCACAGGGATGGACACAAGGACAGAAATAATGTAATCATCTTAATAGTGGGCGAAATTCAACATTCCTTAATGATAAAGGCTCTGAGGAGACCAGTAATAGGAAGAATGTATCTCAACTTAATAAAAGCTATATGTGACAAGCATAGAGCCAACAATGGAGAGAAGTGCAAAGCATTTCCACTAAAGTCAGAACCAAGACAAAGGTATTCATTTTCTTCACTCTCATTTAATATAGCATTTAATGTCTTAACCAGATGAATAAGACAAGAGAGGGAAATAAAAGGGACTCAAAGAAGGAAGGATGAAGTCAACATGTAAGGGGCATTACTTACTTAGCCAAGAAGGCTCTCCCGATATGGTCAGTGAGAATAAAAACCAGGCTGTGCTGGAGGGGTCTCAGCAAGACGGAGGCTGAGACAAGTTCATTTCAAGCACTCAGATTTTTCATACACTTATCAAAACAGAATATAATAGTGGTTGCCAGGATACAATGACAGGTGCCAATGAATGAAAAACAGATTAATGTCTAAGACTAATTGTTCTGACAAACTTCTAAAGGTTTTGCTGATGTCTATGGAATGCAGAGTTACACAGGTGCCCTAAATGTTTCACGACCTGAGGGAATGCCTCAGTTTCTCGGGATCTGAAAGGCACAGGCACCCCAGGAGCCATAGACTTTAACATGAAAGAAACTTATGATAGCATGCCTCTAAGGCAGTTAGACCAGGCCAACTCTGTGACTCCCTGTGGTTCCCTCCCCCACATCTAATTATAGAGTATGCAAGCTAATCTTCAAAGCAGACATTGAGTTGCAAATTAGTCTTAAGGCCATTATACCTTTAACGAAGTGAGGTACAGAAGGATCAGGTATATAAGCACAATATGTCTCAGCAGTAACAGATGCATTCAACAGAGACAACATAGCTAGGAACAGCAATTCCACAGTCACACCCTCCCCCTGAAATTTCACCAGTTGTTTTCCTCTCAGTCATCAATGTCTTCAACTGGGTCATTGGTGGGAGAGAGAGAGAGAGAGAGAGAGAGAGAGAGAGAGAGAGAGAGAGAGAGAGAGAGAGAGACTTTTCTCTTGGTTCAACTACTCCATTATCCTGTTCACTTTTCCTCAGGTGAAGCCTCTCCAGATCCTCTGGAACCTCTCTGTCAATCTTCCAAGTCAATCTTTTAGGCATCCACACTGGTTTCTCAGCACCCCAAGGAAAAGCACAAAGAGTACCAGCTCCAGTAAACTGCTGGATGGGGCATTCCATTGGCCTGATATAACACGTATCCAAAGGACTGTTTCTGAGGGTCCCCCCAAAACGTTCTGCAGCCGTAGGGCTATCCTTGCCCAAATTTTAAAAAAAATGTAAAACATATAAAAATAGAAGATAAAAATATTATGAGTACCCATATGTTTCAGTTAGGGTTTTATTGCTGTGAAGATACACTATGACCACAGCAACTCTTAAAAGGAAAATATTTAATTGGGGCTACCTTACAGTTTCAGAGGTTTAGTCCATTATTGTCATGGTGGAAAAACATGGCAGAGGGCAGGCAGGCAGACATGGTGCTGGGGAAGGAGCTGGGAGAGATCTACCTCCTGATTGGAAGGCAGGAGAAAGAGATTGTGTGCCAAAGTGGGCATAGTTGAGCACAGGAGAGCTCAAAGCCTGTCCCCACAGTGACAAAGCTCTTCCAATAAGGCCACACCTACTCTAACGAGGTCATGCATCCTAATAGCGTCGCTCCCTATAGGTTGAGCTTCCAAACACACAAGTCTATGAGAGCCATACACATTCCCACTATCACACAATGTTACCCTTTCCCCCTTCTTTCTTGTCTTTATTTTTAAATAGCGATCAAGTTGTCCATTAGCTCTTTCTAGCTGGCGAGAGACTAGCCTTGAGGTTTATACAAAATGATATGGGTTACAGCACACCGTTGACAAATTTCCTACAAAGGCTTGGCAGTGTATGCAGGAACGCTGTTAGGATTTAATATTTCACAGGGACCTACAATAATGAGAACTGCTTCTCCTGATCGGGCAACAGCAAAAATGAGCAATGGGTGAGTGTCCACAATATGAACATACTTTAACTTCCCAAAGCCTTGGGGGTCATGGTGTAAGAGGACAAAGGCGTGAAGTTAACTTACATATGAAGGGCGTTCATTCTTTAACCATCAAGTGAGCCTGCTCTTCAGCTACTAAGCCTGCTTCTCAATGCTGAAGCAATTTGTTGGAAGCATACATGTGATTCGAGATTCATGTTCCCTTTAGGTTGTTAGTTCCTAGGAAAAGAGACAGTGTTAAAAGGGACTCTGCCTTTGTGTTTCCCTCAGTCAAAGGCCCTGTAAGATTAGAATGTGACCTAATAGGGCCAAAATAAACCAGATCTTCCCATATCTACAAGTCCTATTGAATTAATTGTAATAAATCATGAATAGAGGTGCCTGATGAAGGAGTCCATGCTGTTTCTAGATGCTATACTGCCAGGTCTGCATATTGTGAATCAGAATGTAAGTTTAGAGGTTGAGAGTAACATTGCAAAGCAGTGTAAATTACATGGAATTCCATCTGCTATACAGAAGTACCCAGGTGGGCAAATATCTGTGAATCACCTCTAGAAACCAGGGCACCCTTATCATCTTCTGTGGCATCTACGGATACTACTCGTGTAGACGGTATTCACTGAAGTTAGGAAATAAAATAGCACGTTGTGATGCAAAAATCAATAAACTTGATGGGAGGAAAGTGATTATCCATTTGAAAAGGATATACAGCAAAAAGTCAGTCATCTGAAGTATTCATCAAAAATTCCAGCTTTTTAATCATAAGGAATGCAATTTTTTTGTTGGCTCTTGTCAAAATAATTGCTTTGTGCAAGAGCTACCTAGAATTATCAATCCATGAACCATAAGCCAATATGGAGTGATAACCTTTTTGGATTGATAGAGAAATGTATCCATTCCAGTGCTTCTTCCTCCCAGAGCAACCCTGTGGAGATGTTGGGAGAAGGTACTACTATCGATGGAGGAATAGCATGGGTATTTAAGATATGCCGAAGTGAGATACACAACCTGCTGTCATGCTCTATGTGCAGGCTCAGTACATTCTCCAGGAGATGAAGGATCAGGTTTCCTCTTAAGAATATTAAGTAGGGCTGGAGAGATGGCTCAGCAGTTAGGAGCATCAGCTGCTCTTCCAGAGGTCCTGAGTTTAATTACCATCAAACATATGGTGGCTCACAACCATCTATAATGGGATCCAATGCAGGTATACATGTAGTTGGAACACTCTTATACATGAAATGAATAATTCTTGGGGCTGGAGGAATGGCTCAGTGGTTAAGAGCACTGACTGCTCTTCCAGAGGTTCTAAGTTTAGTTCTCAGCAGCCACATGGTGGCTCACGACCATCTGTAATGGGATCCAATGCTCTCTTCTGGCATGTCTGAAGACAGTGACAGTGTACACATATACATAAAATAAATAAATCTTTTTAAAAAATTAAATAAATGTAGTTGTTGTGTGGGAATTTCTAACATAGATCTAATCCAGTCTAAATGCACTAGCATTTTTAAAACCATTTAGAGTTCTTAAGGTGTCCTCCCTAATTTCTACCCTTTAAAGAATTTATCAACTTCCCTAAATATAAAATTGGAGTAATATGTTAATTTTTAAGGACCTGTAACCAATCTTTAATGGGTTAATATATTGTTCTACTTCAGCAGGCTAATCTTCCAGAAATGCTTTCAGCAGAAAGCAGAATATCATCTACATAATGTATAACAAAAGCGTGAAGAAACCTTTCTTTATTGCTCTTTAAAGCAGTGGCAATAGATTTTTGACATAGTTGAGGCACTGCATGCCCTTGAAGGGCCACACCCATAGATAGCCCTTAAGAATACAAAGGCCCAATATCAGCACAGAGGCAGATGCAGTCATCAGTTTCTCCTTTCTTTCAAAAGTAATGGAAGGTAGTCTGGCATGAAGCCTTAGCATTCTCATATGCCACTTGCTTGACAGTAAGACTTCCTGCTTCTCCATTAACCATTTGGTGACTGACTGCAAAAGATGGGAAACAAAAATCTTGAAATGACTCACCGAGCCGTTGTCTAATTTTAGAAACTTCCTTTGCCTTTCCTCCAGATTCTGGTAACTTACGCCACACTTACAGAGCCAACGCCCTTCTTTGTCCATAAGCCTCAGTGGATATGTTAACTATTGCTAGCCATGCCGTCTCCTGCTAACATCTCAGAAGTTATAGGCACATTAGTTTGCTCATTTCTAATAGCTTGGTCTTAACCTTTCTCAGCCTACACAGTAATTATTCACCCAGCAGGACAAGCAAGCTTTTGCTAAGGTCTTCCAATGAGGGCGGGGGAGGTCCTCAGAGATAGACTCAAGTTATACAATGTACAGGGAGCAGTTGACCCATATTGAGCATAGGCCTGTTTAAGATCCCTAAGAATCTTAAACGAAATGGGTATATAAATTTTAACTCACTGCCCTGCATTATTACGATTGCATATTCAATCAGTGGGAAAAGAGAGAATCCCACCAGGTCCCTCTCCTCTCCAGGGCTTGATACAGAGCCTTTTACATCGGAGACCTATGTGATGGTTTAAAAAGGACTGACTGTCTCATCGGGGGTCACGCATCAGCGGAGGAGGAGGTGGGGTGGGGGTCTCCATGTTATCAGGAGCTGCCCTTGATAGATAGGGATTAGGAGGGGAGGAGGTTGGAGCAGGAGGTGGAGAGGCAAAGTCAGCAAAAGGACAATGACAACCAACTTCACTATAAAGTGAGACTAGACACTAAACTTCAGGTTCTAGTTTTGCTTCTATTCCCAGTGTTAGTTTGTTTTTTCCTAATCACCTTCATCGCTCATTTAACTGTCACTTTTATCATTTATTCTTTTTATTTCTTTCCAAAGCTGAGAAGCATTGCTGGGAATTTTCTCTGGTCCTCTTGCATCTAAACTCCCTGAGTTACTCATCTGTCCTAACTGGGACCAAGTTCTGGAATCCAGAGATCCCTCTTCAGGGAGAGAAGACTGAGTCTTGCTAATGAATTCCAGGAATTTCATCAATTGATAGTGTCTTGCTTCAACTCTTCCAGCATCAAAATTAACAGAGCTGCAAACAAGTGTCATTCCTTCGACCTTGCCTGTCTTGTTTGTATCTGCAATGATTTAGCCTTCTGCTTTATTATATGTGGCGAACACCCCGACCAGGAGGTCTTCACCTTAAGTTCTGATTCTTAAATTTCCATATTTCAGATCCCCATTCTGGACCCACCTGTAAACACCAGTGCTTTCTTATTGTCTTAGTCAGGGTTCCTATTCCTGCACAAACATCATGACCAAGAAGCAAATTGGGGAGGAAAGGGTTTATTCAGCTTACACTTCCATGCTGTTTATCACCAAAGGAAGTCAGGACTGGAACTCAAGCAGGTCAGGAAGCAGGAGCTGATGCAGAGGCCATGGAGGGATGTTACTTACTGGCTTGCTTCCCCTGGCTTGCTCAGCTTGCTTTCTTGTAGAACCCAGGACCACCAGCCCAGGTGTGGCACCACCCACAATGGGCTGGGTCCTCTTCCCTTGATCACTAATTGAGAAAATGCCTTAGAGCTGGCTCTCATGGAGGCATTTCCACAACTGAGGCTCCTTTCTATGTGATAATTTCAGCTTGTGTCAAGTTGACACACAAAACCAGCCCGTCCACTTACCAACCAGGGTCTCCTGATATGGTCAGTGGGAATGAAAACCAGGTCAGATTGGAGGGGTCTCAGTAAGGCCGAATCTGAGACAAGTTTATTTCAAGCAATCAGGCTTTTTATACACTTATCAAAAACAGAATATAATAGTGGTTGTCAGGAGATAATGACAGTCACAAGCTAAGTAGGGAAGACAAGATTCGTGTCTAGTTCTATTTGTTCTGCCAAATGTGTCGATGCTTTCCTGACTTCTAAGGAAACAGAGACACACAGGTGGCCTGAATGCTTCACTGCCTGAGGGAATGCCTTGGTTTCTCAGGAACTGAAAGGCACACAGTGCCCCAGGAGCCCTGGACTCTAACAGGAAAACACTATGATGCATGATTCTCAGGGTAGTGAGACCAGGCCAATTCTGATTCAACGCCACAAAATATTCTTGTTTGTACATGCTGAGATTCTTTAATAAGAGACTCTAAAGAATCCATCAAAAAACTCATAAGAAGAAGTGAACATACTTCAGGCAAGTGGCAACCAAAATAAATAAATAAATAAATAAATAAATAAATAAATAAATAAAAAACAATACATGGGTAAATAGCTTAACTATATCCAAGTAACAAACTTGCTGGAAATGAAATGAAATAAATTATTCCATTCATAATTGCCTCACACAACCTACAATAAACCTAATTGAAGATGTAAAGGCTTCTATGCTGAAAAGTTGAAAATACTGAATGGAAAAATTGAAGAAGACCCTAGGAGGTATGAAGACATCTCATGCTTGTGGAACAGAAGGACAGATAGCAAGAAAACCAAAAGCAATCTATGAACTAAGTAAATCCCAGCCATTCTTCACAGAGATAGAAGATGAAAATCGTAATTTCCTATGTCAGTACAAAAGATCTCCAACAGCCAAAGTGATCCGGAGCAAAAAGAACCATAATGGTGGCATGACCAACTTATGTCAGGTTCTACTGCAGAGTCATGGTAACAAGCACAGCTCAGTTCTGCCACAAAAACACACATGCACATCAAAGGACCAGAATGAAGGACCAATGTTTAAGCATAAAAGCTATAACTACCTCCCCCTGACCTTGGACAATGAGGTCCAAAATCCACCAAAGAAAGAATGGCCTTTGCAACAAATGTTCCTGGGAAAACGACTCCCATGGGTAGAAAACTCAAACTGTATCTTACTTTTCACAAAAATCTAAATATAAAACACAGAAAGGTTTAGAGAAAAAGGCAGGAACACAGTTCAGAATGGAAGAATAAGAAAGGACTCCAGTAACTCAGGAAACTATCTACGTCAACAAGTGACAAATGGAACCTCATAAAATAAATTTTGGACTAGCAAGATGGATCACTGGGTAAAGAAAGGCATTGCCACTAGGCTTACCAACCAGAGGTAATTCTGTTCTCTGACTTTCACGTGCACACATGCATGTTGTGGTACTCATTGCACGTGTGTGTGTGTGTGTGTGTGTGTGTGTGCGTGCGCGTGTGTGTGCGCACGCTTGTGCACACACATGCACACACAGATGTAATTTAATCTTTTGTTAAAAGTCTTCTACACAGCAGAAGAAAACAATTAATTGAGTAAAGAGATAGCTTGAAGAATGGGAAAAATGTTTTCTAAGTATACATCTGGAATATGATATATAAGAAAATATAAAACTAAACAATAGAAATTAAATAACACAATTAATATGACAAAGGAATAAGCAGTTGCTGAGAGATGAATTACAAATGACCAATAAATATGTAATATGCTTAATTCATCATCAAAAGAAATGTAAATCAAAACTACATTAAAATTCCATCTTGCTCCCATCAGAATGGCAGTCATTACTAAAAAGAAAAAAATACCCAAATTATTTTCAAAAGTAGACACATAAGGGAATGGATAAGAAAATACTGTATGATACTTATGAGATTGTTTTTCCAGCCATGAGGAAGAATTAAGTTAGGGCATTTGTAGGAAAATGGATGGAACTAGTGATTCTGTGTTTTCAATTTCTCACTGTTAGGAAGGCTACCAAAACGGTAAGAGCTAATAGGAGATTTAATCATGCCACCAGAATTATTGCTTCTCATAGGTAATAAAGCAAGCCAGCAACAGTCTGACACTGTGTCAGAATGCCTCAAATGTAAGCATTGTGCCATCATAAAAAGGGAAAATATGATATTCTCATAGAGAAGGACTATATAACTCATATTGCAGTGTATTTTCCTAATTATGCTCTTAGTTGATATTGTGTTGTCACTATCTTATTGTGTTAATTTCTTACCATCATACCTTACAGAGAGATATATGGAGAAAGGAAGTATACACAGGGCTAGACCCTATCTGTGGTTTCAGGTATCTCCTGGAGGCCTTGAAGATCTTCTCACCTCAAAAACAGATAAAGGGTGTGTGTGTGTGTGTGTGTGTGTGTGTGTGTGTGTGTGTGTGTGTGTGTGTGTGTGTGGTGTATGTACTATAATGGACATTGACTCCATAGGATACATGTTTTCAAGCAATAAGCTTTCTCTCTAACCTGGTGTTTCTATCCCGCTCCGTCTGGATATGCTTTACCTGGGAGCTGATATTTGATCCTTGGACCAGGTAAATGAATGTGGATGAGAGCTGTGTATTGAAGAGCTGGTTTGTGGGAGCCCCTTGAACCTCTGGGCAGCATCTGCCAAAGAGGAAGAAAAGGGAGGTATAGGTGAGCCCAGAGGAGGCTTCTCTGCCTTCTGTAATTCTGTTTCCATGCCACAATTCAGTAAAAGAAAGCCACAGAAGAACCAGCAGGCAGGACTGAGAATCGCTAGTGAATGTGTTGGTGGCTATTACCACATCTCAGTTATGATTGATGAGTGCTGCTGTGTCCCAACATCACCGTCATGTTCCACTCATTCCATCTGAAGCTGCCTTACAATGCTTAAGTTTTATCTGCCGAACGGATAGTAATAATAAATAAATAATCTAATAATAATTAAAAAATATCTCATAAAGGACATCTGGATTATTTCCTCCATGACGTACATTGTAACAAATCCTCCTTCACATGAGAATAAGAGCTTTAAACATGTTAATATTTATTTGTATTGCTCATATGTGTATATGTGTATGTATATGTGTATTATTATATGACATAATCTAGTCATCTCATCTGCTTCCAAAGTCAGAAGAATGGAAAGAGAAGGTCTCCAGTTGCCCACTAAATAGGCCACCTTCTGTGAGTCTGCATGTGTATGCTTTGTGTATTGTTCACACGTGTGTGTGTATTTGTATGTGTGTGTGTGTGTGTGTTCATGTGGAGGCTGAGGTCAACAGAGAGCTTCTCAGTCACTCTACAGTATCATCATCATTCTCATCATCCTCATCCTCATCCTCATCACTATTAATTACAGGTAGGATCTTTTAGTGATGCTGAAGATCATTGGCCAGCCAATCTACCCTCAGTCTGTCTTTGTTGCCCAGGATAGGTTACAGGTATGCATGGCTAGCCTTAGCTTTCAAGTAGGGCATAGGAATCCACACTCTGATCTTCATGCTGGTGAGACTAGAAGGAACTACTCCACCTGAGCCATATCTCCATTCCAATAATATCTATTTTATAACATATATTTGAAAATACAATTTATAGACCTAAGCTCACTTGGGTGAAAGCCCTTCCAGGAAGGCAAAGCTGATGCGAATGTGGTAGAGAATCAGGCGGGATGGTGAGGTCTCAGCAGGAGGAGGCAGAAAAGAGAAACCGGCTTGTGGCCAAGGACAGGGAAGGAGAATTAAAGTCAGGAGGAGAAGGGGTGACCTGTGTTGAGCTTTGGTTTGGCTCTGCTGGTATATCATCCACACATAAACAGCAGAAGGCTGGAAATCTCCAGGAGATGGCGAAATCTAGGGAGAGACGGGGGAGGAGGGAAAGGCAGGAGGGAGGGAAGGAGGCAGGCAGGGTGGGTGGAAGAGAGAGTGGGAAGGAGATTCCACCGCTAGCTGTGGCAAGTCCTGATCCTGGGTGGAGTTCTTACCAACACCAAAGGAGAACATTTTACCTAAGTACTCTCTTCTCAGATTACCTTAAGAACTAGAACCTCCTGGAGATCTCAGGACGCACCAGTGTAGACACCTGGAGAGATAGTTCCTAACAATCACTCCCAACTTTATTTTTTTTTTCCCTTTTTGGTTTTGGAGACTGGAGCAAAGGCCATGTATGGGCCATGCCGAGCTCCCACTGAGCCACACCTCCTGGCCTTTCTAAATGACTTATTCAAGGTGGTCGACCAGCCAGACAGCCTCCTTTGAAGCTCAGGTCCCACGTTTCCCTAAGTAGCTCTTCAATGCTATACGTTCCCAGAGTAGTTTATATTTCAGCTGTGTGGTATGCCAAAGAGGCTGTTTCTGGTGGACGGAATGACTTATGGACCAAGGCTCCTGTCACCCATGGCCCCTCCATCCCCAGGGTCAATCATAGGCTATTTGCAGCTGGCAGAAAGAATGTAAACATGGGGTGGGGAGCATTTCAAAGTGTTATCTCACCTTCTAGTGTCATCCTTGGAGCACCAGCCCACCTTACCGTAAGAGAGGCTGGAAAACGCTTCTTAGTGATACGTCCAAGAATTGAAACCATATCCTGTATGAACAGGTATGCTAAGTCAGACGGACTTCCTTGAGAGTGACTTCCGGCATCTTTCTGTCTCAATGTTTCCTCAACTATAAAACGAAGATTTTGAACTGCGAATATGGCTCTGTGGTAGAGTGTTTGTCCAGCAGATGTGGAGTCCTGGGTTCAATCCCCAGTTCTGTAGGAAGAAGAGAGAGAGGTCATGAATAGTGCCGCCCGGTTCTGAGAGTTCTGCAAGGATTGTCCGGGACACGGGAAGATGTTTGAACAGTGTCCAGTTCTCCGTAAGCCCTCTGTAGATCCTGGCCATTACTGCTGTTGTCATCCTTGACCCCACTTTTCTCACCACCATGATTACCTGAAGGTCAAGGAGGAGAGACTTCATCTACACCCTTTGATTTGGCATCCTGAGAGAGCTTACTATACCTTCCCACAAGGCTGCTACCTTTGTGAAGCATCTACGTGAAATACTCCAATCCTCAGCTTCCCTCACAATGTCTCTCTGAGAAGTACAAGTGACAAAGTCTGCTTAGGCTAAGAGGAAGCAACTGTTGGGCTAATGGAAGGAGATAGATATAATATATATGTTATATATTATATTATATATACAATATAATGATTAATAATACTTATTAATTATGGTAATTATAGATTATACAGTATATATTATATATATATATCCTTATATATAAGAATATATTTCAAGTTATATTCCAGCTTTATCTTACATTAAAATTCTCCATTTCAGTGAAAGTGTAAAAATGTTATGCTGACCAAAAGTCTACCTAGAAGATCCTTAGTCCTAAATCCCGAGGGAGACACGAAGGGAAAACATACACATTCAATTTTTTTCAGAGATCTTCCTCATAGCTCTCCCTTTATATGTATTTATTAAGCAATCTCAATAACCCCTTGCCCTCCCTTCCAGCTCTTGGGCTAAAGCAGACACTATCAGTCTAGTTGAAGTGAATTCTGTTTTATTTGTTGGACTGTTGAGAGGAATTTGGGGAAATGAAATTTTCCGGCACATTTTCAATCAGGTTAAATAAAGATGGGAGGGCAAGGATCATCAGTCACGAGCCGTGAGATTTCACTCAGTATTCCTGAGCTATCTGATCACCTAATGCTGCTGTTTGTCTGCCTTGGAAACTAGGGCTTTACTGTAAATGCACTGCAACCGTTATTCAGCTCCCTGTGCCTGGCCAGCCTTTATTTAAAGTGACGCAATTATCAGACGGGAGAATCTGCCAGGCGGTTGACTCAGCCCAGCAGGACGCGAGACTGAGTTAGAAGCACTAATCTGTTCTCACCGAGACAGGAAGCATCCAACAAGTAGAATTTGAAGCAACATAATCTAGTCATCTCATCTGCTTCCAAAGTCAGAAGAATGGGAAGAGAAGGTCTGCAGTTGCCTACTAAATAGGCCACCTCTGCACTCAGGAATTCGCTCAGGAGTGTTTCAAGTGTTCTCTCAAGAAAAGAATGCTGTGAAGTTCAGCTCTGGAAAGTCTCCTGGACACTTCTGAACGCACACGACTCGATCGGGCGACACTAGAGGTCCCCCAGAGGCATGTGAGGAGTCCAGAGAGATTAATGTGCAGGGGGCTGGGATGTGTCTGCCAACATCTGCTTCTCGCTCTTGATAGTAACAGATTGTGGCTGTACCCACGGCCTCCGGGGGAGGTTACACTTCCCAGATGCCCTGGCAGTTTGATGTGGTCTTTGAAGTTTTTACAGGAGCGATGTGAGCAAACGTGATACCTGCCACCTTCGGGTCTGGGGTCGAGGACATCGAGAGGAAAGTCCCAGCTTCACTCACAGTTTCTAAAGGCCAGAACCGAATGCCAGTCCTAACTATGGCAATGCAGAAGAAGGGAACACAATAGAGTCTCACTACTTGGGGTTCACACTAAGAAAGGCACAATGGAAGACCCTATCCAGAACCTACTAAAACAGTCTGTATTTTACCTAGGTCCTCAGGGAAATCCATGGTATCTCCAAGTCTGAGGCCAGAGGAGAGCAGAGCTGGTATGAGCCTGGGTCTCCATGTGAGCAGAGCTGTGCCGCTGAGTCTAACGCTCACTCTGGGACTGGATACATGAGAAAGGCGATTGCATTTACAATTGAAGTCAATACAGTTAGAGCTCCATTGCTGCTGGTGCTTAGATCTATCAGAAGCCAAGTAGTGTGGCAGCATTCACCGTGTGCTGTTTACCATGGAAGTGCCTGTCCACAGCTAAGCAGTCAACGTGAGGATTCTAGAAGGTTCTACTGCTCAGAAGTCATTGGTAGAGTGGGGAGCTGGGGAAGGGGAGAAGAGTTCCGAAAGAGTAGGTGCTTGACTCCAGGCCAGAAAGCTAGAGAGACTGAAGTAACTGAGAGTCAGCTCTGCTCACAGAATGTCCCAGGCCTGCCTGGCAAAGGCAACAAAGCTTCCTTCAGGCTGCGTTCTCCATAGCCCTCAGGCAGCAGCCAGCCATAGGGTTCACAGGCCTAGTCAGACACTGTCTTCTCTATCCCAGCCCAGAGTGGTTTTAAGGTCAGCATCGACTCTGTGAAGGAAATGGCAAATTACATTCCAAAGTGAGACTTCCCACAAGCTGGGTTACCTGTAGTGTGTGAGCTAGGTCATCAGATATCTGCAAACACTCACACTTGCGCATGCACACACACACACACACACACACACACACACACACACACACACACACCTACTCTCCTCACCTGGGCTGGTCCCGTGTACCCTGTTCTCTGTTTCTACCATGCAGAACATTGCCATTCCAAAAGAATGCTCCGTTTTCTGTCTTCTTGGACCTTTCTACATGCCTTTTCCTCCTGTGTTTGTCAGAATGTTACTGTTGAAAGCTTTTAATTTCTTTGAAACTTCATTGGATGACCTTTTTATATCTCACACAGAAATTCCCTTCAGTGCTCCCTTACCAGAACCTCACTGTCTAGATTCCAGCTCTGAACACCATTCTCTGTCAAGATGAGCTGAGGTCCCCAGAGAAGCCCCCTAGGGCCAGAGATGTCCAAGATCCTTTATCACTCAGAAAGCAAGGGTGCTCTCAAAGACCTGTAACATCACATCAGACACAGGCAGGGATGTCTCCTACTGGCAGTGCAGAGGACAAAGCAGATACTTAGTATAAAATCCTGCTTATGTGCCAGATAAATTTCAATGGAGTAGAGTCAATTAAGCTTTTAAAAGTCATGGTTTCAGGGTGTGCACATGCCTGGGTGTTTGTGTTTGTGAAGGTGTGGGTGTGTCTGTCTGTCTGTGTGCACGATGTGTATGTGTGTCTGTGTGCATGTTGTGTGTGTGAGTGTGTGTGTGAGTGTGTGTGTGAGTGTGTGTGTGAGTGTGCATATGTGTGAGTATGTGCATGCGTGTGTACGTGTGCGCATGTTGTGTGTATATATGCATGTGTGTGGGGGTGCATATGTATATGTATGTGTGTATGTGTGTGCATGTTGTGTGTATATGTGCATGTGTGTGCGTGTACATATGTGTGTGTGCATGTTGTGTGTATATGTGCATGTGTGTGTGTGCATGTGTATGCATGCTTATTGCATGCTTGTTGAATGGAGGGGGAAGCTGGGGTTGTGCCTCAAGTGTCTTTCCTCAGGCAGTGTGCCCTGCCCTTTGTTTTGGAGACTGGTCTCTTACTGGCCTGAAGGTCACTGATCTAGCTAGACTGGCCTGGCCAGTGAGCCCTAGAGGTCTTTCTGTCTCCGCCTCCCCAATGATAGGATTACAAGTGTGCATCACCATGCTAGGCTTTTTCATGTCGGCTCTGGGGAATCACATGTGGCTCCTCAGGCGTGTTCAGCAAAAGCTTTGCTGACTAAGCCATCTCCTGAGCCCCAAATCCATGGCTTTGTGATACCGATCCTAACTCCCCATAACACAGAAGCATTTTATTGACCAACCTCAGAAGATCTAAGGCAGCGACCCACTATTCCTTTTAAAAATTGATCGTTGATGGTTTTTTCTTCCATCTTCTCTATATTGATTTATAAATCAACTTTCAACCTTAAAATGATTCGAATGGGAGAGTTAAAGGAGAAAAAGTCAACATGTACTTTGTCTTCCTTCTGTGAATTATAACTCAAAGTATAGAAAGTTCGGCGTATACACCCTACACAGAGGCATAGTTCTACCTGCACTCTATGTGAAAGCATAGTCCCTGGGCCTTGAGCACTTAACTAATGGCAGTACATGCGTGCATGTGCGTGTGCGTGTGCGTGTGCGTGTCTGTGTGTCTGTGGCACCTGCCACTGCCAGCCCAACTATTTTACTTTCCTAACCTGACCAAGCTGTCTTGGACTTCTGAGGTAAGGCTGTGCAGACCTGGTGTGCTCAGCCTGCTTGTCCCTCAGCTACCCAGATCCGGTCTGAGGGGCAAGCACAGAGGTCGTGGCCCCACTCATTTGCTCAGGCTGCAGACAGAATGCTTACTCTTAGAGCAAAGGGGCTGCTGCCTCAAGATCGGCCCTAGGCAGCCTCGGAAGAAAACAGGTAATGCCTCGCCAGGTGAAATTTTATGAGCGAAATAAACACTATGAGGGCTTGCCTTTATATTACCTCTGGACGTCTCAAAAGTGTCCGGTCTCATAATAGCCCCAGGAAGGAGTTCTATGGGACCCAAGGACCGGTATTTTTGTGAAGCAGTGCCGGCTCAGCGCTTCCGGCACCATTTCCCTTGTCTCTGCAGTTCCCACAACGCATTGCTTCTTACTATCTCAGTGCACAAAACCCCACTCAGGCTTTGGGGTGAGGGAACTTAGGCAGATAACCAAGTGCTTGCAGCAGCAAACTGTCAACGCATTTCGGTTAATGCGTGATGAAATTTTACAGCTGGATTAACCGAGATTTCTCTTCTGATTTTACTTTATGTCCACCGCTAACAGCTGGTAGGCAGCATCAAGGAAGAGAGATACATAGTTACAACCCCTCTGACCGCACATATAGGAACAATGTCTACGGTCAGGTTTCTGTGCTGGGCAGAAAGTTCTTTCTCCTTTCCAGCCCACCTACTTCCCCAAGACTCCAAATGCACCCACTGTCTCTAAGTAATTTCTGTATCCACCAAACGCAGGTGACAGAGCAAAGCAGATGTGTTTGTTCATGGGTAAACGCACTACAGTCTTATGCTTCTCCCTTCACTCTAATTAAAACTTCCATCGCTTGCATCTAGAAATCCTTCTTTATTTCCTCTTCTCCTCCCACCGAGCATGCAAAGCAGGGTGCTGTAGAATTCGGGGGAACTGGAAGTATAGAACAACGGGTGTCATTGTTTGCTTGGCTCTTCGAGGAAATGGAGAAATTCAGAGAGGCCTCTCTGATTTTTACAGCGTCCAAATCCCGAAATACAATTCTCCAGACTTAATGATCAGAGACAAACAGTAGATTTGAAAGATTATATCTATTACATGAAACAACTGTTTCATGTAGAAATTCGATTTTGCTATAAGAGCCGTGAAGGATCTGCATGTATGTCAACACAGATCAGCACAAGAGTTAGCGTTTTTTTTTTTTTTTTTTTTTTTTTTTTTTTTTGGTTTTGTTTTTTTGTTTTCAAGTTGACCCAGGCACTATCAGAATCCAAAGCAGGACAAGGAAGTAAGGCATGGCCTATTAGCGAATAAAGTGTTGACCTCTAATGGCCAAGCAACCTCTCATGCATCCGCTGCTCGTAGGAGTACAGGCTTATACCAGGATGTTTTCTTTTGGGAAGCACTTTGGACTTCTGCCATAATGAGGATCTGTGAAGTATGTCAGGTCAGGGAGGGCTCTCCACAAAGACCCAGTGGTGTCTCCGAGTCAGTCCTAGCCGACAGAGTTGCGGGAGGGCTATCACACGTTCAGCAGCCTCAGAAGAATTACAATGAAGAAAAATAATGGCTTTCTCACTCGATGCTGAGGGTTGAGGGCTTTGCTAACAAGCTGTGCCCAAGCTGCTGGCATGGCTCATAATCTCCAGTCGTGCTGTGAGGGAGCGGCTCTCTTCTTTGATGGCTGTGAGTTTCCACTGTGAGTTATTTTGTTTGGGGTTGTTCCGGGTGTGTGGTAGTAGGGATGGAATCCAGGGCCTCGTGTTAAGTGAATGCTATACAGCTGAGCTATATACTTCAGCCTCCATTGAGCTTTTTCTGTTTATCTCTTGCTTATTTTGTTAATGTAATCCCAGTACCTAGCTATAAGGTGTCATGTTCAATAGAGTACTAGGTAATACCTAAGCTAAGAACACAAAATGGGGGGGTCACCAATCTATTCCTCATTAATGCAGCTTCACTGGATAGATAAGAAAATGATTAAATCTATGGCATCCCCCTTTGATTTCTCACAAGCAAGAAGAAACCACTAAGGAAGTGTTGCCTGGAGGTCAACCACAGGTCAAACGTGTACATCCATATCTGGCAGATCCTAAAGATAGTAATGTAATAACATGACAGCCATTCAGTGAAGTTTGACAAGTCACAACTTTGTAAAACTATTTACGTGCACATGTGTGCGATGGCATGTACACACACGGGTGCAGGCGTGTGCACTTGTGTGCAGTGGCCGGAAGAACATATCAGATCCCTGAGAGCTGTAGTTACACTGAGAGCTGGTAGTTACAGGCGAGCCCATCTCTCCAGCCCCAAACGGTCATTTCTGATTGCAAGTGTGAATACAATAAATAATAACATTTTTCAAAATATTTTATTTGTTTACTTATTTTCATGTGTTTTGCTTACACGTACTTATTGCCCACCCCCCACCCCCAGACCAGAGAAGGTGTTGAATTCCCTGGAACTGGTCACATGGGCAGTTGTGAGCTCATGTGTGAGTGCTGAGAACTGGCGCAGAGTCCTCTCTAAGAGCAGGTAACACACCCTTAACTGCTGAGCCACCGTTCTGTCGTCAAGAACGTATTTTTAGCTGGTAATGTAAAAGTCCTTGCAATTCATGAAGTTTTGAGTTGATGAAAAGAGCAAACAGTAATAAAAGTTCCAAGTCAATGTTAAAGAATAATTTTACAGACATTAAAATGAACCTGAAGATAAATTTTGATGAGTCGAACAGACATACTCATGTGACCATCGTGACCAAGGCCAAGCCATTTCTATTACGTGTATGAGATCCCCATGGCCATCAGTGTGATTAATGTGTATTAATTGAAATACTATTTCACGGTGACATTTTACATGGGTATATCATGCTTCAGTCACATTCATTCTCCCTAGTACTCTCCCCAGGGCCCACTCAACCACTAGGTTTTGTGTGACTTCCCTGTAAGCCCATGCTTGGCTACCTGCTCTGTGGTTATTTTGTTCTCAGGTGCTGGCATGGACTGTTAGCATTCTGTCTAAGCTCCACCCCCACAGTTACCTGGCAACAGCCAGCTGTGCCTGACACTATAAAAGGGCAGCTTGCCCCTCCTCCCCCTCCCTCCCCTCTCTCTCTCTCTCTCTCTCTCTCTCTCTCTCTCTCTCTCTCTCTCTCTCTCTCTCTCTCCCTCCCCTCTCTTGGTCTCTTGCTCTTCCCCTCTTCCCACTCTGTAGCTTCTCTCCTCATTCCCCTCCCTCCTTCTCTCCCCCTCCTCCTCCCCCTTCTCTCCATATGTTCATGGTCGGCTTCTACTCTTTTCTCCTTTTCCTCTCCCTCTCTCTTCTCTCTCTCCCACACCCCCTCCCCCATCTCCGCCATTCCAATAAACCTCCTCCACGTGAGACCATGTTGACCTGGTGTGGTTTGTCCGGACCTGAGCCTCGATTTCCATCCCAACAGGGACATTTTAATAATGTCCTGGTCTTTGCCACAGTGAAATAAGGTTTTCATTCTATCCTTCCTTGGTGAATAATGATTTCTAAACAGTCAAAGTTAAAATACACTGCCTTAGATATATGTCTAGCCTTGGTTTCTGCTACTGCCGTTAAGCTACAATATGCTGTCTTTATTTGCTAGATCTATTCTCGAACAAGTAATTAAGCGAACACAGGTTGTCTGACTCAGATCATCTTAGTAGATGCTGCTCTCAATCTTGTCAGAAATCTGTTAAATGTAATGTTAAATGTTTAAACTTATCATGATAGACAGAGACTCCCAAATCCTGAAAGTTTATCCCCAAGATCTCAGAAGATATGGGCACAGTGACAAGATTCTACCTGGATTGTGGTCTGAAAACCACCAAAAACACCGCCCCACTGCCTTGCCCACTGCCAGGGCTTGGCCTACACAGTGGGCAAACAGGATATCCAGAGAGTGAAATGTCTCATATTGCCTAAGTCAAGATGGGTCATCTCTCATTTCACACACACCTACTCCACAGGAAAAGCTTTTCGTCTTCTGGGCCTGACAGCCTGACTGACTCTGCCCAAGTTGCCATGGAGACCACAGGGAGCTGGAAACTGTTTAGGTAGTGGACAATAGGCCAACCTCTGTCATTTTAATTAGTATGTGAGCCCTAGATTATAATTTATTGGGTTGGGGATTTAGCTCAGTGGTAGAGCGCTTGCCTAGGAAGCGCAAGGCCCTAGGTTCGGTCCCCAGCTCCGAAAAAAAAAAAAAAAAATTTATTCTTCCCAGATTTCTGACTACACTAACAGTTAAGGTAACTGCAGCTTGGCAGCTAGAAAGCGGACCTACTCCTTACCCTAAGGTAATCCACCACTACGTTAGCACATTAGTCAGTTTGTTAACTCGCCAAGGCTGCCAGATTTCTTATCAAAAAGACAGGTTTGCCTTGCTCACAGGTTTCTCGACCAAGGATATACAAGTTCAGATATCAGCTTTCACAGACGTAACCTTCTGTCACTTCCTCAGCTGAACTCTGTTTCCAGTGACTTAACTGCTTCATATTTCCTCTCCTTGCTATGCCACTGTCCTAGCATTAACCAATAAAGTTCTTATAAATTAATCTAACTCTAATGAAACATTTCACTACACGATCCGACTGTACAATCAGAAGTTCAAATTTTAAGTTTCCTTTGACTGCCTTTGAACTGTAGACTTAAAATATTTATTGTGCTAAATCCACAATACGAGATATCATGCTCAAATACAAGTTTCCCTTGGTTGTCTCTTAACTTTGACTTAAGATCGTTTCTCACTGTACTAAATTTAATGTATTTCCAGCCCCCTAAACAGAAGGAAAGAGCCCTTCTTGTTCCTTCTGCTCCTTGAAAGGTTTCTGTCTTCCCTAAGCTCATCTTAATAGCTGTTCATGTTGTTAACGAATTTATCTCTTTTGTAAACTTGTAGGCTACAGGAAACCCACTCAAATCTACCTCTCATGAACCAACTAGACTCCATCCAGATAAATACAGCTGTCAATCAACAGCCTGAGTTCCCACTTGCTACCCATTCCAGAAGATGAGGTTCCTCTCCTGTGCCCTGGGACTGAGACTCCCCTGCCCCCAACCACCAAGACCTAAGGGTTTTGAATGTACACCTAAGAAAAAATTTTTCTCCCAAATGTACTTAACTTTCTCTACTTGTACTGTGAGTGAGTGTGTGTGTGTGTGTATGTGTGTGTGTGTGTGTGTGTGTGTGTGTGTGTGTGTGTGTGTATTTCAGCATCTTGTCAAGTCCAGGTGTTTACTCAAAATCTACACGCAAGGCAGCTCCCGAGAAGCAGCCCACAGATGTTCTAATCTTCTCTCACAGACACAAATGCTTCTACTGGACCTGCTCCTTCCTATCTATCCGCAGATGGTTCCACAGACCCAGGGCAGTAAGGAAACAGCCAACTGTCCTACGACTGGACCGACATCCCCGTACCCATTTTCTTAGGTTTCCCAGAGACACATCTCCCCCAAATCAACAAGAAGTTAACTAAAGATCATGATGACGTATTCTTGCTTCATCCTCACCTCTTTCTAATTTTTCCTCTTTTTAATTAAACCAAAATGTGGGAATGTTAGCATTTCTTCTAGGCTCTGCCCCATAGTTACCTGGCAACAGCCAGGTATGTCTGACTCAGTATAAAAAGGGCTGATTGTCCCCTCCTCTCTCTTGCTCTCTTGCTTTCTTATCCTCTTCCCCTCTTCCCTCTCTGTCCCTTCTCGCCCCATTCCCTTCCTCCCTCTCTCCACATGTTCATGGTCAGCCTCTACTCTCTTACTCTCTCTCTCTCTCTCTGTCTCTCTCTCTCTCTCTCTCTCTCTCTCTCTGTCTCTCTCTCTCTCTGTCTCTCTCTCTGTCTCTCTCTGTTTCTCTCTCTCTCTCTCTCTCTCTTTCTCTTTTTCTGTCTCTCTCTCTCTCTCCCCTCCTCCCCCCACTTCCCATCTCCCCTTTCCCACGCCCTAAATAAACTCTACTCTATACTATACTCACTGTGTGTGTCAGGTACCTCAGGGGGAGGGGATACCTCAGCATGGGCCCACCTCCTGCGATGGTTTGTATATACTTGGCCCTGGGAGTGGCAGTACTGGGAAGTGTGGCCTCGTTGGAGTACGTGTGTTACTGTGGGCGAGGGCTTTAATACCCTAGTCCTATCTTCCTGGAAACCAGTATTCTGCTAGCAGTCTTCAAATGAAGATGTAAAACTCACAGCTCATCCTGCCTGGATGCTGCCATGTTCCCGCCTTGATGCTGCTGCCCTGAACCTCTGAACCTATAAGCCAGCCCCAATTAAATGTTGTCCATATGAGAGTCGCTTTGATCATGGTATCTGTTCATAGCAGTAAAACCCTAACTAAGACACCTCACTCTACCAAACATATCCCTGGCTTCCCTTTCTTTTGTATAAAACATAACACCCCTTCCTCTGTGCATTCACCCTTCCCTAATAGTACTATTACTCTTTTCAAGTCAACTTTTAGAATTCCATATTCCATGAATGATAAATCATGCAATTGTTGTCTATCTGTGTCTACTATATTTCTTTTAACAGGATGATCTCTAGTTCCATATATTTTCCTGGAAATGACATCATTTCTTCTTCTTCATGACTGATTATTAATTATCCCTCTGAATATCCATACCACACTTCATTTATCTGCTGGAAGACCCTGGTCTGGCTACATATGATGGCTGTTTATAAATGGTGTCCCACTTAAACAAAGTGTATATGCTTCATTGACTTTAAACTAAATTCTTGTTCTTTACCGTATGCAAAGTCAATTAAGGAAAACATAACGATGATCTTAATATAAGTCCTACAGCTTTGAAACCACTAGATAAAACCTAGGGTGGACACTTCATTATATGAGCATGGACAGTGACTTCCAGAATAGAACCCTAAAGCTATGGAAATAAAGGGAGAAACTCACAATCTGGACGACATCATATTACATCAAATCAAAAGGCTTCTACATAGCAAAGGAAATGAAGTGGAGGGAAATCAGTCATTAGCCTGAGGATTAACAGCCATGGTATATGATATAAAGATCTCACAAATATAAACAAAAGGTTATGTACCCTAACCAAGACATAGGCAAATGATCTAAATAGATACTTCTTAAAAGCACAAATACCTTATAAATATATGGAAAAGCACACATCTTCAGTCATCCAAGAAACAGAACTCAAAACCACAATAAGGTTCTACTAATTTGAATCAGAATGACTATTAACCAAAACAAAACTAAGCTCCTTCCTTCCCACTCCCACCCTACAGACTCAGTCCAAGGGTGTGGACCTAAAGATCCCTAGTTGTTCTGGGTAGCCCCTTTCAGCATTTACTTCTAGTAATATTCAGTTCTTTGTGACTCCAACAACTGGCAGATTCTCTCTACCAGGGACCCAAGGCGGCCATACTAGGCTTGGACTCAAGGGACCTTCATCCTTGTCTTGCTGTAGTTTGCCTGCCTGAGTCCCTCCTCCCATTCCACCTCTGTCCCTTTGGGACTCAACCTTTTGGTATGGACTAAAGGCACCACAGTCCTTCACCACGCCTCCTCTCTTGGCCCTTTGCTTCTACTTCCTATTAATTCTTTTGCGACTTCCTGCTGAGCTGCTGACAGGCTCCCGACCCCCCACCCCTCCACACACACTATGCTTGACTGGGACTCCAAACTGCTCTGTAAAGGGGCTCCACAGCAATGACACTTGAATGAGACTCAAGGACATCACAGCTGTCACACTTGGCTACAAATCAGATTAGGAAAATAGCAACCAAAGAACCAAACACTTACCCAACACAGAGATCAGATATCAACACCAAGAAACACCACAAACATCAAGGTGCCAGGATCCCAGCACAAAACACAAACAACAACCAAGACCTCCTGAAGCCAGAAACCCTACTGTGCTAGATCCTGAGGAAAGTAATTTAGCCAGAGCAAAAGACAAAGTCTTCAACATTGAGTACTTTCAAAGACCTAAGTGAAGACTGCGAATAAAATGAGAACAATTCAAGATGTTTAAGTAAAATTTAACAAAGAAAGAGGATCACTAAAGAAAACACAGACCACCCAATTTAATAAAGACGGAGAAAAAAATGAAGAAAAAATTGTCATACTCTAATATTTTTTTCATCTAAAAATAAACATCCTTTTTAAAAATTAAAAAAAAAAAAAGAAAAAGAAAACACAGACCGAAATAAAGCTGGAAATTAAATACTCAGGATGACAAACACAAACCTAGAGGTATGATTCGCCATCAGATTAAAAACTAATCAAAGGAGAGTTTCAGACCTTAAAGCCAAGATAGAAGAAATGGATTCAGTTAAAATGTTACATCAGAATATATTGTATAAAAACTGTTTTCAATAACAAAAGGAAAAAGGAAAAAAGAAAGAGAAAATTGCAGAGACCCAGACGCCAGGAAAGTAAGAGGCTCCTAGGACCCAACAGGGATGAGATTAGCTGAAATTAGAGACCATATACAGAGGTTAGACAAGGTTGGGGGATGGGACCACCCATTCATCTCCAAATTCTTTTTTTTTTTTTTTTTTTTTTTTTCTTTTTTTCCGGAGCTGGGGACCGAACCCAGGGCCTTGCGTTTCCTAGGCAAGCGCTCTACCACTGAGCTAAATCCCCAACCCCCATCTCCAAATTCTTAACCCTAAAGGGCTCCTGTTTAAAGGAAATACTGGGACAAAGTATGGGGCAGAGACTGAAGGAAAGGTCATCCAGAGACTGCCCCACCTAGGGATGCAACCCATATACAAACACCAAACCCAGACATTATTGTGGATGCCAAGAAGCGCTTGCTGACAGAAGCCTGTTACAGCTGTCTCCTGAGAAGCTCTGCCAGTGCTCTCAGCCAACCATTGGATTGAGAATGGGTCCCCAATGGAGGAGTTAGAGAAAGGATTAGATAGGTCATGGGACTAAGGAAAGATCTATTATTATTATTCTATTATTATTAGCCATTATTTAAAATGATGGCTAACGGCATAGTGCTATACCCTTAGAGCAGAGCATCACTCAACCCTCCACTGAGAAGCTCCTTATTCCAGAATGGTAATTAACAGAGGGATCCACGACTAAACTTAAACCTCCAACTAAATACTTTCTTTTATAAGAGTGACTGTGGTCACGGTGTCTCTTCATAGCAATAGAATACGGATTAAAATAGTGTGTGTGTGTGTGTGTGTGTGTGTGTGTGTGTGTGTGTGTGTACTTTTTTTGTTTAAAATCTGCCACTTTAGATTAATTTTTGCTGGGCTGGAGAGATGGCTCAGTGGCTAAGAGCACTAACTGCTCTTTCAGAGGTCCAGAGTTCAATTCCCAGCAACCACATGGTGGCTCACAACCCTCTGTAATGGGATCCGATGCCTCTTCTGGTGTGTCTGAATACTGCTACAGTGTACTCATATATATATATAGATTATTTTTGCCTTTCTTACATGTCTTAGTTACTGTTCAATTGCTATGAAAAGACACCACGATCAAGGCAGCTTAAAAAAAGAAAGCATTTAAGTGGGACTAGCTTACAATTCGATAGGTTTAGTCCATTAGCATCGTAGTGGGAGGCAGGCAGGCTCATATCTGATCTGCAAGTTGGAGAAGGGAGGGGGCAGTGGAGAGAGGAGGAGAATGTTATGGGCTTTTGCAACCTCAAAGCCCACACCACAATTCCTAAATAGTCCACCAACTGGGAAACCAACATTCAAATATATGAGCCTCTTGGGGCTAGTCCCATTCAAATCACCACACTATAGTTTCATATGATTGGTGTCGTATTAATATTCACAATAGGACTGCCTTCTTTGGTTCAACCTGATAGGTTTGCAAGTAATATGATCTTACATGGAAAAGTTCTTAATTTCTTTTCATTGCTGGTTCCCATCAGGTAATGCTTTCTAATCCATCGGACTAACTGTTTCAGACCTGTCGTGTCAGCCAGTGTGCTCCAGGGCTTCCTACTATATTGACAGCTGCATGGAACCAAGGGACACCACTATAAACATGTCCAGATGGCTGCACTGACTACAGTTTTTATTAAAATGGCAAATAAAAGTGACATTTAAAAACTTACAGTAATTGGGTAAAGTTGGACGTGGTGTGGCAGTCAACGTCGGTAGCACGTTACCACTCTTATGGCAGGTGCATTGTTTCAAGAGTTGCTCCTTCTGTAAACGTCCTTCTATTACTCCCCTCATAGAGACAATTTTCTCTTTGATATTTCCCATGCCCCGTTGGCGAATACAAAGCGATGTAACATCACCTCTGGCTTGTCAAACATGAGTGCCTCTGCCAAGTTGACATGGTACTTCCACGTGCTATGGGGACATGAGACTTTTGATTAAAAACCACTAAGGATTTAGCTATTGGTTGAAATATTTAAAAGATTAAATATATAGAACTGTCTCAGTTAGGGTCTTATTGCTGGGAACGGACACCATGACCAATGTAAGTTTTATAAACAACGACATTTAATTGGGGCTGGCTTACAGGTTCAGAGGTTCAGTCCATTATCATCAAGGTGGGAGCAGGGCAGTATCCAGGCAGGCGTGGTGCAGGAGGAGCTGAGTTCTACATCTGCATCTGAAGGAAGCCAGGAACAGACTGAGCATCCCCAGGCAGCTAGGAGGAGGGTCTCCAAGTCCACCCCCACAGTGACACACTTCCAACAAGGCCACACCTTCTAATAGTGCCTCTCCCTGGACCAGGCATATGCAAACCATCACAAGAACATTTAAAAGAGAAAAGAAAAAAGAAAACAAACACTCAGGATACTACTTAGCAAAGCTAATTTCCTTCTCACCCAGCAGACCTCTGTAACTGACTGGAAATCAAACTTTATCCTTATAGATCAGAACTGAGGAGGAGCTGGCAAATAAAAAGAGAATCAATGCCTGGTCCAGCAGGGCTTTGGTAGGGGTGGAATGAAATGGCTCCAATCCCTGGAACAGGGCCATCAGGCATGGGCCTCCATAAGTGTCAATGGCTGCGATGTGGGTAAGACCTGTTTGTATAATAATGTACATATTTTATGTTCCTCTTCCAAGGGATATCTTCTCTGTTAACGTTAATGACTCTATGATAATCAGAGACTGCACGAGTCCAGGAAGCAAAGGGTGCTAATGTTTCAGCAAAATGGTGAACACCAGGACCTTTGGGACAGCCCTTAAGGCTGTGGAAAAGAACTCTCAAACATGAGTTTAAAAATATATAATTTCTCAACTATATAAGATATAGCAAAAATATAAGGATGTAATATGAATTGTATAAGGATATTCACAGATTTAAAGGAACAAAGGCAGCTACACTAAGAGCCAGCTTGTCAGAAAAATACAAATTCAGGCAGATTCCTGAGTTCATGGTCAGCCTGGAACAGAGCAAATTTAAGTCCAGGTGTGGTCGGAATGGTAATTCCAGGGCAGGGTCCCACACAGCTATCTTATTGTTTGTGTTTGAGTTTGTGTTTGTGCTTGCTGTCTCTTCCTAAAAGTCGAGGTGCTAAGGTCAGGGAATGCTGATTCCTGGAACGGTCAAGAGGGAACCTGAAGTAAATTACTAAATTGATATGTAATAAAAAAAAAAAAAAAAAAAAAGGAACTGGGCTTTTAGTCTGTGTGAGATGAGCTAGAAGAAAGTGACAGCAGTTCTTAGAATTTTTCTGTAACTAGAGCTGAGCAGTCTGAAGATCTCTGGAAAGCCAGCACGGCTCTTTTAGAATTTCTTCTAATGGAATCTCTGACCTTGGTCGGAAATCCCAAGAATTACTTAGAGAACTAGCACAGCTCTGTTAGAATGTTTTTCGGCTTTCTGATTTTAATCAGAGAACCCAAGAATTGCTTTTAGAATTTTTTAAAACAGGATTTCTGACTTAGTCGGAAGACTCACGAATTTTTTATAGCAGCTTTTCTGACTTTGGTCAGCCCATGAGCTGTCCAGAGAGCTTTTAGAATTTTTACCAGCAGAGAGAGAGAGAGAGAGAGAGAGAGAGAGAGAGAGGCAGGCAGAGAGACAGAGATACAGAGATAGACAGAGATAACAGAGAGACAGAGACACAGAGATAACAGAGAGACAGAGAGATAGACACAGAGAGAGAGAGAGAGGCAGAGAGACAGAGACACAGAGATAGACAGAGAGACACAGAGAGACAGAGACACAGAGATAACAGAGAGACAGAGAGATAGACACAGAGAGAGAGAGAGAGAGAGAGAGAGAGAGAGAGAGCTGCCTCAACCAGAGAATTTTTTTAGACTATCAAGCAAAGGGAGTTTTTTAAGAATATCAGAAAAAGATTATGCAGAGCAGATCACAGAATGAGAGAGAGAGAGAGAGAGAGAGAGAGAGAGAAAACAATCTGAGAAGCTATCTCAAGCAGACTACAGAGCCAAGAGCTATCTACAGAAAGCTGTCAAGGGACCCATCTTGAGCAGAACATAGGCCGCTGGCTTGGACCCAGGTTTGATTTTGAGTCATTTTGGTTTTTTTTTCCCCCCACCATTCTCAGACCCCCCCTCTCTCAGGAACCTGGACCTAGCCAAGGTCCTTCTGTTAATTAAAGAAAGTTGACCTGAGAGTAGAATAGTGACTTCCAGAAACTGGAGCTGTCAGTGTAACAATGAAGGCTAAATTAATTAGCACACACTATATTCGGGTATGGAAATGTCAAGCTAAAACCTATTAAAATATTTATAATTTTAAAATTTCAATAGATGGGCACTACCAGGTCCAGCATGGCCTTGGTAGGGCTGGAATGGCATGGGTCTTGCCCCTGGAACAGAGCCAACAGGGCGTGGGCCTCCACCAGTGTTGATGGCTGCTGTGGACAGATGGCTTGTTTGGATATCGTACTTTACATTCTTTCTTTGAGGAATGTGCTCCCATGTTAATGACTCCATGATAATCAGAGACAGCATGAATCCAGGAGGCAAAGGTGTGGCTAATGTCTCAGTAAGATGGTAAGGTCTGGGACCTTCAGGACAGCACTTAAGGCTGTGGGAAAGAACTCTGAAAATATGAGTTAATAATTTTTCAGTTATATAAAATATAAGAATGCAATATTAATTATATAAGAGGCTTCACATATCTAAAAGAATAAAAGGAGCTGCACTGTGAACCAACTTGTCAAAAAGATACTAAGAAAAGAGATAAAGAGATTTGGGGAGTGGTGATCACAGGATCCCACCCAGTTAAGTTTTTTTGTTTATGCTTATAAAGGCAGACAGATTCCTCAGTTCAAGGTCTGGAAAACACAGAGGTCAGGTCCAGGCCCAGGCATGATAGAAGTGGTAATTTCAGGGTGGGGTTCCCCCAGTTAGCTTATCATCTGTGTTTAACAAAGACAGACAAATCTGTGAATTCTTCTGCAATGTTAAAAAAAATGTGCTGACTTGTCTCCTGAGAATCAAGGAGCTATGGTCATGAGATGCTCATTCATAGGATAATCAAAAGGGAACCTAGAGTAAATGACTTGATGTGTAAAATAAAAGACTGGGCTTATGATCTTCAAGAGATGAGCTATCCAGAGAATTTTTTAGAATACCGAGAGAAAACTATTTGGAGAACTATCTCAGCAGAAGAGAGAGAGACAGAGAGAGAGAGAGAGAGAGAGAGAGAGATCTGGAGATCTCAAGAGAAAGCAGAAGAGAGAGAGAGAGAGAGAGAGAGAGAGAGAGAGAGAGAGAGAGAGAGAGAGAAAAGGCAATCTGGATAGCTGTCTCAAGCAGAACATAGGCTGTCGGCTTGAACCCACAATTTGACTTCAAATCCTTTGTTTCATTGCTCTCAAATACCCCTTCTGTCAGAAACCCTCTCCAAGCCAAGCCTGGTTGTGTTCCTCAGGAAGTCTAAGATATCGTCACAGCAAACAGACACCTGCAACATTACTAACCATGCTGAAAGGGGCATAAGATAAAAACTTACTGCTGGGTCCAAGAATAACCAAAAAATGATATCCCAGACTCAAACAGGATGCAAAAGCAAAGAGTGCTTATTCAGCTGAATTTCCTGCATGCAGATGTCTTCCCATTTGGGAATGGAGACCTCTGGTGGACTTGCAGGCCCAGGTTGTACTATCAGTTAGAGGAATTCCAGAGAGGGGTCTGTGCCCATGTACTTTGACTGGTTAGCTGTATCTCTGGGTGGTCTGTCTGATTCTACAATTGGTTAGGCTCTAGAGACTTCCCAGGAGGCTGCTTATTCATTCTAGCTGCCTATTCTTCCATCAGTCCAGATGACAAGGTGTCCTCGGCTGGGCTGCCCCAAGCTGTGGTTGGCTAACCACAGGTTCCTGGAGCCGGGCCCTCATTTCTGGGAAACAGAAACTTAGGCCTAGTCCCCTAAACTGCCAATTTGCAGCCTGTTATGGAGTTGGCCTGTCTCTGGCTGATTCTGTCCTCTCATCACAAAATCTGAACAAATAGCACAGTTACTATACTGGCTGTAGAGGAATTTTGATCTAGCAACACGACTTCTCTGGCAAGGGATCACATCGAAAGACCTCCTAGGTCTATGTGATCCAGCTAGACGGTAGACTGGATTGTAGTATGATCTGACTGGAATACAGGCACACCCTTAGTACACACTTTTAGTCCCAAACAGTGAAAGTGAAATTTACAGAAGGAAGTATGGCTATGTTTTAAAGTGACTAATTGAGGGGAAGACAAAGTGATGAATCAGAGAAAGATTTGACAGAATAAGTCATAGATTGAATACACCCAACTCACAGGAGAATAGCACAGGAAAGAGAGGTGACTTAAGAGAGCAGCACAGGGAGAGAAAGAGAGAGGAGGAAGTTTTACCGGGACAGTTATAAGAGGACAGTTTGTAGGTGAAGATAGAATAAGCCAGAGGATGAGAAGGAACCAGATTAGAGCACATTGTCAAAGTTAGTATGGGGCCAAGCAGAGCAATTCAGTGGGAATCCAAGAGAAGCCAGTTTGAATCAGTCAGCTTGAAGAGGAGTTTCAGCCAGAACAGCTGGGTTGAACTAGCCAGCCAGAGTTCAGTAAGAGCTAGAAAGGGTGAGCTTATTCAGTAGTAAGTCTCAGAGGCAACAACTACATCTGGGAATAAAAGTCACTTTTACAACTGACTCCTTACTCCTTACTGTTGTTGACAGTCAGGGAAACAGGCTGGACTAAGTAGTACCTGTGCTTACCTTAACATCCTTCTGTGTATCTCAAGCAATTTTAAAAATAAATGTCAATTTTTAAAAGGAGGAAGTCTGATGATTTAGAAAATGAAATCTTTAAAAAATCAAGTACCACGATACACAACTGCAATCCCAGATACTTGGCACGACGAGGCATGGGGTGGTAGAAAAGAGATTTCTGAAGCTGGCCTGGGCGACAAGCAAAAACTCATCTCTAGAATAAATAAAATGAAGGAAAAGACAGATGTGTGTGGTCTGATCTCCAGGCCCTGGCTGGAAGGATTCACTTTTCCTGTGCTTATTAAAAATATGAATTTTTAAATTCGATGCCTTCTCATGTGAAGCAATTCATCTAAATTTTAAGTTCTGAATCTGTTTTTCCTAAGTTTTTGATCTGTATAAGGAAAGTGATGAGAGACGGCATACGGAAAACACCTCAGTGATGCTGAGCAGGACGTCTTAGATTTAGGAAGTGGCCTCATGAGTTTGTGCTGTGTTTTGGGTGTGACATTAATGTGCAGAAGATTGGTCTCAGTATTGAAATATCAGAAGGTGGCAGAGCCAGCCTTAAAGAGGTCAGGACCTAGTGTGTGTGTGTGTGTGTGTGTGTGTGTGTGTGTGTGTGTGTCTAACTAAGTCATGGGGCATTACACTTGAAAGGTGTAGCTTACAGATAAGAGTTGGGAACTGAACTTAGTGGTCCTCTGAAAGAGCAGCCAGTGCTGCTAACTGCCGAGCCATTTTTCTAGCCCTACTGGGACACCATCTGTCATGTCCTGATGCTGCCAGAGGCTGTCACCAGCACCAGGCAGGTAGTGATACCAGCTCTTAAACCTCGGAACTGTGGATAAAGTGCCCTTTTCTGTCAAAGGGACATGAAATGAGTTAAACAACTGTGATTGACACAGCTGTATTCTAAACCTTCAACAGCACTGGGCACACTGGCTGTCCATACATTTCCTTTTAATTTCATTCATTGACTTGAATGTGTCTGATGCTTTTCCTGTGTGCATGTCTATGCATCACCTGTGTGCAGTCCCTGTGAGGCCAGAAGAGGGTGTTAGATGCCCTGGGACTACAGTTGCAGACGGTTGAGAGTCTCGGCGTGGTGTTTGCAGTCAAGCTTGGGTCCTCTGGAAGAGCAGCCGGTACTCTCAGCCACTGAGCCATCTCTCCAGCCCCTGTGCATACTTCTCACAGAGCGTCTAAGCGGCCCTGCCTTTGAGCACCTCCCTCATTAATTTGGCTTTAGAGCAGCCGCCTTGTCTACTCGAAACTTGAATCTCCCAGATGACACTGCTGTTTTTCAGGAAGGGCTCCCAGAACTGTTACAAAGCCTTGTCAGGGAATCGCTGGCTCATCTGTGGGTTAGCTTTTTACCTTTGACAGAGTCATGAAAGGTAAATGGGGTGGGGCGGGAGGGAGGGGGAGGGGCGGGGCGGGAATCCAGCAAGTGGCAAGGGAAGGGAAGCAGAAAAATGTCGAACTAGCTCTGAGAACGGTTAGAGGGGGCCTATTGTTTTTCCACCTTGGACAACTTCACTCACGGATTTATCTTCTGTGGAGAGGAGACAGCGTGCAATTCATCGAGGACACAAATGAAAAGCTGCACTGCATGGCTTTGCTTCCTTAGGAGATGAATCCCAGTATACCATGCTGAGGTGTGAGAGTAACAAAAATGGAGGTGTGTGCCTGCCTTTAGCCCAAGAAAGTAAATATAGCAACTGGAGAGAGGGAGGGAGGGAGGGAGGGAGGGAGGGAGATGCACATGTGTAAATGACAGTCCTACCTGTCAGAAATTTATGAACTATCCTGAAATAACACACTAGAGAAACCCAGAACAATGCACATCTGAAGGTAGAAGAAAATGGTCTGAATTTTATGCAGAGAGGGAATTTAACACCTTCTTTACCTGAAGGTTGTTACCATTCACTTTCCAGCATCAAGACAGTGTCCATGGTCTGCAGAAATCCCCACTGTAGAAGCTGAGGTCACAGGTGAAACCCAGGGAGATGGGCTGAGACTCATTCTCACAGTATCATTTGCTTGGAACTCAGAGGAGGAGGGGAACTGATCTTAAACATTTACCACTTTCTGTGGGCTCCCAGGCCAGATGAGGGATGGTAGAGCACTGCCTATACCTGGGATGCACTCAAAACATCTCTCAGAAAACATTGCAGGAGCGGAGCCACTCCCTACCCAAATAAGGCTTAGGCCTACTCAACAACATAGAAACAAAGGCCACATCCTGACAAAGCTAGTTAGGCTTCCCCTCCAGAGAACTAGCTTCTCAGAAATCACATGACCAGCAATCTGCTAATCTAGCTGATATTTTGGACAGGCCCCTCCCACTGCTGCAGCACTCCTGTGTCCTGCCCTCCCACCCCAGTAGCTATATAAACACCCTTACTATTTCAACAAATGAGCTTCCCTCTGACTCAATCTCCCAGGCCGTGTATACCCACCATATTAACTGCAGCTGGAGACTCTGCCCCTCAGCTTCTCTGCATCCTGAGATCGCCAATACCCAATGGCTGATTGGGTAGGGGACCCACAACTTTCCATACATGCTAGCTCTATACGCCATATACCGGGTCTTTCCCTCAGCCTCTCTCCACTTCTTGCCCTTCTGTTGGATTTTATTCAAGCATAGCTTAATGAAATTCCTGCTTTCCAATCTCTGTCTCAGGGTCAGCTTCGAAGGGATCCAACCAGCAATGCACATTAACTCAAAGAAATGATTAAGTGCCAAGAGAGGGGAATCTTCCATTGAGGGGGAAGTCTGTGTTTGGTGTCCTTGCTGGGAAAACCCTTGCTTGGCATTTGAAATGTTTAGAATTCATCGGAGATGACAGTGAAACAGTGAACCATTTAGAGCAGACTCTAGTGAGATTGAGCATAAAACTTTTAAGGAAGGTTTTCTGGAAGCAGAACACAGAATAAACCAAAGTGCCAAGAGGTTGTTCACATGGTCCATCTGGGACTCAGTACTCTGGGGAGATGTGGCTAATAAAGACACGGGGCTGCGGGAGAGATGGTTAGATAGACAAGGCTGCAGGAGAGGAAAGAGCCTAGCACTGAGATTACTACTAGTTTGGGAAGCTTGTTTTATTAGTGCATGACAGAGAACTAGAAGGAAGATAGGTTTGGATTATGATAATGTTAAAACACACCCACATAGCCCTTCAATTGAGATAAGTGGCAGGGATGCATTTATGTGAATGTGCTACATCGTGTTACTTATACCACGAATGACTCTAAAGCAAAGATATATAAATACACACATTACAAGAGGACAACAAAGATGAACCCTTTCGTTGAAGGGGATTGCGAGAGGCACGTTTAATGCACCGAAGGGAAACTAATCAACAGCTACAGAGTGGGCGCCAAATCAGCAGAGGGAAATTGCTGTGATTTTTTTTTAACGTTTATTTATTTTATGAGTACATGGTAGCTATCTTCATGCACACCAGAAGGGGGCATCGCATCCCATTATAGATGGTTGTGAGCCACCATGTGGTTGCTGGGAATTGAACTCGGGACCTCTGGAAGAGCAGTCAGTGCTCTTAACCACTGAGCCATCGCTACAGCCCCCATTGTTATGATTTTTGTCATAGTGGTTTTTTCCTACTCTGCTCTCAGGCCAGTTGGCCCAGGGACTACAATTATTAAGGAAAGCCCTTGGGTACTGTAGATTGGCTCATTTGAAGGAAACTCATGCAAAGGGAGGAGAACATAATTTATTTGGGTCTTAGGTTGGCCATTAGGGTTTTATGGTTGGTAGCTTGGGAGTGAGTTAGGCACCGGCCCTGGGACGAGGATCAAACGCACCGAAGGGGAGTTTTAAACAGTTTGCCAGCTGGTGGTGCTCACCAGTGATCCCAGCACTGTGGAAGCTGAAGCATGGGGATCTCAAATGCTGCGTCATCCTGGGCTATATAGCAAGTTTCAAGTTAACCTGGATCCCATAGCAAGACCCTGCCTGGAACAAGAGCATCAAAACACAAAAGTTAAGCAAACGACTTGATGTCAGGCCAAATGCATGTCAAGGCAGTAGTGCGGGAGTCTGAGGGCAACACCATCAAGCACACAGTTCACTGAGACTGAACTCAACAGGAATCAATCTCTTGGAGAATCACATGCTGTCTGAAGTGAGCTCGGGGGAAAATGTCTTCCACGGTGAATCAGAAGCTTTAATGGAGAAAAACAAAGGCTTAGAAGAGAGGTCCATGGAGAAAAACACATGGCAGAACCGAGTGTCAGGGCACGGCGAGAAGTGGAACCAGAGAGAACAAGGCAGTGACAGGTGGGTGGGGAAGGAGCATGGTGTTGATGAGTAGGGCTGGTCCTCCTGTCACTGGGAGGCTCAGGCCACCACCTGCCCATCCTGCCCCACCAGACACTGTTTAAAGTACCTACAAATGACTCTTACAATGCTCTTGTCTGTGGAAAGGACAGCAGAAACCATAGTCTTGAGGAAAACCAAACCAAACCAAACCAAACCAAACCAAACCAACTAAAAACCCACCAACAGCCTCCAAAAGGGTGACTTGGGATAAAAAAAAAAAAACAAAAAAACTCAGCAATCTCTCTCTCTCTCTCTCTCTCTCTCTCTCTCTCTCTCTCTCTCTCTCTCTCTCTCTCTCTCTATCAGGGACAGGATTGCTTACCACATTCATCATTAATACAACCCAAAATGCAAAAAGGACTTTGAGAGCATAGCCATGCTGCTATTATGTAACTACATGTACAGTTACACATATAATCAATAATACTATTATGTAACTAAGGCAGTATAACTAGAAATACACTGTCAGGTTGCCTATACAAGACATTAATAGTTCCTACCTTTAATGGAAAAGACATTTTATGGTTACTTCATAAGTGATCATGTCTTCAGGAACTATATTAATATAGATTCAGGATTTTTGTCTTTGTTTTTTAAGAGTGTCTTACCTAGTCATGACTGGCCTCAAACTTGCTCTGTAGCTGAGGATAACCTTGAACCCCTGACCCTCCTTGTTCCATGTCCTGAGTTCTGAGGTTACATGCATGCATTACCAAACAGCAATCTCAGAAAAGAATCACAATTTTAAAAACGAGTTTCTCTGGTCATCCTGTCATGAGAGCATAAAAGTTTTGTTCATTGATTTGTATTTGCTTTGCAAATAAATCTCCCTCTCTATCGTACCACAGCAAATCCCGCTGGGTTTACCTGTGGATTAGCTAATAAATGAAATCAGGTTGTCCGTGCCCTGAAGACACTCAAGTCATGTGATCTCATGAGAAGTCAGGCTTGAAGGAATGAGTTTAGGAGGTCATGGTGGGCACTGCTCTCCTTCAGGAAAGATATGAAATACTCTGAGACACCCAAGACAAACAGAAATGACAGTGTTTCCCAAATCCACGTAGTATGTCATGTGATAAGTCTGAGAAATGCCACGAGGAAAGTAAAACAGAACTTTTACTTTTGATATTGAATGGGAATGGAAAATAGAAGTGGGCTGTGCGTGCCGTGAGAGAGGAAGGAGCAGATGTGAACCAGCAACCTCATGGGCAGCCCATCGAGGAGAACTAGATGATTAATACACTACAAAGGGGCTGGGACAGCATGATTTATCTCCATCTCAGAATGGAAACCCATGAAGCAGAAAATGAGGTTAAAATGAAAAATGTACGAATCCTGACAAACAGCAGAATAATGGATAATCTACGTTCAAAGTAAGGACATAAATTAAGAGAAAGAACCAAAGTTCTTCTTATAAAGAACTCGAGAATGTTAAAAAAAAAAAAAAACCCCACTTCACAAACACACAGTGGTGTTTGAACACCTCCTCAGAAAGTGAAGTCTTTCTTAACACCATAGGCCTACAAGGAAATAATCAATCCCCCCACTGCTCAGTAAGATGATGCTTTATTAGAGGCAGAGGCAAGACAGGAAATGGAAGTCACTAAGACTCTCTTTATGGGAGACAAGGGAATTTTCAGCTTTCCAAGAAAATAGCCTCACTTCGCCAATGAATCAGGGCAGAAATTAAATAAAAATAAACTAGGATCAAATTTGCAATTTATCCATATTCTGATATCAGTATGAAAGATCAAAATAAAAGATTGCTTACCCAGAGCCAACATGGTATGTATGCATCTGCTAAGATCGGTGACTATTTGATGTCACAAGAAGCAAGAGCAGTTAGCAAAAGATACTTTGCAAGAATAAAGTGAAGAAAACTTTGATCTTTCCCAAGACCAGGAAGATGTGTCACAATTCTCAGGATTCTGGACCGTGGCAGCTTCTAATCATCCTGGTGAACACGGACCATCTGCAGCTCTAAGTGATCATGTCCTACAGATCAGGTTCCAACTAATGATTGGTCGGGGGACCTACCCCTGTTGTAAGTCAATAAATATCTCTATTCCTTTTTCATGGGAAGAAAGGGCTCAGAGCAGTCAGCTATGAAAACTACTGTCAGGAAAAAGATTAGCATGTGACCAGACTTCTGATGGCCTTACTGAAAGAGGACAATGTTTCACGTGCTACAATGTAGCAGGAAGTACTGTTTTCTACAGTGGGGTGAAAGACAACAATGTTTCATTGCTACAGTGTAGCAGGAAGTACTGTTTCCTATAGTGGAGTGAAAAATAACAATGTTTCATGTGCTACAGTGTAGCAGGAAGTACTGTTTTCTATGGTGGGGGTGAAAGACGACAATGTTTCATGTGCTACAGTGTAGCAGGAAGTACTGTTTTCTACAGTAGGGTGAAAGACAACAATGTTTCATTGCTACAGTGTAGCAGGAAGTACTGTTTCCTATAGTGGGGTAAGAGCCTACATCTCCAACATCCTAGTCCAATTTCTCAAGTCGAAGTCCTGCACTTCTGGAAAAAACTAAATTTCACTCTGTTAACTGTATTTGCTAACTCAAACCTTTCTGTTAAAACCAAGAGCAGTGTTGCATGCATGTTTTATTTCCTTATGAGAAATGAGTATCTTTTAGATATAATTTTGTGATGTAAAACTTCACTGACATTATACAGTTAAGAAGTATACACAACAGAATGAATTTTCACAGGTGAATGCACCTATATAAAATTCTTTTTCGTTTCCTTTCCTGCAGACAGGTTCTTGCTCTACATTGTTCCCAAATTTCTAGGCTCAAGTTTTTGGTTGGGAGCAGAGATGAAAGGATTTTGGGGGTCTCTGTAAATACCATGGCCAGCAGAGTTTTGAGACAAGGAAATCCAGTTCAACATGACTCAGTCACCAGTGTTAGTTCAAACTTTTAGTCTGACACTGGGCAGTTTATTATAGTCATGTTTCAACATGGCACAATTTTGGGAAAAAATGTTTCCTGATGACAATTTAGTCAACCCCATGTAAACAACAGAGATGTAGACATTCTTGTGTTGAAATTCTGTTTTACATAGTACATATGGTTCTTATTGACTCAGAAACAACACTTAAGGTAAGGGTCTAAGGAGAATGATTGAGATGGACATAAAAATCTGAGGTGACAGGAGTGGCGTGGCCCTACAGATAGCACAGAGGTTACCCAGGCTGTTATAAAGTACATGTGGCATTGCCTACAAGAAGGGGCTCTACCAACCGAGAAACAATGCTTAAGATCAAGTTCTAGAAGGAAGGAAAAGTCTGGGATAGACTTAATACTCTGGTAGATTTGGTGTGGCTGACCCTACAGAGAGCACAGATCACCAGGCTATTAACTACATCCACACCCAGCTTCCCAGGGAGAAAATTACCAAACTTCTGCTGTTTAACATCTGTCCATGTTTAATATCCCCAGATTCCCTGGGACTTATCTGTGAGCACAAGGACCTCATGCCCTCTCCAAAGTGTGAAGAGGAACCTAAGGACAAAGGAAGATACTCAGGACCATACTCAAGAGCATGCAGCCATGGTGCCAAGGACATTTTATAGATTGTCACGCAAAGTGGTTTCTTGCCAGAGCAAGTTCTATAATGGCCATGTTATTGCTAATTCTCAGTTCTGTGAACGTCAGGTAGCAGCCCTCTTAGCTAGCTCATTCCACACATGGACGTCCACCCCACAAACTTTGCCTGCAGCCTTTATTCCCTTAGAATGCCGCTAAAGCTGCCTTGTGACAAGTGTCTGTTTGCAATACCGGGAGATTGAAGCCAGGGTTCTGGGCATGGTAGGCACATAGTATACCTCTGAGCTACAAACCCCAGCCATTAACAAGCTCTTAGATTTAAAAAAAATAAGTAACACCATTAGGTTCCTGTATTACTCAGGGTTCTCTAGAGTCACAGAACTTATGGAATGTCTCTCTATATTAAGGGAACTTATTAGAAGGACTTACAGTCTGCAGTCCAACTAACCTAACAATGGGCAGCTGTGAATGGGAAGTCCAAGAATCTAGTAGTCGCTTGGTCCCGCAAGGTTAGGTGTTTCAGCTGGTTTTCTGTATAAGCTGGAATCCTGAAGAAGTAGGCTTCAACAGAAGTGCTGGCAAGTAAGTACAAGAAGCACAGAAGAAACCTTCCTTCTTCCACTGTCCTTCCATAGACTTCCAGCAGAAGGCATGGCTAAGATTAAAAGTGTGTACCACCAGGCCTGGATCTAAGCTCTTCTTTACTTGGAACTTGCTCTGTCCCAGGCTGGCCTTAAACTCAGAGATCTGCTTGCCTCTGTCTCCTGGAATTCAAGGTGTGTACCATGCCTGGGTCTAAGCTTTTCATGGCCACTATGTCTCCAGATCCAGATCAAAAGCCTGTGTCTTCCAGTCTCACGATCTGCATCACAGGTGTGCCCTCCATTTCTGAATCGTGGCTCGTCCTGGAAATAGTCAAGTTGATAACTGGGAATAGTTATCACAGTCCCCCAAAGACCTCTGTGCCCATTACTAATACAATAAATTAGTTAGGTCTGTTTTGAACATCCTAAAAATGGAATCACACAAATGTATACATTGTTGCATTGAATGTCTCTTGTTCAACATGTGTGAGAGTCCTTCAAACAGCCCCACATGGTTGTAATTTGTCAATTTTCACTACTGCATAGTGTTCCACTGGTGATAGATATCTGATGTTTTCAGTTAAAAAAAAAAAACACCTTTTTTAGTTCTTTGTAAACTTCACATCATGCACTCCAATCCCATCCATCTTCTCCTACCACCTTGTACATTTCCTCCACCCATACAACCTGTCTCCCAACAGAGGGAAAAAAATCTCATTGTGGAAAATATAGTGTGCCGCAGTGTGTCCCATAGTACACACTTTTGACCACACTCCTTTGCTTGTAAATGCTCATTGCAATGAGTTGTTTGTTCTGGTAAGAGGTAATAAGACCCATTTACAGTCAAAGATGACCCAGACCCGTGGGAGGAAACTCAGCCCCAAGACTCCCTCAGTCTCCCGCTGATTGGGCCCCTGCCTAAGCCCCAGAGATACCACAAGAACTGGACAATGACAAACCTGATCCCCTCTAAAATATGATGGTCCAGTCCTTTCAGGTCACCAATACATCCAGGCCTGAGTTAGCTGAGTCATAAAGACATAGCCTTATTACTAGATGTTTTCATAAGATTAGATAAAGCTGACACTGGCACTGAGATAACCTCCCTGATGTCACAAAGTAAACATTATGATAGACTGAGATGATAATAAAAAGTCACTACCAGTCCCTCCATAACAAAGCCTATAAGCTTCAGGAAGTCCCATGATTGGGCATTCTAGTTACCAGAGAAAGGGGAGAAGGAGAGACTAAACCTACTCCACCTTGGGATTCCCATCTTAAAAGCCAGAGATGTTGACCTGCAGCTAAACCCATGTACCAGGAATGACCCCATGGCTCATTCTTGGCCAGAGTCACTCCCTAGCTGCTTCCTAGCAACGGTTGATTAAAGGATAGTCAGATTGTTTCAGATGCACTTTCAGACCATTCGTGATTATATACCGTCTTGCTTCAGAGCACCCACCTGCCAACTTACAACAGACATTTCCTTAGACATGTGCTGGGCCGGGCCTCCCCCACCACCCACCCTTACTTCCATTTTCTATAAAACCTTGTCCCAATGAGAGTTTGGGGCGGCTTCACCAAACTGTCCTGCGGGCCTGTGGTGAGTAAGCCCTTACTCACTTACTAGTTGGCTACTTTGTGGTCTTTTGGGGTTCATGAACACTTCCTGGCACAAGAACTTCTGGCTTCTGCTACACTAAAAGACTGGAATGTGGGGCTCCTCTCAGTTGTCCTGTTGTTGCCTTGTGTCATGGAGATCCTGTAGTTTTAGATCTGCAGGACCAGCCCTTTCACACACTCCAGCAGTTCATTGATGGGGTACATGTTGGGTGGGTCAATCCAAAGCCCTGGATCTGGGCCAGAGAGGTATCTGAGCTGGTCATCCTGTCGCTCTCTCTCACCTACACCACTGAGGCAAGCTCTCCTCTCTCGCTCTGGCTGGCCTATTCAATGCTGGCATTAGCAAGGGGCAGAGTCAGCCTTCCTGCTTTCATGTCCTCAGGGTTGGATCATCTACACCCATGCCATCAGAGCCAGCTCTACTGTTCTGCCTAGGTGAGGCGCAGGACCTGCTCTACTGAATGCTAACACTGGTGAGACGCGGGGCCAGTTCTCTCATGACCTCAGAGCCAACTCTACCATCTGCCCTAGGTAAAGAGGGACAAGAAAGGGGAAGGGGGCTTCTTTCCCTCATCAGTGCCACTGCTCAGCAGACAAGAGTCAGGGTCCACTTTCCCAGGCTCATGCCCTCAGGTCTAGTGCATCTGCAATCCCCACATCTGGGCTCAGCTCTTCTGTGATGCCCAGGTGAGGTGCAGCAGGTGAGGGACAGGGTCCGCTCCCCTGTCAGCTTCAGGTGTGGAGGGCGAAAGGGAGGGGAGGGGAATCTCTCACTCGTCAACACCACCACACAGCAGACAAGAGGCAAGGCCAACTTTCCTAGGCTCATGCCCTTGGAGCTGGCTTACCCACATCCCTACACCCAGGGCCAGGTCTACTATGCTGCCCAGGCCCACTCTCATGAGTGCTGGAGTAGATAAGGGGTAAGGACAGCTCTCCTGCCTGCCCTAGGCAGTAAGGAGTGAAGAAGAGGTCTCACCACACTGCAGACAAATAGCAGAGCCAGCTCTCCAATGCTCACATCCTCAGGGCCACCAGGGTCAGCTCTACTGTGCTGCTCAGGCAAGGTGCAGGGCCTGCTCTCCTGAGTCTCAGGCAAGGTGCAGGGCCTGTTCTCCTGAGTTCTACACCAAGTAAGGGGCAAGGCCAGCTCTCCTGATCTATAATCCCAGGGCCAAGTCTCTTGCCTGGCATAGGTGGCAAGAAGAGAGGAGGTGTTTCTCCCTTAGCCCATGCACAGGAGACAAGTTGCTCTCCCACTCGAGGCTGGCTCACCCAAAACTCCCAGACCCAGGGCCAGCTCTGCTGTGCTTCCTGGGTGGTGTGCGGGCCTCTCTCCTGAGTACTACTGCTGACTAGTGGTGAAGTCAGCTCTCCTGCTTTCACAACACAGGGCCAGCTCTTCTCTGATGCCCAGATGAGGGGTAGGACCAGTTCAGCACAACATTCAGAGATCAACATGTCCCTGGTGAGCAGTCCAGACCAGGGACATCCGCCTGGCCTATAGAGCTAACAGAGCTCTGCTGCTGCTGGGCCATGGACTTAGTAATGGACCTCAGTGGTAGCAGGGGGAGGACCCCGCCATGGTCCCAGGTGGCATCACCTGCTATCCACACCAGGCTGTTCCTCCCTACCCTCACGTCTCCAGTTCTGCCCTCTTTGTTGTGCCCACATCCTCCTCTTTCTCTTCCATTTTTCCACTACTTATTTGCTTCTCTTAGTGGCACCCAGGGACTCTGAGTGTCTGGGGTCATCTCAGGAGTGCCATGCACAGGGCAGTGAGCATCTCAGGCACAGTCTGCCCCACTCCCTTATCCCCCCAGGCCTGTGCAGGGTTGGACTGGTGGTCACTGTAGGCTAACTCGCTATCTGGGTTCCACAGTATCGGGCTGGTGGTCATCTTGGGCTCTCTCCTCTCCCAAGCCTGGTGACATGATCCTATGTGTGGGTCATGTGTATCAAACTCACTTCTACGGGGGCCCTTGGTCCCAGGAGGGTTTCTTGTGGTCTCTGGCTTGCTCCCACTGGGCCTCAAGGGCCCCAGGCAGAGTTCCATTCTTCTCCAGCTTGTCCCCAGCCCTGGGAACCCAACCAGGCCCATGTGGAGGCAGACTGGCGGTTGTCTCAGGCTTGCTTTTTTCAGGAAACATTAGGCTACTAATGATGTTTACAGAGCAGAACACTGGGTGTAGACATAGCCTCTCTCCTCTCTGCCACTTACTGACACGAGTGTGATACAGCAGCCACACCTGCAATGCCTCTAGGGGCAGGGTTGTTTTCAATTTTTGACAGGAAAAAAAATGTTGTTTATTTACTCTTTTGGTGATCATGTGGGAATTACTTTGCACTTACTTAGGTTTATTAGAAGTGTTTCTGAGAACTCTGGCACTTAAAAGAATCTTTTTTCTTTTTTGGAGTGTACATCCCTCATGTGGTCTATACTTTAATGATATATATTCTTTATATGTTTTAAGTACACATTAGTATTGTATCCGATGTAAAAATCTAGGAATAGAACTATCAATACATATCAATCAACAGTTCAATGTTTTAATCAGCCATTCAATTTCTTTGAGACTTATTGAGTACTTCGGTTCTTTCTGAATCAATTTAATTATCATATACCCATTGTCAAGGGATCATAATTTACGGTTAAAAAACTGACCACAATTGATGGAGCTGGGGTGACGGATAGAGGGATTTGGTTTATGATTTGTTTCCTTGCTACGAATGTTTGCAATTTTTCCTAACGTATTTTTAAGCTGCTAGAGTCTAAAACCACGACTCGCATATATTAATATATTTTTATTCTACCCACTTTTTCTTAAGAAAATTAAAGTGAATACATTGCCACTAACGTGAATGAATACAAGTTAAACCATATTTGTATTCGAAGGGAAATGAACGTGCTCTCGTTTTATCTTTGAAAACACTTCAAATGCTTTTCAGAACAAAGCGACTGTGAAGAAAAATACTAATTGCTCAAACACATAACATTTCAAAAGTCTAAAAAGCACCAGACTCACCTTCTTTAAAAGATCAAATCTTTAAATTCCTGTTTAAAACCTTAGCCTGCTCCCAGAGTACACAGTAACACTAACAGTCACCTCATGGCCTCAGTCCCCACGTAACACATCACGAGAGTTCAGGGCGCTGCGTCAGAGGTGGACTCTCAGGTTTGCCTTGTGCTCAGGATGCTAGCCAGATGCTGGCACACGTGCTGTGCTCAGGAAATAGAATGGCTGCACGATGCACTGCAGAGGCGACCGGTTCCCTCACTAACTTACGGGGAGGGTTAAGAGACAAAAGTCAAGGCCGTTTAAATTGGATATCTATTTGGCTGACCCTCTGCTCCAGACATTAAGTCCATCCTGAATGCAAGGAAGATGTTGGCCTCAGAAAGTCACAAGAAAAGCCATGTCTGGCTGCTGCTCACGGTGTGGCTTTCTCTGCCTCTGCAGGGACGCGTTTTTTCAGGATATGCTGGCTTACATTTGAGCACTTTGATGAACTCAAGGAAAGGATGGTGGGACTTCATGGTGGGATGCACTTGTACAAGAACACAAAAGAATGGGGATTTTTCTGTGAATTACTCTCTGTGGCCTGTCTTAATCTAAGGCATCTCCTTAAGGAACTCTCACCCTAACTTCCCAATTCCAACCTCCTGACTCGCTCTGCTTTTGACAATATGAGAGGACTCTGAGAGCTCACTTTAAACTATTTGTGTGATTTCCCCCTCCTGACCTAGCGTTGTGACTTGCAAGCCAAATGTCCTCCGGAGGCTCCTGTGTTTGAATGCGTAGTCCCCAGTTGGTGGCGCTGTGTGGGAGGGTTCTGATGCAACCTTTAGGACGGGCAAACCTCAAGGCTCTATAGGCTGACCTGGCTCCTTGTTCTTTGACTCCTGACCATTGATACAATGGGATAAACTGGGTCGTGCTCAGGCTGCCCCTCCTTTCCGGCCACGGTGAATCATATCTGTTTGGAACTGTAAGCTAGAGGAAACCCCTTCTTCTCTAAGTTTCTTGGATCAGGTATCTTGCAGCAGCAGCACGCAACAAAGACAGATATGTCAGATAAAACATGAGTGTGTGGACTAAGTAATAATGCTAAATAACAAACGGCCCCCCTCCCTGTTACTGCCAAAATAAATATATAATATATATTAATTATATAATAATGTGAATAAGTAATATGATTTGTAGAAGTATGAAAATGTTTAAGTTAAACTTAGGATTGGTATTTAGTGTTAACTCATCATTTAAGTTGTGTTTTCTGTGCAAGTCAAGAGAGTTTTCAGAATGAATCTCAATAACTACCAATACATGATGGCTTTCTGAATGCCACTTAGGATAGGTGGCGTACACACATAGGTCTAAGGTAGGCTCAGTGAATTTTTATGATCTGGTAGGTTCTTGCCCTTCTATATGGTAGAAGATGAATGAATTGTGCTTTCATATACCCAGAGCCAACTGAGAACGATTTTATGCTTGACTCTATTTAAGGCCCCATATCCACTTCTCTCCCTGTTACCACGATGACTCCACTTCTCATCTTCTACTGTGTGACTCTGACCATGTTTCCCCATCCTGCCAGAACACAAGGGTAGAAATCAGTTGGCCCTCCTCATGCAACAGAGCCAATAATCAATTCACGCCTACAGCTCAGCCTCCCTGTTACTGCCCAAATCAATTTACTGTTTGAGTCAAGGATCCCAAGTCCTCGGGAGAGTCCTGCACCAGACCCACATCATTCCACTTTCCTCGTCATCGAGATGTTTTACAGGGAAGGTGCATGTTATATTGCTGTGTACATGTGTTTAGGTAATTTAGACGAGCATGCTGTCCTGGAAAGATGGGCCGGTAGGTACCCGGCAGAGATCTCCTAATTCTGTTTCCTGTTGTGTTGAACATCTACTCCAATCATGTGCTTGTTAGCGGCCAACTGGATTCAGAAAACTAAGCATGCAGAGGAGAGGCTAGGGGAGCCCTTCCCAGGGACAGCTTGGGTGGCTGTTTCATCAAAGGAGGCCTGGCACCTGCCGGAGACTGGTTTGCTCCTTCTCCTGATGAATGAGTTGTATTAGCATTGCCTGAAACAGAGCAACAGTATGGGAATGATGTCTATAAAACCTGATATGTCATCCAAATGTGATTAACGTAGCCAAGGATTTCTGCCCTTGCTGCTGGGAAATAACTTGGAGCCACAGGCTGAGTTAATCGGAGCTAATCTTTTGTTCCCTTCTGCTGTGCGCTGTCAGCCGATTTTCCTTCCTTTCTGGAGATCGGTGTTCACGAGAGTCATAAATAACTAAGCCTCTTGTTTTTCCAATAGGAAGGTTTTTTTTTTTTTTTAAAGTGAGATTTGGAATATGGAATCTTCCAGGACAGAAGTTCACCTGGGGATGCAGAATGCTCAAAACTATTCACACTTTGTAATGAAATACACATTAGATAGATACCGGCCTTACAGGTGCCGAGGGACAAGCCAGGAATGACAAACACAAGCTTGTCCTCAAACCTTGTGAATGATGGAGACTTGTATTCAGCCATGCACGGGGACATCAGAATGACCTGGTTCAATGCTGTCCCTGCTGCTTTAGGTTATGCTGGGGACTAGAACTAGTCTCTACTGTTTATGCCTCAATGCCCCCTGGAGTGCCCGGGTAACAAAAAGTGACTGCTGGACAAGTGACGGTGTTGCTACCAGATACTTAACTCTCCAATGGGGAGGATGACGAAGACCAGGCTCCCAACTGGAAGAAGTGCTGAGAATTTATCTCACTTCAGTTAGTGTTCACTTCAAGGGTTAGTCCACTGGTCGGGTCTCTTCATAATTCACACTGCCTTATCCGTCCGCACTTAGGCTGAGATTTTTAAAATACCACGTATGAAGCAGGGCAGGGGGGAAAGGCGCTTGCCACCAAGCCTGACAATGGAGTTTGCCACCATGCCCCACATGGTGGGAGAGAAGAACTCTTGCAACCCGTCCTCTGATCTAGACATATATGCTATGGCACACACACACATGCACATGTGCACACACATACACATATGCACATGTGCACAGATACATACATAAGGACACACACACACATACACATATGCACATGTGCACAGATACATACATAAGGACACACACACACATACACATATGCACATGTGCACAGATACATACATAAGGACACACACACACATACACACATACACATATGCACAGATACATACATACGAACACACACACACACACACACACAGAGGCAGTAAGTGTTTTTATAAAATACTTTAAAAAGTAAAGCCACATAATTGCATTTGGGACAGCTGGTCTGCTGTTACTCTGAGAATCTGAATGTACGAGGATACGGTGAGTCAGAGGGAGACAAACAACCCAGAGTTTGGATACAGAATATGTTTCTATTTTAGACTTCCTAGGCCTTCAGACCCCGCTTTCTTTACCCGCCGTGATTTGAGACGTAAGGAGCAGAGAGAGGAACTGAACTCCCCTTGCAGGTTCTCTGTTATCACCCAGAATTAAAAGATGACTTCCGTGGAGCCAGGAGACGGAGGAGAGAGTCATGGTGTGTGTGCGTATGATTCGAGCCCATTGCGCGTATATCGAAATGTTATGCTGAGAATCACTATTTTGTACAACTAAAATATGTTAACAGAATGATGAATCATTTAGATATCTAAGTGTGTGCTTTCAACCAACCATATTATACAGTTTCCAGGCTTAGAGGTAGAGACAGGGCTGCTCTAGAAGCTTCCAACCAGCCATTCCCAAAAGAAGAGACCAGCACAGCAGCTACAGATGTGTCCTGGGTGGAAATCCTGCTGACGCGAGGATAAAACCTCGGGAAGCCCCACACCTGGGCGTCTCTCTGTGGGGAACACACAGGGAAGCAATTGCTGCTTACAACTTCATAGGAAGACAAAATGTCTTCATAACAGGGCCCTGCTGACAGCGCTGCCTTGCCCGTTAGAAGCCGTGGCCACTGTTCTTGCTTTGATGGGTGGGAAACAGCCTAAGGTCTTGTTTGTTCGCGTGTTTCATCATGAGGTCTCCTGCTTATGATGCCTTTATTCTGTAAATAAATCCGAGTGTGCACCAGTTATCTTTTGTTTTTTTAAACTTTCTAATTCACGGGGATTTCCAGAGAATGAAAAAGATATTTCTAAATCAAGAGTATTAAAATTTAAATCATTTCTCTTTGGGGGGTAATGTTTCTAAAATCACTAAGCTTTTTCTCCCCATTAATTTATTTATTAACTTTACACCCCAGTTGGAGCTCCCCATCACCTTCTAGTCCCCCCTTCACATGAATCCTCTCTCATCCCTCCCTCCCCTTCATCTCTGAGAAGGGTGAAGTACCCACTGGGTACCAACCCACCTTGGCACCTCACATCACCTCACATCACCACAAGACTAGGTACATCCTCTCCCAGTGAGACCAGACAAGACAGCCCAGTTATGGACAGGATCCACAGGCAGGCAACAGAGTCAGGGTAAGCCCCAGCTCCAGTTATTGGGAGACCCACACGTAGACAGAACTGCAGGTCTGCTGTGTATGTGTGGGCAGGGGGTGAGGGGTAGGTCCGGCTTTGGTTGGTGGTTCAGTCTCTAGGAGCCCCCATGGGTGCAGGTTAGTTGACTCTGTTGGTCTTGTGGAGTCCCTATCCCCTTCAGAGTTCCTCAATCCATCCTCCAACTCTTCCACAAGACTTCCAGAGGTCTGTCTAATGTTTGGCTGTGGGTCTCTATGTTTTGGTCAACTGCTAGGTGGAGCCTCTCAGAGGACAGTTAAGCTGGGCTCCTGTCTGCAAGCATAACAGAGCATCATTGATAGTGTCAGGGGTTGGTTCTTACCCATGGGGTGGATCTCAAGTTGGGTCAGCTGTTGATTAGCCATTCCCTCAGTCTCTATGACATCTTTGTCCCCACACTTCTGGTAGGCAGGACAAATTTTGGGTGGAAGGTTTTATGAGTGTCCTTATCCCTTCACTGGTAGTCCTTCCTGCCTGGCTACGTCCCCCACTGCTAGGACCCTAAGCTTTTTTTTTTTTTTTTTTTTTTTTTAAGAGTTCTAGAAAAGGTTTGATAAACTGCTTGAGATTTTGAAATTTAAGCCACACTTCCTGGCGAAATTGGTTCTGATCATGACGCTAACTCGGCATCTAAAAGAAAGATTAAAGATAGTTAAATCACCTCAGAAAATTTTCTACATTCCAGAAGAGGTGTTTTATTGAAATCTGCTAAAACAATTTCCCCTCAAGCTTAGACATCCTATCTCTTTTGGTAAACAACCAATAAAGTCACTGGTCTGCACTGGAGAACCTTTGTATAAAATAAATAAATAAATACATACATACATACAACACAGAAAAACAAAAGACAAAAACCCAGTCTTTCACTTACTCCCCATGGCGGCCAAAACAGCCGTGGGTCTTGATTCCTTCCTCACCCATGAATGCTGGGAGCAGAGCAAAGACCGCAGTTTACTAGGGGTTACTGGCAGGTGAACTCTGCAACAGAGCATTGAGCTTGGTTTCCTTAAAAGCCAAAGCCTTCGCTTTCCTCCACATTCTTCCACCTCCACCTAGATTCAGTATGACACAGCATTGAGGAAGCCAGACCGCCTTCTGCTCAAGACTCCTCAGTGTCTATGAGAGGAAAGTGAATTTAGAGTGCCTCACCTTCAAATAAACATGAAGGCATTGCAAATAAACATGAAGGCATTGGAGTCTATCCAGAGAAGACCAAAAAAACAGCTGAAGAAGCCCCAGGGGATTTGGTTTAAGAACGGGAAGATTTAGAGAGGGACAGGAAAGACATTCTAGCTTCTGCTGGGTGTTAAAGCCATGAATTAGTGATGTCGAGAAGCCTGCAAGAATCAGTCATCCCTAAGATGGGGCTGGGCGGTGTCCCGAGATCCTTTCCATCCTACAATTCTAGGAATCCACCCTGCCATCACTAATGTAGCAAAGAGAGACCCAAATTCTCAGAACGCCTCAGTAACGGGAAACAGACATGACTGCCTGACTCCACGATGAGGAAAGGAAACCCAGAGAGGCGACCCACAGGAAGTGACATCACCGAGACGGAAGACTGCCTACTGGGCGTAAAGCGCCCATCTATCCCTAGGCCAGGGGAGATGCACTGTGGGTACTGACTGACTCCTGATTGGTGGGTTGGTGTGATCAGAGGGAGAGGCTGTCCAGTGTGCTGGGACCACCTACCTGTGGCAGTCTGAGTCCAACTCTTCTCTATAGAAAAGCTACTGGGAGTACCCGGTCCACACTAAAGGCAAGGTTCTCCTAGAACTTCTGCTATTGTTAAAGAGTTGTTCAGTTTTTAATTGCTTCTTTAAAAAAATCAGATGTACAATGTATAAAATGGAAAACGTGAAGATAAACAATATTATGCCCACTAACAAAATCCATATATGTATATATATTCTTTTTAAAAAATATTTTTAAAGATTTTGTGTGAGGGCTGGAGTGATGGCTCAGCAGTTAAGAGCACTGACTGCTCTTCCAGAGGTCCTGAGTTCAATTCCCAGCAACCACTTGGTGGCTCACAACCATCTGTAATGGAATTCAATGCCCTCTTCTGGTGTGTCTGAAGACAGTGTACTCACATACATAAAATAATAAATAAATCTTTTAAAAAAAATCTGTGTGATTTTGGGGAGCGTCAGGGGAAGTGGGTACCACACGTGTGTGGGGTGGAAGGTGCCACATGTGTGTGTGTCCTGCAGAGGCCAGGAGAGGCTGTCAGATCCCTTGGAGTTGGGGTTACAGGCAGCTGTGAGCTCCTTCATGTGGATGTTTATATGATTCATATAAACATATTCATATATACACATGTATATATGAATCATAGTCACAATGACGATGGCATACCTTGTGTCGCAGACACTGCTAAGGACTTTTGTATGACACTTCCTCCTGCTCCAATGCTGTAAAGTACCTTTAAGGAGTCAGATATTTCCTTCCTTTTCCTTTAAGAATCTTAAAACATGGTGTCTTAGTCAGGGTTTACATTCCTGCACAAACATAATGACCAAGAAGCAAGTTGGGGAGGAACGGGTTTATTCAGCTTACACTTCCACATTGCTGTTCATCCCCAAAGGAAGTCAGGACTGGAACTCAAGCAGGTCAGGAAGCAGGAGCTGATGCAGAGGCCATGGAGGGATGTTCCTTACTGGCTTGCTTCCCCTGGCTTGCTCAGCTTGCTTTCTTATAGAACCTGAGGCTATAAGAAGCCCAGGGACAGCACCACCCACAAGGGGCTGGGCCTCCCACCTTGATCACTAGTTGAGAAAATGCCTTACAGCTGGGTGGAGTCATTTCCTCAACTGAGGCTCCTTTCTCTGTGATAACTCCAGCTTGTGTCACGTTGGCACACAAAACCAGCCAGTACACATGGAATGATACTTAACACCTAAATTACACTGAGTACAGCCTCAGAGGTAGGATAGCATTGTCCTCTAAGGACAAATAACGAAGACTGACTCCAGTGATCTGCCTCTAGTTGTGCTGATCTGAAGCTCTGATAATGGAGGCCAAAGAAGGCTCAAGGCAGGATGAACAATGGCATCATGGGACAAGAAAGAGCATGTCTCAGCCACTCAGTATCTACTGACCTGCAGGAAGAACTTCCTGGGGCAGCTTAAGACCAACATGTCTGAAAATAAAAGTTTCTCATAGCTGCAAATTTTTAACAATTTTGTTTAAAATATACTGTAATGTTGAACAACAATCAACAAAAAATTTAGAAGTCATATGCATGTTTCCATCTTCATGATTTCTCTTAACTGGTATATTTTTCAATTTTCCAGAAGCTATATTCCGCTACTACCAATTATCTTTTCATTCATCCCTGACCCTGAAACACAGAGAGATAATCCATGATTTAAAAGTCTTTCAAGGCCATTGAGTTTTAAAATACTTTCGATCAGAAACTGTAGCAACAGGTTTTATTTAAAAGGTTTACTGTTACAAGATATAGTTCATATTTTTTTGCTTTTCATTTTGCTTTTCATTCTGTCTTAGGATTTACTGCTGTGAAAAGACGCCATAACCAAGGCAACTCTTATAAAGGACAACCTTTAATTGGAGCTGGCTTACAGTTTCAGAGGCTCAGTCCATTATCATCAAGACAGGAGGATGGCAGCATGCAGGCAGATGTGGGGCTGGAGAACCTGAGAGTCCCGCCTTTTGTTCCAAAGGCAGAAGACTGGCTTCGAGGCAGCTAGGATGAGGGTATTAAAGCCCACACACACAGTGACACACCTACTCCAACAAGGCCACACCTCCTAATAGTGCTGCTCCCTGGGCCAAGCATTTACAACCCATCACCATCCCATTTCCAACTTATTTGTAAGACAAAAACCAAGACACTTCCTAGACACCGTTCCCTCCATAAAAATAGCTACATTGTTTGTCAGGAATGGGATTTGAGCAGATGGGATGTCCTAAACGCTAATGTGCTCTCTTACCAGAGTCTGTTTTCCATGCACTGTGTTTTATGATTAGCTTGCAAACACTTGTAGCTGGTCACATGCTGCATGAACAACGGCAGAATAACACTGAGGTCCTGGGAGATGACACCCCTGTGCTAGAACAGCTAGAACGGCCAAGGTGGTACTGTGAATGAGTGGATCCATGCGAGATCCAATGACTTGAGGAGCACTGAGGGAAAAGGCGCGGACTGTTTCTATTGTGAGCCAAGCAAAGAGATCCCCAAGTCTTCCTAGATCCCATGAACGGTGGTGTGACCCAAAAGGACATGCATGGTATGTACTCACTAATAAGTGGATACTAGCCAAATAAAAGTGCAGAATACCCAGGATACAATCCACAGAACTCAAGGTTAGCAAGCTGAAGGGCCCAAGTGAGGATGCTTCAATCCTACTTGGGAGGGAGAAGAAAGCCATCGTGGGGGGCAGAGGGAGGGAGGAACTGGGTGAGAGAGAGGAGGGGGAAAGAAGCACATGACCAGGTATTTGGGGGGGGGCAGGAAAGAAGCCCTGAGGGCCAGCAGAATGAATAGAAATATGCAACTTTCGGGGTGGGAAGTGGGGCGGGGGCATCTAGAATGTACTAGATGAGAGATTCTCAGGACTCAGAGGGAGGGACCTTAGATGAAATGCCCAACAGTGGGGAGAGGGAACTTGTAGAGCCCACCTCCAGTAGAAAAACAGGACATTAAGTGGAGGGATGGGCTTGCCATCCCACAGTCAAAAAACTCTGTCCCAGAATTGTTTCTGTCTAAAAGAACTGCAGGGACAAAAATGGAGAAGAGACTAAGGGAAAGGAGGTCCAGTGATGGCTCAACTTGGGATCCAGCTCAAGGGGAGGCTCCAAGGCCTGATACTACTGATGTTATGGTGTGCTTACAGACAGGAGCCTAGCATGGCTGTCCCCTGTGACAGACCCAACAAACAGCTGACTGAGAGTCGCAGATACTTACACCCAATCAATAAACTGAAGTCGGAGACCCCTGTGGTTGAATTAGGGAAAGGGTAGAAGGAGCTGAGGAGGACAGCGACCCTATAAGAAGACCAGCAGTTGCAACAAAACCGGACCCCTGAGATTTCCCAGGAAGCACACACCAGCCGATAGGAGGCCCCCGACACACATACAGCAGAGGACTGCCTGGTCTGGCCTCAGTAGGAAAGATCCACCTAACCCTGGAGAGATTTGAGGCCCCAAGAACAAGAGTCATAGATAGAAAACGACAGAATAGCACAGAAGGAAGTTACAATACTCAAAGAAGTATGAAGACACCTGTGTTCGGGTATTGGGAGACTGACTACCATGCCGGTGCCATGCCTGGGTGGGTAGGTCTGAGCTGTGTAAGACAGCACAACAGGAGCCTGGGAATGGCTCCTTTATCTCTGCTTCAGCTCCTGCGGCGCCTTCCTCTGACGTCAGACTGTAACCTGTATTTAAAGGAACCACTGCCCCAAAGATGACAATACAACTGAATCGTAATCCGCACCGAAACCCCAACGGCCATTTCGCAGAGATGAAAAGCAAGAGACATGAGGGTCAGACTCGCAGTCATCAATTGCGAATGTTACAAGGAAAAGAAAAACCCAAAGCGCCAAGTTACCAAACCAGTGTGGTGCGGATAAAGATCTGCATATGCGTCAATGTATGTAATAGGACTGAAAGCCCTAATTGGTCGGCAAATTTCAATAAAAGTGACTGACCGGACCTCTCGATGGAAAATGCGGACTTTTCCAGCACAACACTAGCACAACTGGATATCTACCTTAAAGGACGGAAGTAGCTCGTTCCTTGTTGCGTGAAATAAGAATCCCATGCTACTGCCATACCTTTCTCTTTAGAACCCATTGAGTCGCCGCGTGAAGGAAAACACCCACACCCTCTGGTACTGGACCCCAATGGATCTGCCACCTGAACCGGGGACCTAACCCACCTACATTTTGACCCATTATCTTTCCAGTCCAAAAGCAAGTTTCTTTCTCCTGCCTCCCCGCTTCCGCTCTCTGACCCGGAAGTTCTACCTACTCCTCACCCAGTGATTGGTTCCTAGATATCTTTATTCATTAGGGGAGGGGTTACATGAAGTCACCTGAGTGGGTGATTTGTTCTTCTTTCGGGGGAAGGGGAATTAGCATCAAAATACAAACACCACCAAGGCCATCCACAACACTTCCCCCTTTTTGTCCAATTAAAAGGATTTTTTTCCCTCAGATATAAATTGAGCGCAACAATTACCATTTTGTAATTTATAAAGTACAAAACACCAGTCCACCATTTTTGTCAATTAAATAGAACACTGTTATCTATCCGGATTTAGGAAAGGCTTATAAACCCATATGATATGTACTGATTAGCTTGTATACTATCTGAAAACTACTATTCTCTTAGTGCTAAATAGCCTGGGTTGGCTGGCTATGAAACTAACTACTCTTTCAACCCCATCAGAAATCTGAGAACAACCATTATTATATGAAAATATAGGAAGCCTAACACAGCTTCCAGAACTGAGACACATCGTAGAGACAGCTGCCTACCTGTACAGCCCCAGTATGTCAGGAAGGTGGAGCCTCAGTCTTCTGGTCCAGGATCATCTAACAGACCTTTGAAACAGGAAATATTAAGGACTGACCTGGGGTTGGGAATTTAGCTCAGTGGTAGGCGCTTGCCTAGGAAGCGCAAGGCCCTGGGTTCGGTCCCCAGCTCCGAAAAAAAGAACCAAAAAAAAAAAAAAAAAAAAAAAAAAAGGACTGACCTATTCTATCTCAGCAGAACAAAGCCATCCTAATCTGTAATTTGTGTTCTCTCAAGAACAGTACAGGCCTGTATAAGAAATAGGCAATTTCTGCCCAGTGGCCACCTAGCCACCATGTACAACCTCACCTGGAGGCAGAGATGTTCAGCTGCTTCCTTCTTTGAATCCACAAACGGGGAGCTGTAAAGAGCAGATATATCTCAAATGCTAATGAATAAATAATGAATAAATAGCACAAAATGTCACATTCTGTGGATTTCTGACATTTTTGGAAACTATGTGAAGCAATCTGGACTATTGTTCGTTAACTACTCTCAGCCATTTATAAATAAAATATCTTGCAAGCGCCCTAGCAATTAACTCAGAACTAAGAACTTGCTATCTGCCCCCTAACTGAAAGGCTCAATCATCTCAGATCAGTTATAGAAGGACTGGGTCCAAGCCCTGTATTCTTAAATGCGTTGTAAAGGCACAGTGCCTATATGACAGTAAGAATGTTAATCCCAATTTTATATCCATAAGAAATTTATACCAATGAAAACCTTAAATTTGTATCAAAATAAATTCTGTACCAAAGTAAGAAATTATGACTTTAACTCAGTAGCTACTATAAAGAGTTCTACCCAAGTGAGATTATGGCTGCACAATCAATTCTAGCTATGTCCTCCCTGTTCAAATCATGACCATTTCTAAATTCCCCAGAAAGACGACTTAGAATAACCACCTCCAGAACCCCAAGTCCAGGGAACCCCGGGCGACAACTCTTCATAACTACTTCCAACTGAATACGGGTGTTGAGATATCTCTGAAGGGAGAAGGGTAGGGAAAGTGGGGGAGTTGGTTGGCCTTAAGAAGGCCACCCAATGATTGCTGTAGTCCCTGATGTCTGTCCTGACTAGATCTGGTTGAAAGTCCCTGAGGTCAGGAGTTCAAGCAGGATGGTCCAGCATGACGGACGATGAAACTCACCAAAGCTGTGCATTCTGTAATATGCAAATCTCAAACAAAATTTTAGTATCATCAAGATGTCTGTATAGATCGTATTAGCCTGTGTATGGTGCTCAGACTAGTTAGGAAGAAATCCTGTTCCAATTGTAAGCCTTCATCCGTGCCACGGTGAGGTATGGCGCAAAGAATATTTTTTGTTTGATTCACCTGAATTTATATTCAGGCTGTCTGCCACTATCAAATATGATCCATATAGCTCTGGAAGGTGTCCAGAGTCTAATCACCTTTTCTAAAAATGCAAAGACGAAACCTTTTTCCCAAATCGGCCTATCCTTCTAGTCGACAACTGGGAAAGCTTGTTTCTCGCCTTCTCTTCATTTTGATAATAAAAACAATTCAAAACAAATGAAGTAAATGAAACAATACTGTATGCACCTATTTTTAGGCCTCTTCTAATTTGTCATGCCGGGATATTAACCCAAAATCCCCGTGGAGCCCACATTCAAAGAATATGAGTTATCTTACAGGACTTCAAAGCTTCCCTAAAACAATTGTTTCCATACAATCTCTCTTCCATCCTAAAAAACCACTTGCTTATTGTATAAACCTGTTCTCAGGCCTTTTTCCTCATTTGTCATGTCAGGATAATTAATCCAAAATTCCTGTGGAGCCCACGTTCAAGGAATAGGAGTTATCCTGCAGACTTTAATATGCCATCTTTAAAGTAAACGTCCACTAATACCTGCCTATAGGAAGTAGGCAGCTTTTATCTATGATGCTCTCTGCTTGGGGCCATTGCATTTTTCCCTATACTAGTTATGAACTGCTGGTGGAATTTCCCCCGGTGACTTGGGCAAAATCTGTATTCTCTTCTTCTAACTATAAAACAATTTAATCACACTTCTATTAATACGTGCTAATAAGAAGCAGGCAGATTTTCAAACCAGGATTTTAACCCAAAATTCTCGCGGAGCCCATGTTAGAAAGACTATGAGCTTCCTGTAAGACTGATTAGAGCATGATGTCTTTATACCATCTTTAAAGCAAATAATCTGAACTTTAAAATTCTGTCCTATGATTACCTGCTTGTAGGAAACAAACAGCTTTTAATCGCTGGCTCTCTGCCTCAGAGCAGCCATCTTGTCTCTTCTCACAGCAAGGGACCTCAGAGCCTGTGAGCTGAGTTTGCCCCCGTTGTTCCTTTGTTTAAGGTTCCCACTCTTGAACCACCACATGATTCCACTTCCTGAGAAACCACCTCTCCCCTCCCCTTGCTAAGAAGTAAACCTCTAACTCTGGGGCTCAGAATCTCAAATTTCTAGTGGATTCTTGTCTGCCATGTTGGAAGTCGTCTGTTGCGTGAAATAATAAAAGAATCCCATGCTACTGCCATACCTTCCTCTCAAACCCAGTTGAGTCGCAGTGAAGGAAAACACCACACAAACTTAGTTTAGAATCTTTAGAATCAACAGGTAACACAATCGCTGGGCGCAGCAACTGGCATCCTCATTTGTAAGCATTCTAAGATATAAATCCTCTGGTAGCGGATCCCAGTGGATCTGCCGTCTGAACTGGGGGCCTAACCTACCTCCATTTTGACTCACCGTCTTTCCAGTCTAAAAGCAAGTTTCTTTCTCCTGCCTCCCCTCTTCCTCTCTCCAACCAGGAAGTCCCGCCTACTCCTTGCCCAGTGATTGGTTCCTAAATATCTTTATTCACTAGGGGAAGGATCACATGAAGTCACTTGAGTGTGCGATTCAATCCTTGTCCCAGGCAGCCCCTCTTTGGGAAGCTGAATTAGCTTCAAAATACAAACAGCACCAGGGCTATCCACAACAGTTCCTCACAAAATCTAAGGGAAGAAGGAAGGTGTTGCTCACCGGTGAGGCACTTCCTGGTATGTGCGTGGCTCTGAGTTCAGTCCTTAGCACCCCTGCACCCCCTGCAAACTAAATTATTGTAGATCAAAACAACAACAACCAAAAAAAAAAAAAAAAAAAAAAAGCCCTCAAAACAACAATAAAAAATATAGATCAGGGGTTGGGGATTTAGCAACAAAAAAAAAAATTAAATTAAAACAAAAAAAAAAAAAAAAAAAAAAAAAAAAAAAAAAAAAAAAAAAAAAAAAAAAATATAGATCAAAACCCAAACATCAGTGTTGAAACCACCAACTCATAAAATTCTTAAAAGAAAACATATGGATAAAATCTTTACTACATTAGACTTGACAACAAATTCTTAGACACAACTCAAAAGAACAAAAGAAAAAAGCACGTCAAGAAAAATGAGGTAAATTGGATTTCAGTAAAGTTTAAAACTTTTACGTGTCTAACGTCCCTATCGAGAAAACAAAACACGACACAGAATGAAGAAAATGTCTAAAGATAAAGGTAGTCTGGTGTGCAAACTGTGGGAAGGTATTTCACAAACCAACAATGACAAGCGACCCAACTAAAAAATCCGGCGAACAATTTGGACATTTCTGCAGAAGAAATATATAAAAAGTCCAATTAGCATATGAAAAGATACAACAGAATGATTAATTACAAAGATGCAAATCATACTATCACCTGTTCATATCCCCTAGAATGACTTTCATGCTTTTAAAACAGACTATAATAATAACAGGCTAAATAAACAGTCAGGGATGTAGACAAAACCCTGAGGTCCTGCTGGCCGAATGAGGGTGATAGTAGCCGCATAGAAAAGAGGCTGTGTGTCCAAAACAGTCAGACGTAGATCTCCACTGGAAGCAGTAATCCCTTCCTTAAGTATCAGCCCAGTAGAATCGAAGGCTGGAATTTAAACAGAAGTTGGTGTGTTCAAATGTTCTCTAAGTAAGCGGATTAACAGATTTTTGAGCCATCAATAAATTAGAATGTTACTCAGCTATCATGAATGAGTGACGTTCTAGAGGAACATTATGCTCAGTGTAAGAAACCAGATCCACAACGTCACACACAGTATGAGCCACTTATAGGAGATGCTCAGAGTAGGCAAATTATAGACATAAAAAGATTAGTGCTTGCCAGGATCTGAGAGATAGAGAAACAGGGGACTGAAGGCTTTAGGGTACAAATTTCCTTCTGTGGAGACTGAAAGTCTTAGGACTACACAGTGATATTGCTTGCACTGGTGATTGTACTAAGTATCAGTCAGTTGTACACTATATGGTGGCTATTTTGTTATGAGCATTTGCCTCAATTATATGTATTCATCTTAAGTTAAAAAGTGAGAATTATAAGCAGGAGAGGGTGAAAAGGCAAAGGAAGCAGGAGAAAAAGTGGAGGGAGAGGAAGAGGAAGAGGAAGAAAATGATAAAAAGAAGCCCAGAGCTGCAGCACAGGACTTTAATTGGGAATATCTAGTGTAAGTGGACTTTATGAAGAAAGAGTACGAAAGCTGTGCTGTCCCGTGCAGCTGGCCCCAGGATAAGCTACTTTGGAGGACAGTCTGTCAACAACTGAAAAAAAAAATCACATAGACATCACTCAAAGCTGCAGTCTGGATGTATGTCACTGGGGATCATCATGTATGTGCCCACTGAGTCATGCGCACAGCTCTGGGCTGTTATGCTAAAAGGATGGGGAGAAATGGGTGAAGAGGAGGTAATGCTATGTTGCCTTACTGGCTTTTCCTGTTACTGTGATAAAATATGGCGACAAAAGCAAAAGGGGGCGTTGCCCACAACTCAAGGGGGCAGCTCATCATGACGGGGCAATCATGCGTTCCTTCTCCCAGCTGCTTGTTCTTATAGAACCCTGACATCTTGGCCATTCGTTCTCTTGGCGTTTTGCTCTTGGTGGTCTATTCTCTCTCGGTCCTCTCTGTCTTCTCTTCTTTTCCTCACCCCCACCCCATGCGCCACCTTCTCGTGGCCTCGGTCAGTCTGCTGCTATATCCGGTGTACTGCTTTCTCTCCCTGCTCTAGATTCTTCCAGATGCCTCTAGTTGTACTCCCTCTAGTATCTACAGTAAAAACCTCCTCAAACATGCCTTGGAAATGTCACGTCCTTATTTATTCACAGTCACCACGTAGTTTGGTCTCCTGAACAAAATGAAAACTTCATAGAGGCTTTTAGTGCATGTGACACTTGCTTTAAATTCCTGTTTTTGCCTGTTGTTTGAGCTTATGCGGTATTTGTGATTTGTCTTTTTTTTAAATTTTATTTATTATTATGTATAAGTACACTGTAGCTGTCTTCAGACACACCAGAGGAGGGCATCAGATCTCATTACAAACGGTTGTGAACCACCATGTGGTTGCTGGGATTTGAACTCAGGACCTCTGGAAGAGCAGTCAGTGCTCTTAACCGCTGAGCCACCTCCCCAGCCCAAGTGACTTGTCTTTTATGATGATCTACGTCCTCTATCCTTTTTTCTCCTTTAACCTATTTACCCACGAATAAACATTGCCCCCTTTCTGTCCAGTACACCGGTATATCCCACACCCTTCTGGGGATTTATCTGATCTGTGGCCCGGTGAGAAGGCAGACAGTTGCTTCCCTTGCAGGTGCTCAGCTCCATCACTCTCCACCAAGGGCACCACCCAGGGTCTGGGACGAAGGCTGGTTACTGGGAACCTTTACCAACTTAGAGCCTCGCGAGCTCCGCACCCTGCTGGCGCCCGCTGGCTGCCCGCCTGCCTCGGAGCGCGCGCCCGAGCCCGTCCCCGCCGCAGGGAGCGGCTCCGATCCGCTGTGCCGGTCTCGGGCGGGCGCGAGAGGACGCATCCGGAATCCCCGCGCGTGCGGGCGGGTAGCGAGGCGAGCGTGTTTCGGTCCGTGGGTTTCGGGCTACTAGAGCCGCCCGCCCCCGCGCACTGGGCCGGAAAGTTCTGCGTGCTCCATCGGGAGCGGCGTGAGGGCCGGGAAGGTAAGCGGAGACCTGCGCGCGGGAGTGGCAGCCCTGCAACTTCGCGGGGCTGCGGGCACCGGAGACCCGGGAGAGACTCAGACCCCCTGTGCGCGTCCCCTCTGCGCGCACCCTGAAACCCGTGCGCGCCGCGTGGCTCGCAGCTCCCGCTTGGGATCCCCGGAGTGCGAGCGGTCCTCCCCCTTCCTTACGAAGCTGCCAGACCAGTGCTCTAGAACCTTCCCGGCGCCCTAGATACCTGGTGACCCAAGGAAAATATTTCGAGAGGAAAAGCCGATCCTGGGGCCCTGGCGGGTGTGGGTCTCACCTCGGGCGATTCGTGCCCCATAGCACTTACCTTTCCTGGGACTAAGAAAGGACCCCAGTAGGGTCCCTGCAGTCAGGGCGTGGGGCAGCTGCTGGAGTCAGAGGGCAGCTTGGCTCTGACCTGCTCTCTATACTTGGGGAGTCCCTTGCCAGAGAAAGAACAAAATTTATAAATCCCAAATGTCATCATCAAGGTCCGCTACAGCAGCTTAGTTTTGAGAGTCTGTATTGTAGGAAAAGATCAAAGACACTGTATCAAAATGCAGTACAAGAATGGCGGGGGGTGGGGTGGGGGCAGTTAAGCAGGTAACATCTGGAAAAAGTAAAAAAAAATGTTAGTAAGTACTAAAAGGATAAGATTTAATAAATTAATGGAAAGTAGATTTAGAAACCCACATTTAAAAGAAGAATCAAGAATAACAAAATTACCCACCTTACTAATGTTTACTCTGTGTACTGAGTTACTTTGAATTTGCACGCTTGCAAAGTGCAATTAAACTTTAGTGACAACCTTGGAAAGGTATTATTGGCGCCTGTTGGTGTTGCGTTTGGTGACTATTTTGTTACCCTGCTCATGTTTTCATTTTAAAATCTAGATTTAATTAATTTATTTATTTCGCGCTAGTACAGTAACTAGGTGTTGTCCTTCATGGAGGAAAACAACATTAAAACAGAGTTACACAAACAAACAAACAAAAAACGGATCTCAGTTTCCCCGTTTGCAAAATGGGATTAGTTGGTTCCAGTTCCCAAATAACCTGAGGTTCTTCTGTCCTGAAAAATCTGTGTGGTCTTCAAGAGTTTGAGGTACTAAGCCAAACTGAAATCTACATTAAAGTATTTTCTCTTGTCAAAACTTTATAGCTAAATGGGAGGCATTCTATAGTTAAACTTATTAATCCAATTAGTCTTTCACAGTAGCTGAATCATTGTGTAGCCTGTGCTTGAGAATTGTTTCACTCTGTGCTGTTGAATACAAAGACTTCACCGGAAGCCAGGATCCTAGAGTACAACCTTCAAGGCTCACACGTGGGCACCTCAGCACCTCTGCCTGCTCCTTCTGACCTGGAGAATCCGGAAGCATTCGTTACGGTGCACACCAAAGCAGGAGACTTCAAAACTGCTTTGGGAAATGTCTATGATGGATATGCAAACTGCAAATTGAGATTTATTTTTTGTAATTATACCATTCAGCTAGGGTTATGAGTGATAGAGTTTTTTTTTTTTTTTTTTTAAATTTAGCTGTGGAATGGAGGAACATATTGAATTACTAATAACATTTTTTAAAGGGAAGGGGAAACTCCCTTTCTCTAAGTATAGAAATTGTGTTAAATGTGTTAATGTAAAAGTTATTATTGGTGTTAACCAAAATAAATAGCTAGAGGTTGATGGGTTAAATCGCCTACAGTATAACCATGGGGAGTCCGCCAGCCCAGAGAATCCAAGGTGAATTCACAGTGGCCTACAGTGACTTGATACTTTGTGTTCTTTAACAGAAATAACTCCCAGGGGCTGTCACACGGAGACTGGCCAGGATAGGACTATAAGGGAAGGGGTGTGGAGTATTGTCAGGAGAATGAGTGCCTGCCTGAACTTATCAGGGGTGGGGGGTGGGGGAGGTGGGGGGTGGGGGGGCGAGGGAGTCTCTGGGATCTGAGAGCAGACCTCCACACACAAGCAGTTCTCAGAAGGGTTAATTCTGTCAGGTTGGCTGAATAAGAAAGTGCAGGAAAAGCCAACCCCCCCGAATGTGCCTGTGACGTCACTCCCAAGCCAGCTGGGTCTGAGAGCTCTGACTGAAGGAATAGATGCGTTCATTCCTGGTGACGTTATTGGGAGGTGGTAAATGGAAGGAGATTGGCCGACCGGGACTATGTCACCTCACCTGTGGTGTGTCATTGTGGCTGCATCTTGTCTGGTCTTTTCTTGGATTCCCCCTGTATCCTTGACTCCAGGACACAATTTGTCATACCACGCCCATTGTAACGGTCCAGCACCTCTGAGACCTCTTTCCAGCTGTTCTCTTAGCTAATTTTGTGGTCACAGAGACCTAGAAGGGACTCAGATAGTCCTGAAAGTTGAGGTACTTGTAGTCTTGAGCATTCCAGACAAGGGAGGAATCTATAAGAATCTTAGGTGGAGGGACTGTTGCTCTTTGAGGAGGTTGGTGTTTGTGAAGTCTGATACACTCAGAGCAGGGGCATGGCTCCTCTGGAGGGCTGTCTTCCTCAGGTGTTTGTCTGCAGATGAATGTGGACAAAATAGTTTTTGTGATGGTTTGTGTGTGCTTGGCCCAGGGAGTGGCACTATTTGGAGGTGTGGCCCTGTTGGAGTGGGTGTGTCACTGTGGGTGTGGGTATTAAGACCCTCACCCTAGCTGCTTGGAAGCCAGTCTTCCATTAGCAGCCTTCAGATGAAGATGTAGAACTCTCAGCTCCTCCTGCCCCGTGCCTGCCTGGATGCTGCCATGCTCCTGCCTTGATGATAGTGGACTGAGCCTCTGAACCTGTAAGCCGGTCCCAATTAAATGTTGTCCTTAATAAGACTTGCCTTGGTCATGGTGTCTGTTCACAGCAGTAAAACCTAAGACAGTTTTGCTTTTAACTTCAAAACTTTGCTGTGAAAAACCTTGATATTGGTTGAATCTGGATAATGGCTATGTGGGGTACTGGGTTTGTTATCTCCTCTTTTGTTTTCTTTTCCTTCCCCCTGCCAGTGCTGGGAACCAAACCCAGGGCCTTCCACATCTTAGGCAAGCACTCTGCCACCTCACCTCCTATTTTGTCTGTTTGCCAGGTGCTGGAGAGTTAACTGGCTCAGTCAGTTAAGGTCCTGACATGTGAGTATGAAGACCTTAGGTCAGGTCCCCAGCCTGTGACAGGCACATGTGTAACCCCAATGCTGGGCACTAGTGGGGATAGGTGGGTCCCCGAGCTCACCAGCCAACCACTGTGGCCATTAGTGAGCTCCAGATTCAGCGTCTGGTCATGTTTTAAAAACTAAAAGAGAACAATGGAGCAATGCAACTAACATAGGACTCTAATCTCTATACGCACACACATGTGTGTGTACAAACATGGACATACATACTTTAACCACACACACACAAAATTTAAAAATTATTCACCAGAAAAAAAAGTGAATTTGGAAAAATGAGGCACTTGCTAACTTGAGGCATTTCATTTCAAATTTACAGGGATTTAAAAGCCATTTCGAGCATTCGCGCATAGGTTAACATTCCTTATATATGGGGAATCTAGAAGCCGGGAAGATGTCAGAATAAAAGCCTGTGTCGACTTAACGCTGGAAAGATCCAACGATCCAACGAAAACACGATAGTGTTGACTCTTTAAGTTCTGATTGTTGTGTAAATGCATTACTATCTTTGCGATTAAAATATTTCATATTTATATTTTACCTGTGTATGGACATGTTGAGGTTTGATCTGTTGCCGTGTACTGTAAAGCTAAATTTTATACCCAAAGGTCTAGACCTATGAGTGACTTCTCATGTTTACAAGCTTTTGTTGTGCAAACCTTGTTCCTTGATTTAAAGCTATTGGTTAAATACAATTAGGTACAGCCAGTTACCGGAGGGATTAGAGGTAGGTGGCTTTGGAGTGACCTGGTTGGAGGAAAGAGAGGAGAGAAGGAAGAGGAAGGAGGAGAGAGAGGAGGAGATCTCCAAAGGGGAGATGGACCATGAGCATGTGGCCAGGAGAAACTTTGAACTTCGGACTTTTAAACATTGTTGAGGCCGGGATGGACTATGGGGACTGTTGAAGTTGGACTAAGTGCATTTTGCATTACGTTATGGCTAAAAGCCTATTGAAAAGTGGTGGTATGAATAGGCTTGGCCTCCATAGTTTCATATGTTTGGCTGCTTGCCCCATGGGGAGTGACACTATTAGGAGGTGTGGCCTTGTGGGAGGAAGTGTGTCACTGTGGGGGTAGGCCTCGAGGTTTTTATGCTCAAGCTCCATCGAGTGTGGCATTTCAGTCTCCCGCTGCCTTTGGATGAAGATGTTGGCTCCCCCAAAATAGAGTCTGCCTACAGGATGCCATGGTACTGTGATGATAATGGTCCGGACCTCTGAAACTGTAAGCCAGTCCCGATTAAATGTTTTCCTTTATAAAAGAAAGGAGAAAAAGAACACAAAGTGAAGCCCCCGTGTTGTAGAAAGGAAAAGCAAAGGTGTCCCATCATACAGGTGTCTGCGTCTTTATCACGAAGCAAAAGTTATCCGGCGATCTTTGCATATTTATACAAATTGCGTGTATAGAAGGCAGAAACTTTTTTCTAATAAAAAAAAGTTGTATTTACTTAGAAGCACTCACAATGTCAATACCGAGTGGCATTCCGTTAACAGAGATAATCAATCAAACACAGAACTACCATCCACATACATAACTCAACTGTATTGTGCTCTAACAAGAACATGATTGAAGGGTTGGGGATTTAGCTCAGTGGTAGAGCGCTTGCCTAGGAAGCGCAAGGCCCTGGTTGGTCCCCAGCTCCAAAAAAAAAAAGAACCAAAAAAAAAAAAAAAAAAAAGAACATGATTGAAATTTTCATACCAATTTATAACCCCCCAGGCTGTACCAGGCGCAGTTAGTGGGTATTGCAATTACTGCCAGGACAGGGCTAGTTAAAGACACACTCATTGGTGTGTTAACCATTCAGAAAAGACACTGTATAGTTTTTAAAACAAATCTTTCAAGGCCTTACATTTCAATTTTTTTTTCTTCAAAATGAATGAGGTGTGTATGGGGGTGGGGGTGGTAAAGGCTTTATAGACAAGGAAAAAAAACTGACCTAGACCCAACTTATCCTCCTCTTCCTCCTCCTCCCCCTCCTCCTCCTCCCCCTCCTCCTCCTCCTCCTCCTCCTCCTCCTCCCCCTCCCCCTCCTCCCCCTCCTCCTCCTCCTCTTTCTTTCTTTTCAGCCTTGACCGTTTCCTGCTGCAGCTGGTTTTCTTTTAACTTTGTAGACAGCACTGTCCTTTTCATATTTTTCCTTCAGCTTGGCAGCCTTCTTGTCACAGGGCTGCTTGTCACTGTTCCACATCTCCCCAAGTTTCTCTGCAGCATCCCCCGTGGACCAGCGGGATGTTCTCCTTCGATTTGGGGGCAATGACGTAGGACAGAACAAGAAGGCCGAAGGAGGCCACCTGGGTGCACTGGGGTTCTAGAACTTCCTTTCAGTGCCCCATTTGGGGGTGTAGGTTGTCACATCAGCCTCGACCCTGTCTTCAAAGCTCCCCACTTCCTTAGCAGACACAGTCCCCACCTCTCTGAGGACTTCTTACAGAACTTGGAGGGGCTGACAGAAGCATCCATGCTCCTCCTTGTGCTCCTCCTGGCAGGTTTGTGCACAGTGCACATGTGCACATGAAGATGTTTGCCTCTTCCACTCTCCTTTGCTCATGTTTAGATGATTTTCCTCTTTGGGGCACAGAATTGCCCAGTGCCCGTCTGGCTCTCACCCTAGCACTGGCTGTGAGAGCAGGAACCAGAAGACCCAGGGCTAAGCAGGCATGAAGCCGCTGGTCCGAGTCTCACCGCTGTACTTTCATTCCTTTATAACAAGCTAACTCCATACTCAGTCAAATGGAAACCTAATTTGTAAGTTTGCTTTCTGTAACAAACGGACAGGCTCCAACCAGTCACAGACAGCTGAAATCCAGCCATCCACAGACAGCCAACTCATAACTCCATGCAAATGCAGCAGATGCCTCGTTGTAGCCAGTATGGAGGAGATTCTTGGCTTCGTTTTCCTGTTCCACTTTTAAGGGGTTTGTACGGGGCTGGTTCTGCTGGGTAGCTCCTCTGAGCCCCTTGCCTCGATGCCTGACTGATGGAGGCCCCCTTTGCCCTGCCTCTGTCAATCTGTCTACATTTTATTTCTTCCCATAAGATCCTAAGCACCTAGAGGTGCTTTCTTATGTGAAAAAAAAAATGATATTTTAACATAAGAAAAGCTGTAGTGAACTTGGCCTCAGTATTAAGGTGGGCATGGTTGAGTACATCCGAAACCCAAAGACCGGAGAAGGAAGAGCATGACGTCGGGGCTACCTTGAGTTATTTAGCAACGCAAAGGGGGTGAGGTGAGGAGAGAACTGAGAAGAGAAGGAAAGGAGGAAGGGGAGAAGAAAGCGGAAAAGAGGGAGAGATAGTAATGTTTTAATGTCCTTCCCAATTAAAAAGGAGACGTGTCCCAAGAGCAGATTGTATGTGGCTCCCTGCCACTAAAGAGCAAGCTATCTGGTCTGTTACGTGACTGCAAAATCCAACATCAGAACCACAGTTCGCTCCAACCCAGTGGGCTTACTTTTCCTGCCCAGAGTCCTGATGTTTCCTTGTTTCCCTCCAGGTTTAATAAGTCAGGAGGGCCGTGTCCGTGGTTAATTTCTGTATCAATTTCTCGCCGAACTAGCTGTGTTCCCTCTAGTGGGATAATTCACTGTTCTTAACGTGGGGTGGTCCTTCCACTTCTAAGATAGCTCCCTCTGTTTTGTAATCCTTTACTTTGGACATCCGTCACTCTCACAGTATCTTCACTTTGCCTTCGGTCATCTGTTTTGCCGTTTTACTTTTTGTCTTGTTCTCTGCTCAGGAGGTCTGGAGAGATGACTCAGTGGGTAAAGACACTTACTGCTAAGCACGGTGATTTTTTTTTTAAATTTTGTAATTATATTTATGTGCAGAAAACTTAAGTGTACATTTAACCCAGTTTAGTGGCGAGTCCTTTAGCCTTTGCCTTTTCCAGCTTGTCAATGCGAGTCACAGACTTAGGACCCAGGACGTTGCCTCCCCAGTGGCGGCGGATCTCGTCATATCTGTCATTATAATTGGTCCTAATAGCTTCCACCAGCTTAACCAGAGCACCCTTGTCTTCCGAGGTAACCTGTGTGAAGACAACAGTGGTGCATGTCTTCCTGTGGACCAGGCGCCCCAGCCTGGCCTTTCCCTTGATGATGC